>NC_080741.1:80828863-81476863 GCF_020826845.1 Diceros bicornis minor | reverse complement strand
TAATCTTAATAGTTCCTTCATTTAAAACTACTGAAAAAGATAAAAACAACCTTCGTAGAGAACAGAAAATTAATTTTCCTGTACTTGACTTTCTCAGTTTTAAGTTGAAAAGTAACTGCTACATTTGAAATATACTCTTGGAGGACACTCATTCAGAAATTAGAGGACACATTCAGAAATTATGCTATCTTGCATTCAAAGTTGGAAATTGCTATTCTTGGGAAAAGAATGACAAAAAGTATAACTCATGGTGAAAAATTCATTTATATTTCAGTTAGAAACTCAAGGAATTGGTTGTTTTGATAAATTGAATTTTCTAGCTGATAGTTTTATAACCTTAAATACTTTTTTCTTTCAACTGAGATACTGAAATCTTTTTAAAATTTGAAGTATCACAGATAACTTACCAGGTTCTTCATATGTGCCAAGCACTGCACTAAATCCTTTTCATCCATTATTTCCTTGAATCCTCAAACCATCCCCATGGGCAGGGCGTACTGTTAATACTCCCATTTTGGGGCCGGCCCTGTGGCGCGAGTGGTTAAGTGTGTGCACTCCGCTGCGGCGGCCCGGGGTTCGCCGGTTCGGATCCCGGGCACGCACCGATGCACTGCTTGTCGAGCCATGCTGTGTCAGCGTGCCATATAAAGTAGAGGAAGATGGGCACGATGTTAGCTCAGGGCCAGTCTTCCTCAGAAAAAAGAGGAGGATTGACATCAGATGTTAGCTCAGGGCTGATCTTCCTCACACAAAAAAAATACTCCCATTTTACATGGGTGGAAACTGAAGGTCAGAAAAGTTGCACATCACGGCCAAGGTCAAAGAACCAGGAAGAAGTGTGGCCAAGATTTGGACCCACTTATATCTTACTCTGGAATCCAAGCTATTAACATAAACATTCCATTTTTATGCTTGAGGAAATAAAGTACATATTGGACAAACCTGAATAGCTGTTATCCTGAAATAGTAATTCTCTTTTTTGTTTTGTTTTGTTTTTTGTGAGGAAGATCAGCCCTGAGCTAACATCCATGCTAATCCTCCTCTTTTTGCTGAGGAAGACCGGCTCTGGCTCTATTGCCAATCCTCCTCCTTTTTTTTTCCCCCCCAAAGCCCCAGTAGATAGTTGTATGTCATAGTTGCACATCCTTCTAGTTGCTGTACGTGGGACGCGGCCTCAGCATGGCCGGAGAAGCGGTGCGTTGGTGCACGCCCGGGATCTGAACCCGGGACGCCAGTAGCGGAGCTCACACACTTAACCGCTAAGCCACGGGGCCAGCCCTGAAATAGTAATTCTCAACATCAATTTTTGTCTAGTGCACAAGGCATATAAGACTAGGATAAAGAAGTTGCTTTATAAATTAATCCTGCTAAGAGTCTCTTATAGCTCTCTCTCTCTCTTTCAAGTGAAGGAAAACTCTTTGGGATTGAGGCTCTACTACAGACTTTCATCCACAAATCAGGATGTGAACTTTTTCTAGGAAATGAATTTCAAAACGGATAAGCAATAAGAGTAAATGGCTAAAATGCTAAGTAAGTCAACAAAGAGTACTGACTTCGTGCCATGTTCCAAGCTCTTTGTTGGGAATTGGGGTTACGTTGCTGACAAGACACAGGCAGTCCTGGCCCTCACAGTCTCACGGGAGAGTCAAACAGTTACAATACAGTGTAAGTGCTGTGACATAACAGTACAGGAGTCTAGGGCAAAACGAAATTGGGATGACAGACAAGGTCCCTGGAGGAAATAATATCTAAGCATCTAAGCCAACAGCTGCATGATAATTAACAGTTAACTAGATTAAGGGCCAGGAGAGAGTAGTCTGGGCTGAAAGACTAGTTAGCAAAGACTAGGAAACAAGAAGGCACATTTAAGGAAAAAAAAGTCGAGAACAGCTGGAAACAACATGTTGTGGTGACAAGCTCGCAAGCCATGTTGAAACCCTCACAGATTTTCATCCCTAAGAACAACTGACACTTAAAAGCTTTTACATAGAGGACTGCCACTGGTGTGTTCTAGAACATCACTCTCACTGCAGTCTGGAAAATGGTTTAAAGGAACAAGCCTGAAGGAACAGAAACAACGATGGCCGAGAAGAGGACAGTGGCAGTAGACGCGGAGCAAAGTGCATGGGTCCGACCTATAGTTAGAAGCTAGAATCCATAGGATGTAGGGCTTGAGGGAGCCAGGAGTCAAGGCTGATGCTCAAGATTCTGGCCTCAACAATTCAGTGGACAACTGTACTCTCTGAGACAGGAACACAGGACGCTAACGGACACGACTGGGGAGATGACTTCTGCTTGGAACAGGTTGAGTTTGAGGTGTCCTGCAGGCGGTTAGGTATACAAATCTGATACTCACGAGAGACACATGGGAGTCATGAGCATTTAAACAGCTCCTGAGGCCAAAGAAGAGGACAGAATCGCCCAGGGAGATCTGGCTGAGCGAGAGAAAGGCGCGTTGAACACCGGAGCACCGAGGGCATTTAAGTTGAGAGTAGAAGAAGAGCCCATGTGAAAAGATGCTGGGCTTTCCCCTAGGAGAAAAATGATGGGGAAAAAAAAATGCCTCTGTCAAATGATATCTCTACGGTCTCCAAGCACCCTCCTTCAAATTTCAGAATGTTTGAGTGATTACTTTGAGTAAAATCTCACTAATATAGCCCCAGTAATCTAAACTGTTATGGGTTATTCTTCACATTGTCCATGATTTAAGAGTTTTGTAAACAAGATCTGAGGTTGACTGATGTTCTACTTTCCAAAATGAATTACTGTCAAGTTTGTAAATGCCATTAATTCAACAAGCACTCACTGAGTGCCCTCTACGTGCAGCATCAGGGACAGGAAAATCATTAAGACTCACTCCCTGCCCTTCAGGGTCCACAATTTAATGGGATCCATGGACACAAACACAGAATGTCACAAAACAATGTGGTAAAAACAAGATGAGCTATAACACAGGAGCACTTCTATGCCAGTCTGGAAGGGAGGGTACCAGTGGGTGACAACTGAGCCTGGGCTTAAAGGATAAATAGAAGTTCTTCAGGCAAGGCGGGACAGAGGAGAAAACAGCCAGCAAAGGATACCATGAGTAAAGTGTGTGAGAAGCGGTGTGGTACAGGTGGGGAAAGGCAAACATTCATTACTGCTGCAGTACAAAACTTGGGCAGGAAGTGGGAAAAGAGATGCTACAGAGGCAGGCAGGGCCCAGATCACAGAGCACTTTCTGTATCATGCTAAAGAGTTAAGAGCTTATGCTTTAGCAAAGAACCCAGTAAGGGGTTAAGCAGATTTTCATGTTCAGCACCTAAGACATCATAGTGGTGGTTTTATGGCTGATGGATTTGCAGAAGTCCAGGCTGACATTAGAGATGCCCAGCTAGGAGGCTGCTGCAATGAGCCAGACACAGACCAGGGCCAGGAACAGATGGAGTGAAGGAAACAGTGAAGAGACCAAGGGCACAACTTCAGGACTCATCGAAAGTGTGGGGTAAGAGAGAAGTCAAAGATGAATCCCAGCTTTCTAACCTGGGTGATGGGGGTGAAAAATGGGGCACTCCACCAATTAGAAAATTCAGGAGGACTTTACAGGTAAAATGATGAGTTCAATTTTGAACATACTGAAATAGAGGAGTCAGTGAGATGCCCAGTTGCTCTCTCAACCCTTAACCTAGCTTTTCTTCACAGCACTTATCACAATCGAAATACTGTCTACTTCCCCACTAGAATGTAAGCCCCACTAGTGCGGCTACCTTGTTGTACTGACCACACTCTCCTTGCTGTCTACAACACTGCCTGGCACGAAGGCCATTCAAACAAATACCTGTTGAACAAATAAGTGCATACATGAAAGAAGGAATAAATGAAATTTTATTCTAATTGCTCTGTCCCAAGCTTGCTACTGTGAATAGAGAGCCACCTTGGAAGAAAGTGATCCTCTTCCCAGCCTCATAATTATTTGAGATCTCAATAAATCCAAAAGCCTGATCAGTATACCATCTTCTTTAACCAATTTATAGCACTGTAAATTCAATTTAAAATGGCACCCAAATGCTATATGATCATTTTTGTCACTTTTCTTATCTCACAGATATTTTGAGAGTTGATGAAATTCTTTTATTTTCCAAAGAAGGATATGGTGAGATTTTATGAATTAGTTGAAGTAAAAAATATACCAACAATTAAAAACCAATTTGCCTGGGAAGGGAAAAAAACCACGCTCAGCAAGAGAAATACAAAAACTTGGCTATAATAAGCAAAAGAGAAGGACTATTAAGGAATGTTTCAAGATGCCTTCAACATATTTTAGTGTTAAAATAATACCCAAAAAGAATTATAAATGACAAGGAGTGGATAATCAAAAAAGATAAATTTTTATGGACCATTTATATGCCCAGCATTCTGATGAGCTACAAAATTGGGGTGGCGGGGAGGGTGGAGATCACACACTGGCATCCAGATTTTACAACAAAGGATTTTATTTTATTTTATTATTACTTTTTTTTTGGTGAGGAAGATCGGCCCTGAGCTAACATTTGCCAATCCTCCTCTCTTTTGCTGAGGAAGACTGGCCCTGGGCTAACATCCATGCCCATCTTCCTCCACTTTATATGGGATGCCGCCACAGCATGGCTTGACAAGCAGTGCGTCAGCACGCGCCCAGGATCCGAACCGGCGAAGCCCGGGCCAACGCAGCAGAGGGCGCACACCTAACGGCTTGCGCCACCGGGCCAGCCCCAACAAAGGATTTTAAAAACAATAATAACCCTAAGTCATTTATATGTGCCTTTGAAAAGTATAAATTTTTCTATATAACCAATTTACCTCGCTGTGTTCTGCTTTAGGGTGAAATTAAAATTAGTTTTCCTTAAGCTCCAAAAACATCTGACAAAATGAGGAGATATCATGACTTGTAAGGACAAGTCAAACAACTTGAAAATGTCATCTATTACACTAATGTAATATATAATATGTATTACACATGTATATTACATTTACATATATAAATGTGTAACATAATACATGCAATGTATTGTCTGCATGGTAGATAAGAATTTGAAGTAAATCTTTTATTCCACTGTATTAACCATTAAGAACAACAAAAAAAGCACTGAGCTAAAAAAATTTTAATTGAAAATTTAAATGTATTTTATTTGCACTTCATTTAATATTAACACATTTGGATGAGTCAGTCAGCCAATGTAAATAATGAGTAGTGGAAAACACAAAAATTGCAATTAACCAAAGTCTTATTGCTACCAGAAAAGTCACAAAGAACCTGTACCCCATGACTCCCTCTCCCCAACTTGCCCATAACTAAATTTAAACCACTCGTGGAAGAAGAACTCTTCCTTGAGACACAGAAAGAACATTTTCATGCATACTGTTAAAGAAATGAACTTCTGGATAAGAAACACAGAAGATGGAGAAAAATAAGGGCTGCTTACAATATCACACTGCTAACTATAAAGATTTTTATTTTATTTATGTTTTCCCCCCAAAGCCCCAGTAGATAGTTGTATGTCATAGCTGCACACCCTTCTAAGTTGCTGTATGGGGACGCGGCCTCAGCATGGCCGGAGAAGCGGTGCATCAGTGCGCGCCCGGGATCCGAACCCGGGCCACCAGCAGCGGAGCACGCGCACGTAACCGCTAAGCCACGGGGCCGGCCCCACACTGCTAACTATAAATTCCGATTTCCTACTTCTCTCAGGCCCTATAGTTATTCTTCTAGTTTTAGAAGAGAAGAGATAGGCAGTTCTTCTAATGAAACTCCCTCCCACTTGAAATTTCAGTCTTGTAAAGCTCCTTCTGTTTTCATGCTTGCCGAAGAAATTTGCTGACAATGAAATTTGCACTTTAAAAATTCAGCATGATTTTAAATAGGTTTTTTCAAATTACTCTTCAGTGGATGTTTAAAACCACAACTGGAGAGATAAAGGTAATTAGAAAGGGCAATGTAAATGGAGTTGAATCTCTCAGATGTCCTCCAAAATATACCATACCCTGCTCCTACCCAGTTTCCCTTAGGATGCTGAATAGTCCATTTATCACTACACATCACCCAATGTGTTTGCACATCACAAGATATATTTCTGCCATTCCAGTTAGTCTCCCACTGTGTCACAGAAGATAGAATGTTAATCACAAGAGCAACAGCAGTTAAACTGAAATAGTGTACATGAAAAGGAAATACAAAACGACAAATGGAAAGACTTTTCAAGCGCTGGCCAAGCCACTTAGCAGTGGTGTGACCTTGGGCAAGTTCCTTAACCTCCTTTCCTCAGCTGTTGTGAAAAGTGAATTAAATAATCTCACGAGAGCACTTGATAAGCTGAAAGCACTATACAAATATAAGGAATATGATGATTACAGCTGCATATATAACAGTTTAGAAATTGTTGGCCCAGAGCTTGGGAAGAATGATAATTGAGGTCTACACACATCCTAGGGGAGCCCACACAGGCCAGGTGACAGTCACTTCCTTGGAAGACGACTGCTATCCTGGCCAATGAGACACATCACAATCTCGCCTCAAATGATTATTTACTTATCCCTTAATTACATAAGTTCCTTAGCTAAATAGAAGCCTAATAGAGATGTATTATGGCTAAAGACACATTCATGCAGGTGAGAAATACAACAAAACTTAAAATTACATTTTATTTATACCCTACGACAAAAAATAATTATTTGTTAATTTGAAATAGATCCTTGATTACAGGTGCTAGTGGACGAAAGTGTTAGGAAAACCCTGGATCAGCCATTTGAATGTAGATTCAAATTCTTTAAGGCCGTTAATCACAACAAAAAGTCTACTTAAAAGAAGTGTAAATATTCTCAAGCATTCAGTGTTCTATTTTTAAGCCTGGAGAGAAAAAACTCAAAGAAGTATATTAGAAGAGTCCTCTGTTGTTGTAGTGAACTGCTAAGAAGCAACATCTAACAAAGATCACAGAGGTATAACAGCTCTAGGTTCAGTCAAATGTCAATTAAGGTTTTGAGCCATCACTAATTTCTAGAATCCAAAAAGCACACGCCTACTATAGTCAAAAAGACACTCAAAATATTTTAAATAAACGTCAAGTAAATTATTTAATCCTCAAAAAACTCAAAACTCACAAATAATGGTCAGGATCAAATTTGGCCAGCTGAGCAGCCAGGCATTTCTGCCTTCATTCAGCTGCAGGAGTGAAATCTGGATCCTTAATATTGATAACTTCACTCAGTTCATCCTAAGAACACCCAGAAAAGAAAGAATAATTGCTATCTCCTGTTTTCGCACGGAAAAACCTAATTTTGCACAAAATGCGGAAGTGCAGGAAGAATCTAATTGATCAGTAAGCCATGGTACTACCTGTGATATTTAGATTCAAAGCCAGCAAATGTTTGTTAAACAACTGCTACTCGCCAGGCGCTGCTGAAAGCTTTCACACAAATTATCTCATTTAATCTTTTCAACAAACTGATTAACACATATTAAGGCTATAAAAGTTTAACACAAAAAACAGAATAGAATAAACCCCTGCAAGCAAACAGGAACATTTAGTTCTCCATTCATTCCCTATTTACTACTAGAGATCTGAAAGTTATTAAAGGCATGTTGAAATAAATTTCTAGACCCAAGATGGAGCTGCTCCTGCCTGGGGTGCCACATCAGCAACCAAAACATAGATAACTTTCCTGTCCCTGTAAACACTCTGCTTGACCAGAAAGGCAGGACATCCAGTCCGCCAACCCCCAATCCCCAAATGCCAAAGCTGGGCTCTATACTTTCCTGTTCCTTCTCACCGCAAATAAGGTTGACTATGTGGCCCCAGGCAAATCTTTTTCTATTGTTCTCTTCTTTTTTCTTTATTCTTTATCCCATAAAAACTTCCTGCCTTCCTCCCAGTTTTGCAGCTCTCCGGAACGACTATCTACTTCATGGAGTGTTAAAGTTAAATCGTCTTCTTCAATCATTTTTTAACAGGTGAATGGTTTGACTATCAGAAATCCACACAGACTTTCCTTTTGTTTCTTCCTATGACCTAGCTCAGCTGGTCTCAAATAAGGATTACCATATAAAACTTATACACAAAACTGTGTACATTCTACTTTATGAGCAGATCTAAGAATTTTTAAGGGCAACTGTGATGTATATGCCTTCCCATTTGAAAATTTGAAAATCTAATCTTAATTAACATTCAACTGTACTGTAATCATCTTCACCTAGATATATATATACTGATAGGTAGTGTGGGAGATCAAGATTTGGCCACCCTGAAATATATCTCTTTACCTTGATTGTTTTCTCTGAAGGACATCTGACCTCCCCCACTAACTGCCTAAAGAATTTGACATGGTGGCTCCTTCCTGGAACAGATCTTCTATCATGATGGCTGTAATGATAATGTAAAATAGATGTTACAATGGGAGGGGCACCAAGCCCCTTTTATCAAAAAAACTCTCTCTCCCTGATCACATTATCTATAGATGACCCTGAAAAGAATTGTTCTCCTGCCCTCTGAAGTCCCAGGCCACTACCCACCCCCAACACCGCTCCTCGCCTTTAGCTGCAATACTTAAGCAAGCAGCTTAGACAGAGGGACGAGTTGCTCATTTCTGAGTTTCTCCCATGCATACATGTTATTAAACTTAGTATTATTTTCTCCTGCTAACCTGTCTTGTTGATTATTTGGCCAGCCAGAAGAACCTTAAGGAAAAGGGCAGAGGGAGATTCTCCCTCTTCCCCCTACAGTAGCATGTTTCCTAAGCCAAATCCTACAAAAAACAGGTATATTCAGAAAACTGCCCTAGGATACCATGTGGTCTTTTTTCTTTTGATTGGAATTACGAAGCAAAAAAACCTTTTACAGTCCAAAATATTCCTAACGCTATACCTTTTTTTCTTTCTTCAACCTCCCCATTCCTACTACGAACCCCAAGCGAGAAGTATGGAAACTGGAAGAAGCTTAAAGAATTAAAGCTTAGCTGAAAAGAAATCAAGGGACATAACTTGGTAGAGAGTTGTGGAGACAAACTGTTAGAACAGATTTGTAAATGGAATGACAGGTTAGTGCTAATAATCAGGCTTAAAGCAGACAGCTGTAACGCAGAATCACTACAAGGAAATGAGCTATGCTGAATTAGCCAGGGAGAGACTAGGATAACTGACTCCCCACACAATCAAAATTGCTGCGTAAAAAAAAACTTCTGGGGCCAACCCGGTGGCGTAGTAGTTAAGTTCATGTGCTCTGCTTCAGCGGCCTGGGGTTCGTGGGTTTGGATCCTGGGCACAGACCTACGCACTGCTTATCAAGCCATTCTGTAGCAGGCGTCCCACATATAAAGTAGGGGAAGAAGGACATGGATGTTAGCCCAGGGCCAATCTTCCTCAACAAAAAGAGGAGGATTGGCAACAGATGTCAGCTCAGGGCTAATCTTCCTTACCAAAGAAAAAAAAATCCCTACCACGATCCATTTAGCTCAAATAATATCAACAACATTTAATCTAAGCACATTCTAGTACAATGAAAGGGCCCAGAGAACTTCTGGAAGTCATATCCAGAACACCTTAATACTTCTAAGTACAAACATTCTGGGCAAAAATCAGATTACTGGCTGTCCCAAAACTTATAAATATTTGCATTCCAAAATTTCTTTTACAATTTACTTCTCAGATACTTAGATGTTATTTTCCTATAGAAATACTATTACAAATAGCAGTTATATTCTCAGGGCAACCCACAAGTTTATTCAATTCATAATAAACTCGAAATAGAACACTCACTAGACAAAGAGTTCAACAAGCGCTCAGCAATGTTTCCATGGGAAGACTTTTCAAGTTCCAGCTTAATCCCCCAGAAGCATCTCTTCCCCAGCAGCGCACCTGGACTCTTCCTCGCTTCCCCACTTCCTCACCTGCCTGAAATTAGCTGCTGCAGCCACAGAGCTGGGAAAGGTCATTGATGCAGGCCTTAGGGGAGAGGAGCTGTACCAGACCCACAGGACTTGCCTCAGCTGGATGAATACTTGGAGAGCCGTTTCCTGCCGGCGGACCCCAGGTCCCTCCCTCCAGCACCCTTGAGTCACCCACCCTCTTTCCTCCTGCTAGCCCCAAGGAGTTCCCTGCTCCCTCACACACACACACACAATTCTGAAAGCAGCCTGATGAAGTAGAAAACTATGACTCTGAAGTTAGACAAACCTGAACTTAAAACCCAGGTCAGTTTCATCGTGCAACCTCTCTGACCCTCAGCCTCCTCAGTGTAAAACTAGTCTAGTGACAACGCCATCGTAGGGCTGGGTATTAGCTCTCCTACTGCTATAACAAATTACCACTAACTTAGTGGCTTAACACCACACAAATTTATTCTCTTACAGTGCTGGAGGTCCGAAGTCCAAAGTCACTCTCACTGGGCTAAAATGAAGGTGAAGGCAGGGCTGGTTCCTTTCCGGAGGTTCTCAGGAGAATCTGTTTCTTTGCCTTTTCCATCTTAGAGGCTGGCTGTCCTCATTCCTGGGCTCACAGCCCCCCATCACAATGCCTCTCTTCCCTTGGCTTCCATCATCGCACATCCTTCTCTTGTTTCACTGTGACTCTATCACCTCCCTCTTACAAGGATCCTGTGATTAGACAAGGCCCACCTGGATAAGCCAGGCTGATCACCCCTTCACAAGATCCTTTATCACATCTGCCAAGTCCCTTTTGCCATGTAATGTAACATATTCACACGTTCCAGGCATTAGCCTAAGGAGATGGGGGGGGGCATCATTCTGTCTACTCCAGGCTGTTGTGAGGATTAAATGAAATAACACAAGTAAGGCATCGAGTACAGAGCCTGACACATTCAGTAACGTGAATTTCCTTTCTCTCTGTCCCTGTTCCACAGCTGTTCCCTGTTCCTCACTGGCTGACTTCCTATTGAGAGTACATATCCTCCTCCCCTTCAGTGTCCTCACTTGCTAGCAGGAATAAAAAGAAAGAAAAAAAACCAGGGATTAAAATGTCCCACTTCAGCATTTCACCTGGACCAGATATAAAGTCATATAATCTGTGAATCTTGGTAGACAACTCTACATTTCAGGGGATAAATGGACTGAAGTAACCACAGGCATTTCAAAACACTAATTGCATGGAGAATAAACCCAGACTCTTACCTTACCACAGCTCAAAGCTCTGCATCATCTAGCCCATCTTGTGCTTCAACCTCATCTCCTACCTGCCCCTTCTGGCTCAAATACACCTGAGCCACACACCAGACTTCTTTCCATTTCTGGAACTCCGAGCCTTTGTTCATATACAGTATCCTTCTCATCATTCAGGACTCAGTGCAAATGTCACTTCCTCAAAGGGGCCTTCCCTGGGCATCCTAGCCAAAGGAGGACCCTCCAGCCTCTCACAGCGCCCCATCCTTTTTCTTCACTTGACACTATCTGAAATTATCTTGTTTATTTGTGGTTTACGTGATTACTGTCTGTCTCTCCACTAGAATATTCCAGGAAGGCAGGAGTCTAGACTATCTTCTCCCTCACTGTATCCCCAGCACTGTGCCCAGCATTCAGTATTAAATCATTCATTCAGCAAATAGTGCCTGAGGGCCTGCTCTGGGCTAGACACTGTTCTGGGTGCTGAATGTCCAATGATAAACATACAGACACGGTCCCTGCTTTCATGGAAACGAGAAGGAAATGGTAAGAAGGCTGTTATCCCTCCTTTCTCCTCCTCCCCCTTGCCTCCAGATGCAGGCCTCCACATACAGCTATGCAACTGCACCCCATAGAACGTCAGTGTGCACAGCAGGACAAGCCGCACACAGGCTTCTCCCATGCACAATCACACGCAGTGGCCCTGCTCAAGGTGGACGCTCAAGAGAAACTAAAACAAACTAAAAAGCAAAGTAGAGAAATCTGTCTAAGGCATCACTCAACCAAAGGGAAGGAAGAAAAGAAGATGAGAAACGTTAAACTACGGCAGGAAAAACGTGGTTCTCTTTTCTTATAAAAAGCAGTGTTGGCCACTATTATTAGAGCTATTTAAAGATGGGCATTGCCAAGAAAAGGTCCTGTAAGATTTAAATCAGGCTTATGTAAGTTTCAGCAGCGTTAAGGTAGGGACTGCCAGAGAGAAAATGACGAACCGTGTGCACATCTGGCCAGTGGGTCTGCTGGAAACAACAGCCTCAGGCGCCCAGTGCAGCTGAGGGAAGGAAAGGCCAGCAAGCCAAGTCCTGCGGCTGCCGGCAGCAGTGGTCCCGGGAGCCTGCTGGGTTGGTGCCCACAGACTCTAGGATGCTTGCTAGTGGCAGCCGCCTCTGCCAGAAGCTTGCTGTGAAGCCCTGACTTTCAGCAGCCAGGGCAGGTTTCCAAAGGCGCCCTGGTGGCTGGTAGCAATTTCGGGAAGGAAGGAAAGTCAGGTGTGTGTGGGTGTGTGGGTGGGTGGGTGGGTGTGTGGGTGTGGTGTTGAAAGAGAATTTATTTCAGCTAAAATATTCTGAGGTTCACAAGCAAACCCTATGTGAACAGTTGGAGGGGAAAAAAAATGAAAGACTATACCCCCTTAAAAAGGGTTAAATTATTCATTTAAGAGAAGATATCTGAGGGCAGGCCCGGTGGCGCAAGTGGTTAAGTGTGCGCGCTCCGCTGCCGCAGCCCGGGGTTTGCCAGCTCGCATCCTGGGCGCGCACCGAGGCACTGCTTGGCAAGCCATGCTGTGGCGGCATCCCATATAAAGTGGAGGAAGACAGGCACGGATGTTAGCCCAGGGCCAGTCTTCCTCAGCTAAAAAAGAGATTTTTTTTTTTTTTTTTGTGAGGAGATCAGCCCTGTGCTAACATCCGCCAATCCTCCTCTTTTTTTTTGCCGAGGAAGACGGCCCTGCGCTAACATCCGTGCCTGTCCTCCTCCAATTTATATGGGACGCCGCCACAGCATGGCTTGCCAAAGCAGTGCGTCGGTGCGTGCCCGGGATCCGAACCAGCGAACCCCGGGCCGCGGCAGTGGAGCGCGCGCACCCAACCACTTGCGCCACCGGGCCGGCCCCTCTTTGTTATATTTTTATAATTAATATATTTTGCTTTTATCATCAGAGAAAATAAAGATATTTTTCATTTAAGAGGGAAAAAGATAAACTGTAAAAATACTGGTAAAATACAAGTAGTCAACAAAAGTTTATGGGCATTTTCTTATCCAAACGCAGAACCAGAGAAACTCTAAACTTGTGAGAAAACATTATTTGAGAAAATGGTGAAGTTTCTTAAATATATTATTTTAAATTAGAAGAGATGTTCTCAAAGCTCTTTTTTCTGCAGTAATCATTTCAGTTTCTTCTAGCTGCTTTACTAGTAGAAATAGAGTCATATTGTTAATCCTACATGATCACTCGGTTTTTAACCACATTGTATGAATGTTACAAACAGAGCAGTTATAAATGCAAAAGAACTCTGCAAGTACTATCAATGATGCAAGATTTCTGTGGCACTATCTCATAATACACATCTACCCTAATACCCCAAAGAGGATGTCCTTTAATTCTTGGCATCTTGGTTTACATATGATTTTTGAAAGTTCTGATATTTCCTAATTGTTATGAATGACACCAAAGTCCTCAAATTCATATAAGAAAACACAATGTTCTTTAAAGACTACATATGTCCATTGATTTGTCCACTGGTAAAATGTGCACATATAATAGCAATGATGCCACGACGGAATGGTCAACGCGGAGCCGATACACACGAGAGCCCAACATGGTGCCTGGCACAGGGACACACACAATAGCTCCTAGCTCTTGCTACCCAGACCCCTGAGGTCCACGTCTGTTACCCAAATCCCCTGGAGAGGGGTGAGCTGCAGGATTCACACTTTTTGAAGAGTTCGGAAAAGTAATATGGTACACACACATACCAGATTTTATTTAACCCCCTCTAAGGAGACTGGGGCAGCACCCCGTATTGAAATATTAACTATTTCTACGGCAAAATTTTTGAATATGCACACTAAACGGGCTTAAAAAAATAACTATTAAGGGCCGGCCCTATGGCTTAGCGGAGTGCACGCGCTCCACTACTGGCGGCCTGGGTTCGGATCCCGGGCGCGCACTGATGCACTGCTTCTCCAGCCATGCTGAGGCCACGTCCCACATACAGCAACTAGAAGGATATGCAACTATGAGGTACAACTATCTACTGGGGCTCTGGGAAAAAAAAAGAAAAAGGAAGAGGATTGGCAATAGATGTTAGCTCAGAGTCAGTCTTCCTCAGCAAAAAGAGGAGGATTAGCATGGATGTTAGCTCAGGGCTGATCTTCCTCACAAAAAATAAATAAATAAATAACTATTAAAAGACTCACATCAGTTCAGACCAGGTTTGCCACCAAACTAAACATGAAAAAGCTTTTAGCTTCAGAACTTTTTGTGACCCCAGTATTGCACATGTGTGGTCAGAAACCTGTACTACTATAGTGTTACTATTTATGTTACCCTCAGAGTTTTCTCACACGCACAGCTTTTTCCCCCTATGTTGAGGAAAATATGCATTCAAATTGTTTAGTATAGCAATCTTCATTCAATTAAAATTTGAAAAACAATTTAATGATTTTAGTCAAGCTAAATGCTCAAAAATACATAATAAACATTAAATTCAGTGGTTCATTTCCAAGGGGAAAACAGAGGGATGCCATCAGGAAGGGATACACGGTGGCCTCAACTATGCTTGCAATGTTTTCTTTTTTAAGCTGGGTAATAAGGTCTACAGGGATTTGGTGCATTAGTTAAGACAGTGAAAAAGATATAAAGAATGTTATAACTTTTATCTTAAATCAACCTAAATTACTTATTTAGTGAACATCTTCACTAGATACAAGAACTTCTGACCCAACAGGGACTTGGCCTGGGCTCACATCATGGCATTCCTGCATCTTCTCAGCACCTGGCAGAAATCCCTTGAAAGGATCTTCTCTCAATAGCAGCAGCAATTAAGAAACCAAGTTCCCTGGCCTGAGGAAGCACTTTCAACCCAAATGTACAATCTGTACTTAGCCTGAGTGTCTTTTACTATCATTCCTTTATAGCTTTAAACGGGCAAGCCTAAAACAGATTGACCACAAACTAGCTCTCAGCCAAACAACTGAGGTCCATTCAGTGTAGTTTCTGCTGTAGACAAGACTGACTCTATTCTTAATACCTCAGAGATGACCAGGAAACGTCAATAGGGAGAGAGAACATGGAGACCATAATTCAGCAGAAAAGCAAATAAGGTTTCTGAAGGAAGTATCTCATCAGCATTATTTGCTCTTAAGTAAATCCCAATTTTGTTCCCTTTAAGGAGTCTTGAGAGCATTTTATATTTTTCAAGGGAAGAGGTCTTTCTAGCGTCCTATTCTTTTTTTCAAAGAGTTTTCACAACGTAGCATCTCCTTAAATTTTCTATATGGCCTTATAAAGTCAGTGAGCAAATTTATCCCTGTTTTACAAAGAGGAGACAAAACTGGTTTGTGGTCAAATAATTGGCCTGGCATCCCCAATCTAAACAGAGGTAGAGAGGGACCAAAACATAGGTCCTTTACCTCTCCTTAGTAGATTCCAGCATGTCATACTATAATAAACCACATTCTGAACAGGTTTAACATCCTCTATCCAGATACAAATGAAGTTTAAAAAAACTGTTCATTGCTGTTTCCTTCATTTAAAAAAACCATTAAGACTTCAAGCTAGTGGCTCACAAACACTTGCATCATTTAACATTCTAGGGATGCATTTTCTATAAAACAACATAAGTACAAAATAATCCAAAATCTCTCCTCTCCATTTCATTCATTTCAATCTCCCAACATAGCCTAAGATAAAGTAGAATTTCCTACGTTGTTTGAGCAAGACAAAGAGTGATGTCACTTCTTTTCAGCCTAACTGACAAATGATTAACGAGATTACATTCAACCTTGATGAAGAGTAAACAGACAAAAGTGCCTATTGCACACCAAGAACTAAACAATTTGATCAAAAGACACAAACTCATTTTCATCAAGAACACTGTGTGTCATTTACATACGTCATGAGAGGTTCAGGGGATTCGATCGGAGACGTAAAAGAAACTTTTCACTCCAAACAAATGGACCGAAGGTATATTTTATTATATAGAGGAGAGTAAAGGCGATAGTCTGCAAACAGATCTGAATAGGTCAAATAATAAGAGGGAAAAACACCACCTCAACTGGAAAGGGAAAACATCCACATCGGCTGAGATAGCAGCAGATTCAAATAGGTCATATAATGAGAGGGAAAAACATCAGCTTGACTGGAAAGGGAAAACATCCACGTCGACTGAAAGGAAATGACACAAATTAACCAGAAAGAGAAACACCAGGTTGACGGAAAAGAGAACACATCAGATCAGTTACTTACAACATCCACGCCCCACTGCCGGGAGTCCCTTCAATTGACACGGCTGGGCGGGAATCACACATCCTGGGCAAGGTGTCCCTTCCACAGGTGGAACTCTCACCAGGCCTCAGTTTCCAGCAGTTTTTACAGCATCAGTAATTTTCAGAGTAAGCATTTACCGAGTTTGCAGAGCAAGCATTCAGTGTTCCCATGCACAAATGGTTATCAGTGGCGTATGTGCACTGAGCCCCCTGGCTATCGTCCCAGCCCAGCAGTTGTGTACGTGCACTGTTCTCTCTGGTTGTCGTCCCAGCCCAGCACAGATGGCCAGTCCATCCCGTGCTACGACACCCAAAGAGCCTTGAAATGTTACAACTTGCAACTCACTGGGAGAATAGCCAGTGCCCACCACAGAGAAAGTAGCTTTATATTTTTTTGTGTGCTGGTGGCTGTAGGTCAATGGAACGGCCAAACATGGCTGTACTCATGTCAAGACAACATATAAAACAGAAGAGACATCATGCCATAAGTACATCTTTTTCATTTTTCACAAGTATAAAACATATAGCTTTCCAGGAAGTATGAGAAGAGAGGGGTTCCGTTTTGTATTTTGGAAACTTCACGTCTAGAATACTGAATGAGGTGGAGAAAAGAGAAAGTAACAGGACATCTTACAACTGTAAGCACAGTATGACTGGGCAGAACAGCCAATGCTACAGAATGGAGCGAACATCTGTGTAATGACTACATAGAAGGAGCTGCGCTTCATGCTCTAAATACGTCACCTCCTACAATCATCATAAAAAACCTCCAAGTATGGGGGCCAGCCCGGTGGCATAGCCATTAAGTGCGTACATTCTGCTTTGGTGGCCTGGGGTTAGCAGGCTCAGATCCTGGGCGCACATTGACGCACCGTTTATCAGGCCATGCTATGGCGGCGTCCCATATAAAGCAGAGGAAGATGGACGTGGATGTTAGCCCAGGGTCAATCTTCTTCACCAAAAAGAGGAGGATTGGCATCAGATGTTACCTCAGGGCTAAGCCTCCCCACCAAAAAAAAAAAAAAAAAAAAAAACCTTCAAGTATGATCAGAACTGAAATTAATATATCCCAATGGTAAAACCCTACATACCAAGGTCTTTAGAGAGAGAGCATACCTGCAACCACTGAAACACTCCTGATCACAAGTTTCCAAATCCACAGCAGCACTGTGGATTCAAAGCACTTTTGGATACCTCTTCATAGGTGGACTCTTCAATTTCCCAGTCAAACTCTTCATCGTCATCTTCTACCCCTTCCTCAGGAACCTCAGAAGCACCTAAACGTGTTAAATATTAATTTGCTAAAGTACTGGATTTTCTAGGTACAACTTGGGGAAGAAAAAGTATAGGAAAAAACCCCTGTTCCCATGCACCAAAAGACATGTATAAGAATATGCACAGCCCTACTCTTAATAGCCAAAAAAATGGAACCAACCCAAAGGTCCATCAATAGCAGGATGTATAAATAATAAGTGCAATGAAAGCAAACGGACTTCAGCTATATATGGATGAATCTCACAAAAATGTTCAGTGACAGAAGCCAGACAAAAAAGAACACATACAGTATAAATTATGTATACAATTCAAAAACAGGCAAAACTGAGGGTAGGGGTTACCTGGGAGAGTAGGGAGGGAGAAGTCACCGGGAGGAGACACAGGGTAAGATTCCAGGGTGTTGGAAATGTTCCATTTCTTGACCTAGGTGGTGGTCACTTCATGTAACTAATCAGAATTGTACACTTCTGATCTCAGCTCAAGAGGCCAATATTTTTCCAAAGACAGAGATCTGTTTCAGTTGGTCCAAAAAGGTGACTGACCTACTAGTTTAACAGAACTCTTTATGTGTTTAAATTACATGTCACCAAACGAGCTATTTTCACATGTTTTTACATCACCTCCTTATCTTGTCACCTGAAGTACTTTCTCCTATTGCCTATTTGCTATATCCCTTTTCCCCTAGAAACACATAACATTCCAGATATTCTGTCTATCTTTATTTCCTCCCGATCGTAATAGACATACCTATTTCTTCCACAAGTGGTTTTGCCATCCTGGATTTTCTTGGTGCCAGAAGAGCAGTTAACAGGTTCAGGCCCTCAAAATGCTGGCCAGGAGTCTCCTTGGGTAATCAAATGGTAAAAATACCTTGAAGATAAATTTGTTTTATGCTTAGCTAGATTAAAATATGCAAAGACTTCACAAATAGATTATATCTAAGAAATATATATCTTGGTAAAATAGAATTCTATTTCATAGAGCTCCACTGATTCAGCTGTCACCTCTATAAGAAATTTATGTGTTAAAGCTGCAGAATGTTTTAGTCTTATGCAGTATCACCTTAACCTACTGATAATATTACAAGTCCACGTCAAAACTTCTACAACTCAATGGCCTGAGAAGGTCATAACTTAGAATTAACCAATAGCTACTTATAAAATTTATTTCTGGACTAGAGGGGGAAAAATCAGGATATCTAATCCAATGGAGAATAGCAGTAGTCTCAAAAATAGACAAAATCTTAATTAAAGCAATTATAGCTTAATAAAATTCTTTGATGCCTCAAGAGGTATATTCCTAAAGTCTGCCTAAGGCAGACTCAAATTCCTGAGGGGGTTTATCCACTTCATCTAGGCTCTCCTATGAACTTAGCACATTATTGACTACTCTTACATTTCAGAACACTTGACATCTTTTAGTGTACTGAACTGTATTCTATATATCAAATACAACTCAAGCCAAATATTTCCACATACACAACCTTCCTAAACCCGTGTACATTTAAAATTTAATAACTTCGCTTCAATATGCAACTTATCTGCACTTCACAGCAGATTTACTATCTCCCGAAAGCAGTTTCATTATACTTCATTATCACATTAATTATATTGTGTTATGGGTTAGAACTCTGTCATTTACCTCTTTCATCCCATCTTTCCTCCCTTGGCCTAGTTGACTGAGATCAATAAATACTCACCGAATAAACTACATGAGAGTACACAAAGTATTCTTATTCCAGATCCAGCGACAAAGGAAAATCCAGTGGCTTCTATGACGGGAAAACAAATGGTTTCATGGCTAGCTGAAATGAAGGGCTTATTAACCACGAGAAGAAAATTCAATCAGCCTTTAAATGCCACCTATGGACAGTTTCTCTCTCACCTACATGTTATTAAATTTTAAGTTTGAAAACTGTACAAGAAAGATTTGATTCACAGCTAAACTCACCTACATCTTTTATCACCTCACACATTTTTTTACTTTTAAACACTTACTAAAAGTAGGGGAAGTAGGAAATAAAACTACTAGAAAATAGAAACACAGTATTTAACTAATTGAACTTTACTTTGAAGAATATTGTGAAATATTTTAAAGGACTGAAGAAATTGTACTTGCTAAGAAATCTATCAAGGGCCAGCCCCACGGCGTAGCAGTTAAGTGCGTGTGCTCTGCTGCTGGCGGCCCGAGTTCGGATCCTGGGCGCACACCTACACACTGCTTGTCAGGCCATGCTGTGGTGGCGTCCCACATAAAGTAGAGGAAGATGGGCATGGATGTTAGCTCAGGGCCAGTCTTCCTCAGCAAAAAGAGGAGGATTGGCATGGATGTTAGCTCAGGGCTGATCTTCCTCACAAAAAAGAAAAAAAGAAAGAAATCTATCAATAACAGGCACTGGACATTAAGAAACAATCAAGAGTGACAGGGACAGATTGCACTAGCAATACATCTACAGATCCCCATAGTATCTTGAAAGCTTTTTACGTAGTCACTCTAACATGAAGAATCCAAAGAAAAAACTAACAAAAATCCCAAAGGCAATGCCTTTATTTGCATCAGAAGACCTTTGCTTGCTTCCATTTCTACAATTCTTCCAGGAAGGGGTAATCTGCAGATTTAATATAAGGTCTCATGAAGTCCTTAAATTACAAAGTAGCATAAGTGATTATCAATGATTGTAAACATTTACCATTGAAATCTGTCAATCATTTTAAAAGGAAATTCCTCAGCATTTCTTTAACATTTTACAAACTAAATAACTTAGATTTCTTCCCTATCTAAGAAGAAAGAAATCAGAGACAACTTATCTTTCTGTTTGAATAGGCCCTAGTCACTGATAAAATAGAGACTTAAAAAGAAAAGCTAAAGTAACTATTAGTTATCATGTGTTATAATACTTCCCCCTTCCTAATGAATGAGAGTCATTTATATACCTGGTGCCTGACACAGCAGGGGCTCAATAAAAGTAGACTAATTGGCTGTCGAAAAAAAAAAAGAGCCAAAAAATGGGAAACAATAAAAAAAATTGTTTATATACTTAAAAAAAAGCAGAAAGCAGAAGTGTTTTTCTCAAATCTCATTATTACTATAAGGGGATTTCCCCCTCTTTCATACTAAACAAAATGAACTGATTTCCTTGTTTCCAGCTTTACCCTGGTTCAGTCACTCTTTCACTGAGTCACCAAAAGAGTTTTTCTAAAACAGAAGTCTATTACTTTTCCATTTGAAAAAGCTTCTATGGCTGCCCGACACTGACTAGGTAATTTAAACTCATCAGTGTGGCAGGCTGGCACTATTCCATTCCAAACTTATCATCTGAGCCTTCTTTTCTCTCATAACCCCCTCTCCCTTACTTCCTACTATAACAGTGATAATAATAATAAAAACTCAGCCGACCCCAAAAGGCCTAGGGCTTCACAGCCCAGTGACCTTGGATCCCAAGTTTCCTGAAGCTACAATGCATTTTCTGAACCAAGATCCCTTCAAAGCCCAGTATAAGGAGTCAGTTTATGGATAAATCAGTTTGTTATAATGGTTACAAACACTAACTTTACTATCAGAATCTGAGTCCCAGCTCTGCCGTTTACCACCTCTGTAACTTTCTTTGTACAATTAACTTCAAGGCTCATATTCCTCATCTGTAAAAAGGGAAAAATAACAGAATCTATCCCAGGGTTACTGGGAGAAGGAGATCATAACACAAAGAGCTTAGTAGCTGGCACAGTAGGTGAGCGTTCAGAAGATGTAAGCTATTATCAACTCCCTTCTCCTAAACTCTCTTAAGTATGGAGCTAAATTCTTACTGTGTAATAGTGAAATCATAGTTGTTCAAAGATCTGCCTCCCTTGTTAGACTCTTGATTCCTCAAGGAGAGGGGCAAGGTTTTATTCCTCTTTGGTATACTATAGCAAACCGCAATTTCAAAGATGGCCCATCTCACATCACTCCTCCCAACAGTGGGGTCTATGTCCCCTCCCCTTAAAACTGAATGGGCTTCTGGAACTGTTTTAAGCAATACAATAAAGCAGAGATGACACTGTGATTTCTGAGGTTAGGTAAAAAGGTAATATAGATTCTGCCTTGCTCACTGGGAATACTCACTCTTGAAACCTTCAAGCTACCCTGTTAGAGGTCCAACTCCCCAAAGGAATCAAAACTAGACCCTGCAAAGAGACCACACAGGGAGGTCCTGAAACTACATGAAGAGAGGTGCCTTCCCCCACTCACCCCACCAGTCCCCAGGTGCTCAGGCCCTTGTGGTTCCAGGTCCTGCCACCATGTCACCACAACTGTATTAAAGACGTCAAGCCAGAACAGCCCAGCCAAGCCCTTACCAAATTCCTGACACACAAAAACCAGGATAGGGAGTTAAATGATTGTTATTTTACACTATTAAGTTTGACTGGTTATGCAGCCACAGACAACTGGAACAGCAAGCCCTTAATAAATACTAATACATACTATTTATTCAACACATGGTTAATTACCAGCCATGGTAATGAGGACTATGCATGCACCATCTCAATCTTCACATCAACTTGTTACGAACACTAATATTAGTCCCATTTTACAGATTAGGAAACTGAGACTGAATTACTTGCCCAAAGTCAGAGAACTGTCAGTGTGCTGAGACCCAGGCGTGCCCAACTCCCAGGCCTCTGCTACCCAAGGAATGGGCAAATCTGTGTGAAGAATACTCTTTAAATTGTTTCATACATAACCTCGTATTTTGTCTTCATCACAACTCTCACACTTACGCACAGTGGTTTTTACGTTGAAATTTTTATTCTATTGTATTTATTTTATTTTACAATCCTATCTCATTTAAGAACTTTTCTCTAAGCCTCTGATTCCTCATCTGTAAAGTGAGTAAATACTAGAACATACTTTATAGGACTTGCTAAAATCAAATGAAGTAATCCACATAAAACACTAACCTGGAATAAAAATTCAATAAATGTTTGCTATCACCATCATCATCTGCTTCCCATTCTTCATGTCTTGCCTTAAAAATCACCTCTTCAGAAAGGCTTTCCCTGGCCACTTCAGATAAACTCAGGCTCTCTTTTATTCTCTATCAGCACACTTTATTTCCTTTTAGAGCACTTAACCACAATTTGTAGTCATAGGTTTACTTGTTTGTTTATTATTTTTCTCTCCCCACTAGAATGTAAACTACATGAAGCACCATTACACCCCCAATAACAACAACAGAAACTGGTATATCCCATGAGCTTGATAAATAAATCAAAGGAATAAATGAGTAAAGAAACAGGGAAGTGTAGTATATTCAAGTAGGTGAAGTAAGCTAGTCCTAATAGAAATCTGAGCAAAACTGGTTCAGGCCCAGTGAAGGAATCAGCTTGATTTAAGAGGAAGGTTTGTATTAGGAAAGTACTGGGCAGGAAAGGCAGGCTGGAGCTACACCTGAATGCGCAAGATTAGGAGAATAGATTTTCTCTCATAGGAAAGGGGAGGGGGCAAGGGACTGACAATGTTTAGGGAGAATTGTGTCCTCTGTAAAGCGGGGCTAATAATAATGCCTATCTCCGCGGATTGCTGTCAAAATTAAATGAGATAATGCACACAAACCACTTAACGCATAGCTTGCCGGCCATGTGCAAGCTGAGCTGTAACTGTTAGCTGTTACTACTGTTGTTACGGTTCTGCGTGGAGAAAACGCAGACAGACAAGTGCTGAAGGCCCCTCACTGAGACTTGGGGGACGACAACCACAACTAAGGGGCAAAACCAAACAGAGAAGTAGCAGGCGACGAGGAGGCAGGAGAACGAGGCTACTGTGGCGGCAAGGGGGCCAAGGAAGCCGAGAACTTCAGGAGGTAGAGCGGTCACAGTCAAGACATCCATCAACAGAACGTGGACTGAGAAAAGTCAAAGGGACCGGTCAGTCGGGAAGTCAGCGCGCGCTGTCCCGGGGCAAGGAGGACTAAACAGAGCGAAGGAAAGAACAGAAACAGCACGGGGACGCCGTCTCAAACGCCACGTTTTCAAGCGGCTCTGAAATCTCCTTAATGTGGGATTTAAGAAGGCTGACGACGGGAACAAGCTCCGCAGCACCCAGAGAGCACGCCTGGAAGAGGGCACTTCCTCAGCACCGAAAGAAGCCGCGAAGATCTCGGAGAAGGCAGTCGCGAAATCGAGACGCGCTCCCTCGCCTTCTCCTCCTCCCTCGATACGCAGTTATCTCACGAATGAATGAACGAATGAAGCCCCAACATATGCTCTTCCCCGGGCCGAACACCCCGAACTCGCCTGAGAAAGTACAGCTCGGCGGAGAACTTGAAGTCGACTCCCTCGAAGCAGACGTCGAACGCGGAGACCGGGCGTACGGCACGCGGATGGCGACAGTCATGAAGTCGGGGTCCTGGCTGAGGGCGAACGCCGGGGTCAGCGTCGCCGCACCGGACTCACGTGCTCAAGTCGGTCACCCTCGCTGCCGCCACAGCGGCGCCACTCAAAACTCCCCACAAGGTCCCCACGCGCGAGTCCCTGTTCTGCTGGTCACGGCGCTTCCGGCTCCAAGCGGAAGTGCTCCTGCGTGAAAGAAGTCCCGCCCCACGCCGATCTCCATGGAGGCAGGGCGCTGTTAGTGGAGAGGTGGAGACAGGGCCTGGCGAGTCGGGCTTTGTGACCCGGGATCGACCCCGGGTCATACTTCAGAAGAACCGGGACCAGAGTGCACCTGAGACCCACCAAGCCTCTTTCGAGGTTCTTAGAGATGATTTTAACAAGCATTGGCTTTGCAGACAGACCTGCGTTTCATCCCTTCTTGGCCTCTTCCCAGCTGTAAGGCCTTGGGAAAGTTACAAAACCTCTCTGCTTCAGATATCTCTTCTATAAAATGAGGATAATACTAGAACCTAGCCCCATAGAGATGTTGTGAAGATAACGTGAAATTATGCATGTAAAGCTCTAACAACGTACCTGGCAAGTTGTCGACGCTAAATGTGTTGGAGCAGTCGCCGCAGTAGCCACAGCAGCAGTTACTGCAGTTTGCCTTAGTTCTCACCTGCCTTGTCAGCAATTCCCCTTTCTCTCTCTGTCATTCTCTGCCGATTTCTCTCCCCTCCCTTTCCCCTTCCTCTCCCCCCCGTACATCCCTCTCCCTCTCTTTTTCTGCCACTTTCTCTCCCCTTCCCAATTCCTTATTTGAGTAGAGTTCTCTGCTTTACAGAGCGTCCATCCCACTAATCTCGTTTAATCTGCACTACAAACTCCGAAGAACACGACTCAGAGAAGTTAGGCAGTATGTTTTATACTCATGCATTTTACAATTATCAGCACCCAGAACGTCCGACTCTTAAACCCTGTTGGTGCCTCCAGTGACAAACTGCAGTGCCTCCGTACTTTCCCCTCTTTCCCTTTTCTCACTCTTCTTGGACTTGTTTGAGGTCCTCTCTTTTGTCTCT
Organism: Diceros bicornis minor; assembly: GCF_020826845.1. NCBI lineage: Eukaryota > Metazoa > Chordata > Mammalia > Perissodactyla > Rhinocerotidae > Diceros > Diceros bicornis. The sequence continues at coordinate 81,451,764 of NC_080741.1, read as the reverse complement.
TTTCCTTCTCTTCCTTGCATTTCCCCCTTTTAGTCTGTGCTCCTCATACTTGCCCAATGCCTCTCCCACTAGTCCCCCTCTTCCCCTACATATTCCTTTGCCCTTCCTTCCCTCTCACTTTATTTCCTATTCTTTGACCAGTAACTAGAATAGTCCAGGAAATAGTGTTTATTTCCTGGTTTTAAATGTCAGTGGAAAAGGAGTGACAATCATCTCCTGGAACAGTGGATCAGATAGCCTCAAAAGCCTTTTCAACCTCCAATTTTTTATGAGACTTGAAAATTAACCAGGACTCAGAAAAACATATTAACAGGAGCAAATACAGTAAAAATTTCAAAGTAAAAACCACTCTGCTGGGCCGGCCCCGTGGCTTAGCGGTTAAGTGCGCGCTCCGCTGCTGGTGGCCCGGTTCGGATCCGGGCGTCCACGGTCGCACCGCTTGTCCAGCCATGCTGAGGCCATGCCCCACATACAGCAACTAAAAGGATGTGCAACTATGACATACAACTATCTACTGGGGCTTTGGGGAGAAAAAGGGAAAATAAAGGAGGAGGATTGGCAATAGATGTTAGCTTAGGGCTGGTCTTCCTCAACAAAAAGAGGAGGATTGGCATGGATGTTCCCTCAGGGCTGATCTTCCTCACAAAAAAAGAAAAACAAACAAACAAAAAGATTAATAACTGACAGGGAAAGAGGAAGCAGAATTGGGCAGAGGAGCAAGCGGAATTGCAAAGCAGGCCTGCGATTGCCTCTGCCAACGTGGCGGGCAGCCTGGTCGAGAGTCCTCCGTCAGCCCCTTACCTCCCCTGCCCCAATCACGGGATGCAGGCTGCCCCGAGAAGCGTGTCAACCCAGGAGGCTCTCTGCCACTCAGGCAGACCCTGCATCCATCCTTCTTCCTCTTCCACATGCATAGACTTGACCGAAGGACACCTACACACCACCATGTAACTTCTGAGCCGAGCATCCTCCGTGTTTAACAGGCCAGCGAGCCGGCACAGGAGGCCGCTGGAAGCTGTTTCCCCATGGGATTGCTGGCCAGCAATGACTCACTGCACTTGGGAGTCACTGCGAAGCACAGAAATATAGCCCTCTAATGCTATACGCAACGGATCCTCTTACGCAGATCCCAGAAGCGTCTGCAGCTTCCCCCAAACCATGGACACTGGAGAAGTGCAAAGCAGGAGAGCGCGGAGTGAAAAGAGATGTGATTTATCCAACTGCAGTTGTAAAACCTCTTCCATTTCACAAAAACATGTAACCATGTGAACGTGTAGCGGGGTCCTCCCGATGGCTTGGAAGGGGCTCCTTCTGAAACTTCAGTACCGGGCTCTTCCCAAGCTCTTCCCAAGTGTGCATGTGGATGCAGCATCCTCAGGGAGCGGAGATGACAAAGTGACTGACCCTGCCTGAGGAAACAAGAGAAAACTCGACCCAGGAGATATCTGATCCTGCAGGCAGAGAGGAGGCAGCAGGCAGAGAGAAAACACTGGCCTTAAAAGTCAACAGGACTTATAATGGGTGTAGCTTTAAATATCTGGTGTGGATCAACATTCTGAATTTGAATGTTGATCTCAACTCTAGCTATTTTCTGAAAACCAACTACATGTGGCCGACAGGAATGTAAATACTCTGAGAATAGACTCATTAGCTTATTATTTCCTCCATGAACTTTTGCCTGAAGAACACACTTGCCTTGCTTCACAGTAAGGATGAGGCAAGTACTTTGCCTGGATTTCTTTAAAGGAGACACAGCAAGTTATCAATAATGTCCTGCTTGTAACATAGATCAAAGAAATCAGTGTATCTTTAATTCTTCTCCCAGACTCTTATTCCTTTGCTGTTTTTATTTCTTTATTTCTAGTCCTCCAACCATTTCCTTCCTTTGTAATACACACCAGTTTTTACAACTGAATGTTTGTGTCCTCCACAAAATTCATATTTTGAAATCTAATCCCCAACGTGATGGTATTTGGAGGTGGGGCCTTTGGGAGGTGATTAGGTCGTGAGGGTGGAACTCTCATGAATGGGGTTAGTGCTCTTGTAAGAAGAAGCCTTAGAAGTGGCTCTGTCCGCCACGTGAGGACGCGGTGACAGATCTGCAACTCAGAAGGCGGCTCTCACCAGAACCTGACCATGCTGGTGCCCTGGTCTCTGACTTCCAGCCTCCAGAACTGTGAGAAACAATTTTCTGCTGTTTATAAGCTACCCAGTCTGCAGTACTTTGTTATAACAGCCCAAGCTAAGACACCATTAAATAGGAATCCCAATTCTCCTCCTTCCCAACCCTTTCCTAATGGGCCCTCTGGAAAACCTCCTCCAAGAGAGACTTCTCCATGTTCTTTATGTCTGCCTGCCATAGTTTTGCCTTAACTGAGATCCGATTCCTTTTCCTATTGAGGGAGATCCTTGTTTTAGCTCCTAAGCTTAGGCTAAGCATACAGTTTACCTTCCCAGCCAGGAAACTTCCAACGGTGAAGAGAGGGGCTCTGTTTCTTATACCAGGATAACAGGCATAAATTTGAACCGTCTGGGGAAAACCAGGATGTGTGTCACTCTGCCTCAACCCCAAACCACATGGGACTAGAGCTGCATAAGAACAAAATGTACAGTCTCTGCAATCTCCTTTGTCACGTCCAAAAATGTTTTCACTATTGCTTAACAATTCTTCATCCAGGGAACTGCATTGCCGGCCCAGAAGAGGGGTCGACAACCACAGCTCTCAGGCCAAATCCAGCCCAGTGCCTGTGTTTGTGAATGAATTTGTATCAGCACACAGCCACACTCTTCATTTACATATTGTCTGACTGATATCAGCTACAATAGCAGAGTTGAGTAGTTGCAACAGAGATAGAATGGCTGGCAAAGCCTAAAATATTTACTATCTAGCTATTTACAGAAAAAGTTTGCCGATTCCTGGACTTTATGAGCTCCATGAGGGCCAGAGATGCATAGGTCTATAGGTCTTATTTACTGTGAATATTTAAACAATACGCCAAACATGTTGTAGATCCTTAATATTTGTTTTATGGATGAATATCAAAATGCAAAATAAAGCCACAGTAACCAGTAGAGTGTGGTATTGTACATGAACAGATGGATCAATCAAACAGAATAGAAAATACAGCATCTCTGTAATATTTGTTAGTATTTAGTATATAGAAATACAATATTTTCTACAAAAGGAGAAAGATAGCCTATAAAATAAATGAAACTGGAAAAATTTAAACTATTTGAAAAAATTATATATTTACATTAGACCTTTTGTGTGCAAAGAAAAAGTTGTTTAGTTAGATAGGACCCCGCACCTGAGAAACATCTGCCACTGCGTTAACGCTCCCTTCCCGCATCTGCAGACGTGACTCCACTTCTGCCCTGGACTGGGCTCCTCCCTCTCCACATACTCAGAGCTTTCGCTCCATCCGTTTTGTCCTCTCCCTCCAGGACCTTCAGTCTCTGCCTCTCCTGACTTTTCCTCAAGAGGCAGAAGTTGAGCATGAGGCTCTTGGATCAAACCACCTGGGTGTGAATCCTGACTCGAGCTCTTTCCAGCTCGTTAAGTTAGGCAAGTGTCATAAACTTTCTGTGCTTTACTTGGCTTCTCTTAAAAATAAGGATAGCTATCTCATAGATGCTTCATAAGTTTGTAAAGTGCTAGCTCAATGTCTGATAAATAGTAAGTCCTTGATAAAAATTAACCCTAAATAAAATAATATTTAAGGCTCTCATCTAAAAGTATGAAATGTCCCGTGACCCTGTATTTCCCTCTATATGCCTTTTCCTGCACAGTCACGCTTTTTGAAAGAGCAGTCCTAATAAATTCCAAAACACTCTTTTGCCTCCATTTCAACGAACTGCTTCTCACCATGGCCTCTGACAACTTAATTTCCAACGGCAAGGAAAATATTTCAGGCCTTACATTTCTTGAACACACTGCTGCATCTTTCCCTGTCAAGTACGAGACCCTCCTGAAACTCTGTTCTCTCTTACCATCTGTGAAAATTTTGATTGTCCGCCTGCCTATCTGATTAGTCTTGGTCTCCTTTATGGGTCCTTTTGCCTCTGTCAAAAATTGTTTATTTCAAATTTCTGTCTAAGTCCTCCTCTCTTATCAGACTATTCCTTCTCACTGAAATCTTAGATGAAGAACTCTCTCTGTATTTTTACATCCAGAGTATGTATCTTTTGCTCTCTGGAGTTGCAGCTACAAATGCCTTCTGTATGCATCTAATTGGATTAAGTCACAGATACCTCAAACTCATCTTATGCAAAACTGCACACGTCAGCTTTTACTTCCACCCAATATTGCATATTTTTAGTAACAGTCTCACCATTTACCTAACTGGTCAAGCGAGAAATCTGATCGTCCTCTTGTTTCTTTTGCAGTTTGGAGGAATTATGATATAATGGGAAACGCATGTATTTTGAAGCAAAAACAACCTGGCTTAATTCTAGCTCTTCCAACTACTTACTTGGTAATCTTTGGCATGTAAAAAAGATTCTTTGATCTTCAAGTTCCTCTACTGTCAAAATGGGGGCAGTGCTGAATTCTCAGATTTGTGTGGATGAGTAAATGGTAACATATATAAAAGTGCATGAAACACATAGTAGACCTTCAAAAAATATTAATTTGCCCTGCCTCTCTCCTGTTGACCGCACATCCAATTCATCACTTCCTCAGTCTCCTTTCTATGTCTTCGAATCCATCCCTTCTTTTCCATCCCCATCACCACTGGGTTAGATTAGTCCTTCAGTGTTGCTTGCTTGGATTGGCAATATCTTCAACTAGTTTTCCAATTTCCAGTTTAAACATTCTCCAATTCATCCTTTACTCTATGACCAGAATGTGCTTTTAAAAATTTATGCCTGATTATATCCTTCCATTGCTTTAAAAATCATCACTAGTTCCTGGCAACCTTCATTAAAATAAATCCAAACCTTCTGACCATGCAATTTAAGGCCTAGTATATTCTAGTCTCTGCCTATTCCTCTCATCTCACCTCTTGCCACAGCCCCCTCCTGGTCTGTGCCTCTCACCTCCAGCTTTCTCTATTTTTTGCACAAATCATATTCCTGAAATGTACTTTTCCCAATTCTAACTAAAACTCCTTATCCTACAAAACAGTATTCTCACAGGGTGAGAGAAAACTTTCCCCAAAGTAGAGGATGCTCATCTGAGAGGTGGAGGGTTTTCCAACTATGTCCTCTCCCCACTTGGAGATTCTGATCCATTGCCTATAGGATGACACACCATCCCACACACTTAACTGAGAATCATTGTAATAGAAAGCCACCGCCATAGAAAGACACCGTGTTGCCACATGAGCCAGGGAAGAAAATAGTGTGGTATAAAGAGTCAGATAAAGCATCTCAAATTGAGTTACTTATCTTACCTCTCCCCCTCTCATAGACCCTTGTACTTACCTCCATCATATTATAGGGGAAATGAAATTATCTTGTAAAGTGTAATCTCTTTCATTAGACTGTGAGTTCCTTGAGTGTATCCCAGTTTGTGGCCCAGTGACTAGTATATAATGGGCACTTAATATCAATTTCAAAAGTGAAAATTGACTCCAATCGACATATTTATTAAAAGTTCAGTCAAAACTAATTGAAATTATAATAAATCCTGATAAAGTAAATTCTAAAAGATATTCTGAATTTTCACTAAATCATAATTTCATTGTAGTGTACATTCCTACAATCATAATAAAGATCTCCAGGAAATGGGAACAAAAGAGAGCTGCTGCCTAGCTTTCTCGACTTCTGCAGATAAAAACAATAACTGCATGGGGGCCAGCCGGGTGGCGTAGTGGTTAAGTTCACGTGCTCCGCTTCGGTGGCCCAGAGTTCCCAGGTTCAGATCCTGGGCATGGACCTACGCACCGCTTGTCAAGCCAATCTCAGCAAAAAGAGGAGGATTGGCAACAGCTCTTAGCTCAGGGCCAATCTTCCTCACCAAATAATAATAGTAATAATAATAATAATACCTGTATGAAATAGAGAAAAGGGAAAGCTTGTTAAATTCATGACACAGACAAGTTCCTGGTTCTCTTGTGAGATTGTGTTCTCTCCATGAGCCTCCTTCAGGAGCAGTCAAGAAGGAGCCCATGTGCTTGAAGGGACACCATTCCTATGCAGTTTTCCACTGACAGTGGTCGAAGGATGCTGGATGGCTATGTTCAAGGTAGGACTGCTTCACTGCCAGGCGAGAGCCTCCTTCTACAGACGTCAAGAGGGCTAGGTTGCACTGGGAGTAAGACCCTAATCTGCGGAAATCTGTGCTTCCATGGCAGGAGAAAAGTGAGAGCCCAGAACTAGTCCTATTCCTCGGAAGACCTCCCGCCCCTCTCACTCCTTCTTCCACAATCTGGCCACCACTCTCTGCTGTGGAAATATGAGGACTAAACTCATTAATCCTTTTATACCAGTTGATGTCAATCACCAGAAAGAAACAAGATTCCTAGATGATCTGGGTTATAGTGCTGCCTGGTACCTTTTCTTTTTCTTTTTTGTGAGGAAGATCAGCCCTGAGCTAACATCCATGCCAATCCTCCTCTTTTTTTGCTGAGGAAGGCTAGCCCTGGGCTAACATCCGTGCCCATCTTCCTCCACTTTATATGGGATGCCTCCACAGCATGGCCTGACAAGTGGCACATCAGCGCGCGCCCGGGATCCGAACCCTGGCCACCAGCAGCGGAGCGTTCGCACTTACCACCACGCCACGGGGCCGGCCCCCTGGTGCCTTTTTCTGACCCCATATTCCACTCTTCCTATCCCCTCTCACTGTGACCACTGAAACTCATGGTAGGTCACTAACATTCTGTAGCCTCAGTCTCTTCTGTGAACCCTCAGTGTACCATCTTGCTTTAAAGCATACCTGTTTTTTCCCCTGAGGATCTTCCTTATTTATAGTTTTCTCAAATGATGGCTGATTTCTTTTCCACTCTCTTCTTAAAGTGGGCCTAGAGAAATGGTCTTCTCTTTGTCACTTCCAGCCCATTCTCCTTTACTCCTTCCTAAAAGTCCCCAGCTTTCAAATTTGTGTCATCAGTTTCTACCTCCCATTATCTGTCCTTGCTGCAATCATCTGTGACTCCCAAGGTCAGGTCAACTCCCAAGGTCAACCCCCTTATTCCTTGAATAAGGATCACTGCCATGGTCTCCAACATTATTTCTGTCAATTTTTTTGTTGATTTTAATATTCACGTAGATGATCTTTTCAGTTCCGTGGCCTTTTTATTCCTGGACCTCCTCTCCACCCATGGTCTTTTGCACCCTCCTTAGCCACTCACTACTGTGACCTTGTCAATATGAATAATTACAACCTCCTATACAGTCTTTATCCATCTCTTCAGTACTACCCTAAATCTCTCCTGACCACTGCCTAAATCCCCAAATTATTTGCTTTCCCCAGCACTCACAATGTTTTGGGCATACGACCCTCTCACACTCTCTCTCCCACCTCCCCTATGTCTTTACTCCTCTCTTTTACCTAGCATAAATCTTATGTTCGATCAATATAGTTTACTCCCTTGTTTATATCCTCAATTCTCTGTCCCTTTCTCACCTGTTTATTTGCATGGCTAATCCATACCCCTAGTTAAAATCAATTATCTGCCTACTCCTTAGATGTAATTCCATAACTGAGCATAATTAGAGAAAAACATACAGTCATACTTCTTGTATCACTTTAAATTCATGAACTCCAAGCCAAATCATCCTTAATGCTGCTTATTACTATAGTGTAAATCCATAGACTGTTCACTCTTTTACTCACCTAGACATTATTTCTTCCTTTCTGCTCTATTCTCAAACTTTCAACAATTCCTTTTTCATCCTTCCTCTCAGCTAATGATTTGACTTCCTATTTCATTAAGAAAATAGACCAACCAGAAAAGATTGTGCACGGGCTCACAACTCTACAGGATGAACCTATCTGAGTCTTTGCCTTCATTCCTGTTACTGGGGGTGAACTGTTTATTATGTGATTCGGGGCCAGTTTTCAATTGTCTACTTCATGCCATGTCCTCTCACACCCTCAAGGATATTGGTCCAGCAATTCTCCTCTTTCTCCCTTTAATCATCCGTTTGTTCTTTTCTTCTGGGTCATTCCCTTCAGTATATAACAATACTATTCTTTCAAAATCGTCTTTGAAAGAAACCCTCCCATAACCTCATTGCCTCCTCCTGCTTACACCCCATTTCTTTCTTTCCCTCTATACCAAAATTCGTTTAATGAACTGTCTGTGTACCCACATTTCCTCCTCCTATACTCTCTTGAATCTCTTCTAATCAACTTTTCATCCCCTTCACTGCCAAAATATGTTCCTATTAAATTCACCATTATACTTCACATTGTAATATCCAGCCTGTATTCTAAGTCCTTTTTTTTTTAACTTGACTTGTCATTATCATTGAATCCATTAGCTGACTTTCTCCCCTTGAAACATTCGTCTTGTCTCCTGACATTCAAAACATCTCACTCTCTAGGTTTTTCTCCTACCTCTCTGGACACTTTCTCAGTCTCGTTGCTGATCTCTCTTCATATTCTGAGCTCGAAACGTGGGAGTTTTCTAGGGCTTGGTCCTTTGGGATTTTTCTCACTATGTCAATATTCAGTCCTTAGGAAATCTTATCCAATCTCCTCATATGATATACCAGCTATATGTTATGATTCCCACATTGATATTTCCATTCTAGACCTCTCTTCTGAAATCTAGACTCCTATACCCAACAGCCTTCTCTGTATCTCTACTTGGATGTCCAATGGTCACCTCAAGTTTAACGTTCAAAACTGAACTCCTAATATCGCTCCACCACCACTACCAAACCAAAAATGTTCTCCACAGCCTTCCTATCTCAATAAATGCCAACTCTATGAAGGTATATTTGAAGAAAGGGGAGGTTGTAATGCAGATGTAGTTATATATTAAAGCTATAGCTATTCCATTTCACTATTAATGATATTTTTATGGATTACACTGGTACTATATCATTTCTTTATATAACTTGAACTCAAAGAACTACTGTCTTAGTTTGGATTTTCAGAGAAAAAAAAACAACCTAAGACAACACCTATATGTTAATACATTAATTAATTGAGAGTACAATCTCAGGGCACCAAGGATAAGAGTAAAAGGAAGTAAGGTGAAGAGTTGGAAAGAAAATGAAAGGTGATGTGTGTTGCTCTACTGGCGGTCACTCTTTGACAAGCTTTGAAAACACGTGTGAAAAGCCTATGTAATGGAACAGTCCATTGGCAGGAAGACTAGAGAGGAAATTTATCTGCTGTCTCCTTTTTGTCTCTCGCCAACCATTGGTCAAAGTTTGCCCCACGAGAAGAATTTACCCTGCTCTTCTGTGTTGTGTCACCTGGTCTCTATGGCAGCCTCTGGGGAAGCCAGATCCCACATTTTGCCGTAGTGGCTATGGTAGGGCAATCAGCCCAGGGTCTGAAAGCTCGGTAAGGCCGGGAAACTGAGAGGAGACATGTGAAAAGAGTTTGATAAGCTCCATGTAACCACATCAGCAGATTTGACGGTTAACGTCTCCCAAACGCCAGTGGAATTTGTCTCCGCTCAGCAAGGAGTGCCATCTGTCCTTCAATATTTTAGAGTAATTTTAGGTAATTTTTTTAACAGCTGTTTGTTTATTTATTTATTTATTTTTGTGAGTAAGATCAGCCCTGAGCTAACATCCATGCTAATCCTCCTCTTTTTGCTGAGGAAGACCGGCTCTGAGCTAACATCTATTGCCAATCCTCCTCCTTTTTTTTCCCCCCCAAAACCCCAGTAGATAGTTGTATGTCATAGTTGCAACCCTCTAGTTGCTGTATGTGGGAGGCGGCCTCAGCATGGCCGGAGAAGCGGTGCGTCGTAGGTATGTGCCGGGGATGCAGCTCTGACTCCTGACTCCAGTAGGGGAGCGCGGGCACTTAACCGCTAAGCCACGGGCCGGCCCTAGGTAATTTTTTAATTAGAAGAAGTTTTTACAATGAATATCAATTAATATGTGTCTTATAACTGGCGAATAGTCTCACAATAAATAATCATTTCAGACCATCACCTCCAGCTTGGGCAGCTTTCCCACCCCCAGCTGGAAGGGGCAGGTCCGCACAGGTCCCTCAGTGCGAGTAAACCGGCAGAAATTATCCACGCCTGGGGAGGAAGCGAGGCGGCGGAGCTCCCTGGGGAGCTCGGGGTCCTGGGGGCGCTTCCAAGGGGCGCGCGCCCGTGGGAGGGGGCGCTGTCCGAGGCCACCTGCGTGGGAGCGCCCTCAGAGAGTGGTGGGGGGGCGGGGAGGATATGCTGGGGAGGGGCGGGGCAGGGCCGGAGAGGGGCGGAGCGGAGAGGGGCCGCGGGGGGCGGGAGCGGTCGGCGGGGGACAGGGAAGGAGGTGGTGGGGAGGGGAGGGGAGGGGAGGGGAGGGGCGGGGCGGGGCCGCGGTGGGGCGGGAGTGGTCGCGGCGGGCGTCGTCGTGGGCGGTGGCGCGCAGACGCCGGCTCTCCGGGCTTCTGGCACCTGCAGGGCGGCCGGCTGCGGGAGGGCGACGGTCGTTGTACCCGGAGCCCGGACACCCGGCCTTGTGGGGCGCCGAGGGGCGCCGGGAGCGGAGCGCGCGCTGCGCGGCCCCGGTGCGGACAGCGCCCTCCTCGCCCGTCGGGAGGGGCGGCGGAGGCGGAGCGCCGGCGTCCGTGGAGGAAGCGCTCACCCGCGTGGGGCGCGCGCGGCCGGAGGGCGCCGCGCTCTCGTCGGGCGCGAAGGGCCGCACGCTGAGCGCCGAGGCCCAGGCGGCGGTGGAGCGCAGTGAGGTGGGGGACGCAGCCTGCGCGAGGACGGCGAGAAGGCGGCGCGCGAGGTCAGGCGGGTGCTGCTCGTGAGGGGCCGGCCGCCGGGGCCGGGGGCGGGGGCGGCGGGGTGCCGGCGCGGCGCGGGGGCTGCCGCAGACGCCGGGGCGTGCGGAGACCCGGGGGACGCGTCCCGGCGGCCGCGGGCGCGTGTGGTAGCGCCGGAGACCGTGTCCGAGGGAGCGTGTCCGGAGCGGGGCAGAGCGGGGCGGGCGCGCCCCCCGGTCCTCGGCCCCCTCCTCGGTCCGGGAGAACGCCCCACGGCGGGGTGGGAGCTTCCCGTCCCTCGCTTGTCCTGGTGTGGACCCCCCAGGGCCGAGGAGTGGATCTCGAGTAAGGCCTTTTCTTGGGAGCGGGCTCAGCCGCGTCAGGACGAAGGGCGTCCTCGCGCTGCGAGACCCCCTCCCTCCACACCCCCCTTCCTACAAGGCGCGCTGTCGCGGCTGTGGCTCCCGCGGCAGGAGCGCCGGGCTTTGTGAGGTCAGCGCACCTTCTGCGGGCCTGCGGGGCTTGCAGTGTGTCTCCTGTCCACTTTCCTCGCCGCCTGGGTCCGTGTGCAAGGCGCGCTGAGTGCGCTGAGCCCGCGTGAGGCGGCGGGCTGCGCTGGGCGCTCCGCTTCTGTCGCTGGGGGCCCTGGAAGCCACCGGAGTTGGGTAACACTTGCTGCAGCGAGATGCTCGAGCGGAGCGAGCCGATGGGAAAGGTGCGAGAGGGTCGCGCCGGCGACAGGACTGTCCCCGCCGCCACGGATTCTGAGGGACCAGGTTGGCCGGGTACTCGCCAAGGCTTGCGTTAGTTCTCAGAAGTGTTCTCTTGGTGAAACGCTGTGTGGAGGTCTTTTCGAGTTGTTTGAAAGGAGAGAACATCGAGGGAGGGAGCCAGGGTTGTGGCTGAGGGATGCCTTAGGAAATATTCACAGCCTAAGATTTGTGGCTGTGAGTTAGGGTTTTCTTTTGTTTGCTTGTGTGGGGGAAGAGGGAGAATCCCCCTCCGCCCTTTCCCTCAAGGTTCTTATCGCTGGCCGAGTAATTAAAAAGACAGGTTAGCAGGAGAAAACAATACCAAGTTTAATAACACGTATACATGGGAGAAACCAAGGAAACTGAGTTTCTCAACACAATAGCAGAGATTCTCATCTTAAATACTATCTTCAGCTAAAGACAAAAGAGGATGTTGGGGGCCCGGGGAGTCAGTTACTGGAGATTACCAGAAAAGCATAGTAAACAAGAGTAAGGTTATTGTGGAGATTTAAGGCCTCACCTTCCACACTGATAAGTTTTTTTAGAGATGAGGCCATGCCCCCTCTTGCCAGTATAGAGAGGGAGATACCTTTACAAATGGAGATTTCCTTTATAAATGTAAATGTTTGGCAACTCCTGGTGGGGCCACCTAGAGAATGTGGCTGGGAAGGGACAGAATTTTTTTTTTTTTTTTTTTTTTTTTTTTGTGAGGAGATCAGCCTTGTGCTAACATCCGCCAATCCTCCTCTTTTTTTGCTGAGGAAGACGGCCCTGGGCTAACATCTGTGCCCATCTTCCTCCAGGGGACAGAATTTTTGATAAGAGGGGCCAGTTGGTGCCTTTCATATTGTAACATCTGTTTTACATTATGTTACAGCCATCAGATAGTAACTCCTTCCTGGAACAGGTCTTCTATGTTAAATTCTTCAGGCAGTTAGTGGGGGAGGTCAGATGTCCATCAGAGGAACCGATCAAGGTAAAGAGACATATTTCAGAGTGGCCAGCTCTTGATCTCCCACCCTGGTTCCCCCCACACCCTGTAGTATTTAGGTCAATGAAAGGTTTCTCGGAATCTTTGTTTGCACTCCCAGTGCTTGCTTTTAATTTTATATCAGTTGTTATAAAAGACAAGTATTGCACAAACCTGCTTTTAGTAAGCTTCTGTCTCATTGGGATAACGACTGCAAGGAAAATGGTGTTTTTTTTTTTTTTTTCCCTCCAGTACTAGTAGTCTTAGAAGCAGCAAAGTTGGCATGACTAAGAGTAATAATGATCTGAGTCATTTTGCAAGCAAAGTGTGAAATAACTTTGCATTTTAAACATCTGGGTGGGTTTCTTTACCCCCGCCCCAAGACAAATCTTTCTCACTTAATACTGTTTAAGTTTTTACGTTAAAAAGAAGTACTGTATTTTGACAAGGTCAGTGTATTTGTAACGTATTGAGCACAGAAGAGACACACCTTGGTATGGAAACATGTAGATGCTCCTCTTATGAATTGAATGTGTTTGAGGCAACAATGCAAAAAGAATGATTAAAAAGTTATCTTCCTGCTGTTTCTGCACTCCTGCTCTGATACATTACTTATAGCGTATTGTAGTGTGACTCTTAGTTTGAGCCAGCGGTCCAGCATGTTTAAAGCAATTGTAAAAAGAACCCTCTGGTGGTGGTTTATGCTTTAGTTAGATGTCTGTTAGAGAAAGATGGACTGGGATAAAGGTCCAGGGAGTTAGTTTTTGCTTGTGTTCAGAAAAGATCGGTGTTTCTCAGTCTTAGCCCTGTTGGCATTTGGGCAGGATGATTCTTTTTATTTTATTTTATGTTTTGTGAGGAAGATCAGCCCTGAGCTAACATCCACACTAATCCTCCTCTTTTTGCTGAGGAAGACCGGCTCTGAGCTAACATCTATTGCCAATCCTCCTCCGTTTTTTTTTTTTTCAACCCGGAAAGCCCCAGTAGATAGTTGTATGTCATAGTTGCACATCCTTCTAGTTGCTGTATGTGGGATGCCGCCTCAGCATGGCTGGAGAAGTGGTGGGTCGGTGCGCACCCGGGATCCGAACCCAGGCCGCCAGTAGCAGATCGAGAGCACTTAACTGCTAAGCCATGGGGCCAGCCCCCGTCAGGCAGGATGATTCTTTGTTGCACGGGCTGTCTCGTGCAGTGTAGGATGCTTGGCGCATCTTTGGCCTCTACCCGTTAGATACCAGTAGCAGCCCCCTCAACCTGTGACCCTAGAAATGTCTCCAGATTGCCCCAAGTGTCCCCTGTGGGCAAAAATTAACCTCTGCTGAGACCACTGTTCTAGATTAATGAGTAAATATAGTTGAATGTGTAATGAAGAACCAAAAGTTGCCTCTCTATAGCCAAGTGTAGAGAGAGTTAGGAGGAAGTGGAGCAGAGTCGTGATTTGCAGAAGAAATTATGGAATTTTTGTTTCTCCATACCAATAATATCAGAAAGATTCCTAAATGATTTTAAAAAATATTTAGGTGACTGAATGCCTTCAGCCGTCTTCTCTGGCTTCAGTCTTGGCCCTGCATCTCTTCTGTGTGGAGAGATCCTGCTGCGTCCCTGTCTCGTGGGCCCAGCACTCCTCCTCCTTCCCCTCCGTGTGGGTCTTGCTCGCACTCTACTCTACCCTTTTGCCCAGAGTTCCAGCGCTCTAGTTCCTGTACACAGAATGCTGGCTTACTTATTTCGTAAATCGTCATTCTTGACATGTTTGAAAACATTTTTTCCCCCCTGATTTGACTTTAGCAGGAAGTGTTGACCTTTGGTTCTTTTCCGGATGTTTACCGTCATATGTGTAAGCAGCTCAATGAAATCATTCCATATACCACACGGCAGCTGAATCAACTAGAAATAGAAAATGGTTTCTAGGCAACCTGTAACCAGGGTCACTTCCATTTACATCAGGTCTTCTTCCTCTTCAGTTATTTTATTTATCTCCTCACATAATGTTTTTTTTTTCACTTCAGACAAAAAGCCTCTAAAATATATTTGACAGTATATTAAATATTTCATCATATTGCATTTTTTAAAATTTTTTGTTTATTGCAGTAACATTGGTTTATAACATTGTAAAAACTTCAGGTGTACATCAGATCATATTGCATTTTTTCTTCAGGCATGTATTGTCTTTTTCGATATCATGGTTGAGGGATTCAGGTATGAGACCCACATTATTAGTAAAAAGATTTGGGTAGTGGGGATCTATTATAATTAAAAAAAAAAAATCAGAGGTATTTCACTGTCCTTATTAGGAGCAATGAATTAGGCCTTGGAAAAGAGAAGACTTTGTCTAATCATTCACCTAAAGGAAGTTAGGTTAGCCTTTGGGTGGTCCAGGTCTTCAGGTTTTAGTATTAGATTCGGTTTTAGGTGTTAGTTTTCAGGCTTTAGTGTTAGAATAATAATCCTAAATAGAGGAGCTTATTTTAATAATGAAAGTTTTCTTTCCATTGTATATGGCTAATCATCTCCGGGAAATACATTTTTTATTGTTGTATCTTTGAGGATGTTATGATTTATTATCCTTTTAAGGGCAGTGTCATTAGGCCTGGGCTGTTGTTTCAGGGAGACGATCTTGTACACATGGGTACATATTAAATATTATTCTATTTTAATATTCAGAGATAGAAGGAGTTAGATAATAAAAGGAAAATGTTCCTGAATTAATTCTTCATAAATCGTTTTACTCCCAAGTTTTGAGTTTTTATTCTCCTTCACTCCCCCTGATCATCCTTCCCCCCACTCCACTCCTCCTCACAAGTAAAAATCGACAGCCTCATCTCCTCCTGTAGCTCGGTTTAAGTGTTCTAGGTTGAGTGAAAATGAGGAGAGGGGTCAGATCCCTTCTGCTTGGTGAATGCTTCCCCCCCCCCCCCCCGTTGTCACCACCAACCAGCTGTGTGAGAGGCTCCATCGTTAATCTTTTCTGTTCCCTGTGAACTTACCCTGTGACTTCCTTAGCTGAAAAATGCCGGTGTTGCTGCACTGTGGATTTTGCATTGGTTTAGCTGTTTCTTAGAACTGGCTCAGGATCTTAGCTGTCGGAAAGCCCACTTCCTTGAGTAGATGGACCTGGTGTTGCATGGGTTGTGTGCTTCTCTCTGTCTCGTCCACCTCGTGTAGGCAGTTACTTTGAGAGAAGCCGCACGTGGTATTGCAGTATGTTCTGAAAAGGCTGGTTTTCCTGTGTCCTCTGTTTCTGATTCTCGCATTTACAGTTGAGGTTCTGCTCCGCCTCTTTCCTGCTTCCCGCCTTTGCCCCCAGCCCGTTCTTCCTCCCGTAGGTGTCATGCTCATCCCTTGCTCAACCTGTGTTGGCTCCTCCATTGCCTTCAGGATAAAAGCTTCTTCTAGACCTGGCTTCCCTCTGTCTTGATACTCTGCCTCAGGGCGACCGCCTCCTCCAGACAGGAACAGCTGACATACAGGGAAGCGCATTTGCACTCCGGCTTCCAGTGTTGTTGAGCCGTATGCCCTGCCTGTCCCCCCACTATCGCGAGCACTTTACAGGCAGAATCTCTGTGAGTCATCCGTTGTATCCCTGACATCCCATTTACTTTGTCATGTGAGTAATTAATTCTTATTTATGTTAATATCTTGTGTAGGATTAGAATTTACCTAGAATATAAACCTTACACTTTGCCATCTTTGGTATTGATGGGAATATATAACTACCCATCCAAACGAAAAAGGAATAGTGATAGTATGTGATGACCAAGTTCTCTGCCTCCATCCCTTCCCTCTCCGCTCCATTCCTCTGCAACAGACTATAGCTATGGCCTTAGGCCTAATATTTAAAAGCATTTCTTTCCTCCAAGATCACTAAAAGCTTTAAAAGCCTCACAACAATCTTGAAATTCCTCTGCAATTTACAGATGAGGAACCTGAAGCTTAAAATATTAATGGTCTTGTCCGGATCACCCAGCTAGTATTGCCAGAGCTGAGATTTGAAACCTGGTCTTCACCCCATATCACGTTGTTGAAGATGAGTGCATTTCTTCCCTAAAGCATAGCAAGTCTTAAACTTTCATCCCAATGTCCTGTAAAATAAGCAGATAAAATTTAGACTTGGCTATTCTACCGCTGATTGTTAATCTACTCTGTAACACAATATACAGAACAAGATGATTTGCTTTTTCCTGAGCTTTTGGCCTCGAGACAAGAAAGAACAAAGGTCTTCACACTTGTTAAATTTGCACACCTATCAGGAAGAAAATGTTTTGCATACATTGCTCATATATGTTGTTTGCTTATTTGTTTATTCCTTTATAAAGAATATAAGTATGTGTTAATATATATAATAGGTTATAATAGTATCTAAGAATATAGTACATAATATAAAATAGAATCATAATATTCTGGTACATTATAGAGTACATGACTACATAATAGATACCAATACTAGTAAATCTTGTGCATTCCACACATCATATAGAGACTACTGACTTTGTTTTGTGAACCTAATTCATAACTTCAGCTACTCCTGCTGTGATACCTCCTGAACCTCATTGACATCATAATGGAGAGTCTGAGGAATGTGTTAGAAAGATCAGGTAAAGGATAAACAGGCTGTTTTTGTCCCCTCATCCCTCATCTCTTATTTGGACTTTAATGATCTGAAACAGCTTTTTGATGTCTTTGAAACTGAAAATAGCAAAACGCATCATCTTCTCTAGACTAATTTTATGATTTCATTGTCACCAACTAAGGGTGACCTAAGAAACAACATATGTAGATACTTATTTATGGCCGAGGAAAATAGCTTAGTTAAAATCTAGGCAAGCGCCAAGCACTGTGTTTGGTATATAGTATTTACTACTGATACTTGATTAACTTATATCCAAAAATACCAACCAACAATATTAGCCAATTATATAATGGTATATTTTCACTAATTTATTGTGGAGGATGCACTAGGAAATCACATAACTTAAAAATAATAATTCCATGAATGGTTAATTAAAAGTATCAAGTTGTACTCTAACAAATATCCAAGCTAAAGTTATGGTGGCTCTGCTCTATGGTACATAATTTTGTCATATTGAGCAATATTTTGTCTGTATAATGGAGTAGATCCAGTATATTTTCTAGTCGATATTTGCAGAGGTGGGTGGTGTGATATTGAACTTCTCCCAAAATAAAGGGAAAAATGTCCTAATTTGTACCATGCTCCAATTCCGTGGCCAACCAAGCTCCTAACCTGCTGTCACTGAACATGAATTTGTGAAGAGATGTGCAGAACAGTTCTCACAAGCTGGTACCATCAGGCTCCAGCTCACCACTAGATGGCTTATCTTGCTTGTCCTTCTATTAATTCCCCTTCCTCAGTAGCTTAGTTTCACCCTGTTGTATTATTGATAAGAGTATCAAATACTTTCGGAGAGTGAGGTGGAGCTTAAATAATCATTTATAAAGAAACATCTTTTTAAAGAATCTCATTTTGTGTAACTTGTTTATTATTATTTCCTCATGAGTCGCTTGCTCTGTAAACATGTTAAGTAGATTAGACATTAAACAGAACCACAGAATTCAAAACCACACAATTTATATGTATTTTTTAGTAAAATGGATAAAATGGGGCCTTATGGATGCATATTAATTGTATTCATGAATTTGTTTTTAATTTAATTCACCAATTCAAGGACTACTTGAGGTTAAGTAGCTACCTAAGCTACTTAACAGTGTTTGAGGATGAAGACAAAGCAAATGGGATAATGTAAAACTCTTGAAATGATTTTAGAATGTACTGATTACAATAAGCCTCTGCCATCGTAGTTATAACGGATAATATGCTTTAAGCAATGAATTGTAGACAAGTCCTTTCAGATACTGCAAAATGTAACAGTACGTAGCAACCTATTAATATGCCATTTTCAATTCTTGATTATTATAATATTACATTTATTTATATTTACTTTGCTTTAAAAATCTATAAACATAAATTACACCTAAAGGAAGTAGGATATCTTCAACTGAGCAAACTCAGGGGAAAAATGTTTGGTTTGTAGGCACTGGTTTCCAACAAATAGAGAGGTGAAAATGCAGTGACAGGGATCGGCAGTTTGTGGACTGATTTATTGAGAACAGCGGGTGGCTAACAACCAAACTTAGAAGCTGGTGTCCCTGAACACTGTGTCTGTTCTCTAGGTCAGGGCTTTAATTTTCAAAGGGAACCAAGTGTAGAAGTAGTGAGTCCGACATGAATTGAGTTGTGATTTCATCAGCAAATTAAGTATAAATCTGATACTGTAGTCAAAAATTATGTAGTAAACACTGGGCATGCTATTTTTAGTATTAAATGTAATATCTATTTTAAATCAATATAGTTTGCAAATGAATATCCGTGCAGTGAGGATATGCTTTGAATAAATAACATTTCCTCATAGCACTTGTTCGGGAACCAAGTGGGCTCGCCTCCTGGTGAGTTAAATAAGACTCTACACCAGTGGAAGTTGTCTCACAAAGTAAAGCGTATTTGCAGCGAGTAGGAGGCCATGAGGAATCATTTGCAAAGTCATGGCGTCCCTGAACAAAGGGAAGCAGGAACTTTTATTTCAGATGGGGAATGAATGTTCAAAAGGGAGAGGCCAGTACTGGGTGCACAGGCTCAGTTGGAAAACACGCTTTCAGGTAGTGAGGCTGAAGCTCCTCCTTGAGAGATCTTAGCATTAAAAATAAGGCAGAGGGGCGCCGGCCGGTGGCGCAGTGGTTGAGTGCGCGCGCTCCGCTGTGGCGGCCTGGGGTTCGGATCCCGGGCGCGCACCAACGCACCGCTTATGGCAGCGTACCATATGAAGTGGAGGAAGATGGGCACGGATGTTAGTCCAGGGCCAGTCTTCCTCAGCAAGAGGAGGAGGATTGGCGACAGATGTTAGCTCAGGGATGGTCTTCCTCACACACACACACAAATAATAATAAAATAAGGCAAAGTTCAAGAGTATAGCCCTTGTGGTGAGGGTTGGTCAGTTTCAGGCTGGTTGCATCTCCTTAACATAACAAAAGGGAAACAAAAACAACTTGGAAAAACACTGAAATGCTTCCAAACCCACCCTTGAGTTTCTCAGGGCTCCCCTGGTAGGTGACACAATGCCTTAATATTCGTTGGATAGAAAGTAGGATGGAAGAAGGCAGAATGTTCTTTTCTTATAGTGCAAATTGAAAAGATATCAGGAAGTCTGAATTCTAACCTCAATTTATCATTATAAGGTATATAATTTTGTTTTCTTTTGCCTTTTATTTTTCTAGTCAGATTCTTTACTAAAAAAGTTAAAGGAAAACTTTAAATGATTGGAACACTTGAATTCCTTCTGAAAAAGGATAACATGTTTATGTAAATAGTCAAAATTATTACTCAAATTAGTTCTTACTTGTAAGTTGGCCGTTAACAAAATGACAATCAGAAATCACTAAATCTGTAATAAAATGTAACTCCTTTCATATTTACCTATGTAAACCACCTGCTAAAGCAGAAAGTACTTTTGTGTAGTCTTAGATGAATTCAGTGATGGTGTAAATGTAGCTTTGCAAAACAAATTCCCAGACCATAGGTTTGGGAATTAGTTTGAATACGTATATATGTAACCAGTGAAATGTCAATGGATAAACAAGGAAAGTTCTTTGTGTAAAAACACTTTGAATGCTTTCGGAAAACTTAATAAGGATGAATCCCTGACTATTCCTATAACTTAGGTATGAATAAGATACCTTTTAAGATAGGAAGACAATAACAAAATAACTAAAAGAAAAGTGAAAAATAGTAGAAATAATAATAGAAAAATTAAGAGGAGAATTTTAAAGCCGAGATTGTTTGATATCTTTAATTATTCAACTTTAAAGAAATTGGAACGGCAAGAGGTTATGCATCATGAAGTATATATAAAGAAGATATAAAGAATTAATTACAATTGCAATTATTAGTCCCTTACTTCAAGAGAAATTCTTGGGTTTATATCCGAAGATTGGTGAATCAGTGTACATATGTACGTATCTGAAGATAAAGTATTTAAATAATTTATTCATCCTTCTACAGAGTGTTTGATACCCTGGTTTGTTTGTTTGTTTGTGAGGAAGACCAGCCCCGAGCTAACATCCGTGCCCATCTTCCTCCACTTTATATGAGACACCTCCACAGCATGGCTTGACAAGCGGTGTGTCGGTGCGCGCCCCCGATCCAAACCTGCGAACCCCGGGCTGCCACAGCGGAGCGCGCACACTAAACCACTGCGCCGCCGGGCTGGCCCCTTGATACCCTGTTTTACATAACTTTTTCATCAACTTATCATTTATGTGCCACAATAACATTGAATAAAGTGTTTTTACTGTAAAACATGAATGTAATTCTAGAAGTAAAAATTCTAGAGCTACAGCAATCAAGTATCAAAAATACGTGGAGTACTAAACCAGCTTTTAAAATCAAAACAACTTGATAACAAAAGTCCATTTGAAATGTGAATAGTTAATTCTATCTATTCCTTCCCTATCATTAATTCCAAAATACAGGAAAATATCAGTTTGTTTTTTTCCTCTCAGCCTCATATTTCCTTTCCTCCTCTTATTCAGTATCCAGGTCATGTTCCTAGGACCTCACCAGGACTTCAGTTTCCAACTCATAAATTTGCTCTGCATTATGATTCAAACTGTTATATTGGGTGACTTTAGTGTCTGTGTGTGTGATGATCCCTCTGACACTCTTGTACAGTCTGTTTGACACCAAAGCTCAGTCTTTACGTAAAGCTGATGTAGAAACCTTTGAAGTAGGTTAGATTTTCAGGGAGAGAGCGTACCTTCCGAAACACAAGAATCATGAGCACGGGATTCCAAACAACACTAGAGAGCAGGGAAATACAGGACCATAAAGGACCGGAGGGGAAACAGCCACCGAGATGGAAAGAGAGACCAGAGTTTCGGCCTCATGAAAGAGAAGGGTGGTTGGGGGGGTGTTCCCAGGGGCCAACTGCGCAGTGTGTGCAGTGTCTTGTGATATAACCCCCTTTCTTCCTTAGCTATTTTTTTTTTACAACAAGTATAACTGAGTGACATTTATTTATAATATGTAGTACTTCTTATGAAATGTATGAATGCCGTAGCTTAAAAGCAAAGATTTTAAAAGAGCACAAATAGACGGGAGACGAATTACTATTTTTGTTTCTGTCGTTATGGTATTTTGTCACCAGTTAAGGAAGCTCAGGGGTTCTTTGCCAAGGACCTGCAGCTCTCAGAGGCCCACATAAACCTTGGCGTGAAAACAAGGCCCTGCAGTGCTCAGAACCTACTGCTAGGTTAATTGCCCTTAATTAGCTGGTGTATCTTACTAAAAGAAAAAAAGTGTTACACTTGACTCCATCTTCTGCTGAGTCTCTAGCTCCTTCCCAGAAATGTCTTCTGCTTTCCTCTGCAGTTCAAACAGAAAATCCCTGGGGCCTTCTTTTCTAACCCAAATGTTTCCAGTGAAAACCCAGAAGCAAAGGTGGCAACGCATATCTAAATCCCTGTCTTCCTTTCTTCTTTGTTCCCGATAGATCAGACTTTCTTAAGAATAACTGGTGTTTCCAAAGTGATTCATGGTTCTAAAACTCAGTAAGCAGTGCCTGCATCTTCCCTACAACCTCAGATTCTTTTTAACATTTTAGCCCAAAGCCACTTTTAGCATTTATCCAGAGACAAAGCACATTTAAATACGGTTTTAAGCAGTCGTTTCCTTTTAGTGAATCCGTAGTTAGCAACAATATTAGCATGGAAAATTGTATCTGTTTTATGTGTTGGCGTTTATTGTCCTATAGATAAAGGCAGTATCTGAAACGTAGGAGGCAAAATGGGCAGACTGGGGACCATGGAAGTAATGGGCAATAATTAAAGGGCAGCTGTTATGAGGGCACTGTGATTGGATAGTTCAAATCAGAGACAAATCCTTCCTTTCTTTTCCATTTGCCAGGTGCTATATTTGTGTCTCAAAATACGAGTCTAATAGATTTTGTTTCATGCGGTGATGGGAATGTAAATTTGGGGTTATATCATCTAACGCAAAGTAAAATAATCCAGGTTGCTTTGAGTTGCCTAGAGAGATGAGCCGTTGTGTGTATTTTTACTGTCAATTTCTAAGCTGTTTAGATCTTAATCCTTATGAATGTCTTTGGGGAGTCATGAGTAGACTTTGTGCTGTGTATTGTAAAACATTAATGTTGCCTTATGTAATTTCTTGAATAAATTTGCTAATTTCCAGATGGTTATAACACCACTCACCTTTTGCCATGCTAGCTATCATGTGATTTGTTAGTTATTAAGAATGCTTATAAATCATTTATTGAAGTCTGTATTGTGTCTAATATGCTTTTTTTTAATGTAGTTTGATTGTGTAGGATTTTTTTAGTAGGTGACATTGGATTTTTAAATTAAAAACCAACCACGGAGCAAAAGTATAATTTTGGCTCTTTTGGCATTTTCAAATAAGTGAAGCCATGAGATGATGTTGGGTTACAGGTATCACTAGGGAAGCTGCTTCTTTAGATTTATGAATTTTAATTCAAGGAGAAACAATACCTAAGGGAACCTTTGACTGTAAAATTGCAATGTAAGTATTTCCATGTTATTTTTTTATCAGCTCAGCATCTTCAAGTGTATCATTTTAGTTATTCATGTTTTTAGCGTAGAGGTTGAAATGGAAACACATGAATTGACATATTCCAGTTCATATACCAACGTTAGACAAACTGAATTTAACTCAAGGGTTTTATTTCCAACATTTTTCTGTGTTATCCTGGATTAGAGGTTAATATTTTTCCTTGTTGGTTTGAAAGAAAAAAAACCTCACAGACTGATGAAAATTTTAATATTTTACACAAAATGTTTTACACATATAATGTTTCAATTTTATCTGAAGCATAGGTATTTCATTAAATTTTAGCTGGAAATATTTAAAGCTCAGGCCTTATTCTAATGGAACACATAACACTGATTTGTGTCTATTCAGCTGGCTGGTATTCACTGGAAAGTAGTTCACTAATTAAAAGCAACAATAAACTCGAAGAAAGTTAGATCATGATTTTCAAAAGTTTTCTGTAAAAAGTGATAGAATTTATTTAAAAGAAGGGTGTGTACCATATCATGTGAATTTTCTATGGAATTTTAATGTTTTAAATAAAACATTTCCGTATCAATAAGTGTTCATTTTATCACGAACAATGAGTTCAATTTAAAGAAATCCCTTTCAGATCGTTAAAATGCTGTCTTTAATAGGTAAAAATGGCTGATGTTTTTCTTTAGTGATTCCTTAATAGGAAAAACAAAATGTTTGAGGAAATTCCATTTAGTTTTTTGTTTAAGATGTGTTGGAAAAATGTGTATTCCTATCTAGTTCATTCCTTCATCTGTCAACCAAGATGAGGACTGTTTTATTAAAAAAAAAAAAGTTTCACATTCTACATACCCAACTTCGTAGTACTTAATTATTTTCATTCCCTAGCATCTAAAAATAGTAGTTGTTTTGAAGCCAATAACTGTATAAGGAAGAGGATAGAATTTAAAAAAGAAAATAACTTTCCATTTTAGTTGTGAAATAGTGGAGTGTTAGTTGCTGTCATATGTAAATATTTTCTTTCATCTCTATTAATATTACTTATAACTGAAAATTCTCTCATGACTATTTATTTTATTTTATTTTATTTTATTTTATTTATTTATTTTTTTTTTGAGGAAGATCAACCCTGAGCTAACATCCATGCCAATCCTCCTCTTTTTGCTGAGGAAGACCTGCCCTGAGCTAACATCTATTGCCAATCCTCCTCCTTTTTTTTTTTTTTTCCCCTTTTCTCCCCAAAGCCCTAGTAGATAGTTGTTTGTCACAGTTGGACATCCTTCTAGTTGCGATATGTGGGAGGCCGCCTCAGCATGGCCGGACAAGCGGTGCGTCGGTGTGCGCCTGGGATCCGAACCCGGGCCGCCAGCAGCAGAGTGCGAGCACTTAACCGCTAAGCCACGGGGCCGGCCCCCTCATGACTATTTCTAATGAAATTATTTATCGATAACTTCATTGTGTGGGTTTTCTAATTTGTGATTTCAATAATAGTGCATGGTAATCATGCGTAAAGTTATAATACCATAAATATTTGAGTTGTTCTAAGTTCATGTTCTCATAACTTAGATTATAAAGGGCCTCACATTAGTGTCCCAGAATGCGTGATGGAGATACTTTTTTTTTTTTTTTGACTGAAACAGAAGAGCCAAATTTTCTTTTATAAATATAAATTGATATTAAAGTTTCTGTTCAACCAGTTTTCAGGAGTGAGTTTGAATTGGACTCTATACTGTTCTACAGTTCTCAGATCAGTTGGTGACCAAGATAGACAAGGTCTCTGCTTGTATGGATCCAATATTCTAAGGGCAGGGTTTCTGAAATTACTAAATTAAGAAATAAAAGAAATAGTAAATGTGAATCTTAAAATAGCATAATGTGCTAGAGTGGAGAGAGCCTTTTTTGATTGAAGAATGAAAGATGAGGTTAGCTAACCAGAGGATCATCTAGAGAAGTGATATGCAAGCTTAGCAGATATTAAGTGCAAAGGCCCTGTGGTGACAAAAAGCTTCCCATGTTTAAGGAAAGAGAAATGTCAGTGTGCCTAAAGTGTAGTGAAGGTCAAGTTGTTTCATATGAGATGAGGGAGGAGAGTAGACCAAGATGAGAATTTTGGGGCTTTGTAAGGTCTGGTAAGGAGTCCAGATTTAATTCCAAGTTTAATGAGAAGTTAAGCTTGGTAGTGACAATGTAGGTTGGAGAAAGAACACTCCAAGAACACTAGTGGGTGAAGAGCAATTTGTAGGGGTGCTCAGTAGAATCAGAGGAAGAGGCTATTGCAGGGTTTAGTCGAGACTGTGGTGACCTGGCTAGTATGATAGGAGCAACAGAAAGAAAACTGAACAGGTTCAGGATGCATTTTACAAGCAGGAGATTTGCAAGTGGCTTGGGCTTCTGGGAGTGAGGAGAATAGAGAATTCAGAGATGATTCTTGAAAGTTTGAGCAGCTGGTATGTGACGGTGCCGTTTGATGTGACGTATTGACGAACAGAAGAACGTAGTTGCGGAAGGGACGTCAAAATTCTGATTTAGACATGGTCAGTTTGAGACACCTATTTGATACCCAAGTGGAGACGCTGAGTAGATCATTTGGATCTATTGTGTAGCCTTGAAAACCAGGCAACGCTTAGACACGGACAAGAGGAAACTTGCTTTCGTCTCTGCTCTGGTGCTACATGATGCCAGCACGCTGCTGAGCCTCTGCTGTCACTGAGGGTTTTCTTTCTGACAGTGGCATTCAGTAGTTTTTGATGTCTGCATGACGGGTTCATACTACCTGGGTGTTCTACACCGATGGCCTTTGCTGCTTGGGTGTTCTTAGTGTAGGCTTTGTGTGTCCCCAAACACTGATTCCTCTGCTCTGGATTTAAGGTATGGCAGAGCATCCGAGATGGGCTGCATATTCCCTGATGCCCCACAAGGGGCATGAACCTTGTAATGTTTGGAGATATTTTCCTCTTAATCGTCTATAAAAGCTCTCCTAGGACAACACTCTGAGATCCTCCTTCAGGATCTTGGGAACCTCACAGGTCCTTTTTTGTGCTCTCTTGCCCTTTTCATCGTACCCTCTCCTCTCAGCCCTCCCGGTTCTTTTTTCATAATTTTATTTATTTATTTTTCCCCCAAAGCCCCAGTAGATAGTTGTATGTCATAGCTGCACATCCTTCTAGTTGCTGTATGTGGGACGCAGCCTCAGCATGGCCGGAGAAGCAGTGTGTTGGTGCGCACCTGGGATCCGAACCCGGGCCTCCAGCAGCGGAGCACGCGCACTTAACTGCTAAGCGGCGAGGCCGGCCCAGACCTCATGGTTCTTGATCTCGGCTTTGCATGAGGCCTCGTGTGTATTGGCAGTCATTGCTTGGTATTTGATAGGACTCACTTTCGAACTGTGGGAGCAGTTCTTTCAGGGTCCTCAACTCCAGAAATAACGATGCCAGATGCCTTACCCATCCCATAGAGAGGTGAGGATAGAGGGACAACTACTTAAGTAATAAACTTTTCTACCTCCAAGAGGGCTACTTATCCCCTTTATAAAGCCCTTTTCTATAATTATAAATGCCACCTATTTTATCAAGTGTTGCTCTGAACTTGAAACTTAAAAAAAAATAACATTAAGCCCATCTCATATTTAAATCTGTTTTGGCAGTAACCTGGGATGTAGAAAAAATGATTTTAATTACAGTTCACATTAGAATTTTACATAAGTGTGAAGCTCACGGGAAAAATGAGGATTGCAGTTACAGACTTGGTAGTCCACATAATGTGGATGATATTTAAAGCCAGGGAACTTGGTGAGATCACTTGGGTTAAGAGTGCATACTCAGACAAGAAGGTGTCCATGACTAAGGCTCGGGCCACTGGTCCCAAATATTTTGTAATGGGAGAAGGGGCTAGCAAATTACATCAAAAATGATGGGCTAATAGAGCAGGAGAAAATCTAGAGAGTGTGGAATGATAGGATCCCGCGAAGTACTTCTCAAAGGAGACGTGGAAAATTGTATTGATGCTGCTGAGGGGTTCAATAATATTAGGATGAGACGGGAATTTGGAAAGGTTGGAGTTCAATTTATGTACTTTTTGTTGCAAGGAACTGTTATAGGAGATAAGAGTTGTGAATAAAACTTATAATGTTTGGTGAGACAGATAAACAAATTAAGTAAAATAGGTTTCCTTATTTTACTTAGAGCTGCGACGGCGGCGCCTCCTGCGCACAGTGATTTATTTCCAGGCCCCAGAGCTGCTGTCAACAGCATCTCCTGCCGCCCGCGCCAGCAGGTCTCTGTCGTGTGGGAGGGCAGCGGGGATGGACTGGAGCTCGCGGCGCTCCTGCTGGAGCAGCCGCGCTTGGAGAGGGCGCCGCAGCCGCCCCGAGGCCCCGCCGGCCCGGCCCCTGTCCGCCCGCGCCCCGCTCGTCCCGCGCCTCCCGGCAGAGTCCCCTCGCGGCGGCACATGTGTGCGGGGTCAGCTCGCGGCGGGGACGATGGTGAAATTCCCGGCGCTCACGCACTACGGGCCCCTGATCTGGTTCGTGGCGCCCCTGGGCGCCACCAACAGAGCCATCGACTTCGGGGAGCAGGTAAGGCCCGGCCGCACCCCCCGCGTGGCCAGAGCAGCGCCCAGAACCCCGCGCCCTGCGCCCCGCTCGCTCTGCCTCGGCCTTAGACGCCCCCTGGGCGCCGGGGGATGGGGGCAGAGGGGAGTCACCTGCTCCGCGTCCCTGTTTATCCTGGGACATTTGGTGGGGTTTGCAGCTTGTCAAGGAGGCCTTTTACAGACTTCATTTCCCTCCTCCCCCCAGTTATGCAGCCGACTTTTCCAGCTCTCTCTGGAAAAGGTTGAAAGACCAGAGGGTTTGGAGCTTCACTATAGAAGGGTTTTTAGTGCACAGCAGGAGTATTATGTAATTTATTATGTAAACCTCAGGTCGGTGAGTAAAATGAAGTTTCTACTAGCGCAAAAAAATTAAGTAAAATATAAAATATTTCATGTGGTTATAAGTTTATGAAGGAAAATCAAGCAGGGAAAAGGTGCCAGACAGTGCAGGGAGGAGATAATTTAAATATCGTGGTCAGGGTAGCTTTTCCACGAAAGGTGTGGTGCAGAAAGTGAGGGAGAGAGCCATGCACATGTCTCAGAGAAGGTGTTCCAGGATGAGGGATCACGAAGGGCAAGAACCTTGGCCACCTCTAGAGCCATTTAGGTCAAGTGGAATGGAGAGAAGCCCTTGGGGAAGGAGATGAAGAGAAGTTAGACGAGGAAATGAAGACAGTGGTGTGCAAAGAGTTCTTTGCACAAGTGTCACTTTGAAAGGAAGAAAAGAAATGAGGCAGTTGCTGGAGGAAAGCATGGCATGGTAGGGTCTCTCAAAACGAGTATAAATAATTTGAAATGAAATAGTTTCATATGAGAGTAAAAATGAATATTATATAATAATATTTTCATATAAGATTCCTAAAATACTTCTTTATTGTTAATCTGTGCCACGATGACTCAGGTAAATGTCCCCCAAACCTTCTTTTGTAATCATTACAATGCAGGATATTTACATTTGCAAAGCCATAATATCCAAACCCTATTAATAGATACTGAAGTAAATTTTGACAACTTACCAGAAACAGATCCCCAGATTCACTTGTGAAAAGTGAAGGTAAATTTAGAGTGAAGTCCTTAAAAAATCCCCTCTTTCCACAGTTTGTTATTGACGTATTTTGTCACATTTGCCCTTTTCCCTGATGGGAGAAAGTGATGGCATTTTCTTAGAGGTTACGTGTTGACATTTAGTGCAATTCAGCGTGCAGTTACTGAGCACCTGTTATGTGCTTGTCCTCTAAGCACAGTGAAGAATTTCAAATGAAGACCTGACCTTCAGGAAATTATAATATAGTTCGGTGGCCAAAGTGGTCGGTAGTGTCTTATCACAAATGCAGCATTTTTGTTGAAGTTAGTGAATGATGCCTTAAAATTCTTCAGGTATATATTTGCGTTGTATGCTGTGGTATATAGTAGGTGGCCGATAAACATCTGCTGATAAATTGTATGCATAAAACGTTTTTGTGCTTAAAGTTGAGTAACTGAAGAAGATTCAAAGAGGAGGTGAAATGTAAGAATTTGCCAACAGAGCTTTTCAGAAAAAATTAGTTTAATTCTCTTCTTGAACATGAAAAAATAATATAATCTCTCTATAGAAAACCCTTAATTTTGATGTAATGGAGAGACTTGAAATTCATATATATTTTGACAGATACCCAAGGTATCGATTTTGGAGATATCAACAAGGTTGTTTACAAAATTACCTCATTTGGAAATTAGAGGTAGAACGGGCAGTAGTTGGTCTATCCAGAGTATGTGCTACTCTCACTGGAAGCAGTAGGTGGAATGAAGTGACTCTCATTATCGCCTTCCAGGCTAATGTAACCATTGTTGACAACAGCCTGTTTTTCAATATAAGTCAGAAATACAGCATTTACTTAGCAAGAAAGATCAGCTTCAAAAGAATTACCGCACCTTGAGTACATCGTGGGAAAACTGTTAGACTGTGTTTCAGTTCTAATGTTGAATTTTTGCTAAATTGTTGAAATTGGAAGATGACGATTTGGAAATAATCTCAATTCACAACTCCCCCTCGCTCACTCCCTTTCTCCCACCAAATGTTACATCACTGTTTGTAGATGTGGCAGCTTCACTTTTTTGCAGAATCTTAAATTGCTAAAAAATGAGAATGTATAATTCTATCCCAAATTATACAGTTAAAAGAATGAGTAATATGAATCTCTATATAAAGTAATTTGATATCTATGAAACGTTTGGATCGGTTCACATGCCTAACACTTTATGTTGAAGGTGACTTCTTGCATATTTATTTAAACTGAATTGTCCCTTGAGGAACCACATGCAGAGAGCAGACACTCCTGGGCACAAGTCATGAATCTGAAAATGCTCTTTGTGGGGCCTGCCCCGTGGCTTAGCGGTTAAGTGCGCGCGCTCCGCTGCTGGCGGCCGGGGTTCGGATCCCGGGCGTGCACCGACGCACCGCTTCTCCGGCCATGCTGATGCCGCGTCCCACATACAGCAACTAGAAGGGTGTGCAGCTATGACATACAACTGTCTACTGTGGCCCTGGGGGCAAAAATAAATAAATAAATAAAATTATAAAAATGCTCTTTGAGATGTGAAAAACTTAAATATATAAATGATTACAAATATGTATTTTTAAAGTGTTTTTTTAATTTTTGTCAATACTCTGTAAAGCTGGATACGAACTTATTCTGGCTTTGACGTGTGATTTTTACATCACTGGAAGAATTGGCTAATTCTTTAATGTCATTTTCTTGTTTAAGGTGTGGCAGTCTGTTTCTGATACATTGCCTCTGAACTCTGCTGCCAAGCTTATGAATCACATCACCAGCCATACATGATTTATTGCCGTAGGTAACTTAATGTGCAGTGTAGAATACAGATGTTTCAAACAATATTTCTACACATCCTAAGTTTAATACATTTGAAAGATTTGGAATCAATCAAGATTTCTTTTCATTGTTTTATTATTTGATTTCCTCTCATCAATCATATATAATATATGTTATATTACATGCAGTTATGCAAGCCAGATATATACATTATTACTCAGGTTTGTGACTTCTAATATTTTTAAAATGGCCTTACTTCACTTTGGAAATCTTATGCTTTAAATATCTACTTTGAGTTTTTTTGATTTGCATTAAAATTGAGGGAATGTCCTTAACGAAGTGTCCTTGTTTGAATTTCCTCCAGAGATAACTGATTGTATTTCCTGTTAAAAAATAAAAAACAAATCCTCTCGTGAGAATATCATTTGGCCATTGAGTTTTTTGTAAGATGGTGAGATATGCTGTAATGTTGGACATTATATGAAAGATTCTGTTATGTGAAACGGTGTGACCCTTTCTCTGTCATTCACCCTATTACATCATATGGGTATTTGGTATAACATATCCTCATAATCACTGAAAAGAGTCTCCTCGATCACAATCGATGTGAATTATAAGGAGGAAAGAAATAATCTAACTGCGTCCCTTAAATGTTTACATTTCTTCCTAAGCTGATTTTTGAAATTGCAAGCATCAAATCTTGCTTATTTTAAAACCTTTGTACAATTGAAAACGTCAGCATAAAAGCATGACGTGTAAGGGGCCGGCCCTGGGCACGCAGCGGTTAGGTGCAGGCGCTCCGCTTCGGTGGCCGGAGGGTTCACAGGTTCGGATCCCTGGCGCACACCGACACACCGCTTGTCAAGCTGTGCTGTGGCAGCGTCCCATATAAAGCAGAGGAAGATGGGCACGGATGTTAGCCCAGGGCCAATCTTCCTCAGCAAACAAAAAAAAAAAAAGAAGAGGATTGGCATCGGATGTTAGCTCAGGACTGATCTTCCTCACGAGAAAAAAAAAAAAAGCATGATGTGTAAATGTACCATAGAATATAGCTTGTCTTTTTATTTCTGAGATCTTCATATTTATTGATCTGCTTTAGTATGGGTTGTATTTACATGTTTCCTCTTTTTAAAAAACAATCATTGTTGGTATTTGGTGTGTCAATATTATGTAAAAAGCAGTTACGTACTGAGCGGTGGATGGTTCATTGTAACACAGCTGACTTGCATGTGGGAAGCCCCAAGCACTTTCTTTTAGTGAGCCAGAGGACATCAAAGACTGCAACTCAGTAGTCAGGAGTGTCGGGGATTTAGGCTCCCAAGTATTTTGCTTGCTGCTCTCAGGTGTCTATGATCATTTTGGAGAGTTCTGAGATGTACAGTATCAAAGTGCATACGACTTGTAGCACAGATTTCTAAATTATTAATGCTAATTCAACAATTTTGATAGAGGAAGTCTTCCAACTTGTAGATTTTGAAGATCATTAAATCAACTTAGTTTAATTACTTATTCACATGACTTTAACTGCTGGCAGAAAGTAAAAAGTGAAAGCCAACACAGGACAAGGAAGAAGAACCCTGCCAGATCTTTCATGGTTTCTGTTTCCCTGGTGTTGTCTGAATATTGTATCACGAGGATAATGCAGATCCAGGGAGTCTACCTGACATGTAAAATCAGTGTAAAGAATAAATGAGATCATGTGTATTAAGACATTATACACATTTAAAGGAATACGTAAATATTGACATTTAGTCATCTTTCTTTTTAATCCAGAGTATCCTTTCAGAGAATATTGCATAATGTTCGAAAATACTGCTTTTTTAAGACTTGCATATAACTTTGACAAAAAAATAAATTCTTCTTGATTGTAAAAAAGAAATCTCTGTAGAGAGAAGCCTTATGTATTCATTTCATGCCACTGTGCTGCCAGTAAGAATTGCACTTATATCAAACCGTGGTATGGTGCGTGACTCCCGATTGGCCATTATTTAAGTTGCCTTATTTCCTTAGGAAGTCTGTCTTTCCTCCTTGGCACACTGGATAATCATGAAGATAAAACAAGAGAGAGGGAGGAAACTTGATAAGATGCAGACCTGGTTTCAAAGAAGGCATGGTAGTGTTCGGAAACAACATTGTGTGATTATCTCGCTGCGCTGCGTCAGTTGTGGTCTCTGTGCCCTTCGCTTATGCCTGCTAAGGTACGTGTGACACACACCCAGACCTACGCTGGTTATTGATAGAGTTGAATGCACACCACTAAGCGATCATTAGTAATAATTTGTTCTGCTATTCTGTAACAGTCCGGAGTCATGTAAACTGCTTACGAGTGACCAATTATCTAAAAAATTTCATGATTCCTGAAATAACTACACATAATTTATTTTAAATTTCTAGGTTACTTACTCTGATTGTCAGCGCAAGATACTCACATTTCTTTTCCTTTTTTCATTGTTTCCAATTAAGGCAATTTGATAAACAATACAAGTGTGGGCTTTAGTTGTTCAATACTCTAGGCTTTTATTATGGTAAATTGAAAAATAGAAAAATACCCTCTGATTGTTTAGGAATTTTTTGACAAGGTTTAGCAAAGAATATACTGACCATCTGTGTGGTCTGGGTGAGTAATTCAGTATATACATGAAGTAAACCTTATATATTTAGAAGGTGATAGTGGTGATGGGGAAACAATAGAACAGGGTGAAAGGTGTCAGACCTGCATGGTTGGGGTGGAGTGGGTGGCGATTTAGAATCTAGTAGTCAGGGTCAGTCTGAGTGACACACACAGTGATATCGGAGCAAAGACGAAGGAGGCAGCTGGGTGACCAGTGAGAATACTTGGTGGAAGTGCTTTCGAGAGTGATGGAGCCAACAGTCCCGATGTTTTGAGGATCCATAATGTTTTTCTTGGAACTACTTGAAGAAAAGATTTGTTTGTTTATAAAACATTGAAAGTTAAATCCATTCAGTCATTTAAAGGCAGGCAAAAGCAAGAGTTATCATTTGCAAAATTTTCAGATACTTTGGTATAAAATGTAGGAAAAAACCATGGAAAAACAAAACTTGTCTTATAATCTTTTTGAGACTCGCAGTTAAAATTTGATGTTTGGTATTTTCACTCCTTCATCTAAAACTGCTTTTTTTAACTGAAAGCAAAATGATGTGGTTAGTGTTTCCTGTTGGTCATATGTGATTAAGTTGAATTTTAGTGTCTGGAAGAACGTGGAAATAGTTATAATTTTCCATATTAGGAGAGGTATGTTTCCTCTGAACCACACTCCACGTTCCCGGGGTCTAGTTCAGTTTAGGTGCTACGAGAAATCTTGTACAATATATAAATTACTCAAATTGGTAGATTTATAATTGCCTTATTTAATAGTTAAATTTGCTTTATAGTTTTTGTTTCAATTAGAGAAATATGATCAATGATTTTAATTTAGAAATTATAGATGAGAGTAGAATTAGACTTTAGTGGCATATATGCCATTGCCTTTACGTATTTAAAGGTATCCATTTGGAAGAGTTCAACTTACTCCACTGGTCCAAAGGTTACGTTAGGAAAAAAAGACAACATGAAACGTTTTGGTTGAAATGAGTAAAATTATTCAAAACTGCACAACTATGGGAGGAGCTGTCTCAAGAAGGAGTGAGTAACCAATATTTGAAGACGAGTTTGGATAACTGCATGAACATGTTGCAGCAGGCATTCAGACGAGCATCAGAAGGTGGTTGATCTAAGTGTCCTAAGCGTTTTTTTAGACTTCTTATTCGTCAGAGCTTTAGAAAGCGCTAACGCTTTCACCTTTGTGCTAGACTTTGTTTCTCTGTCCTCAAAGAATAATAAGACAGGTGGACAAATACTTAATGTGGTTTTGAGATAATTGCTCCTACACTAGAGGCAGTATAAAATGTTATTCGGGCAAGAAGGAAGACAAGTTTCACAGAGAAGTGACATTTGAGTTGAACCTTTAAGGATGAGTAGCAATTCACCAAGTCACTTGGGCAGGAACAACATTTCAAAAAGAAGAAAAAACAGCATAAAGAAAAATACAGAAGAATAAGATGCAAGGGCTGTTTGAGGAAAAACTGGAGACACGGAAATGAGTTAAAATAATGATGAAATGGTGCAAATCAGTGAGTTTTGAACTTTGGTAACGTGTGGAAGACGTTTGTGTTCATGTAGTCGCAGTTATGTGCCAGTTCCAAAGCACTAGTGCTGACTCCATCATTTTCTTTGTTACTCAAGAAGGCATATAAGAATTCACTAAATTTTACGTGAAGGAAATTAAAATTTTGGCTATTTCTTTTTTGAGCCTTTGTTTTTTTTTTTTTTTTTTTTGTTTGTGAGGAAGATCAGCCCTGAGCTGGCATCCATGCCAATCCTCCTCTTTTTGCTGAGGAAGACCGGCCCTGGGCTAACATCTGTGCCCATTTTCCTCCACTTTATATGGGACGCCGCCACAGCATGGCCTGTGACAAGCGGGGCATCGGTGCGCGCCCGGGATCCGAAGCTGGGCCGCCAGCAGCGGAGCGCGCGCACTTAATCGCTACACCACCGGGCGGGCCCCCAAAATTTTGGTGTTTTAATTGTTAGTAGTAAAAAAATTACAGCATACTGTTCAGTAATTTCTGCACCATGTCTCTCAATATCTGGGCCATTGTACCATGTATCTCAAGAGTAATACGATCAAAATAGAAAAAACAACTTGAACAATTATTTATGGATTTATTCAGTGGAACTTACTGATGTCTTGTACATATTAGGCCCCGTTCTAGGCACTAAAGATGGAAAAGGGAGGTTAAATTCCTATTGAAAACTGAAAAAGAGAAGGAAAATAAACTTTGGTGTTCCATGTTTCTTATTCCCAATATGATTTTCTGCTCCCGTTTGGGCTTTTAAAACTTCCACGTATCCTCAAAAGTCAGAATATCTTGAAATATGTCTCAGATATTACTATTTCCCATTTCTCCATCTTTTCTATTAGAGTTTATTGATGTCAGGACTCCCCTTTTTATCTTATATTTTTAGTGTCTAGTCTGTAGTAAACATTAAACAAAATGTTATTGATTCAAATAGCCATTGACCTAGAAGAAAGGAATTTAGAGTAGGGCAAGGTGAATTCATGTAAGTATAAGGTTTAGCTTATATTTTAACTTTTAACTTCTGCTTTTTAAACGTATATAGAAGAATATGCTGGGTTTCTTCTTGGGATTTCCCATCTCTGTGGTTGTACAAGCATATTTGCCTAATTTTACTTCTTTATTTTTTTTTCCCCCAAAGCCCCAGTAGACAGTTGTATGTCATAGCTGCACTTCCTTCTAGTTGCTGTATGTGGGACGCGACCTCAGCATGGCCGGAGAAGCGGTGTGTCGGTGTGCGCCTGGGATCCAAACCCAGGCCGCCAGTAGCGGAGCGCGCGCACTTAACCGCTAAGCCACAGGGCCGGCCCCATATTTGCCTAATTTTATAACATGGCTTTATCCTCCAGAATTCTTCATTTTTATCCAAATTGAAGTCTAGGATAGTATTACTAACTCAACATGGTTATACTTGATCATATTCTTGGTGTTTCTGGTTCAGATTCTCAGCATGTTTCTGCTCTTGCTTTAGCTCAAGTTTTGCGACCTATTCTACTGAGAATCACATTTAATAGCAAAACATTTTTTGAGAATAATTCTGTTAGGCAAAGCCCTACACAGTATGGGGGAGAGAGAGAGACAGGGAGACAGGGAGAGAGAATCCCAGTCTAAAGTTTCTTATCTAGTGTGATAAATGTTATGACCAAGGGATAGTGAAGGTATTGTGGGAGCTCTGAAGAGGAGCAGTTAACACAGACTGGAGGATTTCTGGAAATATTTCTGTTATGATGATGCTTAACCCAAGTCTCTAAAAACAAGTTATTGGAAAATAGAGAAGAGTCACAGAGCGCATTCCAGGAAGAGGAAAAAGCGTGTTGAGAGGGGTAGCTATGACAGAGCACATGTCTTCATGAAAGTGCAAGAAATTTATTGTGGCAAGAACAAGGTAAGGAGGGGAAGGAATTGAGAAACTGAGATTTAAGAGATAAATAAGAGTCTGATCTTAGAGAACTCTGGATGTGTATATCCTGGATGTGTTTGAGTACCACTGAGGATTTTAAGCAAGAGATTGACATGACAGGTTAGGTGTTTTTTTTAGCACGAATGCTACAGTGGCAACATGTAAAGTGACGAGAAATTTGTCTGGAGTTAGTGAAACTGGTTAGGAAGCTGTTGTAATAATTTTGATTATATATTTTGAGGATCTGCTCTAAATCCTCATAGTTCAGAAGGAGAATATTTAGGAAGTAACAGTAAACAAAAATTGATGATAAATTAGAAGTCGGTAGATATAAAGATTCTGGAGTGATTCCCAAATTGCTGGATTGAAGAACAGTGTAGAGATTGGCTTCCTTCATCCGGTTAGAGGCTGGATTAGGAGCAGCAAGTTTAAGCTCCAGCTGGCTGAGTGATCTGTGATATTTTCCTTGAGCAGTCTTAGTTCCCTTTCCTTCTCCTTTTCTATTCGATGGAAAGTTCCCAGCTCCAGCTGTATCCCTGTGTTTGTATTTCAAAGTATACGTGGAGGGTATTATGTGAAGTGAAATAAGCGAGAAAGAGAAAGACGAACACTGTATGATCTCACTCATATGTGGAATATAAACCAACACATGGACAGAGAAAACTGTATTGTGGTTACCAGGGCCAGTGGGGGTAGGGAGTGGGCACAAGGGGTGAAGGGAGACATATATATGGTGATGGACAAACAAAAATGTACAACCCAAAATTTCACAATGTTATAAACTATTAAAACATCAATAAAAAAAAAGTCTACGTGATATTTAACATTGTTCTAGAAGTTCTGGTTAAAGAAATAAAATGTGAAATTGAAGCTTTTTTTAATTTAAAAGAAAAAGACATAAATCTAAGAAAGCTAGGAGAATTAAGTAGAGAACACTTAGAGTTAATGAGACAGCAAGGAACTAACTAGACATAAGGTAAATACACAAAATTCATTAGAAGAAACAAGCAGAAGATATGAGGGCAAAGTAGCAAACTCTTTAAAAATGTAAAATAAAGAGGGTTATCCTAAAAAGAAACGTGAAGCAGCTGTGAGGAAAACAACATAACTTCATTGAGAGATATCAAGGAAGACAGAGGTAACTGCATCAGGCTGGTACTTTTCTTGTCTGTTCTCGTTGACTTGTGATTCTGCTGTACCAGTTAACTATTGTTAACCATGGTCCAGACTGTTAATTCTTTCCAAATGAGTGTAATAAAATTCTAATCAGAACCTCAAAATTATTTTTCAGAAACTTGACGATACGTTTGGAAACAAATATGGGTGGAAATAACTAAAACTTTTTAAGATAAATATAATAATGAGGCTGGACCTTCATTCCAGCCATGAATGTAGAAATACTAAGAGATGTAATCACTAAAGCAGTGTTGTAGGTACACAGGAAAACAGATGCAGTCAGTGAGACTAAGTAGAAATTCTAGTGTATATTGGAACATGAGGTTTGATAAAGCAAACATCTTCTAAGAAAGTGGAGAATAGAGTATTTTCAAATGGTTCTGGGAAAGTTGGCAGCTGTATGGGAAAAAAATGCAATCTCTGTCTGAACCCCCGCTTTGTGCCAAAATATATCTCAAATGGATTAAAGATTTAAATGCATAAAATGGAAACAAAACTGTATTGTAGGAGGTACACATGAGAAATGATTTAATTTCTGAATAGAAATGGCCTTCTACACATGAATACAATTTAGAATATCACAATGAAATAATACAGACATAACTATGTAATTTTTTTCAGAAAAAAAGACATTACAGACAGAAAACAAAGTAGGGGAAATAAAACGGAGATTCAATATTATTAATATAAAAATAATTTATGCGAATTGATGAAAATAATACGCTTCAAAATTAGACTGTGTGAGTTGACACCAAACTCTACCAACTCTTCAGATTTGGGATGGAGGGAGGGCAAAAGCCTCCCCAAGGTTAGTGGTCCTCACCTGTTTTTCACAAAGCCTCACTTGCAGCTGAGGTCTAAGGGACAACTCTGTGTCATGTTAGCAAGAACAAGGTAAGGAGGAGGAGGAATTGAGGAATTGCTCCCTGTGTAGAAGCAGCACACTGACGTCCCAAGGCAAGAGTGGATGAAAAGTGAGAGCAGAATTCTAACATCTGCCTTCCTGTTTTTATTCTCACCCTCCAACCTGGCCTCTCCACTCCCTAACACACAGAAGGATTCAAGGCGGGACTGTCCTATTCCATTCTTGGAGAAAACGTTCTCCAAGTTCTCCTTCCATCTTTCCCTCTATAATTCCTCTGGGGTTGACCCTGGGGGATGGAACCAGAGGCAGAGTGAAGTCTTGGTCTTGTCTTCTCTGTTTGCACTCATTCTCTTGGTGCCTCTATCTAGAAATGTGGCTTTAATTGCCATATGTATATACTAGTGACTCCTATATCCAACTGAGTATTTGATAGCTCTGCTTGGACTTCTCATAAGCATTGCAAACTGCACGTGTCCAAAACTGCTTGACTCTGTGTGTATACATGTGCAAGAATGTGTATAAATTATGTGGTTTTTTTGTGAATATATTTCTCACATGAACTCATAAGCTAAATGTATACCACAGTTGAACTTTCTTCTAAAAGTGAATAATCCGTTTACTTGAGGTCCTTATTTAATATTGTTTATCTGAAATTTGGCTATATAACATAACATTATAAATATAAATGTTTATAAGATGCTAAATCTAAATGCCTATATTCATGTCCATAAACACATATGTTATCTTTAACTCAAATGATAGAAGGGAAAATGTAGATACAGTATGCTTAAATTTGTTTTACTCTGGTATTTATTTGATGAACATTACTTATTCAAAGATATTTATAGAGCTCTATACCATGAAATGTTTCTACTATGATATTAATTCAGCGAACACTGCTAATTCAAGGGATTTCATAGAACATTATATTGTAAAAGATCAGTTTTAAAATACATTCTGTTTTTAAAATTAGATTTATAGAACTTTTGAGGAACAAAATTGTATCTGAGCTGAAAAATGACAGAAGAGGAGAACCCATTCCCAGTTGTCATGTTAATAGTTGTCAGCTTTAAAATTGTCTAAGAAGATAAAATGGCATGAACAAAAGGAAATATCCAAAAAGGAAAGCGATCATTTTCTGACTCTAACCATTAAATATTCTGTCGCTTTAGAGATCTATTTTTAGGGGAAACTCCAGAGACCAAAATGCATGTTGAGAAGGAGGAGTTTTCTGGTATGTCTCCCCAGAGTTGTTTTTCTCGCAAGGGCTCTTTTCCTTTTGTGGGAGGCCAGCTTTGCCGTGGAGACTTCTGCTGGACACTTCCCAGAGCTGCTGGAGAGCGCACACTCACCCCATCAGGTGTCCTCCACGAAGAGTATAAGGGGGAGTGAGAAGTAGGCCGTGCACCCCTTAATTGCCCAGTCCTTTTATTCTCCTCTGCTTCATTATGCACAGATTTACTGTTTCTTCTGTTAATCTGGCTAAAATCTATGACATGATATTCCTTCACTACAGTGAAAGAGCTGGCCCTGTGTTCACTGATGTATCCCCAGCAAGAGTGCTTGGTGTGTAGAAGACTCTTGGCAATTCTTTGTTGAATGGCTTCTTAGCTTAGGAAAAAAGACCTCTCTAGAAGCATTATTTATCCTTATGGGGTAGTTTTTACGTTATCTTTATGAATGTTTGACTTTAAGTATTCTAGTACATATATATTCTGTATTCGGACTACGGTTTTCTTCTGTTGTTACTCGACTTTCACCTTTGGTGTCTTTAAATAAACTGTGAGCATGTTGATAAGTGTGCTGTTACTGTCTGCCCCTTCCCTTTGCCCCCAGTCCACATTCACCTGCCCTGCTCTGCCTTGTTCGCTGCAGACTCCCTTGCCCTCTGACTTCCTTTTGAGTTTAGCCGTAGAAGGAACTGATTTTGTCCCCTGTAACAGTCCCAGCACCAGCTCTCATTGTGTGCAGCTGTCCCCATTTTTCACAGGGTAGAAATCAATTCTCATGGGGACTGTGGTCCTCAATATGGACACCTGTTAACTTTTGGCGCCACAGCATTCCATTCTGGTTCCTGTCCCGCAACTCTTAAACGATTCCTTTATTACATTTTCTTCAAAATTCTCCCTGAGTGTGCTTGCATTTTTTTGCAAGCTACGTTTTAGTAAAACGTAGTTTTATGTTTTGTTTCACTTACTAATAATAAACTATTTAATAAACTGTTTAGTCCTTTCCTGATGTCCTAAGCAGAAGTAACTTGAGATCTTGGAGTTTGGGGGTTTTATAGGTATTGATGCACAATTAATATTAAAATTAAAAACATAGTAAAGAAGAAAGATAATTATAGTCATGTCTCTAAAGGAATCCCAGTGTATTTGTTAATTTTTTTCAAATAGAGTCATAATTATATCAGAAAGTCTTCAGTGTAGTAGAGGACACTGTACTTGAAGTAATCTAAAACTAGGCTCTGCTTGAAAACTAAATTGAGAGGAAGAAAAATCACTGAACCTAATAGAGGTAGATAATGTAGAAAATAGCATTTCTTTTATCAGGCATTCTTTGAGAGGTCCCAGGCTTGACATGATATAAGTAAAAGGAAAACAAAAGTAGTAATATATAAAATAAAAAAACAACATTGAACATATACTAAAGTAATTACATTGAATAAAGGTATGTACTAAAGTAATTACATTGAATAAAGGTATGTATTAGTGAGTTCCAGCTTTTTGAGAGCTGATTATAAGCCTAGTCTTAAACTATCAGACGCGAGATGGGTAAA
The DNA here is from genome assembly GCF_020826845.1 of Diceros bicornis minor. Taxonomy (NCBI): domain Eukaryota; kingdom Metazoa; phylum Chordata; class Mammalia; order Perissodactyla; family Rhinocerotidae; genus Diceros; species Diceros bicornis. The sequence goes on along the minus strand of NC_080741.1, from coordinate 81,410,333 downwards.
ATAAATCACACTGGATTTAATGCACACTGGATTTTGTCTCTATAAATTGTAATGCTCTCTTCTCTTAGAATGACTGGAATAAACACTGTGATGGTTTTCCAGTTAATAAAATGGCAGTATTTACAGTACTTATCTATTTCACAGCAATCCGCCATAATAAAAGCCTCTGCTTCACTGTATTTTATCCTATGTAAGTACTATTTTCTGGAACTAAATAAAATGAGTATGCTTAGAATAGTATGCACTTAGACTAGAATAGTAAGTAGCCCTCAATAAATATTGTACATTATTATTATTAATATTAACCTGGCAAAAGGTATGAGTAGTTCAGTTAAAATCTCTACTTAAATGTTGTAGGTAGAGAAGTGAGAAAATCAGAATTTGTGAAAATTCTAATAGCCGCTGTAAATCATATTTAACAAGTTTTGCAGATTATGTATTTGTCTACGTACTTATTTACAACTATGGGAATGTAAATTTCAAGTAGAGAGATGCTGCCGAAATAGAAGTAATATTGTGCTCTCTTTAAAGAAACTCTATTCCCAAAGTTTTTATTTTAATTTGCTTCTGTGATTTTAAGAGGCGGGGGAGGGAAAGGGAAGTGGAATGGAGTTGATATACACCTTCTCTTGGATTTATCAGCCATATCCTTTCTCGACACATATTTTCCTACAATAATCTTGAAAATTTCACACATTTTCCTTAGAAATAATTTACGTATAGATGGTATTTGGAGAAATAGATCCGTGGTGCTCTTGAGTAGGTATTTGAAGATACTTACGTCTAACTTTGAGTAAATCTGAAGCTGTTCAAATTTTATTCCTAGAAATGTAGAAATAAGAGCTGTGTTTAGTGATGAAGGTAGAGATGTTTAAAATTCAATTGTTAATTCAAAAGTACTCATATATTGTTGTGCTTAATATGAAAACAGTTATGGGAGAGTTAGGACTTAGACTTGAACCATCCCTTGAGTGAGTATACACTGGTCCTTTATATTTAACATTTCCTATGTGCTTTAACTGCAGTGGTTCTAAAAATTGTGAAATGAGAAAAAATGAAGTCTAGGTCCAACATAACTGTTTATTTTATTTAGTCAGGTCATTGAAAAAGACAAATGAAATTACTGGACTCAAGTAGATAAAGGAAATGGCTGACTTATTTACATTTTTTTGTTTTCAAACATTTGCCTTTTTTTTTTAGATCATTCTCTTGGGGTCGGTATCGCTTGAGGGCTTCAAGGAAAGTCGTTGTAAGCAATAATATAGTTATGGAAATGGAAATAGATTGGGAATGTAATTATGGGAAAATGATGAAAGTATTCCTCTGCTGTGCAAGGATAGGCAATTTAGAATATGTATAGTTTGAAGGTATATTTGCACGTATATAATAATAGTTGATGTTTAATTCTTCTAGTCATAGGGAGGATGATCTTTTTTAGAGAATGTAAAATAACTTCCTATCCTTCCCTTTGAAAGAGTAAGTTTATTTTGTTCCTATCTTATGCCCCCAAGCACAAGAAATATACCAGTTATTTTGTTCATGTTATTGACAGGGAAGCCAAAACGTCTTAAAATTATTTTTGTTTTCTTGAAATCAGTTTATTGAAGTGTAATTTATAGTAAAATTCACCCTTCTTGGGTGAGAAATTTTATGTGTTTTCATGAACATATACAGTCTTGTAGCTACAAGAAGGATACTGAATGCTTCCCTCACCCCCAAAAGTTGCCTCGTGTCCCTTTGTAGTTCCTTCCCGCTCCTCACCCCCACCCCCAGCCCTTGGCAACCATTGTTGTGATTCCTCTGTATAGTCTTTCCTTTTCTTAGAATGTCATAGAGAAAAATCATACACTATGCAGTCATGTAGTTTGTGGTGGGGGATTCGTTCTGTTACGGCATTTTTGAGATTCCTCTATGGTGTTGCATGTAGCAGTTCGTTCCTTTTTATTGGTGAGTAATGCATAATTGTATGACTGTATCAGATTTATTCACCATTTGTCAGTTTTTGGTGATTATGAGTGAAGATGTCATCAACATTTGTGTACAAGTCTTTGTGTAGACGTTTGTTTTCACTTAGGTGAATAACTAGGAGTGCGATTGCTGAGTTAAATGGTAAGTGCATCTTTAATTTTCTGAGAAGTTGCTGGACTGTTTTCCAGCGTGGCTGTAGCACATTGCATTCCACCAGCCATGTGTAAAAATTCCAATTGCTCTTCATCCTGGCCCGACTTGCAATTTTCAGTTTTTTAAATGATAACCGTTTTAATATAGGTGTATCACTTCTCAGTGTGATATTGTAATTAGTCATTCTCCTAAGTGGATAAAATGAGGTACATTTTAATTTGCATTTCCCTAAGGATCAGCGATGTTGAGCATCTTCTCGTATTCTTGTTTTCTGTATCTCCTCAGTGAAGTGTTCAATAACTTTTTGCCTATTTTTATTGTCATCTGTTTTCTTGTTACTGAGTTGTGAATATCTTAATACCAGGATGACATTCTTATTGGAACATACTTTCTCACGTTCCAGTCTTGAAGTTTATAGTTGCAAAGCCGTTTCAGGGCATTTTGTTGGGAGTCAAGGGGCCCATGTGTAAACATCAGTGTTGTCAATGATTTGACAGTGGGCTTGAGTAAGGCACTTCCATAGACAGGCCTAAATTTCCTCATCCTTATATGGAAGTGTTGAAGTAGATGATAATCAAGATCCTCTTCTGCTCTAATGGACTATAATATATTTAAAACTGCTAATGGTACATATTTATCTTTAAAGCGAGTTTCCTTTGGTGGGCCTCCGTGTTTTGACTGCCCGACATCTGTTCACCTTGTCACTGGCTTCGCTGGAAGAGGAGAGGAGACCTAGGGGAGTTCCTTGAGTAGATTGTTATAAGTTTTTGTTATGGACTGAATTTTTTGCTCCCCCTCCCCCTGCTCCAATTCATATGTTGAAGTGCTAACCCCCAGTGTGATGGTATTAGGAGGTGAGGCCTTTGGGAGATGATGACGTCATGAGAGTGGAAACTTCATGAATGGGATTAGTGCTTCTTTAAAAGGGACCCCAGAGAGCTCTCTTATACTTTCTACCGTGTAAGGACACAGGGGGAAGATGGCCATTTGTGAACTAGGAAGGGGGCCCTCAACAGACACCGAATCTGCCGTGCCTTGATCTTGGAGTTTCCAGCCTCCAGAACCGGGAGGAATGAATATTGTTTAAGCCACCCAGTCTCTGGAATCTTGGTTATAGCTGCCTGAACGGATTAAGCCAGTCCTCTTACTTTCAACCGAATCACCCATCCCTGCTTTTCCTCTTGGCAGTTCAATTAATGGCGACATTCTGAGATTCTGACTGGCACCTCTCCCCCACAGCCCTTAGGTGCTCATATTCAGTGCTCTGTGAAGTCAGATGTCTCCTCACTGGTGGGCATCTCTCCTCTGCTGTTTTCTCTTCCTGTTTTCATTGTCCTTGCTGGTTATGTTTTTTGAAACGTCTTTACTGTCTTTTTAATACGGTTTCAGGAAGTCATGGAGATAAACACATGTATTCGGTTTGCCAGGTTTAACCAGAGACATCACCTCTGTGACATTTGATTAAAGGAATGAACTGGAAAATGTTGGGGGACATTATTTTGGCAGCCATGTGTGAATACTGGAGCAGAATAGGTCAGGAACCAGAGACAGGGAATCAAAGAAGGCTGTTTCTGTAAGTATAAGGTAAGGGGATGAAATAGGGGTTTCCTGATGAGAACAGCTTGAATCAGAAATTTATATCTGGAGGAAGAGTAAAGTAGGGTTTAATAACTTTTAAGGTGCTGAATAACCATGGTCAAAGGGGAGAGAAATTGAAGTAAACTCTTGTCATTTAGAGCTGGTGGAGTCCTGTTGATGGGAGTCAGGTAGACTGTGTTAGTATTAAAATGAAGCCAGACTTAGATGAATTGTTGAGAAGTTGAACTCTGAAAGGAAAAAGCACTAGGGCAAGAATTAAAGGCATAGGAAGGAATCCAGAGCAAGATTTTACTTTTCTTTTCGGGCAAGTGAGACCTAACCTGAGCCTAAAACCAGTGAGATTTGGGTATGTGGGAGGAAGTGGGTATTTGATGGGAGGACTCCTGGTTAGGCAAGCCAGAGCTCTTCCCAAAGCATGTACTTTGATGCCGTGAAGGCTGGTTTGCCTACAGGATACTTTCTGAATTTGATGGTTGTATGCTGGTCATAGTAGCCTTGAGACAAAGCTGTTGTAAACCCTTGGGATCATCTCACTTCTTCCTGGCTGGTCCCCTTTGGGTTTGCCAACAATTAGTCCCTGCTGTTAAAATGATCAGAGCTACCTAATTAGGTGCTTACAACTAGTTATACATTATCTAAGCTATGTTTCTTGCACATGAGCTCTGCTCTTCTGTACAGATTTTTGCGGGGCTCCGGGAACACCACCCTCCCGCGCTCCCCGCGGAGGCGATGTTGCGCGTGTGCGGCCGAGCTGCAGCTCAGGGGCGGGCGGAGCGGAGGACGCAGTTCGCCTGCGCGGGCGACTGCCGCGCGCTCTCCCCTCGTCCTCGCCGCCTCCGCCGCGCTCTGCCGCCTGCGCCGCGCTGTCGCGCTCCCGGCTGTCCGGCTGCCGAGGTGGACACCGCACCTGTCCTGCCCTCTGTCGGTGAGTGTCGGGGGCCGGGCTGGTGGCGGCGGGGTCGGGGGCGGGAGGCGCGTTCCCGGCTCGTGCGGGAGCCCCGCGCCCTGAGCCTGTCCCTGCGGGGAGTTGGGGCTCGGGCTGGGGGCGGGGCTGGAGGAGCGGGGGGGGGGGGTCTGCCGGATGGGGGTCCGGGAGGGCGTGTGGTTCCTGCCCGCCCTTGGCTAAATTTAGTGCGCCCCCCGCCCGGGCGCCCCGCTCCGCCGGTGCTGGTCCATCGGCTGTTTGCCGATTCCTGGAACTTAGTGTAGAACTTAATTAAGCACGGTGGTACAACTTATAGCTGTAAGTTTTCTTTCAGGTGAAAAGGGGGCGTCACGTGAACTTCTTATTTGCACGTTCTATACGCGAGAATAAGTACTAGCCACAGACTAGCCTGGTAGCGTAAATAGAAGTTTAGGATTTAAAACAATGTTGGGAGTGTCTGAACCATGTTACTTATCTTGAGTGATTTTCAAGAGGAAGACTGTTAGATTTCAAGTAGTTATAAAATTGAATATATATCATTTCTTACTAAATTTAATTGGTCTAATTCCATTTTAAACTTTTGGATCTGGTGTATTCCTAATATGTAAGTCCCTACAAAGGAACTTTTGAAAAATAATTTTTCAGTGCTTTTGAACATATTTAGTTGCTGTTTTTGTCATCAAATAGTGGCCGGTATAATTTCTGTTCTTTTATTTTAATATATTGTGAAATAAAATATTTTTCTGCTCCTGAATCTGCTGCTGAATCTGTTATGAGTTTTTACTGTGTAATCCGGAAACATGATCTAATTGCAGTATACTTCTAGTCACTTTTTAAAACTACACTGCAGAAACATTTATAAAGCAAATAGTCTTTTCTCAGAAATTCGTGTCCAGTGGTAAACCTTACCTGAAAGATGGTAAAGCAGACACCACAGGAATAGTACCTAGCTTTTATTCTGGTGTCAGTGTAGTTTCTTGATCTTTCTTCTAAGGATGATATGGAAGGAGTGACCATTTAACAGCCTCCATGCTAAATATGTTCTGAAGAAGTGTTTTATTGTGTCAGTACAGGATGTAGAAAAAAGTCTTAAATTTTAATGTTTTTAGGCCTGTAACATGGAGCCACCATTTACTTTTACACGAAGAAGTGAACAAAATTTATCCTCATAACACAGTTATGTCAAAGTAAAAAAGCAATAAATAATAAAAATGAACGGAAATTGTTTAGCACGTGAAAAACTGTAAAAACACAGGAAATAGCTCCTTGTGCATATGTCTACGTCTTACATTTAATGAAATGTTAAAAATTTATCAGAGCATAGATAGTGTTTATGTGCTCAAAAATAGCTTTACACGTGAAAGTCCTTCATCTTGAACATTCGTTCTTCTATTACTTTCTCCTTTTTTAATTCATAATTAATAAAGGAAGTCCTCCCAACCAAATGCCGTTAGTTAAATGAGCCAGAATCCACAAGATTGCATCTATTCATTCAATCATAGACTCATATGACGAGTACCGTAGGAGTATAGTACTATCCCTGCCTTTGAGAAGCCCGCAGGACGGTGGAAGGAATTGATGCAAACGATGTCTTGGAACGTTTTCTTAACCGGTACAAAAGACCACAACGTATTTTAATTTATCTCTATGATGAAAGAAGTTTTACATGCTTTTTACTGAAACATACTTGTTAAAAAGATCAGGTTAATTTTATAAGTTAAATATGGTCACTGGAAGCACTTATTGCTTGATGGCATGTTGGTAGTTAATGCATATACCTTGTAATACGTAATGTTTTAATGTTTTTGTAAATTGACAAATTTGCATTTTTATGGCAGGTACTTGAATTTTATGTTTCACTGATAGGTGATTTAGAGCAGGGTCTTGCAGTTGGTACTTGTGATACCTGTCCTTTCAATTTGTTCGTAAAGAAAATACAGTGTGTGTCCTTTCTGTTGAAAGGACAAAAAGATCTAAAGTCTGTGTGTACTGTTGAACGTATTTTAGAGTTTTTTGTGAATTTAAATTTTATATTATGTTCCATTCACTCCTTTTTATTTGCTAAAGTGGATATTCTCCTGGCCTTCCATCTTCTGCATCTGTATTAGAATTATTATACATTTTACTTTCAAAAAATATGGATTTTTCCTTCATTTTAAATTGATAAATAGATGCTTTAGGAAAAAAAGGCTTAGGTCCCTTTAGAACCAGGGAACTCTTTAAAACTCCTTGGTCTGAGGTGACGCTTTCTTAGCTAGGTGCTTTCCCTGACCTCACCCAACCAAATAATCAAGTTTAGAGAGAAGCATGTTACGTAAACCTGCCCTTTCTATACACCACATACACACACCCTCTTCTGTAGTTTTCCTCATCCTTTATTCCTACTAACACGTTATAGAACTGAGCTCTTTGACGCTCTGGACTTTGCTTCACTTTTCTCCCTTGGGTTTATAATCTTTTCGTTTATTTTTCTTTATTCTTTAAGAATTCCAGATTTGTGGTAAAACTACCATGGAACCTTGAGACTTATTTGTAAAAGTTAAAGTCAAATCTTACAATGCAGAGAAAAGTAGAGGCAGAATTCCTACTTATAGTTCGTGTTTGGATTGGGAGAATCTAGGATTATGCCTCCAAATACAAAATGCACCTTTTGTTTAGAAGAATTTTAAGACAGCAGGAAAATTCACAAGTGGCAGAACTAAATTTAGAATGGTTGAATACTTCAGCTTGAGCTTACCAAGGGGGTGGGGATGTGGCAGAGAATTACAGCAAAAAGCGTAACTTGAGAGAAATGTAGTCATTCTTTCACTGTAAATAAAGCATGGCAGATAAAGAATCTCAGAACTATAAAGAGACTGAGCAGTTATGTAGTCCTAGCTTCTTATTTTGAGAGAAGAGACTGAGGTAAAAAAAGGCAGATGCTTGTCCCAAATCACACAACTAATAATTGCTAAGAATCAGGTCTCTTAAATGACCATTTTCCTCTTTTTTTAATGTGTAGTATGTATAGATGGTTCATCACTATATATTCCAGGAAACCATCAGACCCTATCTCCACTTTTCTACTTTTGAAGGTATTAACAAGAAAAAAATCACAAAAGTCACCTTAAAATGTTTCAAAACCAGTAGGATATTCATAATTTGAAGTAACTGGGTAAAGTGTCAAGTCAGAGTTAGTGAAATGATCATTTTAAACTACCTAGCAAAAATTAGTTTTGCTTTTTTCAAATTCATGGCATGAACAAAACCTGATTGCCTGACATTTCAGCCTATCATCCCTACCTATAAACCTCATAAAAAGCAGGATGTGAAAAATGCTAAATTATAATTGAGGAAGTTAAATGTATCCCTTGCATTCTTGTTCATGCTGGTATTTTTGAAGAAAATAGTTGACATTTAAGTGTCTCAGATCAGATTATATAACATTTTTTTAATTAGTGGGGTTTCAATTAAATAGATTTTCTTTGTTTCACTTGGTGTCATTAAAAATTGAAATAAAGTAGTCTTCTGAACTATTGTTTATACTTTTAAAAATACATAGCAACTGTAGTTAATCTAATAATTCATTCTTAAAGGGAAATTCTTCTTCTCCTTCATCCGAAATACTTGAAAAAATGTTTTTAAAATGTTTCGAGTAACTTCAGTGAATTTATATTTTATTTATTTTTTTAGACCAATCCGGTCATATCTGTTTTAATATAGTGCACAATGAAATACGCCATAATAGCAAGGATAGTAGCAAGGCGTTTTAGATGAACTCCAAATAGTTGTACTTCACTTTCAGAAATTTTGTACAGTATGGACCGACATCAATCATAGTGTCAAAAGCAATGATTATGAAAGGAAATGTTTATTGGCAGAAATACTAAAGTGTCTTTTTAAGTTTTTCCAATTATGCCATTTTCTTAAAAGTGCCCTAATATTTCAGTTAGGCTAAATTACCTAAAATTACGTTAATTTTAAAAACCGAGTTCATTGAATCCTTCCCACTTTTATAATGTCTCAGTATTTTTATTTTCTGGTTTAATTTATTCCATAAACTTGGATGAATTCAAGTGATTTATGATAAAGCATTAATGTTTTGCTCTTATATAAAAACTTGGATAGTATTAAAAAATATAGATCTATACGTATGTGCAGGATTCTCCCTATGGAACACTTAAAATCCTTCTATACTGCTTGGTATTTTATTACTTAGTGATTATAGTGCTATTTTTTCTTTTTTCTTTTATTCTGGGTACCCTCTGTCAGGCTTAAGAAAGCCGTTTCTTTAACTTGTGTAATTCCATGCTAACAAAATTCGTTGGCTTGAATTTCATTTTAAAATTGTATATCCTGATACATGTTTTTGTTTGCTTTCTTAACTAGTGAAAAAGGCCATAGATTTTAAATCTAGAGGATTTAAATTGTTTCCAGGGGAAGACAACAGCAACAGGTTTTCTATCTGAGTGTACTCTTTTTTTCTTACTTTTTTTTTTTGTGTGTGTGTGAGAGGAAGATCGGCCCTGAGCTAACGTCCGTGCTAATCCTCCCCTTTTTTTTGCTGAGGAAGACCGGCTCTGAGCTAACATCTATTGCCAATCCTCCTCCTTTTTTTTTTTTTTCCCCAAAGCCCCAGTAGATAGTTGTATGTCATAGTATACATATGACACTAGAAGGATGTGTCATAGCACATCCTTCTAGTTGCTGTATGTGGGACGCGGCCTCAGCGTGGCCGGAGAAGCGGTGCGTCAGTGAGCGCCTGGAATCCGAACCCGGGCGGCCAGTAGCGGAGCGCTCACTCTTAACCGCTAAGCCACAGGGCCGGCCCTAAAATGTTCTTAAGAATTACCTGGTGATCTTGTTAAACTGTACATCCTAATTCAGTAGGATTGAATAGGGTCCAGGATGGAGCTTGATAGTCTGCTTTTTTAACGCACCCTCCAGTGATGCCACTGCTGCTAGTGCAACGTCACAATTTGTGTAGCAGGAAACAGCTTATTCAGATCAATCTTGTGTACAAAGAACAAGGAGGAGAATGGATCTGGAAAGGCGTATGGGCAATACAGAGCATAGACGAGTTATGATGAGTGCTCTGCTGTCTTCAGTAGCCACGAACCTAGCAGCATAATCCTGCATCAGATAGAACTCGCAGAGCTCATCAACACCTGTTTTAAACAGTATCCAGGCAATGATACCAAGGCTTCTAGTGACGAACTTGGATAAAATATAATAATCTGAAATCAGGGAGATGAGGTAATATTACTTATTAAAGTAGTAACTTTTTTTGGATTTTTTAATTTAAAATTATTCACTGTACTAATGAAGTTTGTGGTAGAATAATATATTGTACTGCCTTCAGTCTGATGATATTCATTAACTGTGGTCAGTATTATTTAAGCAGTTGCTTCTTTCCCAGTCAGTCTCGTATTAGAAGGCATTATAGTGTACATAAGTGATCTCTGATGTTGAGTGTAAAACAAATAACATGACATAAAATTACTTTGTTTATTTTGAATAAGAATTTTTTTTATAAACCTTCAGGTATATTTTTGTTGTTGAGATTCTTTGATAATTTTGCCTAATTTTCATGTTCTCTAAGGCATCCATCCTGGTGAAAAGCAGGCCCATCCTAAAAAAAAAAAAAAAAGTTTGGATCTTATCATTTTTCATGTTGTATTTTAGAGTGAAATTATCTTTGGTAAAATTAATTCATGAAAAGAGAAATTATAAACAAAACCAACAGAAAATCATTTCCATTAAAAGAATATGATATTTCAAAACTAAAACGGGCCTAAGAAAACAAATGAATTGAGTGGATCTTAATATTGAACTGTAGGATGAAAGATAAAGATAGTTCATTTGAAGCTGTCAGAAAGTGAGGATTAAAACTTACTTAATTTAAAGGCTGAGACAGTTTCAAAAGTATCTGTGAACCATACCAGTGGTAACTTTTCCCATATGGTGACTTTTATTATGCCAATTATAAGAATCCCTAAGAGAATATAAAAATTGCACATTTTTCGTATAATCCTGACATTTTACAGCATGCTATAACTGTAAGACCTCTCACGCCAAGCATCGCAAGCACATCTGCTGCTGTCTACATGCTTGTTACAGATTCCTGAATTTGTTCCACTTCTGGGAGGGAAGAAAGTCCATATACAAATTTTAGAGTCTTGATCCAGTGATTAGTTGTGTGATTTTCAACCAGTTGTTTAGTCCATCCACTGTCTCTTAAAAAAAAGTAACAATTAATTCGGTGTAGAAGAGCTGTGAAAATTAACATATTGATTTTATAAAATATGATTTCTCATTTTCACACTTGCCACTCTGTTCAGTTCTTCAGGTAAAAAAAAAATTACTCATTTCTTAGTCTGAAGTGGTTGAAAAATAATATTCCAAATTGAGACCTTGGAGCTTCAGAATCTTCTTTTGTACAAGAGAAAATGGGCCTGTTACAAGAATACTTTAAGCTGAATAACTATACATATATTCATAGAAACTAATATGATTATGTAAAGGTGTTTCCATACTTTCCTAGTAGATTTACTATTTTGGTCAAAGGATTTGGGGACGTGTCTATCTTTATATTAAAAAAGTAAAATTTAAGTTGGAAATCCAGGACGATTTAATTGTATACCACCCCTACACAGTGAAAAAAAAAAACAACACAAAATAGTTGAAAAAGTTTGAATATACTGCACCACCAATTGGAATCGCTTCTGAAACTTAAAATTACAACTGGTAATAACAGTAATAAAAATGAGTGACATTTACCGAACTCTTGCTTTGTGCCGATTTCTGGAGTTTATTGTAGAATTTAAGCATAGTGGTACAGTAAAAAACTGTAAATTTTCTTTCAACTGGAAACGGGGCATCACATAATACCTTTAACTCGGTTACCCTTTAACTGTAATGTAGCCAACTCAGCTTGCTTTTTATCTGTTCCCCCCGCCCCCGCCCCCGCGGAGGCGCAGGTGCGCTGGGCGGGCTCTGCTGCCGTCGGGGGCGGCGCGGGGGGGGGGGGGGTCGGGTGGGGGCGCGGCGGGGCTGGAGGACGCGGCCCCCGGGGGGGGGGGGGGGCGGCGGCTGCTGCGCGCCCTCGCCTGGTCCTCCTGGCTGGCCGCGCCTCCCCGGGCGCTGCCGGCGGTGCCGACGCGTCGCGCTGCCCGCTGTCCAGCTCCACCGGGCGTCGCAGGGACCGGGCCTGTGCGGGCAGAGCCAGTAGTGCGCTCCCAGCCTCCAGCCGCCCTGAGTCAACTCTTGATCTACAAGGAGATAGGAGTAGGTGAATAAATGCATCCTCCTTCATTGTACAGTGTCTTCTCTTCTGAGGCATTTTACAGGTTTCATCAGAAATTTCTGTAGGGTCTAATACTGGTTATCCGTAGTGGTAGCCCATTGGATGACACATCCTGCCTTGTCTTTCCTGTGTTCCAGGCCTGTTGGACTCCCACCCGTTCCTCGTTTCTGCTCCCGGAGACCACATTACCAACTAAACCTCTCAGGCATAAGCCCTTGTCTCAGGCGTAGTTTCTGGGTAAGGGCGACACAGTCTGAGACGTGATTTCGTGGGTGTCCTCCTTTAGCACCCCTTTGGCCTTCAGTCTACATCAGGTAGCTCCAAGCAACCCTTGCTTGACCTTTGGCTTAGGATCATGTAATTAGATTATCCAATCTTGGGGACTATTCAGAAATTTACATCCCTGGAGAATGATCTTACGGGAAACTCAGGGATAGCAGACCCCTCTGTTTCATTCCTCCCTGGCTCTGCGTATGGCCGAAATCCCAAAGGAAATTCAGATTATTTCCCTGACTCCTGTGGGCATCGTTTGTGCTAATCTCCCGGAAGTGGTAAAATCACTGTGTTTCTAGGGAGTAGGCATTGAAGTCAATTTCTTCAGAAGATTTATAGTGTTTTGGTTTGGCTTGGATTCCAGTTTATGTTTTTGGTGGTTCCCCCCGACCTTTTCTGTGGTTACGTATACACATAGGGGAAAATAGCGGTTGCTGAGATAATTTACTGTGGCTTACTACAGAGGTGAAAATGTCACACAGCTTCCCCCCACCCAGGAGTGCGTTGTGTACACATTTGTCACTGACTAACAGAATGTCATTACCAGGTAGAATGCTAGCTGTTTGACCTGATTTATGGACTAAACAAATGTGATGTTGTTATACTAACAAATGTGTTGGTAATGATGTATATATACGCTGTCGGAAATTCATGACAATCCTGAGTTCTTGCACATGTAGGCTACTTTTCTATGTAAAGAGTTTTATCAGTTTATTAGGTAATCAACTGTCCATTCTTAGTAGGCCACATGATCTTTAAAATTTTATTAAATGCAGTGTCCGTATCATAAAAATAATATGCAGAAAATGTGGAAAGAATGACGCATTTTGTATTCAGAAGGCTTTAGTCTTCAAGGATCAGGGGATTAAAAAGTGGGTGTAGGGGCCGGCCCGGTGGCACAAGCGGTTAAGTGCGCGCGCTCCGCTGCGGCGGCCCGGGGTTCGCTGGTTCGGATCCCGGGCGCGCACCGACGCACTGCTTGGTAAGCCATGCTGTGGCGGCGTCCCATATAAAGTGGAGGAAGATAGGCACAGATGTTAGCCCAGGGCCATCTTCCTCAGCAAGAAAAGAGGAGGATTGGCGGATGTTAGCTCAGGGCTGATCTCCTCACAAAAAAAAAAAAAAAAAAAAGTGGGTGTAAGTATTGAAATCAACAGCATATATTATTAATAAGAAATCTTCATGTATTCATCCATGAAAAAAACTGACTTACTATAAAGGTGCATAAATAATGGTATAATGGTATTTGTACTAAAATATATTCCTATATGCAAATAAACAGCTACAGTGGCTAATTGGAATATTTTCTCAGTGATATTCTATTATAATTTTACCTCAAAAATAACCCAAAATTGACAAAAAAATGACAGTTATAGCATACTAGATAAGACTTTGCCATCTAGCTGCTGTGAATTCAGATAAACTAGGGTGAATAATTTACATCCTCTGATCTCAGTTCCATCCTTTGTAAATTTCAAAGACTAATAATTATGGCAGCTAACACTTACACAGCGCTTCTTATATGCTAGACAAGCTTTAAGTGTATCAATTCATTTGATCTTCTCAATCTCTAGGACATACTATATTATCATTTTCCTCTTACAAATGAGGAAGTTGAGGCACAGAAATGCAGTGATTCACTGTAGGCAGATCGATGCTAAACAATAGAGCTAGGATTTGGACTTCCGGTCTATTTATTTACTATAGTAAATATTCACGTTAGACCAAGAATCAGAGTCCTAGATAATCACGCAGTCTGTGCGTGATTTGTCTTTTAGTTAATTTGTCATCAACACATTATAAAATAAAGGGTGAAAATACACCGTGAAGGTGGCTGGAGCTGGGAGAGTTGGTAATGTGAGAGGAGGCTGGAGAGACAGTGCCCAGGTGAGAGCCTGGGGTGCTGGGTCAGGTATGTGGGGCTGGGGGCGTGCGTGGTGATGTCACTAATTGGAATCAGGCCTCGGGCTCTGTGCAGAGGGTGTGCTGGAGGCAGGAAAGGCTGGGAGGAGGAGGAGTCCCAGGTGGGTTTGGAGCCTGCCTTGGCAGGTACCTCTATGAGTGGGCTGTTCCTCTTGCCCTGGCTGGGCCACTCAGCACAGCAGCCGGGGCCGGGGGCAGTGACTCCCAGTGGCTTCCTGGAGGTCAGGCTGGACCACTGGGCTGGCCTGGGGATCTCCACCTTTCCTGAGTGTGGGTCGGGAGAGGACACTCCCATCCTCCCGCCCTGGCTCTCCTCCTGTCTCCTCCCTTCCAGGCCCTCCTACCCTTGGCCTGTCCTTGGAGAGGTGCTCTCCATCCTCCCCCCACCCCCCATGTTCACTGAGATGCCCCGGGGCCTGGGGTGTTAGTGGCTTCAGTGAGGGGGCTTAGGGTCTCTGGGAAGGGTGATAGAACATTTGGCAGTCAAGAAGGCCCAAGCCCAGGCCTGGGAAGGATGTGCCAAGCCCAGAGCACTGGGTGAAGTTGTGGGGACAGGCTCTCCGTGGGGGTCAGGGCAGGGACCTGAAGGCCATGGTGGGGCCTGGCCTTGGGGCTGAGGAACGGGACATTGGGGGTCCTTGTGAGGCTGTAGCCACTGAAGGCCTTGGTGTGAGGCATTACCTTGGTGTCTTCCTTCTGGAGAGTCACAATTGGCCCTTGGCTCCGAGTTCCTGAGACAGGTGGCCCAGAGCTCTGTCAGCTGTGGCCAGGGATGCAAAGGGGAGCCCTGGGTCTGCTTCTGGGCTGACCCAGAGTCTGGTCCTGGCCTCCATGAGCCTCTCTGGCCCATCTGACCAAGAATGGTTTGCAGCTGTGCCTCAGTTTCCCTGACTACGCCCGGAGTGCGGGGCTGGTGGTGATGGTCTTGGCAAAGGATGCAGCTGGCCGTCCTGAGTCTGGAGCCTCTCGCGCTGCGGGGAGGGAAGAAGAGGGGATACTGGTTGGGCCCAGGCCAGGCCGTGTATAAATCTTCCAGCAGCCAAACCCCCGGGAGTTTGAATCCAGCCCCGAGTGTGGCCACAGGGCTGTAATGAGGTTACTAATTTGGCTGGCTTCCTGGTGCGGCTGCCCAGAACTGCCTAGAACAGGGGAGGGGTCTAAGTATCCCTTAATTACCAGTTTAGTTAAGTGTTGGCCCTGGCCCCAGGCAGAGGTCAGGCGGTGACAGCCCAGGGGGCCAGAGTCGCTGTGCTCGTGGGCTCCCGACGCATGGCTCCCTTGTCCAGAGCCCTCCGGAGCAGGAGCCCCTTGGGCCTGGCTGGTCCTCTGCCTCCACCGGGAGCTCCTTCTCCCCTCTGCCGTGTGTCTCCACCTGCCTGCAGGGTCAGCTGTAAAGCCAGGTCCTCCCGGAAGCCTGCTTCCTTCCCCAGCGGGAGCCAGCCTGGCCGTCCTCAGTCGTTTGTGCACGGTGTGGAGTGTAGGGCGGTGGGCACCATGTTGGACTTGGTGCTGGGCTGCCTGGGTTCATGCCCTGCTGTCAGATCCTCTGGTCCTTTGCCTTCCTGCTTGCTCGTGTGTACCGTGGGGTAACCCCGCTGCCTCGTAGGGACACGTGAGGATTAGCTGATTCAGCACACAGGGTGGGCTTGGAGGCCATTCTGGTGGAGCAGGTACTTGGCCAGTGCGGGCTCGCAGCGGTGTGCCGGCCGCCCACCCCGCTGTCTCGTTTCCGAGGCCTCTTGAGGGCGGAGCTGGTCGGAAGTGTGTGCAGCCCTGCAGCACCCAGTGCAGGTGTCCAGGAGATGCTTGCTTGACAGAGTGGGATGGAAGACACCCCACGGCTGGCTGTCAGTGGCAGCTCCATACCCACGCTCTGGAGGATGTATGTGCCCAGTGCCGTGGCGAGGGGCTGATGGGCCAGTCCAGTCCCCTGCTTGCCGGTAAACCCAGGCCTTGTGTCCCGAGCACTCGCCTTGCTGGCCGTTTGCCCCTCAGAGGCAGGGCCGGGGGGTTGGGCAGCACTGCTCAGTGGTGGCCGTGTGCTGAGCTGTCCTCGAGCTCAGCTCTCCACATGGACAGGCCCAGGCGGTGTGGGGGCTGTCATGTCCTCGTTTTCAGGATGAGGGTTTCAGGCTTGAGGAGCTTGAGTGATGTGCCTAAGGTGCCCTGGCTGGTGAGGGCCCAGAAGGCCAACAGAGGAACCAGTTGTGGCTCCTACCCCCAGGAGTTCCCAGATGTTGGTAGCCTCAGACAAGTGGGCCGGGGCCACCCTGCGGCGTGGTGAGTGCTCTCGGGGGTGTGTAGCAGAAGAGGCCCCTGTGCTGACTGGGAGGATCAGGAGTGCTTCCCGAAGGAGGTGTGTTTAAACTGGGTCGGAGTGAGCCGGCAGCTGCGGAGGGGGAGTTTCAGGCCCAGGAACAGCCTGTCCAAGCCTAGAGGTTAGAGAGCTGGTGCGCTCCTGGAAATGACTTGGTTCCCAAGGCTAGGGGTGGAGAGCGTGGGGCAGTGTGGGGAGGGCCGGGAGCCCCCTGGGTGGGTGAGGAGGAGGGCAGGTGGTGGCTGGGCACCCCAGGAGACCCTCCTGCTTCCAGAATCACGGTGACTTCTGGGCGCTCAGCTGCGCCACCATGACCACCCATCGGGGTGTGGAGGGAAGGAACATGGTCTGTGTTTGCAGCTCGCCAGACTTGAAGCAGGGGAGTCTGACTCACCCTGAAAACCAGTGAAACCAGAGAATCCCGCTTGTTGAGAGGGCAGAAGGACCCCAGTACGTGGAGACCAGAAGCTGCAGACTGGCATCCCACAGTGTGTGGGGGGTTTTTAGCCCACACGGTGGTTTTTTTTTTTCTTTTTAATTTCTTGCCAGTGCTTTAAAAGCTAAATCTTTCACATAAAAATCTGGTTTTCTGGTTTCTCAAAAATAGAAATAGCTAACATCTAGCAGCACTTTCTATGTGCCAGACGCTATTCTAGGAGCTTCCTGACTAAAAATCCTAGGAGGTTTCATTGCCATTTGCATTTCACATATGGGGAAGGTGAGGCGCAGAGAGGCAGAGTGACATGCCTGGGTCACAGAGCTGAGTGTTTCAGAGTGACATTTAAGCCCTGGCTGCCAAGCTCCGGAGCCCATGTCCTTGGTCACTGGGACACACTGCCTGCTGGAAAAGCAGAAGGTCCCTCAGCCCCGGGCCCACCTCCCGCCCTTGGTGACACTTGGCTCCAGGAGAGGAGGTGTTGCCCCATTAGTCCCTACCCAGCTGGCTTCATGCATCTATAGGACCCGCCAGGCCCCCACGGGCATTGGAACTTGCCACCAGGTCTGAACCAAGCCTACCCAGGCAAGGTTGCCCTGGCCTTCCTTCTGTGCTGTGACCCCACTGGCCCTTCTGGTCCATTTTGAGAAACCGTTCTGGTTGGACAGTTTGTTAAGTACTAGCTGAAATGTACCTCTTTGCCTCTCTTTCACCCTCCTGGAGCCTCAGAGCAAGCCCCTCCCTTGTTGACAAAGCCTTCCCATCTTCAAAGAGCTGTCTGGGCTCAGGTCTGGCCTCTCCCCTCCAGGCCCTCCCTGAAACACCAGATCCTCTCGAGGTGTTCACGGAGAGGCTGCCCTCAGAGAGGCTTCCCTGAACCCCGGCTGCAGAGTCCGCTGACAGCACATGCTCCCGTCGCGCTCTCCGTGCAGAACCTGCTCTGTTCACACCCGTTCACTCCCGTCTCCCCTCGACCCAGGAGCAGTTCTCATCCTGTGTCGTAGATGCGGAACCGTGGCACTGACCCCAGATACTGCCCCCAGTCACCCGGCCCTCCGTCATGTTGTTCGAAGGCCCGTCTCTCCGTGGGAAGTCATCTCATAGATTTTACTGATCATTTGTCTATGTGTTCATCTGCCTTTTTCACCCCTTCACCGTAATGTCTCCTCCGTGACTGTGATTGTCGTTCCAGTTGGTGATCCCCAGCTTTTGTAGACGTATTCGGGGAGGGAAGCTAGCGTCTGGGAGCCTGCTGTGTGCCAGCCTGGCTCGGGGGTCAGCAGGAAGACACGGTGTCTCCTCACCAGACTCCACGGCGGTGTTCCCGCTGATAGGGAATTATTTCCAGGTCCCTAGGATAGTCTTGTAAGGCCACTGTCCATTGAGCGCTGAGGTTGTTTCCCAGCGTTCGGACTCTGGTTTGGTTTGCTCAGTGGGGGGTGTGTGGCGGTCCCCACCCTCAGGTCGTCGTTCTCCTGTTAGAGAGGCCTCGCCGGGCCCCATCTCTCCTCCGGGTTTGAAGGTGGTGGAGACTGCCCGCCTCGACTCTGTGTGTCTGGGACGGAGCCTGGATGAGGAGCCGCAATTTGGCGTCTGGTCCCAGCTGTGCCTCTTGGGGTGGCTCCAGAGAGTAAGTTCTCGTCTTCTCCCTGCAGGTCCTCGACCCGGCCGGAGGTGGCCAGCATTGAGCCGCTGGGCCCGGACGAGCAGCAGTGCTCCCAGGAGGCGGTGGTGCAGGCCCGCCCGTCGCCTGACGAGCATCCTCTTCGCAGAGGCCATCAGTAAGGGCTTTGAGCACCGTGTGACCCCCAGCGGGGACAAGAGATAGGAAATACCCCCTTGAGACCTCCGGCCACAGGCCTGCCCGAGCCCGTGGCAGTGCTTTCTCTGTCTCTTGTTGGGTTGGAGGCCGCCCAGGCGGCGGGTGGGGGCTCCAAGCAAGCAGCACCCTCCCTGGTCCCTCCTGCCAGCACTTTGTGCTGGTTTCCTTCTCCTGGAGGCTGGCTTTCACGTCTAATTACTATTTATCACCCAAAACACTCTTTAATGGGTAGCCAGTCAAAATGAAGAGGGTTGTTGCAATCCTTTCACTTCCCCACGTTAATTTGCCATATTGTTTGTAAAATGCTTAGGAAACAGTGAAGAAAATTTCTTATCATGCTTTCCCCCAGGAACGTGATAGGAAAAGTTTTTCATTTCGATGTGGATGAAAGTTCCACATTTCATCGTGGAATTACTTTTAATGGCTGAATACTAGTCTTCACAGGAGGTTGTCCTCGAAGCCTTCTCTTACATGGGCATCTAGATTGTTTTCAGATGTTTGTTTCAGTGTTTCATGGAAAAATAAATGTTTTTATACAGAGAAGAATTTGGTTTTTTTAGGTTATGTCCTGCCAAGGAAGGGTCCCAGTTTTACTGGGTCCCAGCATATGAATATTTTTCAGGCTTTTGGTAAATGGGGCTGCAGTGCTCTCTAACAAAATCCCATTAACAGTGCACAAGTAGTTTTATGTGGGGTCTGGAGAGTGGTCAGAGTGATTTTGTGTCACATGCTGTTACTTTCACACTAGAGAATCCTCCAGATAATGTATCCATTTATGTATCTTACTTATGGAGCGAGTGAAAGCTCTGGGCGCATGCCCTTTTGTTCTGTAGTGTGGTTGGTAGTCTTGTGTAGAAACTCCAGCGTGAACAAGCTCCGGCTGTAGTTCCTGATCTCGGTGTCGGGACAGCCTTCAGAACAGTGTTACCTGTTTGGATGCTAACTCGTCACGCTGGAGCCCTCTGTCGTTTAACTCAGTGGTTACACCCGGAAGAAAGCTAGATTTTCCGGGAGGAGTGTTTTGGGCACAGCTGTAAATGCTGCTGCTCACGTCGGAAAAGTACAAGATGGGCAGTGAGCTTGCCTCCGAAGCCCCTGCTTTCCGGAAGTCCGGCTGACCTTCAGAAGGGCCGTGCGTGACCAGTGGCTTGGCTCCCAGGTTAATTGGGCTCTTCCCGCCCCGTTTTGGTGATTTTGTTGATCACTCTAGTCTTTGCCAAAACATAAGACCGCCTGGCCTGTGAGGCCCTGGAGGTGGGGTGGCGGTCGGGGGCCGCCCTCTGTGCTGACTCCTCCATTCCCATCCCTCCAGCCACCGGCCATGTCCTGCGGTGTGATGCCATCGTGACCTCATCCATGGCATTCAGATCGTCTCCACCACCCTCGAACTCTGCCTGGAGGACTCTCCGCTGGAGCTGAAGGTCCGGGCTCTGGACTCTGAAGGTGGGATGTCCACCTGGTGGTCTCTGTTTCTCTCTCCCCTCGTGTCCGGCCCTGCTGTTCTCCACGGAGGGCTGCGTCAGCCGGGAAGGTGCAGTTGGTATGGGGGGAGACGTGGACCAGGTCGAGACCCCCTCTGAGGTGGACCCCTGGCCCTTCGTGGCAGCAAGGCCGTGGCCACTTCTCATGTGCACTGGCCTCTGTGGCAGGGCCTGTGTGTCGCGAGCGTTGGCAGCCCCTGGAGGCCAGCTCCGTGCCTGTGGACAGTGCTCTGCATGGTCAAGCACGTCTTTGGGAAGCCAACATCTGGGTGTCTGGGCAGTGACAGGACGCTGGGAGGGGCTCAGTGGGTCACACGCTGTAACAGTGAGAGGCAATTTCCTTGCTCGCCGTTGAGGGCTGGTGTTGGCTTCCGGACCCCGACTGCAGAGTCGGGTTGGGGGGACACGTCTGGGTCCCTTGCACCATCCTCACTTCTCCACCAGAGTCGAATGTCGGCTTGTTGAGGCTGGAATTCTTCTTAAAGGACTTGTTCTGGTGGTAGGCAGTATCCTGGCTGTAGCCTGACGTCTTGGTACCAGAACAAAGGGAAAGTGTGTAGGTTAAGATTCTTGTTGAAGAAAGTAAGTCAGGCAAAAGACGTCTTTCAGACGAAGGGTCTTCCACAACCTCGAGTCCATACCTTGTCTTTGAAATCTTCCCTGACCACTCTGGGCCCACCCCACTTTTTAAACAAAATTTCTGGATCAGGGTTTCTTAGCCTAGGTAGTATTGACATTTGGGGCCAGATAATTCTGTGTGGTAGAAGGCTGCCAGTACGGTACGGGATGTTTAGCAGCATCCCTGGCCTCTACCCACTAGGTGCCAGTGTAACTCCCCAAGTCGTGACAACCAAAAATATCTGCAGCCACTGGCACATGCCCCTCGGGGGCAAAATCACTGTTGTGGAGCGTCTGTCGGATCCTTTCTTCCTCTGTGTATTCGTTCATCAGAGAAGCTACCTGACTCTCGGAACCATTTTCTGATCTGTGAAATTGAGACAGTGATGCTTACCCGGGGGTTGTGAGGATTTGGTCATAAGTGTGTAGAGGCTTTTGTGCTGCGTGGCGCATGGTGGGTGCACAGAAAGCCAGGTCGCCTTTGAGCACTTTCTACCTCCTGGGCGTTCTGCCGGGTCCTGGGGTGCTGCACGGGAAGGAAGGGCCTGGCCTCTGCCCCCAGAATCTCAGGCCGTGGGGAGGTCCACTGCACGTGACTCAGTAGATGCCGTTCGTAATCCAATGGGATGCAAAATGTGAAGGGACCGCAGAGTTGGGGGGAGTCAGCCCAACTCTGGAGGTGAGGGAGCTGGAGAGGTGAGCAGGGCCAGACCCTTCGGGCCTCGTGGGCTGTGGGCGGACTTTGGGTTTTGTTGTCTGAGGGCAGAGTGTTATAAGAGTGGCTGGAGAGGGGGTGTGATGTCAGGAAGACGGCACAATAGGAGGTCCCAGCCCCCGTCCCCCACGGAAACGCCAATCTGACAACTATCTACAGACAAAAATACCTTTGTGAGAAGTCTAGCGTCCAGGTGGGAGGTTCCAGCACCCCAGTGGACCTCAGAATCCAAGATCGGTGGCACTTGAAAGGGTAGGAAGAGAGCTTCACTTGGCTCACATCAGCCCTCCCCCAGGCTGACAAAACTGAGAGCTGAGAGAGCTCCCCCAGCCTACTTCTTTCACAGGAGAGAGAGCGAGTGAGGGTTCGGCTCTCCAGCCTTTTGAGGTGATGTCCAAAAGGCCTGCTTGTCTTGATGCACCCAGAACACTGAGGGCATCAGCGTGGCTGGATCGTCCGGGAGCAGCTAAGAACAAAGAAAAGTAGAGAGTCATAGCAACCAGCACCTGTGCCCTCAAAACCACAGTGCCCCACAGGTGGTGCCCCACAGACTCCCACAGATGGCTCACGCATCACAGCAGCCAGCAAGGATCTCAGCAACCAACTTGACTCTGCAGGATTGGGAGAAGGCCACAGCCCTGAGACTGTTCCTTCAGGAGGGAGGGATAGAAGTGGAACCTGTGCCCGTTGTCCTGGCATCTCAGTGCACCACCTTAGGGAAAAGGGATGGGTGACCCTTGGCACTTGACATGGCTCTGTCAAGTGGGATAGGGGGCAGGCATTAAATCCTAAGACATACCCTTCGGGAGGGAGGGAAATGGAGCTCGCACCCAGTGCCCCAGCATATCGGGGCGCTGACCTAGGGAAAAGGAATGAGCAGCTCTCAGCACCTGACAGCTGTGTGGGATCGCGAGAAGGCACACAATCCCAGGACTACCCCACCCCCCTGAGGGAGTGAGAGAAGTGGAGTGGGCGCGTCTGTAGAAAAGCTTTGAGAGATCCCTGGAATCTAACCAGGGTGTCTGGTGAAGGTCTTTCCCTCCTGAAGCCAGTCCATAGAGACTGGAAGAAGTCACTACTTCTCGGGATGTTCAGACTCCAACCCGAAGTCACTACTTCTCTGGATGTTCAGACACCAACCCAGGCTACAAGGATCGCCAAGAATCAGGGAAACGTGACACCACCAAAGCAACAAAATAAAGCTCTAGTAACTGACCCCAAAGAAATGGAGATCTACAGGTTGCCTGACAGGAGATTCAAAACAGTCATCTTCAAGAAGCTCAGTGAGCTACAAGAGGACACAGACAGACAACTGAACAGACACCTTCTGGAGCTAAAGAACACAATGACTGAACTGAAAAATTCAGTAGAGAGCTTCAGCATCAGACTTGAACAGGCAGAAGAAGGATCAGTGAAGTCAAGGACAGGTTATTTGAAATTATCTGGTCAGAGGAACAAAAGGAAAAAAGAATGAAGAAAGACTATAAGACTTCTGGGACACATAAAGAAAACCAATATAAAGTAATGGATGTTCCAGAAGGAGAAGAGAAAGAGAAAGGGACCGAAAGCGTACTTAAAGAAATAATAGCTGAAAACTTTGCAAATCTGGGGGAGAGAAATGGACGTCCCGGGTCATGAAGCCCAAAAGACCCCAAAGAAGTTGAACTTAAAAAGGGTCCACACCAAGACATGTTAATTAAATTGTCAAAAGTCAAAGACAAAGAGAGCATTTTGAAAACAGCAAGAGAAGCGTGATTAATCACATACAAGGGAACCCAGTAAGACGATCAGCATGTTTTTCAAGAGAAACCTTGAAGGTCAGGAGAGAGTAGGGTGATGTATTTAAGGTGCTAAAGGAAAAAACCTGCCAACCCAGGATACTATACCTGGCAAAGGAGAGAGAGCGACTTCCCCAGCGAAACAACAGCTGAGGGGGTTTGTCGCCACTAGACCTGCCTCACCAGAAGTGCTTCAAGTTGAAATGAAAGGATAGTAAACAGCAGCACAAAAGCATCTGAAAGTATAAATCTTACTGGTGAAGGTAAATATGTAGACAAACACAAAACAATGTAATACTGTAGTGGTGGTGCATAAATCACTTTTAATCCTGGTATAAAAGTTAAAAGACAAAAGTACTATAATGACAAAAACCTGTTTTTGTGGATGCACACTATAAAAGATGTGAGTTGTGACGTCAGTAACATAAGATGTGTGCCCATGACCAGATGCCTTCCCGGGTGAATTCTACCAGGCATTTAAAGAAGAACCAAATACCAGTGCTTCTTCAACTCTTCAGAAAAACAGAAGGAACACTTCTGCACTCATCTGTGAGGCCAGCCTTACCCTGACACCAAAGTCAGACAAAAAAGTAAAAAAAGTGCTATCGAGTAAGTGATCCAGCAGTCCCACTTCTGGGTTTATACCCCATGGAATTGGAATCAGCATCTCAAAGAGATATCTACACTCCCATGTTCATTGCAGCATTATTTGCAAGAGCCAAGATGTGGGAGCAACGTAAATGTGTATCAGTGTGACGAATGGATAAAGAAAAGGTGGTTATGCACACACAATGGAATATTATTTGGCCTTGAAAAAGAAGGAAATCGTGCCATTTGCAACAACTTGGATGAATCTGGAGGACATTATGCTGAGTGAAATAAGCCAGACATAGAAGGACAAATACTACATCATACCACTTACGTGAGCCATCTAAAATAGTCAAACTCTTAGAAGAAGAGAGTAGAATGGTTGCCAGGGGCTGAGGAAAGGGGAAATGGAGAGGTATTAGTCCAAGGGTACAGAGTCTCAGTTACTCAGGATGAGCAAGTCGTAGAGATCTGCTGTGCAGCAGAGTGCCTCTGGTTAATAATGCTTGGTTGTGTGCTTAAAACTTTGCTCAGAGGGTAAACCTGATGTTAAGTGTTCTTATGGCACACATGCACAAAATAATAAAAAGGGTGGACGACACTTTTGGGGGTGATGGATATGTTTATGGCGTAGATTGTGGTGATGGTTTCACAGAGGTATACTTATCTCCAAAGTCATCAAATTGTATTGTTAAATACGTACAGCTTTTGTATGTCAATTACACCTCGGTAATGTGGTTTGAAAGAGTAAGAGTGGGTGGAGAGGCGACTGTCTTGGTCTAGAAAGCTGCTGGAGGCCTGTGGACCAGGCAGCTGGGACACTTCTACAACCCATGTTAAGTGAGCAAAGCTGGCGTAGAATGATACAAAGTGTCGTTTTGACTGTGTAAACACATGGATAGAATACAAAGCCCAGAAGGAAACACCCACGAATATTACAGTGATTACCTCCAGGTGGTGGGATTACAGATGATTGTTACTCGTTTTTCTTAAGCTCGCCTGTATTTTTTTCACATAAGACACACAACAGAGGTGATTTCAGAATCTGAATTTGTGCCGGTCGCAGTGATTAGTTGCAGACGACGGAATCCACTCTTCCTGGTTTGAGGAGACGGGAGTTTATTTATGGGCGTTAGGACTGAGATTCCAGGACTACCAGGGGACCGAGCTTGGATGCCCCATGGCCAGGGACAACAGTAACAGTCACCTGGACAGTCACTAACCCCACCGAAGACTGTTGCCATGGAAACCCCCCTGCCTGTGATGCTCAGGCCCAGACACTGGAGCTCGCTGCTGTGGGAGAAGCAGACCTCTGTTCCCTGCCAGCCAGGAGCCGCATCCTCCACCACCTTGGGTCGCTCACTTCCACCTTTTAAATCTCGGGCAGGTGTCTGTCCAGAGGAGCTGAGGCCATTGGCAGAACCCTGGCTGCCAAGGAGTCGGAAATGTAGATTTCGACTCCCGTGAGACTCCCGTGCAGCCAAGCATCGAAGGAGGGGGTTGGCACACATGTTGAAGAGTCAGCCTGCAGGGTCCAGCAGAGAAGTGAAACGAGTGACAAAAATGATCACTTGTCCCGTTGACCTTCCGGAGGCCACGTGAAGGCTGAGTTATCCACTGGGTTATATGATAAGGACAGCAGGAGGCTCTCCCTTAGTCCAGGCAGCACCGGCTGTCGGAGTCCCTCCCCGCCTCAGTGCACACTGGCCTGACTGCCAGCTGCCAGCACTCCTCTGCCTGGGAACTCTCCTTATTGCTGGAGGCTCCTTGGCCGCCTGTGTGACAGGCTGAAGTGTGGAGACTTGCTGTCCCCCAGGAGCACCTTCAGCCGCACCCGTCCGGTGGGAGAGCTCTGAGGGGCGTGCTCTGCCCCGGCTGCCAGGCCTCCCTGGTGGACCGAGCCTGTTGGCCACAGTGGTGGGTGTCCAGAGCGGGGGCCCCCGCGGTGGTGGGCAGCTTGATAGTAGCTGTTACTAGCCGCCTTCTCTTCCTTCTCTCGCTTCCCGACCTTCCTGGCTTCACCTCCCAGCTAAACTCCTTGCTCCAGAATCCTCCTCTCCACGTCTGCGTCTGGCGTTGCGCAAGCTGAGGCGCCCGTGGCCTGAGCGTGCACACGTGTAAAGCCTCGTCTTGGCTCTGAAGACCTTCTGGGCACGGTCCCCTGGGCCGTGAGTTCACAGGTGTGAGGCTGCTTCTGTGACCTCGCATCTGTTCACTGCAGTCTGGGAAGTCATCCTCTTCCTGGTTCTCACCCTCGTGGGCAGGAAACCAGAGGGCCCCGGGACACTCTCAGCTGCCCGATGTCCCACCCCTGCTGCCGCCAGGACCACGTGTACGCACAGGTGTCATCCACCCGAAGGTTCTGCCCGGCCCCTCTCTGCCTCTTCTCCCCACATCAGTCAGGGCTCCTTCTGCCCTGGGACCGGCGACGATACTCCCTGGGATTCATGGGCATCCTCTGAATGTGCCATGCTTGGTTTAAGTGGGACTCTGCTGTGTGTTGCTGTTAGTGTGTGAGGTTGGAGTCAGCTTTGTCATGGGTTCACACAACAGACATTCCCCTGGAGCCTGCTCTGCTCGGTGCACGAGGACGCTGGCTCCGGGCCTGGGGATGCGTCATTTCCTATGGACATCAGCTACCCTCCTCACGCTGTAGGTGTGCCCTTTAGCAGTCGCCCAGCAGCCTAGTGGCAGGGAGCTCACGTTCTCGTATTACACTTTCAGGCAGGTGGTGAGAAAAGCGGCTTTACCATCAGCTACTCTGTGGCAGGCCTGTGCCTTGTCTCCTCACAGCATTCTTTGGGGGCTAATGGTTACTCTCATTCCCAAGCCACAGATGAGGAAACCGAGGCTCCTACAGGTTGAGTGACTTGAGGTCGCTTGGGCCTGGGGCTGGGGCTGGGGCTGGGACCGGGACCGGGAAGGTCTGACTCAGGGTCTGTGCTTGTTCCCTGACGTGTTGTGGCGCCTCAGACACGGGACACCCCAGAATGATGGGGCTCCTAGTTTGCTGCATTGCTGCACCTCAGCCATTTCACAAGGAGCTTCTGTGTTGTTTTGGCACTGGGGACCCTACAGTGAACCTAACAAAGCCTTTGTCCTCCTGGGGGTTTCCTCTTAACGAGGAAGAGAGAGACAGCAGACAGACATCAGTCAGACGGCGTCAGGTGGCCCTGAGGGAAGGCTGTCAGGCGGGTGATGGTAGACAGGCTTTGAGGAGGAGTCTGTCTATTGCTGGGTACCAAACGACCCCCACCCTTGGCAGCCCACAGCAGAAATGTTTATCGTGTTGGTCTCTGGGGGTCAGGAGCCCAGGAGCAGGGTGGCTGGGTCGTTCTGACTCAGGGCTCTCGTAAAGTCACGGTCAGGACGTCGGCTGGGGCCGCGTGGTCCCAGGGACTGGGAAATCTATCTGTCAGCTCACGTGTGTGGCTGGTGGCAGGAGGCATCAGGTCCTCTCCACGTGGGCCTCTCCACAGGGCCGCTCACAGGCAGGGCAGCTGGCTTCCCAGGGAAAGAGACGGAGATGGAGATGGAGACTGAGGTACACACGCGCGCACGTGCGCACACACGCATATGCAGAAGCACCCCTGCCTGCTTTCCTTCCGCATGGCTGCGATGAAATGGGAAACAAAACAAGGAACAAGCACCCTCTCCCCGCTGCTCCCGGGCTACTCTTCCTCACCGCCCGTGGCTTGCTTTCCTTCAGGCTGCCTGAGGATGGCCTTGGAGAGTCGTCCAGCTGACAGAGGGCTGTCTGCACCTTGTCCCTGTCCCCTGGGGCAAGGGGACAGCACAAGTTTCTGCCGGCCATTCCGGTCTTCCGTCACTTGCCAGCGCAGGGGGCAGTGTGGCGGGCGCCGATGCACGCTTGGAATTGCTGGATGGGGAGTCCACTGTCCTTTTAGAACAAGGGGTTTACGTTCAGGCAGCTGGAACTTACATTGCTGGGAACTACCTGCTCTGGGTCTTACTTGCTGCTGGCGAGAGTGCGGGGGAGATTGGGCGCTGCCGGGGGATGCCAGGTGGTCCCCCTGGGACAATGGGCCTGGGTGTTCGAGGAGCGAAGTGGGGCTTTCTCCCCTTTTGTAAAAATAATAATCCATCACTTCGTTGAATAATTGCTCATTTTTTCCGTTTTAAAATTGTGACATGCACACAGGAGACACACACACGATATATATGCATACGTGTGTGTGTGTGTATACAGTTTAAAGATTCACATTGCAGACATCCGTATTCACCACCCAAGTCAGTAAGTGGGACATTTTCAGCAGCCCGGAAGCACTCGTGTCCCTCCTGACAACAGCCCCTCTCCCCGGGGTGTCCGGTGCCCTGACTTTTGTGACGGTCACGTCTTTCCTCGGCCTTACAGTCTCACTCCCCGGTGGGCACCTCTTGGCTGAGGCCCTGCGTTTTGCCCGTTTTTCTCCCTTCATGTGGATTGTGATGCGTGCCCTCTTTGGGGACTGGCTGCTGGGGGCGGCCAGAGGGCCTGCGTTCCCGTGGCTGTTTAGTGTCCCTTGTGTGGATGGGCCACATTCATCTGTTGGCCGGTTGAGACACACTGGGCCCATTTGAGCTCAGGGCTCCGGGAGCGCACCGCCCCGGGCCGTGTCCCCCACTTCCCTGGCGTTTACAAGAAGGAGCAGAACTTCTGGGTCAGAAGGTGCCCTTACCTTCCTGAGCAGTGCGGCTGTCCCTTCTACAGGGGAGCACTTGTGTGTGCCAGGTCCTGTGTTGAGCTGAGGGAGGGCAGCGTTCCCCCAGGCATCTCAGCTGCAGACTGGCCTGTGCTGTGGGGGGGTCAGGCTGCTTGGAGAGGATGAACGGGGAGGGAGGCCTGGCCGAGTGTGTGGAGGGCGGTCAGAGAGACGGTTGCTGAGAGTGACCAATGGTCAGACGTTAAGCACATGGAGCGTTCCAGGCAGGAGTGTGTGCAGAGGCTTTGAGTCGGGGGTGACCCGTCAGCTTAGCTGCCACAAGAAAGTGCCAGAGACTGGGCGGCATGAGCAACAGAAGTTCCTTTTCCCACAGTTCTGGAGGCTGCAAGTCCCAGGTCAACGTCTGGCAGGGTGGGTTCCTGGTGGGACCCCTCTTCCTGGCTGGCGCTTTCTCCCCTCGTCCTCACATGGCAGAGAGAGAGCTCTCGTGTCTCTTTCTCTTGTGAGGGCACTAGTCCTGCCGAGTCAGGGCCCCACCCTTATGGCCTCATTTTGCCTGTAGCATCTCCTCACAGGCCCCGTCACCAGATACAGCCACCCTGGGCGTTAGGGCTTCAACATATGAATTTGGGGGCCACAACCATTCAGTCTGTAACGGGGTTTAAGGGGAATTTGAAGAACCAGAGTGTGCATGGACCAAGGGGTGAGGTGGTGTCTTAGTTATCGGTCGTTGTGTAAGAAACCACCCCTAAACTTAGTGGTTTAAAATGAGAATCATCACTTATTTACTCAAGATTTCAGTTTGGGCAGGGCCCGGGGGGACAGCTCCTCTCTGCTCTATGTGACGTCAGCTGAGGCCTTGCTCACAATGGCTGGCACGTTGGTGCTGGCTGACAGCTGGGAACTGAGCTGTGCTTGTGGCCGGGGCCTTGGTCCTTCTGCCCGTGGCTCCGTGGCCTTCCTGAGCCTGGCAGGAGTGTCATTCCTGTCATTGTAGAAGTCCAGGAACAGCTACTGGCTGTTCATATCACAGACCTCTTCTTTTGTGGTTTTTTTCCGAATACAAATGATGGATATTTAAGGCATACAACATGTTTTGGTATAGAGATACATAGTGAAATGGTTGCTACAATAAAGCTGATGAACAAGTCCATCTCTTTACATAAGTGTCTTTTTTTCCCGTGGTGCAAGCACCTGAGATCTCTTCTTAGCAAATTTCCAGTATATGAAGCTGCATTAACTCCAGTCATTGTGCTGCATGTTGGCTCTCTGGACTTATTTCTCCTCTCTCATGGCAGCGTGTGCCCTTTGAACGCCCTCCCCCCATCTCCCCCCCACCTGGCCCTTGCTGTCCACACAGACCTCGTCTTCTCTCGGCCACGTGCTGCAGGAACCGCGCCCCCTTTTGTGTTGGGCATCACCTCCTAGGCTATATGGCTCCTTGTCCTTGAAGTGCATATTGGCCGGCTCTTGCCCCAAGCCAGCACAACCTCAGATGGTCAGACACGGGGCGGGAGCACATCAAAGCCTAGAAAGTCAAGGCCAGCTGGAAGAAAAGAGAAAAGTGGACCGATCAACCTGCTCAACGGAGAACCTTCCCTTGTCCCCCCTTTCGCAGCAAACCCTCCTGAAATTAGTGGGCAGAGGGGCTGCATTTGATGACTCAGAAAGGTGATGTGGATTTCATCATCTTGGCGCACTAAGGTATTGATGGACGCCAGGAGCTGGTGGTCTTTGCTAAATGTGAAGGAAATGAACCCTGAGAGTCCCTCCTGTGCCCCACCCCTTACCCCAGGGCTCCCTGCTTGCTGAGGTTATTTTTCTTTAGACGCAAGTGATCCTAGCCGCCACCTTTCTGGCTGGCTGTTGCAGCCTCCCGGGGCAGCAGGTAACTGTTTTTGCCAGAGAAGCCTGTTTGTGAATTCGTTTGCACTCTTTTCCCCGAGGTGAGCCATTTGCAAGATCCGATGTATGCGTTTTCCACAAGTGAAACTGTTACCGATCCGGAAGTGGGTTCGCTCACCCGTCGCACAGCAAGCCGATCTCGGACTCGGGGTGTAGTGGAAGAAAGTAGGAATTGTATTGCCAAGTGCTGAGCAAGGAGAACGGGCAGCCAAGGCTGTAATCCCAAACTCCCTGAAAAGCTACACGCAAGGGTTTTTATTTGGGGTTTTAGGTGGGGGAGGGGGAGCATCCACGTGGCCTTGGGGGTGAAGTTTTAAGAGTCCTCTGCAGGCACGACTGTCTTTCATATTTCATCATGGGTCGCCTGTGCAAATTCGAGAGGATTCTATGTGTCACAGGCGGTGGGTTTTTAGTCTGTGACATCTAAAGTTTGCAGTCAGTCATTGTAGCTTATGTCTTCCTGCTGTATTGAACCTCTTGTTAATAGATGATGTCCTTCTTTGTCTCCTGTAAACTTTTGATTTAAAGTCTATTTCGCCTCATATTAATATAGGAACCCCAGTTTTCTTTTGGTTACTATTTGCGTGGACTATCTTTTTCTACTGTTTTTGTGCTCAATTTTTTTGTGTCGTTGGGTCTAAAGTCAGTCTCTTGTAGACAGCAAATAGTTGGAGAATGTTTTTCTATCCGTTCTGCCAAT
The DNA here is from genome assembly GCF_020826845.1 of Diceros bicornis minor. Lineage (NCBI taxonomy): Eukaryota > Metazoa > Chordata > Mammalia > Perissodactyla > Rhinocerotidae > Diceros > Diceros bicornis. The sequence goes on along the minus strand of NC_080741.1, from coordinate 81,379,183 downwards.
CTGTCTTCTGATTGGAGAGTCGAATGCATTTACATTTAAAGTAATGTCTGGGCCGACCCCACGGCTTAGCGGTTAACTGCGCGCACTCCGCTGCTGGCGGCCCGGGTTGGGATCACAGGCGCACCGACGCACTGCTTCTCCGGCCATGCAGAGGCCGCGTCCCGCATACAGCAACTAGAAGGATGTGCAACTATGACATACAACTGTCTAGTGGGGCTTTGGGGAAAAAAAAGGAGGAGGTTTGGCAATAGATGTTAGCTCAGAGCCGGTCCTCCTCAGCAAAAAGAGGAGGATTAGCACGGATGTTATAAATAAATAAATAAAGCAAGTGGTGTTAATTTCCTACCTATGGATGTGTTATGAAACTTCTTTAAAAAAATAAATCAAGTAATTTCTGACAAGGAGGGACTTACTTCTGTCATTTTGCTGTTTGTGTTCTATACGCCTTATAGCTTTTTTGGTCATTCCCGCATGACTGTCTTCTCTTACGTTTACTTGACTTTGGGTAGTGGCACATTTCAATTACCTTCTCATTTTTTTGTGTGTACCTTCTATAGCTTTTTTCTTTGTGGTTACATTGGGATTATACTTAACATCCTCAAGTTACAGCACTCTAGTGTCAATTCACACCAGCTTAACTTCAGTAACGTACAGAAACTCGGCTCGTCTACAGCTCGGTCTCCACCCCACTTCCGTTATTAATGTCACGAAGTTACGCCTTTAGGCATTGTGTGTCCAAAAACGTATACTAACAATTGGGTTTTTTGATACTTTAGTCTCTTAATGTAGAAAACAGAAAGGGGAGCTACACACCAAAGTTCCAATAGCCCTAGCTTTTGTAATCGTCCATGTGCTTGCTTTGACCAGAGATCTTCATTTCTTCATAAGACGTTGAGTTACTGTCCCCTGTCCTTTGGTTTGAACCTGAAGGACTCCCGTCATCGGAGGGCAGGTCTAGTGGCAAGAACTCTCTCGGCTTTGATTTATATGGGAGTGTCTTAATTTCTCCCTCATTTTTGAAAGACAGTTTTTCCAGATACAGGATTCTCGTTTGGATTCTTTTTTCCTTCAGCACTTTGAATACAGCACCCCGTGCCATCTGGCCTCCAAGGTTTCTGATGAGAAACCTGCTCATGATCTTCCTGGGGAAGAGACGATGAAAGCTCTCTCCCTCTCAGCTTTATAAATGCTGATGATGTCCCTTCTCGAGTCTTATGCAGCAAAACGCTTTCCTATAGTATTCTAGTATCAGTTAAGATGTAGGATCATTTTGAGACTAATCAGAGTTTAAGGAAAAGGAATTGAATATTTTAAGTGCAGACGTTATGAGGTCTTTAAAAGCCAAAAATTATTAGTTTTTTAATTTAGAAATGAAAAGGCCACTGAAGCATCCTACAGATTTTCATTTCTAATAAAGTAAATATCACTCTCTAATGTCCCACATAAGAAAAAGGACCCCAAGGAGCTTTTTATTAAAGGGTCAAGGGGTCTTGAGACCAGACACTGAGAAAACCACTGTGGGTCATCCCCTGCCATGACTGGCCCATTTCTTGCTCTGACCTCATAAGGAGCCACCGTGATGGATTTTACAAATCCCTATATGAGTGTCTGGCCGGGCTTAGGTTTTTGGTTCTTATAGCCAAGGAAGCACGTTGGTGGTGACCTGTAGCGCTTGGACTGTGGTTACCTTGTTTTCTTTATCGTTAGTACAGTTAGTATCGTGAGTATCGTTGGTACAGTTAGTATAGTTAGCATATTTAGCATAGTTAGCATATTTAGTATAGTTAGTATTATCAGCACAGTAAGCATAGGTGGCATTGTTAGTATCATTAGTTAGCATACTACAGTTTTGTTTGTTAGCATAGTTAGCATTGTCAGTGTAGTTAGCAGATGACCATGCTTGCGGACCGTGCGGCCACCGCTGCTGTTGACGTGCCGCCCCATATTAACAGCTATGAGTTTATTAACAGCTATGAGTTCATTGAGACGGTGGGTGAGGGGGGCTTCGGCACGGTGTGGTTAGCCCGCCACAGCCCGACCTGGACAGAGGTGGCCGTTAAAGTCATTGAAAAGAAGCAACAGATCCCCTCCAGAATCAAGAAACTTGGCCGTGAAGTGCAGATTATGAAGGCTGTGACTCATCCAAATATCGTTCAGTTGTTGGAGGTGATTGACACCGAAGAGTTGTTACTCCTCGTTATGGAGTATGTTCCTGGAGGAAACATGTATGGTTATATAGAAACCCACCGCCACGGCTGCCTGACAGAGGAAGAGCCCCGAGTGATGTTCCGGCAGTTGGTTTCTGCCGTCCACTACTGCCACCGGAAAGGCATTGTCCACCGGGACCTGAAGCCGGAGAACATTCTTCTGGATGAGGACCTGAACGTAAAACTGGCAGACTTCGGTCTGAGCACTGTGTTCCTGGGCCGCAAGCTGGGGTCCATCTGCGGTACCGTGTCTTACGCTGCCCCGGAGATCTTGCTGCGCCGAAAGTACCACGGCCCACCAGTCGACGTCTGGAGCCTTGGTGTCGTGCTCTATGTTATGCTCACAGGTTGCCTGCCTTTCCCAGGAGAGGAGGTTGCAACACTGAGGTGGCAGGTACGCACAGGGCGAATCCAGTTCCCTTATCTAGCCTTAACACCTGACTGTGTTCAACTGTTGCACAAAATGATGACCATCACCCCCAGCCAGAGAATAACTTTAGAAGATCTCATGAACGACCCGTGGGTCAACACGGGCCAGGAGGACCTCAGGCCTTACAGGGAGCTTCCTGGTGATTACAGGGACCCCTGGGTGATAGAGGAAATGATGAACATGGGCTTTAAGTGGGGCAAGATCCGACATTCATTAAAAAGAAGGCAGTTTGATGAGGTAATGGCCACGTACCTAATATTAAGGGCTCAGAAACCCGAGGGAGAGTTCATCACTGTAAGGTCCTGCCTCCCACCTGTCCCCAACACCCAGCGTTCTCTCCAGATCCTGGAGGTGCAGCCAGAGGTCTCTGCGCCCACCGGAACCGGCAGTCAGAGTGCGCCGGTGCTGCCCACCTGGTTCCGCAGGGCAGATGAGCGGCCTGAAGAGAAAGAGGAGTCAGGGCTGAAGGCCACAGAACCTGCCAGTCCCCTCCCCAGCCTGGAGTCGAGGACCGCCACCCCCAGCCCAGCACCCCAGCGTGGCCCTGGGGCCTTGCCCTCCACCCACTGCACCGGCAACCGTAGTGGAGCCCCGGGGAACACCAAGTGCCCCCACGGCGGGTGCGGCAGTGGAGACTGCGCCGACGCTGGGCAGCCTGATGGGGCGACCCCAGCTTCTCCCTCTGGCCCCAGCCAGGACCAACAGGGGGCCGCTGGGAGACTCCTAGACTTTATAAGTGGGTTCTGTTTTTGCCTGCCCAGCGAGAAGCATGGCAAACGCAACAGAGTGAGGCCACCGTGATGTCGGGCAGGGTTCAGATCACAGACTGTGGGGAGGTCAAGCCGCAGTCCTGCAGTTGCAATGGAGAGCAAGATGCTGAGCTCCAGGGAGGCTGGCAGCGTGGCGTGAGAGGTTGGCCAGAGGGTGGAGGCGTTCAGCTGTGAGTGGGAGCAGGGCAAGCAGTCCAGGCCATCTGTGCACGGACGTGCGGGAGAGAGGGTTTGGTCCGCTGGACGACGGAGGGGTGAAAACTGTTGCGGCGTTCTCTTCCCAGGGTTCAAATGGCAACAGTATCTGGCACCTCCGTGGCCTTCAGTGGCCTTCAGAAGCATCGTATCCAGAACGCATGGTGAACCTAGAGGACAGCCTGGAGGCGCCTGGGGGACACAAGGAGAGGCCTCTCTAGCTACACGTCTGCCAGACCGGACTCTTCTTCCGGGGGCACTTCTTCCCTCCCCTGTCCTCTCCGTCTCTTCTTCCATGTTTGTGGGGTGGAGGGACGGTTCTTGTAAACTACTTGGTTTTCCAAGTGTTACAATAGATTTGAAGCTCCAGAAAGATGTGTCACAGAGACGCTGTTTTGCATCCTCCCTGCACAGGATGGGGCTGTGCGTGCTGCAGTGTGAGAAGTGGGCAGTGATGTAGTACTTGGAGTTAGTCAGAACAACTAAATGGGAAAGTGACTTAGAATTACGATGGTAACTCTCAAGAGCAACGAACGTGGTTCTGAAGGGAAGAGGCTGTGAGCCATATTGCAGGGCAGAAAGGCAGAAACTGGGCACTGACGTTACCTAACATCCTCAGAAGGACCAAGGGAAACTTCTGATCCTGTGGCCTTGATTAACTACAACCAAGAGGTCCGTGATAGCATAACCAAGTCCGGTGAGCCAGCCTGTGTGGGGCGTCAGAGAAGTGGCATGGGTGTGGGCCCCCAGAGCGGCTTCAGGGTCCCTTACAAGTGCAGCTGAGTTTTCTGACTACAATGCAGGAGTTGGGCTTTTCCACTGTGAGGATTTCTTCTGTTTATGACAGTGGCACAGAGCAGTCCCTCTAAGAGTCCTGACCGAGGTATGGGCTGTTCAGCCAGCTCAAGGTTCCAGGGGAGCTCCAGGGGCAGCCAGACATCCTGGGGGGTCCAGAGGGAGGGTTCCTCTATCAGGGAGCCTCTGCGTGGGCTCCTAAGAAGCGTGAGGAATGTCCAGGAGGCCCCTGGCTGCTTCTCGCGAGGCTGGGTTGCAGTGCGTGCAGAGTCTGTCAATGTGCTCACAAGACCGCCCAGGGGCAGTCCCAGCATCTGAAGGAAAATCAGAGAAGATTTTCCTTCTCCCTCTGAGAGCAGGGCCAGGGGAAGTAGAAAGAGGGCTGGGGACGGGCTGGGAGTCTTGTCACTCCCCCTTCACGTCCCCCGTTTTGGTTTTCTTGACACTAAACAGCCCGATGTGTGGTCAACCAGTGTCGCTCTCCTTGAAATCGGTGCATGGCTCTCATTCCCTTCAGGCCAAGTCCCAGTTCCTTAGTGGGCTTTCGGGACCCTCTGTGACCTGTCCCCCTGCGGACCTTTTCACTACCACCCCCTCCTTGTGCTTTACTCACACTGAATCGTTCAGTCTCCCACAGACACTCTGCCCATGAGGTTTACTCTCTGGGAAGCCCTCATGCCGGGCACTTGGCCAAACTCCCTCGCGCTCCCCGAGCTGAATCAGACACAGCTCCCGCCGGAAGAGCACGGTCCAGCTGGGAGACAGGACACGGACCTAACTATAGTGCAGTCACCTGTTCACAGGTAGAAAGGAAGGACATGCACAGCACAGCACACGCTCACCTGCGGCTGGTGGTATCAGGACAGCGTCTTTGAGGGAGGTGCCGTCTAGCGGGGCCCTGATGCATGGCTCTGACCACAAGAAATGGGGAGGAGGCATTCGAGACCAGAGAAAGCTGGAGGGTTAGGCACATAGAAGACAAAGGTGGGGGGCGAGGCTGGGGAGTGGGGGCTTGGACCAGCACCCTTTGTTCTAGGACCACTTCCTACTGGTGCATTTTGCATTTTAAGTATCCTCCAGCTCACAGCCTGGACAGCAGTCAGCTCCGATAGTAGAACCCTCTGCTAACGAGACTTTCTCCTCCTCTTCTGTGAGCTTTGGGCCCTGGCTGGCTGGGCCAGCGGCGGCCTGTGATCTCCCGTGTTAGTCCACACTCAGTTCCGCGGGAAGGGCTTTGGGTTTGGTTCTAAGGAGCAGGGGAGTGACATGATCGACTTCCATTGGAGAAGACGCTTCTGGCTGCTCCTGCACAGTGCGCTCTGGGAGGGAGAGACCCTCAGAGTTGGTAATGGAGTCCCCCCAGCAACGTGCCAGCAAATCTAATGAGAAGCAACCACCGGCCCATGATTTTCAGCTGGTTCCTGAATTATGAATTACTTAATGCAATTCGTCTGATGGACCATTTTTCCTAAAACTTGAACTCAGCTGGCAGGGCGTGGCTGGGTGGTGGGAGGGACCATTAAAGGGGTGTGGCAGAGAGGTCCAGGCGGCTCGCAGTAGCAGTGTCCACTTCTCAGAGCAGCCGAACAGCTGACTTTTAGCTGGGCATGTGGCCACCCAAGACTACAGAGCTCCCAGCCTCCTCTGCAGCCAGGCTGGGAGTGTAGCCGAGCTCTCCCTCCAGGCCGGGAAGGGAGCAATTTGTGCGGCTTCTAGGATGCTTCCTAGGAGAGAGAAGCAGGCCCCTCTTTCTGCTTCTCCCTCTGTCCTGCTGCTGGGAGCACGAGCTCTGAGGCTGGAGCTCCGTCCTGACCCACGTGGATGAGGGCAACTGCCCTGGGGTGACAGGGCAGCAGGGAGAGGAGCCTCCTGGAGCAGCCCTGCCAGGCCGGCCCCAGACCGTCTGCCTCCAGACTGAGCGTGCGGGCGAGGCCACCTTCTCTTGGCCACCCTCCTGAGGGTGCCCTTTGTTACAGCGGCTGAACCTGATCCCGACCAGGACAGCAGTCTTTTCGCAACTTTCTGCGGGGTTCCCTTGGGTCAGGCTGCTCCCAGGGCCACAGCTCTCTGAAACTTTCAGCCCTCCTTTCCGTGGGGTGACAGCCAAGCTCAGCTCCAACCCACTCCCCTCTCCGGGCGCTTCTCTGGAAATCTCACACGTGAAGGTCGATGCCCCCGGGTAGACGAGTCTGGAGCTGGTATCTCCCAGGGCGTCCTCTCGTTCTGTCCTCCCACACCGTGCAACCCCCCACGCTCTCCCAGAGATGCACCTTCTTTTGAAATAGGCTGGGCTGACTCTTTCCTGGTTAATATCTCTGGAGTCTGGTTAAATAACTCAGGGAACAGGCCATCTCACGCATGGTGTAACTTGATTATTGCTAGAAAGAAGAGTTTGGAACTGACAAGTTCCCTGCTACGCTGACAAGTTTAAAAGCTGAATTTGAAAAAGCAATTTCCAGTCACAGTGTGAGGGCAGAGACAGATATTTAGGACTTCGAAGGGGTCTGGTCTTGTCCGTGTAATTTCTGATATGCCATCCGGTGGAGCCTCCTAAGTTTCCAGGGCCCATGACCAAAACCTAGCTGCAGACTAGTGCAACAGGGACACCACTGCTCCTGTGGTGGTGCCCGCAAGTGTGTGACACGGGAGGCGGGACTCAGCACGAGGAGCTCTGAAGACAAACTTCTACTGCAGAGATAAAGGGGCAACCCAGAAATCACAAGGGGAGAAAGAAAGACAGGGCAGTGGGAGGGACCTGTAGATTAAAAGCTCATTTCACCCAATTGTAGTGTGTGAACATTACTTGGATCCTGATTCTTCAAACAGTAACGGTGAAAAAAATCACGACCTCTATGAGACAGTTGGAAATTTGAACTCTGACTGGATGTTTTATGACTGAGGAATTGCTGTTAATGTTTTAGATGTGATAATAGTATTGGGGGTACAGCGTTTATATAGATGGGTCCTTATCTTTTAGAGAGACACGCTGAAATGCAGATGAAATGATAGGATGTCTGGGATTGTGTCAGAATTACAGGGGCGGGTGAGGTTGGCTGAAGTAGGAGCAGGACTGGCCGTGGATTGTGGTCACGGGACTGGATGGTCACGGGGCTTCGTTATTTATACTCTTCTGTCTGCCGTTGGGAATGTTGGAGATTCTCCACTGAAAAATTTTTAAAAAGCATTTGTTACAAAAGATGGTGGATAGTCTCTAATATGACAACATCCCACTAGGAAAAAGTTATTTGCTTTTGAAATTCTCTCTCAACCCTTATCCACTCCAAGAGAATGGCCCAGGCCGGGTCGGTCGTGTCTTCGATATTGTCTGGGGCTCGGTCATCTCCCAGTTGAACGGTGAGAGCAGGCCCTGGGCTCTGAGCCTCTGGCGGGAAACAGTGTCTACTTGTAACTTGATGGCATCCCTTTGTTTCATTCTAGTTATTTTTTGGCTACTTCTGTTTTGGCAACTGACGCTGGTTTTTTTTATTTACAGAAGTGACAAAGCTTTCTTCTTAAGTAAATATATGTAAACATCTTGATTTAAGGACAAATAGGAAATAGTATGGGTGGTACTTAGATATTGTAAGATTTTTTTAGGGTAGTAGGACATGACATAAGTTTGGGAGGCACTGATACAAGTCACAGGCAACATTTTCTTACCTCATTTTATCCATCAGATAGATAAGCGTCTCACACACGTCTGGGGTCCCTTCCATCCCTGAGGGGCTCTGTGTCCAGGGCAAGACAGTCTGCTCAGGCCATCACCGCTGTCTCCCTGAATTTCACATAAAGCACTTGACACCCAGAGAAGGGGGCCCAATGGGAGGGAGTGGAAACAGACCACACAGAGAAGGTGGGGAGGCCCACGTGCCCCCGGGCTGGATCCCAGACACCATCCATTACCAGGTACATAGGCAACTGAAATGGGGGAGGGGGACAAGTTTAAGGGTAACATGAAGGGGAAAATCTTAAATGGGAAACTGTTTTCTCCATCACTTTGTTTCCCATTGGTTCTTTTCTGCTGGGGAAATTTCCTGACTGCTTTAAATTACAGGTGTCAGCAAGCTGTGTCCACCCAGATTATGTTGTTAGGCCTGTTTGTATGTTTGCTTTTTTGTTTGTGTAATTAAACTTTTTTTTTTTTTTTTTTAGATAATTGTAGATTCACATGCAGTTGTAAGAAATAATAGAGAGGGATCCCATGCACACTTTTCCCAGTTTCCCCCGGTGGTACATCTTGCAAAACCAGAGGACAGTGTTGCAGCCAGGACACTGACGTTGATAGAGTCAAGATACAGAACATTCCCATCCCCACAAGGATTCTCATGTTGTCTTTTTATAGCCACATCGCCCCGCACCCCACCCGGCCCAGCCCTCACCCCTGGCAATCACTCACCTGCTCTCCATTTCTATAATTTTGCCATTTCAAGAATGTTAGATGAATGGAATCATATAGTATGTAACCTTTGGGGATTGGCTTTTTTCACTCAGCACATTTCCCTGGAGAGTCATCTGAGTGGTTGCGCGTATCAGTTTGTTCCTTTATTGCCAAGTCGTATCCCATGGTTTAACCATCTCCCATGGAAGGACCTCTATGCTGTTTCCCCTTTTGGGTTATTATGAAGAAAGCTGCTATGAACATTTTATGTACAGGTTTCTGAACGTAAACTTTCATGTATCTGGGATAAATGTCCAAGAGTGTGTATGTGTGTTTTTAATGAATTAATTGCATTCAGCTACAATCAGGATGTTTCACCTACGAATCCATGTTACTGATTTCTCCTCAGTCATCAGACAATCTGGAAAGATGGGGCCATAGGACTCATGATCCTAATGGGCCGGAGTGCCTCAGTCCCTAATACCGTGCCCAGTCCCTTTGACTTATTTACCTGCTGGGCAAGGCTCCTGATTTGCCAATTTTAGTGGGCAGAATTGGAGCACGATGAGATATCATTTAAAAAACACACACACACACACACACATTTTTGTTTGTGTATGCATACAGTTTCTCTGGAAGTATACTCAAGCAGAAAACACAGTTGTCTGTGGGGAAGGGCACTGGGTGACGGGGCAGTAAGAGGGAATCACTTTTACTATGAGCCCTTCTGAGCCTCCTTAAACTATCTGGATTAACTACTCAAAATTTCCTCATAGATACCCCCTCTGGGGCTGCTTTTTCCATGTAACTGTTCTCTTTCTTTGGAGAAGAGAACCCGTGGGAATGTCCCCTCCCAGAGCTCCTGGTTCCACACAGGGAAGACCCCCCTCCCGGTTCTGAGATCTCTAGAGATTCCCCCTAACGCACACATTCCCTGATCTGGGGCCCTCCGGGTTTGAGGATGACCCTAAAACACCGCTCATCACCATCCAAAACCAGATGACCCCTGAGGGGCAGGCTCAGACCCATGTGGGTCTCTCTGAAGCCCAGTCAGGTGTCTCTGTCCAGCCCAGGGACCACCTCCTCCAAGAAGCCTTCCTCAGCCTGATGGAAATTCAGCCTCCCCCTCCTTGTCAGGCAGTGGCATCAATGTGTGCCTTCCTGATTACAATTCAGTGGACGCTTCCTGAACCCTTTACACAAGCGGGCCTGTGCGCCCTCACCCCGCCCTTTCCTGACCTCCCGCTAGGCCGGGCCCTCCCTTCCACAGATGAACATTCTAACGGCACTGTGCACGTGGTGCTCACTGAACCCACCCCTCATGCTTTGTGACAGAGACAACTACACAGCGTAGAGCACAACGTGTCATTGAGTTCAAGCACCACGTGTAGCTTTCTGCTTGCAGATGAATTCAGTGATGCTGACTGTTCTCTCTGTTTTGGGGCGGCGGGGGTAGTAGAGCGTGCTCTGGCAGTGTTGGGGCCCTGAAGGTGCACTTGGGGTAACCTCCCTACGGCTTCTGGCAGACAGTGGGTGCAGCACAGGGAACACGGGCTTTGGGATCAGAGATCTTGGCTGAGTGATCATCGGCCAACTCAACCTCTGTTTCCTCCTGGAGAAATGGGGGTCAGAGCACCTCCCTGGAAGATGTGAGGAGGTTGAGGGGGAGGAAGCAGCCACAGGGCCCTCGGGGCTTCAGCAGGTCGCTTCCCCTTGCTGAACCCAGGCTCCCTCTTCCGGAAAGCACGGGCCAGCACTCCGCATCCCAGCTTTCCCAGGTGCCTGTCCCTCTGCGTGTTGATGGTCGGCCTCTCAGACTGAGCTCACGGTCGCGGGAGCCTGGTGTCCTCTGTGCTGGGCCCTGGCTTCGCTCAACCGCCAGAGGCGCCCAGCACGGCCGAATGAATGACCTCGGGGGTGCTGGGAGGTTCCACATTACTGCTGGAGAGTTTGAAACCACAGGGTAGAACGTGGAGGCCAGAAGACCGCGTAGTCAAGGGGTGCCCCCGCAGGCTCGCGCGTGTTGAGGCTTTCCCTACGCGGGCATGTGCCCCATGCCTCTTCCCCACCTAACGTGGCTGGGGCACACGCCCCCCCCCCATGCTCCCTGTGTCCCAGGGTGCCAGTCCGATCTCACTGATACCAGCTCAAGACAAGGTTGACATGAGGGAAGCCATGTCGTAGAAAAGAAAAACTCTACTGTAACTTTGAAGGACCTCTGACAGACTAACCCAGCTGGACATGCACCCTCCAGGGGATCTAACTGCTCTGTAGATTTTACGATCCCTTCTTGTGCATGTACCTCCCAGCTGTGATAAGATGATAACTTTGTCTTTTTGAGTTCCTTAGGAATGTGATGACCCCCAAACGGAGAATCTATGCTGATAGCCATCATCAGCGAAAACTGAAAGATCTGGCGTGGCACTCCCAGTCTGTAACACTAGAAGGTCAACGTTCCTAACCCCCTCCCCAACAACCCAATGGTCTATATAACTGCTGTAAGACTTTGGGCCCCTTAAGATGGTTCTTTTCGACGTGAGTCGGCCATCTTCTCTCTTGCTAGCAAGCTGTAATAAAAAAGTCCATTTTCTCCTACCACCTTGCTTCTTGACCATTGGCACGTCTTGCGGCGAGCAGAAGGCCCCACGTTGGGCGGTAACAGTTTGGCACCCCAGATGGGACATTAAGTCCTGCTCGTGGCCAGCCGACCTCGGACGGGCGGCCTGTTGGGTAAGTCCCTAGCGGCCGCCGACGCTCTCTGTCTTGGGGGATCTGCGCTACCTGCTCTCCCGTGCCGACGCCGGCTGCCTCCTAACGCTGATGTGGTAGGAAGAGAAATGGCTACATCTGGTGGGTCGATGGGCTCCCATCTGGAGTAGGGTGAGTCACCTCGGGGGTCCACGACCGAGAACTTCCCTTCCCCTCCATCTGGTGTCTCCTCTTTGAGAAGGGGGACCATCTGGTAAATAGGGTGCCCTGCCAGAGTGGGAAGAAGAATGGGACTTCACCCAGAATCTAGGAACCAGTGTCTAGTTTGTCTGTGTCTGTCTGTGTCTGTAAAGAGCTCCAAGATCAGACGTCTTTTGCATTTGGGTGAGTGACCTTGTTAAAATGCACCTGTGCCTAAAATTGTCTAATATCTTGCCAGGATTGTGGGTTAGAGCCCCCACTGGTGAGATTTGGTTGCTGGGTTCAAGTCCCAAGGCTAGGATTGTGGGAGACGATGTAAAGGTGACAGCCGCTGGGGCACTCAAAAGGATCGGGTTCGAGTCCCGAACTCTGGGGTAGGGTTCCAGGATACCCTGGGTTAGAGTCCCAGAGATTGGATTTCTATATCTGTTCATGTTTGTCTGTGTTTGACTGTGTTATTTGTTAAAATTGGCTGCTTGGGGACTGAGTTTGTCGGTGACTGTAACAAACTGCCTTTTAGACTAATCTTATGAGGGTCTTGTGACCCTGAAGAAAAGAGGCACTGTTCCCTCTGGTCCTTCGGGACGTTCCCAGGTGACTGGGGACTTTACAGAGGTGTCGGGGTGTCTGCCCATGATGTGCAGGGGCCTCACAGGGACGCCTGCTGAAGAACATATCTTACTGGGCCCTCACTGTTCGTGGTGAGGCAGTCGGCAGTGGCAGCTCGTCCGGGGCTTAAATGAGCTGCACTGTGTGGGTGCCAGGACACTTAAGGGAAAGAGCCAACCCCTTGATGATTCTTGGGGGAGCTGCTCGCCCTGGCTCACTATCAGACCTTGTTTGTTACGGCCACCTTGAGAAAAGCCCCCCAAAAAGGGAGATAACTGTAAACAGCTGGTAAGGTAACCCGGGGTAATTTAAAATTACAGTGGCCATTTTGGGTTCTTTTTGAGCCGCAGGAGGAAGCAGCAGCCTGTCGCCTTGTAGCCCTTTGCAGGTGCAGTTGGGGGGAGACGTGGGGTGCAGGGTTTCCTCTGGCTCCTCCAGGAAGCCCTCCAATACTGAGGCGAGTTGGAAGAGCATCCAGCCCGGCTGCCTTCTGCTGGCTCACGGACTCAGCCTGCAGGACAGAGGCAGTTCACGGGCTGGGAGCTCGACGGGGGAGGCGACAGGACCTGAGGGAAACTGGAGAATCGGGCTCTGAAGTCAAAAGCAAACATTTACCATGTGGAAGCTTTACCACAGGAGTGGGTTTAATTCAGCCAGCGCCCGCCCCCCCCTCCCCCCCCAGTTTGCAACTCTGCACCCCATTCGTTTGGCCTTCTCTGACCCTGTCACTGCAGTTCTGTGCCCTAGTCAAGAGTGTTTTTCCGGAGACACCCCACTTGTGGGCCCTGTTCATCCACAGACCCCGAGACCACCTCTCTCGCCTCCTTCCTTCTGCTGGGGGTCTTAGACCCGTAGGCCTGGGTCGTGTGTTCTCACCTGGGGGCTGTATTTGGTGTTCTTTCTGGCAGTTAGAGGGTGGGGCAGAGGTGCCAGCAGCCTACAGTGCCCAGGACGGTCTCACTGGGAAGGACCGTCCTGCGCGAGTGCCCCAGGGGACGAGCACGGGTTGACAACCGTGTGTCCCAGATGAGGCCTGGGGGTTCACCTAGCAGACAGGTGATGACTACTGGTGACTCTTCTGTGAGCCAGGCGCATTCCAGGCCCTGGGGCCCGTGACCGTGAGCAAGCAGGCGAGGCCCTGCTGTCGTGGAGCTTGACTGTGGGAGTGAAGATGAAATGAGCGGCTGCGTTTTGCGTGGTGCTAAGTCTGTGAGGACGTGAATAGCATGCTGGGATAACGGCTGTAGGAGATGGACTGCGTGTTTGGATAGGGTGGGCGGGAGAAGCTTCTTTGGAGCTGAACTGGGGCCTGAGCAGGGAGCGGCGACAGGGAACAGCAAGTGCAGAGGCCCCGAGGAGGGCTGAGCTCCTTGGAAGAGCACAAATAAGGGGTGACTGGTGAGGGGAGCGGGGTCAGGAGGGGAGGTTAGAGAGGACGACGGGGGCGGGACCCTGTGAGACCCTTGGGCTGTGGTCAGGAGACAGGAAGGGGTTGCCGGGGTCAGGAGTGGGCGGCGTTAGCTGGGACGGGTTCTCTGGGCCCTGCTCTTCTCTCCGCACCTTTGGTTCCCGCGTGCCTGAGGGGCCTTGCTCAGCTCCCATCACCAGGCCGCAGGGGGGTGGGGGAAGTGTGTGTTGACTCGAGTTGGCCTGGTTCCCCGGGCTGTTTTCTCCCTGCTCCCCTTGTGGGTCCCCTCTCTGCCTGGGTCCCTGCAGCCCCTACCTCTGCCCAGGGTGGCTGGACCCTGCAGGTGGGTGGAGGGTGGGCTGCGTCTCTGCTGCCGCCATCCACCCCGCTCTTTGCACAGCTCTCACTCCTCCTTCCTTCACTGTGGCTTTTGGGCCTGTCCCTCCCGAGTCCTTGGGTTCCCCCCTCCCCTGCCCAGCTCCTGCTCCTGAGGGCGCTGTGAAGAGTGGGGACCGGCTCCCTCCGAAGCAGTGCCTCCCGGAGCGCCGGACACCTGTGTGTGTCAGCGGGCCTTGTGCGGGACATTGGGAGCGGGAAGGGTTGACCCTTTCAGAATTCACCGTCAGTCCCTTAGAGTTCCTCAAAATGAAAGTTTATTTCTGGTGCCAATATGTTGTTTACATTTTTTCTTTTTAAAGAAAATGTGGTAAAATATGCCTATGAAATTGACCACCTAAACCATTTTTAAGCGTGTACAGTTCAGTGGCATCCAGTACATTCCCGTTGTTGTAGCCGTCACCACCACCTGTCTCCAGAGCTTTTCCATCTTTCTGACCTGAAGCTCTGTCCCCAGGAGACACCAGCTCCCCTCGCCCGGGCCCCGCCCCCTTCCTTTCCCTGACAGCTTTTCCTGTCTGCCTGTCTCCTGAGAGAGCAGGCAGGTGGGCTGGAACCTCTGCAGGCCACAGTGTCCCCACGGACTCGAGTAGCGCTGTTTTGATTAGTGTTGGTTCTTATGGTTACCTCACATGTTCGGCAAATGATCTGGGCGTTCTGTTGACACTAGTGATGTCAGGTTTCCTTTTTTGTTTTTTTTTGTGAGGAAGATCAGCCCTGAGCTAACATCCGTGCTAATCCTCCTCTTTTTGCTGAGAAAGACCGGCTCTGAGCTAACATCTATTGCCAATCCTCCTCCTTTTTTTTCCCCCCAAAGCCCCAGTAAATAGTCGTATGTCATAGTTGCACATCCTTCTAGTTGCTGTATGTGGGACGTGGACTCATCGTGGCCTCATCATGGCCGGAGAAGCGGTGCGTCGGTGCGCACCCGGGATCCGAACCCGGGCCGCCAGTAGCGGAGCGCGCGCACTTAACCGCTAAGCCGCGGGGCCGACCCCAGGTTTCCTTTTAAACTACTTTTTCATAAAGGAGAATCAATTTAAAAGAAAAACTATGTGAAAGGATACAAGGGTTACCTGGATGTGACTGGACCCGGGAGGGCAGCATAGGGAGGGGGCCAGGAGGTGAGGAAGGGCTGGCGGAGGTGCGGGTGTCCTGCAGCTGCCCTGGCGGCCAAAGATGCCCGTCCAGAAGCAGGGGCTTCGAGTGGTGCAGGGGAGCGTGTGGCAGAGGGACCCAAAATATCAGAACTAGTTTTCCCGCTAATCCCTTTACATATTATTCCCCACTTAATCCTGAAAACAAACCCTAACCCTAACCCTTTCTGGTAGGAATGACTATGCCCTGCACAGAGGGGGAGCCGGAGACAGGAGCCTCACGGCAGTGAGTGGCAGAGCCACGTTCAAACCGGGTCACTGGCTAGAGCCAGCTCAGTCCTGGGGGCGTGCCGGGAAATGTGCCAGCACCTCTCAGCCAGGGGTTGGTTTACCCAGGCCCTTCACTGGGATTTTAGACAAGTCAATGACACTTTAAAAAGCAGTGTTAGGGGTACATGTGGGGTAGTGGGGTGACTGAGAGGAGGTCCGAGCCACCTTTGCTGGTGGGAGGCCTCAGGCCTTGTCTTGAACAGCCCGTGTGCATTGTCCAGACCAGGAGTCCGGAGCCAGGCTGGACGGGGGTGTTTTTCTGGGAGTGTAACCTTGGATAGGTCATTTAACGTCCGTGTAGAGGTTTCCTCGTGTATCAAATGGGGATTTTAATAGGATTGTTGGGAGGCAAGTGAAATATTTGTGATGTATTTTGCTCTGTGCCCAACACGTAATATATGAAAGGCTTTTTTTCTCTTTTTTTCTTTTCAAAAAACTATAGTACCAGTAGAGTGAATGAAATAGGCAGCAAGCCTTCAAGAATTCAGTCAGGGGATTTCATTTGTCTAGACTCCTCTGACTGCCTGTGACAGGAAACTCAAAGCGGAATAGTTTAAATAAAACAAAGGAATGTTTTAGCTGTTTTTTTTTGTTTTTTTTGGTGAGGAAGATCAGCCCTGAGCTACCATCTGATGCCAATCCTCCTCTTTTTCTGAGGAAGACTGGCCCTGAGCTAACATCTGTGTCCATCTTCCTCTACTCGGTGTCGGTCGCCACCACAGCATGGCTCGAGAAGCAGTGCGTCGGTGCGCGCCCGGGATCCAAACCGACGAACCCCGGGCCACCGCAGCAGAGCGTGTGCACTTAACTGCTTGCGCCACCGGGCCGGCCCCAGTGTTTGAGCTCTTGAAACTGAAAGCCCTGGCAGGCTTTGTGCCCTGCTCCTGTGTTGCAGGGGCGCATACAACGTCAGCAGGACCTGGTTTCTCAGTCGCAGTCTGGGCTTTGGCTCGGTCCTCCCCTGTGGTGGCAAGATGACAGTTCCAGCCCTGCAGCCCCCAGGGTCAAGTCTGTGGGGCACGTGCTCGGGTCTGAACGCCCCTCTGGCGGGGGTCACACGTGGCTGATTGGCGGGGGGCACACGTGGCTGATTGGCCGGGCCCCAGTCATCTGCCTTCTGGTGTCCCAGGAGCCTGAGTGCTCCGGAGCCTCCTGGGCTGAGAGAGGAGAGGAGGCGGCACCCGCAGAAAAGTGGGGTGCTGTTGCTGAAAGAGGTGGATGGAGGCTAAGCAGCCAGACCCCACACAGGTCCTGCGGGAGTGACACCCACGTGTGCGTCTGCCTTCCTGGCCTGTTCACTGAGCTGTTTCGAGGTGTGTGTCGGGGGATATAACCCGGGCTCGTCTACAGTGGTGGATCCGTGTCACTGTAAATTTGTCCACACCCGCAGAGTGTACAACCCCAACGTGAAGCCTCGTGTAAACCATGGACTCTGGGTGATGACGCGGTGTCACCATAGCTTCTTCAGTTGTAACGTGCACCACCCTGCGGGGATGTTGATAGTGGGGGAGGCTGTGCGTGTCTAGGGGCAGAGCGGGTATGGGAAATCTCTCTACTTTCCCCTCAACTTTGCTGTGAACCTAAAACTGCTCTAAAAAACAAAATATTAAATTAATTTCACCTGTTACTTTTCAAAAATAAGGCAGGTAGAAGATTTTAAGTGTGATTCGAGTCATGTTTCTGTTGGACAGGGCCGCTTTAGGGCCTGTATCGGTATTTAACGTAGCCCTGCACCGCGGTGGGCACGGAATACGAGGTGCCGTGTTTCCAGCCAGGCTCGGGAGGCTGCCAGGCCATCGCAGTGGCCGCCCGTGGAAGGGCTGGGGGACGCGGGAGGGTCCACTGTGCATTCTCTGGGTTTGGACAGATGTCCTGTATGACGTGTGTTATCATTACAGTGTCACACAGTCTCACTGCCCTAAAAATCCTCTGTGCTCTGCCTGCTCGTTCCTCCAATCCCCTCTGTTTTTGTTTAGTTTTTAATTTTGGAAAAATTTTAGATTTACAGGAAAGTTGCGAAGATAACACAGAGCGTTCCTGTATACCCTTCACCCAGCTTCCTCTGAAGTGAACGTCTTACGTAACTAGTACATTTGTCAAGATGAAGAAGTTGACATTGGTACCTGACTGTTCGCCACTCTCTAGGCTGCCTGGATCTCACCAGTGTTTCCACCAAGGTTCCTTCTCTGTTCCTGGATCCAAGCCGGGACCCCACACTGCAGTTCTTTGTCCTGCCTCCTTGGTCGGTGTGATCTGTGTGAGTTTTCTCATTTGTTGTTGTTTCCACAGTGAGTGTGTGCGTGTGTGCATGTGTGTGTGTGTGTGTGTGGGGACGGTGTAGGTTAATGCCCGTTGAAAACCATCCTGGAGTCCGAGAGCTGCTGCGTTAAAAGGAGTCTGTGTTTCGCTTGGTGTGGGGCGTGTTGCCATGGGCCCCTTCTCTCACCCTCTTGTCTGGGTGTGTGCTCCTGTCTGCTTGGTTGTCTTCCCGTAGTCTCTGAAGAGCTCTTTTCTCAGAAGAGCTCTCTCTATGAGGAGACCACAGAGGCCTCTCCTCTGTCCTTAGCAGAGGGTGAGGTTGGTTTCCGTGCACTTTCAGTGGAGGCGCTGGCCCATCCCTGGGCGGCCTGCCAGCAGCTTGGCGAGTGCCTGTGATGTTTGAGCCATCAAAGATCTTCGTGTTTGGAGAGGCCACTGCGCCCACCTGGCTCTGGGGAGACACTTGGTGACAAGCGGGAAGGTGTGGAGATGTCTATTTTGGTGTGTTTCACACCATTGCTTTTTAACACCAGGCAGTTTTTGCAAGTTTCCTTCTGAATACCCCAGAACATCAGTGTTGCAGAGAGTTTAAGCAAAGGGCAGGGAGGGAAGCAGAGGGTTGCGAGTGCCTGCTCTGTGCTGGCTCCTGTGCTGAGTGCAGCCCCAGGCGCGAGGCTCTGACACTCTGTGCAGGGGGCCCCTTCCTTGGGTCCTTGAGCCACTGTGAGCTCACTAAGGGCAGCACCTTATTCTGCTCTCTTTGAAGTGTGAGTCGGGTTAGAATGCTCATCTGCTTAAGATCCCCCAGTGGCTTGTTGTTGCCCCTCAGAATCAACCTAAGCTCCTTACTGTGGCCTCCACCGCCTCCCCGACCTTAGCACCTCCATCTCTGTGACCTCTGCACCAGCCGTCTCCTTGACCTCAGCACCTGCCATCACCTTGACCTCAGCACCTGCCATCTCCTTGAGTCCCAGGGCTCACACAGCACTGGCCTTTCTGTTCTTGGAGCATGCCCAGCTGCTTCCTACCTCGGGCCCTGCCTAAAACACCAGATCTTCTTATGCTGTTCACGGAGTGGCCGCCGTGAGCGCCGGCTGCAGATCCCCTGGCGGCGCATGTTCTCCTCATGCTTTCTGTGCAGAACCTGCTCTGCACATACCCGCTTGCTCCACTCTCCCCTCAACCCAGGAAGCCGGCCCTCCATCCTCTTCTAAGGCCCGTCTCTCCGTGGGAAGTCATCTCATAGATTTTACTGATCATTTGTCTTAGTGTTCATCTGCCTTTCTCTCCTCTTCACCGTAGTGTCGCTTCCGTGCCCATGGGGACCGTGACTGATTGTCGTTCCAGTTGGTGATCCCCAGCTTTTGTAGACCTATTCGGGGACGGGAGCTAGCGTCTGGGAGCCCGCTGTGTGCCAGCCTGGCTCGGGGGTCAGCAGGAAGAGACGGCGTCTCCTCAGCAGACTCCACGGCGGTGTTCCCGCTGATAGGGAATTATTTCCAGGTCCCTAGGATAGTCTTGTAAGGCCCCTGTCCATTGAGCGCTGAGGTTGGTTCCCAGCGTTCGGACTCTGGCTTGGTTTGCTCAGTGGGGGGTGTGTGGCGGTCCCCACCCTCAGGTTGTCGTGCTCCTGTTAGAGGGGCCTCGCCAGGCCTCATATCTCCTCCGGGTTTGAAGGTGGTGGAGACTGCCCGCCTCGACTCTGTGAGTCTGGGACAGAGCCTGGATGAGGAGCCGCAGCTTCGGCGTCTGGTCCCAGCTGTGCCTCTTGGGGTGGCTCCAGAGAGTAAGTTCTCGTCTTCTCCCTGCAGGTCCTCGACCCGGCCGGAGGTGGCCAGCGTTGAGCTGCTGGGCCCGGACGAGCAGCAGTGCTCCCAGGAGGCGGTGGTGCAGGCCCGCCCGTCCCAGCCCGCCGCCTGACGAGCATCCTCTTCGCAGAGGCCATCAGTAAGGGCTTTGAGCACCGTGTGACCCCCAGCGGGACAAGAGATAGGAAATACCCCCTTGAGACCTCCGGCCACAGGCCTACCCGAGCCCGTGGCAGTGCTTTCTCTGTCTCTTGTTGGGTTGGAGGCCGCCCAGGCGGCGGGTGGGGGCCCCAAGCAAGCAGCACCCTCCCTGGTCCCTCCCTCCAGTGCTGGTTTCCTTCTCCTGGAGGCTGGCTTTCATGTCTAAGTTACTACTTATCACCCAAAACACTCTGTAACCGGTAGCGAATCAAAATGAAGACAGTTGTTGCAATCCTTTCACTTCCCTACATTAGTTTACCATATCGTGGTTGTAAAGTGCTTAGCAAACAGTGAAGAAAATTTCTCATCATGCTTTTCCCCACTAACATGATATGAAAAGTTTTCCGTTTCATCGTGAAATTATTATTATTTGTGTGTGTGAGGACGATTAGCCCTGAGCTAACATCCATCGCCAATCCTCCTCTTTTGGTTGAGGAAGATTGGCCCTGGGCTAACATCCGTGCCCATCTTCCTCTCCTTTATATGTGGGATGCCTGCCACAGCATGGCTTGATAAGTGGTGCATAGGTCTCCGCCCGGGATCCGAACCCACAAACCCCGGGCTGCCAAAGCAGAGCGCGTGAACTTAACCACTATGCCACCAGCCCAGCCGCTATCATCGTGAAATTATTTTTAGTGGCTGAATACTAGCCTTCACAGGAGGTTGTCCTTTAAGCCTTCTGTTATAGGGGCGTTTAGATTGTTTTCAGATGTTTGTTTCAGTGTTCTATGAAAAAATAAATATTTTTATACAGAGAAGAATTTGTTTTTTTTTAGGTTGTGTCATGCCAAGGAAGGGTCCCAGTTCTGCTGGGTCACAGCATATGAATATTTTTCAGGCTTTTGATAAATGGGGCTGCACTGCCGTCTTAACAAAATCCCATTAACAGTGCACAAGTAGTTTTACATGGGGCCTGGAGAGTGGTCAGAATGATTTTGTGTCACATGCTGTTACTTTCACACTAGAGAATCCTCCAGATAATGTATCCATTTATGTATCTTACTTATGGAGCGAGTGAAAGCTCTGGGCGCATGCCCTTTTGTTCTGTAGTGTGGTTGGTAGTCTTGTGTAGAAACTCCAGCGTGAACAAGCTCCGGCTGTAGTTCCTGATCTCGGTGTCGGGACAGGCTTCAGAACAGTGTTACCTGTTTGGATGCTAACTCGTCACACTGGAGCCCTCGTCGTTTAACTCAGTGGTTACACCCTGAAGAAAGCTAGATTTTCCGGGAGGAGTGTTTTGCGCACAGCGGTAAACGCTGCTGCTCACGTCGGAAAAGTACAAGATGGGCAGTGAGCTTGCCTCCAAAGCCCCCGCTTTCTGGAAGTCCGGCTATCCTGCAGAAGGGCCGTGCGTGACCACCTAGGGCGGGGTTTCTAGTGGGGCCCTGGGTCTCTCTCCTCCGTCCTCAGTCCTGTTGGCATTTAAATTGCTTACAGACGTGATGGGCACAGTAACCAAATTATTGGACAGAAGGAAACGTGGGAAGGACATGCTGGGTGAGGGAATCAGTGTCTGAAAAGAACTGGAGTGATTGGATTGGTGGATCTCACTGAGATGAAGGGCACTGAGGTTTGGAAAACGAACTGCGTGGACTGATGTTGGGCTGAGTTCGTGTATCAAAGCCTCAGGCATTGAAGGGACTTGGAGCCCAGCCCGCCCTTGAGCCGTGGCTGCCCAGAAGTATACACACTGGGCTGCGTCAGCAGGGGCTGCAGTCAGAGGCAGGGGAGTGAGCTCCCCGTCCTCCTGGGCTCACATCCACCTCCCCAGGAGCTCCATGGTCATCCTGGAGCCTACATGGGTTGAGGGGTAGGGGGACTCTGACAATTAGAAGCACATCTCGAGGGTCACTTAGGGTCGAGAGGGGTCAGAGACTGTGTCTACTAGAAGAATGTGGGTCTGCTGGCCTACAGAAGGGCAGCCTTGAGGAGGGCCGTTTGCCCTGTGCACATAGTAGCAAGGCTGGTCTGGGGCCCCAGGAGCAGTCTTCCTCTGTTTGTGGACAGACAGTGACCTGAACACCTGCAAAGCCGTCCATATTCAGGGCCTCTTAGAAGCAGTGAGTTCTGCGTTCCAAGAGGTGTTTAAGGAGTCCATCAAACCAGCTCCTCATTTTCATTGTCTTAGGGTTTTGTAAATATGCTTGCACCTGCGTTGTGCAGAATCCTTCAAGAGTCAGTGTATTCATTTCCCAAAAGGGCCTTATTCATTTGGAGAATTTTAAACAAGGGAAGAAGGTAGTGATTCATAAAGCAGTGTCAAGTGACATTGCTTTGTTGAGCACTAGTGTTTTATTATCTTATTATGATGTGTGTCCTCGATGCACTGCTGCCGTAGTCTGAGCACTGGGCATGTCATCTGCAGGAACCACAGCCCAGCTTGGCTGGTCTTCCCCTAGTGAGAGACAAGGAAATGGGCTGTATATGCCCTAAGGGATTCTTGATTCTGATGGCCATGAGAATCACCTGAGGGCCTGTTCAAACACAGGGCGCGGGGCCCACCCCAGATTTTGATTCAGCAGGTCTGGGGTGGGGCCAGTTGTTTGCAGTTCCCAGGTGATGCTTATGGTCCAGGGAGCACGCTTCGAGAACCCTCTGCTCCAGGGCAAATTCTTTTTTTTTTTTGGATGTGAAACCTCATTTTTAATGTTGGCTTTATTCGATTTTATCCTGTGTTCTTACTTTCGCTAGGTGGGCCAAATAAAACAGATGTGTAGACCGTATTCGGCCCTGCAGCTGCCCCCGTGAAGCCCCTCTTTGAGATTGTGGCATGGATCTCACTTTGTCATCTTAGTCGTCCTGACTTTAGGCAAGTTACTTAGCTTTTCTGAGGTTTAGTTTTCCAGGGCAAATTCTTAAGAACTTACTGGAACACGCAAAAGATACCCCAGAACAGGAAATAGGCAAGTCGCCCCCCTTTCAGAATTCTCATCAGAATTCCTGGGAATTCTGAAGATGCTCCAGCTGAAACTCTTCTGGGACGTTGCCCTTGCAGACCCTGAGCTGGGCCAGTGGTGAGCCAGGACAGCCATCTGCGGTTCCCGCATCCTCCACCCTCTCCCGTGCTGGAGGGCTGCAACACAGCCACACTTACAGGCTTGGTGAGTGGGTCATCTGATAGGAAATTCCACACTCCAGAGAGGGCATGTAAAATTGCTCATGCTGTCTTTGGTTTGAATCCCAGCTTGGTCAGCTCTGCTCACCACCAAGGGACTACTAGCAAGCTTCTCATCTTGATTTCCACGATTACCCCATCTCCAAGATGTGGGCATCAGTAGTGCCTGTTTCAAGGGTTGTTGTGGGGGTAAAATGGGGTAATGTGCACATAAAACAGCGGCATAGTCCTGCCACGTCTTGATTTTTCAGTCAGCAGTGGTTATTTATATCAAAAGTACTTGTGGTCTCTATCTGCGGGGTGCGGAAGACTGACATAGAGGTGGAGGGTTTTATAGAATCTATTCTTTCCGGGGAAATTGTTTTTCATCCTGGCCCAGGGTGGGCGCGTTCTTTCTAGAGCATACCACAGCAGGGAGACGCTGATGGATGGTCAGGATAGCAACAGAGAAAATTCTTTGCAAGTTATTGACCCAGCGTCCAAAACTCGGTGGGAGACCATGGACCAGCGGCTTTTTGGAAAGCCCCAGAGGATGCACAGGTCCAGTGAGGCCACCCTGGACCCCTCGATGCGGAGGCAGAGAGCTCACTTCTGCGATGAACAGAAAAGGGTCTTCTGTTGGTATTCTGCCAGCAGTCAGCAATTTGAGTCAGAGGCTGTGGTTAATTTAAAAAAAGAAAAAACAGCTTATGGCAGTCAGGAAAAAACTGATTGCCTCTGAAAATTCATGGCGAGTGTCAGCGTTGTCCACAGGCATGGAGAACAATGCTCAAATTAAAAGTGTTGGAAAAATTTAAGCAAAAGAACCCCAAAATCAAGCAGCTGCACTGACAGCAGGCCCCAGAGATTTGGGGTGGGGTTGACACATTGGCTCCCAGCGTTTCTTGTCTTTGCTGTCTCTCTCTCCTGTTTTGTTCTTATTTGTTTCTGGGTGGCAGGAACTCTCAAAGCCTTCCAACCAGTACGAGCTGCAGCTTGGAACGACATCCGGGGCCCCGAGGGAGCCCCGGGCCGGCCCGTGGCTGTTTTGGCCCAGGACACGACGATGGTCACCGCAGTGCAGCTGGAACAGAGCAACCTGGTCCTCGACCACAGGAGTAGCCTCTTCCCGGGCCAGCGTGCCTGCGCACACGTGTCCTGCACGCAGGAGATCTGCTGTTTGGAAGTCAATTCATTTTTCTCTCTGAAAGCTGGGCGAGGCTAGAAATAGCCCTGCTTTCCCTCGAGGTCTGAAACTCAGAAAGAACGGAAATAGCGACAGGGCTGCGTGGAGTCGCTCACCTCTGCGGGTGACTCACTGAGAGGCTCCCTGGGCTGGGAGGTGGTGGGAGCGGAGCTGCACTCCTCTCTTCCAGAATCTTCTGTGGTGCCTGTGGCCTCATCATCCAAGGGGCCTGGCCCAGGCTGTTGCCACACTGGCACGTGGTTGTCCCTGTCTCAGACTCGTTCGTGTGCCCTGTGTGGTCTCCAGTGTCCCTTGCAGAGATCCCTGTGCTGTTGTGGGGAGCGCAGCGTGGCCTCTGATCCTGGAAGAGGGCTCTGCTCCGCTTGGCCTCAGGCTGGGGCGTTTTCACCCTTCTGTCCTTGTGACGACATGACGATGATCCAGCCTTCTTAGCCGAACTGGAGCCGCCAGCTGCCTTACTTGCTGTCTTCTGTTTTGTTCCTTAGCTAAGAATCCAGGTATCCGCATGCAGGGTGCGTCCAGGTTACCCAACAGCCCCATCTGTGTGGTTGAAGGTACCTGGGTGAGTGCAGGCATCCTGGGTCCTCCTTGGTGCTGCTCAGTGGTGATTACAGGAGCTAAAAAAATAAAATACAAGCAACAGCTCCCCAGAAAGTGCTTCACTCTGGCCAGCACTGCCAGCCTGGAGGCCTGCGCACATTGGCACCTGCGCCCCTCGCCAGGTGCTCCCCCGTCCTTCCCTGTGGGTGCACAGAACAAGCGGAGGGTGGAACGAGGGCAGGTGGGTGGCCGGCTCCGTAGCGAGAGGAATGGGAGGGGGCAGAGTCAGGGAGGGCTTTGTCTCCTGGTTTTTATACTGGGGCTCTGTCCAGACCTGGCTGTGGCTATGGCTGTCTGGAGGTTGGGGACCCAGAGGTCAGCTCAGTTAGGGAGGGGCCCCCAGTGGTCAGCTCAGTTACAGAGGGGCCCTGAGGTGAGGTGACAGGTGGCAGATGTCTCGGTCGGGAGGAAGGGGCTGCATTTGGCCCAGAGGTGGGGGAGGAATCCGCAGCCTTGGAGGACCCCGAGGGGCACAGCCAGGGCCTGGGAGCTGCCGTAATACATGACCCGGAGAGATGTCCGGAACACAGTGTCCCCCCAGGTCACCGAGGCATCGCTTCCTTTGGTCTGAGCTGAATGACACGTTGAGTGTACTGAAGTGGTTCAGGCAAGAGAGCATCTGACTGACGTGCAGCAAACCCCAGGGTCCCCTTGTTTGCTGCTACATGAGACGGCTGCTTGCAGACACCAGGGAGGGTAGCTCTGTGTGTCTCAGGAGCTGCATTCACTCAGAAATGTTTTCCTAGTATCTCTCTATGTGGCCTGTGCTGGGCACTGGAGTTCCAGGGGAAGGAAGATGAGGTCCTTGTGCTTGGTTTTGTGGGGAGAGACCAGTGAAAACAGGCAGTGATGGAACAGTGGGGAAGAGCTAGTAAATGTGATGCAGGAGAAGGGCTTGTGGGAGATGATATTTGAGGCAGATGTTTCTCAGAAGCTGCTCTCGTGGGAAGGTCGTCCTGGCAGAGGGAACGGCTAGGGCAGTGGTGTGGGGCTGAGAAGTCACATGGCGTCACGGGGGTCAGGGAGCAGCTGGCGTGGCATCGTGTGTGGGGACCGAGGGAGAGGCCTGGGAGGGTGGGGCCACTCACCCTGGGAGGGCGCTCAGTGCCAGGCTTCAGAGCGTGGACTCACTGGATTCAGCGTAAACCTGCTGTGGATTCAGGGGAAGGCTCACTGGACCCAGAGAGGAGACCTGCTTATGGGATCAGGTGTAGACTTACCATGGATTCAGTGTAAACCTGCTGTGGGTTTAGGGCGTAGATATGTGGATTCAGGGTATAGACTGGATTCAGAGTAGACCTACTGTGGACAGGGTCAGGTTAGAATGAGCCCTTGAGCAGTCAGTGCAGGGCATGTTCAGGCTTGGTCCTGAGGAGTCGGCGAGATCAGCTCGGGTTCCACGGGCATCTGGTCTTACTATCTTTATCAGCCAGTCATTTTCCATGAGGAGTGCAGGCGAGCAGTTGTGGGGTCCTCCAGGCGAGCAATTGTGGGCCCTCCAGGCGAGCAGTTGTGGGCCCTCCAGGCGAGCAGTTGTGGGCCCTCCAGGCGAGCAGTTGTGGGCCCTCCAGGAGAGCAGTTGTGGGTCCTCCAGGAGAGCAGTTGTGGGCCCTCCAGGAGAGCAGTTGTGGGTCTTCCAGGTGAGCCACTTGCGGGCCCCTCCGGGCGAGCAGTTGCAAATCCCAGTGCTGATGGTGCCTGGTCCCATCCTCTTCTTCATCTGCGTGCCCCTGTGTCCTGAGTGGTCAGGCTCTGCCATTTGCTTGTTTTGTAGTGTTCACAGTCCACCCTGGTGACAGGTGGGTACTTGAGACTGGCCGCCTGTACGAAATTACCATTGAAGTGCTTGACGAGTCTGGCAGCAAGGTCTACCTGTCAGACGTGAGTGCTCGCCTCGGGCCCTGGTGGGGTGGTGAGGTGGGGGGTGTCTGCTGGAGCAGCTGCCCGGTGAGCAGCCCCAAAGCACCAGGGGCCCCCCACAGGCAGGCCGAGTTCAGGTGCTCCCCAGTAGTGCTGCGGTGTCCACGGGAGTCAGTCGTGGGATCCCTGGGGACGTCGTAAGCCTGTGGGTCTGCGCACCGTGGCCCTACTTTCTCTAGGGCAGGGGCAGGGAGAGGAGGCCTCGGGCAGCAGGGTTCAAGGGGGCAGTGATGGTGAGGTAGCGTCTGCCAGGTGTCCTCCTGCTACCTTCTCGTTGGCCTGGGGATGTCACAGCTCTGAGATTCCATCTTTTCCTGCTCTGGGGAGGATTAGGGAGCACTTCCCGAACTCCCTGCAGGACCAGGAGTACCTATAAGTGTCGAGAAGTCCTGCGTGACGAGGCCAGCCTCAGTTGGCTCTCTGGCTCTAGAAAGGAGCGCCAGACGGGCAGATGGAGAGGAGTCTCAGCCATGGTTGGGTCCTTTATCAGAAATTCTCAGGGTCATCAGTTAGGATATCCAGGACCTTCCTCAGGTGTCTGAGGTTTTAGAAGGAGGCGCCATTTCCCCTTCGGCTTCTTAGAAGTCATCACTTGCTCATGTCATTAAACAAAGACTCAGTCAGTCACCTCTCTTTTTGGAAGACGGCTCTAAGGGATTTTGATGTCGTTTTTTTGTATTTGGTGGTGTCCTTGTTGGGACCTCAGGGCCTGAGGAAGCCGACAGTAGGCTTCAAACCCCCCCTGAGCACCACAGAAGTAACTCCTGTAAACAGGAGCACCGGGTCATCGGGTCATGCAGGGAGGGCGGCTTGGGAGGGGCAAAGGCCAGAGTGGTCAGGGCACAGTTCCAGGCCGTCCAGCCCGTCAGCCGGCTTCGAGGTCTCTGAGCCTCAGAGGGCGCCTTGACCTGGCCTGGCTGCTGTTTTCGGGTCATGTTGCTTCTTTCCTGCATTCTGACTTTCCTGAGTTGTCGAGAAGCACCTCCCTCACCCATCCTGCCTTGCCTTCCAGAACATCTGAGTTGAAACCGTGCTTCCTCCTGAGTTTTTTGAGGTGTTCTCTTCTTCCCAGAATGGGTCACGGTATCACGTCGGGACAATAAAGAGGGGCCAAACGGCTGTGAAGGTGGCCCTCGCCTCCCTGGTGGACCAGGCAAGTGGGCGCCTCCCTCGTCCACCCCTGGGCCCTTTGTGGGCAGAAACGCTGACCCAGGCTGGACGTGAGCCCTTGGGGAGTCGGGGGCCCTCGGCTCAGCCTCTGTGCTGCTCTTATGGTGCCGTGGGGGTCCCTCCCTCTGTGGGCTCACAGAGGGTGTCTGGGGACAGGGACTTTGGGTTTTCCCTGTCCGCACACTGAGGCCCCCTCTTCCTCTGCCCTTTGCTGGCCCCTGTAAAAGTGAGCCTGCCTCTCTGGGACCAGGGCTAGGAACCCTCGCTGAGGAACAGAGTTGGGCCCGTGTGTGCAGCTGGGCACCAGCCAGGAGCCACGAGGATCCTTTGGCTGCTTTGGCTGCTCGGTCTTCAAAGTCTTTTCATGTTCCCCCCGTGTTTAAAAGGTCGATCAGTTTTATGTGGGAGCACTTTTTCACCAATTGGAAAATTGGCATGTGTGTCCCCGTCTTTCTACCCTGCACAAAATCTGTGAGAGGCAGCAGGATGTGGCAGAAGGAAAAGGCCTGTGAACCAGGCAGCGATTCCTGCCACCGTCCACCACGTCAGCTCTGGGTTCTTTGGGCAAGTTGCTTAGTGCTCCGTGCCTCAGTTTCCCCATCCGAAAGTGGGTTTGACCACATCCATTCTGTCAGGGGTGCCGTGAGGATGAAGTCAAGCAGCGTTTACTTGAGTGGCTGTTACAGAGCCATGGAAAGTTGTCTCCAGGGGCCGGCCCAGTGGCGCAAGCGGGTAAGTGCACTCGTTGTGCTGCAGCAGCCTGGGGTTCGCCGGTTCAGATCCCGGGCGCGCACCGATGCACCACTTGGCAAGCCATGCTGTGGCGGCGTCCCATGTAAAGTGGAGGAAGATGGGCACGGATGTTAGCCCACGGCCAGTCTTCCTCAGCAAAAAGAGGAGGATTGGCAGATGTTAACCCAGGGCTGATCTTCCTCACAAAAAAAAAAAAAAAGGAAGCCATCTCCATGGAGACGGGGAAGGCTGCAGGGCATCTGGTGTCTTCCTTCCTCCTCCCCCACAATCACAAAGTCTACCTTTGTGACCCAATCCCCAGGAAGGGGCGGGGGTCTGCCTGACTGGGAAAACAGCTGAAGACCTGGTTGTCATGGTAACATGCAGTGCTCTCACCCCCTTGTAGGGTGGAGGGGTCCACACATTACAGGTGTGTGTGCGGAACCAGCAAGAGGTGGAAATTCACATCCCCATCACCCTCTATCCCAGCATCTTGACATTTCCGTGGCAACCAAAGACGGGTGCAATAAAGGTAACTGGGAGACCCCTTGTCTGGGTGCGTTCCTTTGGGTGTTTCCTTGGGATTGGGGCTTTTGGTCCATTCTCTTCCTTTTAATATTACCTTCTAGTAGTCGGAGAGAATTTAAAGCGAGAGTCTATGCTTTCTGTATTTTCTGAACTTTCTATCACAGCAGTGTATTTTGGTAATCAGAAAAAAACCCTGAAAAACAAAAAAGAAAGCACAATAAAAATTTAAAAATTTGCAACACAGATTTAACTTCCACATGGATTCTTTTTTGTGAATGAATATTGTTTTTAGAAAGCAGTGTAAATGTACTTAGAGAAAAATGTGAAGTTGAGAGGAAGATGTCCCCAGCCCTGTCACATACCAGGTGCTCTTGGTCTTTGATGCTCACGTGCCCACCTGGCGTCAGTCGGCAGGGACTGAGTCCCATTGGGACTCGAGCCCTGTGGCCACACAGGCCCCGTCGGTCCCTGCTGTCTCGCTGGCAGTGATGGCAGGTGTCCTGTGTGTGCACTGAGACCCGCTGCCCAGTCACTCAGGTGTGTCACCTTCCTGGCCCCTCTCGGGTCCTGGGGTGGTGGCCCCTGCCCTGGGAAGCTGCTGGATGGTCATTTACTTCATGGCAGAGGACTGGGAGAAGGCAGGCGTGTGTCCCGGGAGGGAGCATGGTGTCTGCGCGGGGAAGCAGCGTCCTGCACCTGGCTCCACGGCAAGGACCTTCCACGCCAGCCTGAGCTCTGAGAGGTGCCCCTGGGTGGTGGGGCCACATTCTGGGCGTGTGCATACATGTGTGTGTCAGCCACAATGTCCCCAGAACATGAGGACCAGAAACAAGCCAAGGCGGAGAGAGCGAGGGGAGAGGCATCCTCCAGCCACATGTTGGCCGATGCTCCGTTTTTCCCTGCGGTGAGGGGATGCTGACCTTGAATGTGAGAGAGAGTGTGAGGGTGTGTGTGTGTGTGAGAGAAACAGAGAGAGAGAAGTAGGGTGGTGGGCTGATCCGATGATGCTTTTCCTCCCCAGGCCCACGGCGAGGGTGGGAACGTCAGCTGGTCTTCCTCAAGCTACGTGGTTGCCATGGTCACCGTCAAGGGCGTGATGACCGGGCAGTGATGCTGGACTCAGTGTGATCCAGCCTCGTGACGTGCAGAACCCGCTACATTTTGGGGAGATGAAGGTGAGACCTGGGGCCAGGACAGCCCGGGTGAGGCTCGCATGGTGGTCTCTATCCGCCCCTCTTAACTGGCCCTCAGGCGTCATTCAGCAACACCCTTTAGCCGTTTGTCTTGTGCTTGGTGTTTGTGCTGGCGTTTGCGGACGAGGGGCTGGGTGTCTGGCCCCAGCCCGGCCCCTGAGGAGCTCACGGCCACGTCAGGAGATGGACGTGACATCCCACACCAGGCAGGGGCTGGGGCCACCGAGTGCTGGGTTGTCAATTCACGGTGAAAGGGAAGCCCCCAGACTCCAGGAACCCCGGCCCCGACTCCTTTCCTCCGACTCCTGTTCAGATGCCACGTCAGGAGTTCCCTGCCCGGGCCTCACACCTGCCTTTTGACCCTCAGTGATGTGGGACCAGCTCCCTTAGCAGAGGCCGCAGGTGGGAGTGGTCACCTGCTGCTGAGCCTCTGCAGCCCCGCCTGGGGGCCTCCTGACCCTGACCTCACCCATCTATGACTTCATTCAGGGCAGAGATGGAAGCTCTGTAAAATGGGGCTGAAAGTTAATAATAATGACAGTTGATAATAGCAAGGGCCATCTAGTGAGCCTGTGCTAGACGCGTGCTGTGCTCAGGCCTCGTTCACGCTTCCTTGAATCTCTACGGTGACCCCATGAGGCAGGGGTTCTCGTTACACCCATTTCACAGGATGGGGAGACTGAGCCTTGTAGAGGTTAGCCTGCTTAAAGTCACACAGCTAGCAAGTGACGGCTTTCTTCTAGTTGCGGGACAGAGAAGCAAATGCACAGACGAGCACAGAGAGAGTGACGGCAGGTGGTGAGAAGGGTGGTCGAGCCGGGAAAGGAGGCAACAAGTGGTGGGGGGTCCTGCCTTAGAGGGGGGTCAGAGAAGGCCTCTGAGGAGGTGGCGTTTGAGCAGAGGCCTGGGTGGAGCACAGAAGCAGGCCAACGACTGTCTTGAGGAGGGGCAGTCCGGGGAGGAGAAGCCGAGGCCTGGAGTGTATGCAGCGGTCCCCGTGCAGGAAAGGGCCCTTGCGATGGTTTGAAAACCTGGACGTGTAGCAGGGGAGAGGCAGGTGGGCTGCAGTGAGGGCCCCAGGCCCCTTGGAGGTGTGTGTGTGTGTGTGTACACACCTGTGCACATGGTGCAGGGCGGGATGCCTGCAGAGTTGATAACCAAGAGCAAAGTCAGAAAAGCGTTCACATTGCAAACACAAAGGCAAAAGACAGAATCTTTGTTTGAAAAGTGATGCCCTTTCTTTGCTAAGGGTTTAGTGTGAGTACTCAGCCAAGAGAACCTGAGCCCCATAGGCCTCAGCGGCTCGTGACCTTGCCCCCCATCCTTGAGGATGAGTGCCTCTTAAAGCTGCCCTTCAGGTGAGATTCTGTCTCCGGATTGAGGTGGCAGCCAGCTGGGGCACTGCTCCGGGGCCAGGACTGCGGGTGACAGCTGAGTGGTTATCAGTCTGTACATGCAGGGACTTGAGGCTGTTGACAGTTGGGGATTAGCATCCAGCCTCCGTGGTCGAGGGTGTGGAGGGAGCCCAGGGAAGGCCTGAGGCCTGATGAGTGGGTCAGGGTAGACCTCAGTGCCGGTGACAGGCTGGGTGACAGGCTGGCGTACTGCAGTGGAAGTCACGCCCGTTGGGCTGAAATGGAAGGAGCAGGAGGCGGCTGGCACTCGCTGGGCGTGGGGAAGCTTTGGCTCAGTCCAGGCTCACAACATCCCGGCGAGACATTCCGGTCTCTCCCTGCAGAGGGCCTGAGACTGGACGCTTTGCCCGGAGCAGCGTGAACACTCAGGGCTCTCAGGATTCCCGGTGAATGGGGTTTGGGAGAGCAGGGCCTGGAAGTCACTGTCACGTGCTCTGTGTGTTCTGGGGCTATACTGCCAAGGGCTCACCTGTTGTGTGTTAATAGTAACCTCCACGTGCCTAGCACGCTGGCCGTTTGGAGTCAGACGTGGCGCCTGCCCCTGTGGACTCCAGGCTGATGCAGGCGTGGCGCCTGCATGCACTCTTACGGTGCCCACAGCAGACACTGCTAATCGATCCTGGCACCCTTGGTGCTGAGGGCTGCTCCGCCCTCCGGAGCCAGCTCCACAGGTCCCCACCCCGGCAGCCGTTACCAGGCGATCAGAGTAGGAGCTGCTGCGGCTCTTGGTCTATGCGATGTTGGGAATCACGAGGGGTTAAGGAACCCTTTAGTCTGAGAACGGGGGACTCATGCAGGCTTGCTCACTGCAGCGCTGAGGTGATCAGTCTGTCAGACAGATTCATGTTTCCATTTCTTCTCGGTTTTAGGGTTTGCTTTTTAATTTAAGTTTTTGTGTATGTGAGTTATGTGGTTCCAAAGTTCAACTTGTATTAAAAGTATACTCAGAAGTCTGGCTTCCTGCCCTTTCCCCTCTAACCTCCTTCCCCGTCCTTGGCAGTAACTGTTTTGATTAGTTTCTGGTTTGTCTTTTCAATGTGTTTTTTTTTTTTTTTTTTTTTTGCAAAAATGAGCAAGAAGGATGATATGTTCTTATGCCCTGCCTGTTCCTCTCTTCCTCAAGAGGTAGTGTGCTCTATATCCTGTTCCGCACCTTGCTCTTTACTTGGTAAGTAAAGAACCTGGAAATCTCTCCATACCTGCACAGAAGGATCTTTGATATTCCGTTGTATGGATATACCACAGTTTACTTAACCAGTCCCCTGTTGATGGGACTGTGGGCTGTTTCCAAGCTTTTGCTCTTAAAAGTAACACTGCAGTGCATAGCTTTGTCCTGTGTTTCATATGTTCGTGGAGGGGTATCTTCAGAGTCCATTCCTGGAAGGAGTATTGCTTGGACAATGGATAAATATGTAATTTTAGTGGATATTACCAAGTTCCCCTTCATTGAGGTTACACCATTTTTCAGTCTCACAGCAGATAGAAGAGAACGCATTTCTCAGTAATACTGTGTTGTATATTTGGAAGTTGCTGAGAGGGAAGAACTGAAAAGTTCTTGTCACAAGAAAAACAAATCTGTAGCTGTGTGAGGTGGTGGATGTTGACTAGACTTACTGTGGTGATCTTTAGCAATACGCACAAATATTGAATCACTGTGTTGTACACCTGAAACTAGTACAATGTTATATGTCAGTCATATCTCAATAAGAAATAAATAAATTGATTAAGAAAGTACACATTTTTCTACAGACTCACTAGGAGTGTGTGTGCTCAGACCTTTGGATTTTTGCTAATCAGATGGCTGAGAAATAATATCAGTGTAGTTGTAATTTCTTCTGTCTTCCTTTTTGAGCATTTTTATTTTTTCTGTATGGTGGTCATTTCTCATTTGGTTGAGATCGTGCTGCGGATACAGAGGGAAACGGACACCCACCCTCCTGCCCCTTAACGAGCCCGTAGGCCCGTCAGGGAGACAGGCACCAAGACAAGTCGTGTCCTTGCAGTACGAGTATGTACTAGGAAGCGGGGACCAGAGAAGGAGTCGCCCGTCCTGCAGGACGGGGGGCAGGTTGGGTGTCACCGGTGAGGGAGGACTCGGAGGCTTCTTGGGGAAAGGGGGGGTGGGGACAGGGCAGCAGAGCAGCCTCCTGGGTGAGGGCCTGGACAGGAGAGAGTGGCGCTGGAGGAGGTGCCGCTGTCTGCAGGTGGGACTGGGGAGAGATCAGCTGGCGGGGGGCAGATTGGGAGAGCCACAGCCCCAGGGTGGAATGCCGGCTGAGCCTTTCCTCTGAGGGCGGCAGCACCACGGAATAGTTGAATGCGGGGCCACGGTCAGATCTCGGTTTTAGGAAGGGCATCTGGCAGCTCGTGGAGGGTGAAGTGGAGGGCCTGAGGGGGAAGCAGGTTGACAAGTCAGGACTTGGTGGTAAGCTCAGAGGACCCTCAGGAGCAGGAGGTCAGCCAAGCCCAGGAGGGAGCCAGGGAGCCAGGCTGCAGGACCCCTCAGAGGGACCCCTTTCTTTGCCCTCCACTGTGTCTGTGGAGGGGAGGTATCCTCTTACAGAGCAAATCACATCTCCCTGGAGGTGCCGTGTCCCCCCCGCCCCAACTGCTGGGTGGGAATGACGCCCTTTCCGCAGACCCTAAGCACTGCTCTGGTGCACCAGGGGAGGCCCTGGGACCCTCAGCACAGCGGTCACCCTGGGCTGAGAGAGCTCTCTGTAAAAAGTGATTTTAATTCATCCTTTATTTATTGGGCACTTTCAGGACTGAAGATTCACTTCTTCATTCGACAACTGATGATCGAGCCCCTGCTTGTGAGCCAGGCCCTGTTCTAGGGCCTGGGACACATGGGCAGAAAGGCTCGCCCCGGAGCTTGTGCAACCGCAGAGAGTGCGGGAGACACGGGGCGTAAACAGTGAGGGAGGAGGGCCCGGCAGTTACGGCCACCAGGACACCTGTCTGTGCAGCCATGGGTCATCTGGCGTAGTTCTTTTTAGGATTGTTTTATGCTTTTTAAAACAACATGGTTGTGGGGGCCAGCCCCATGGCCGAGTGGTTAAAGTTCCGCGGGCTCCACTTCGGCAGCCCAGGTGTGCGGATTTGGATCCCGGGCGTGGACCTACACCACTCGTCAGCCATGCTGTGGAAGTGTCCCACATACGAAGTGGAGAAGGATTGGCAGGGATGTTAGCTCAGGGACAATCTTCCTCAGCAAACAAACAAGGTTGTGATCAAACTCTACAGTCAATTTTGTACCCAGCTCTTTGTAAATCATGCTTTAGGAACCCGCGTCAGGTCCCTACGGATGCACCGCGTTTCCCTGACCAGCCCGTGGGGCGGATGTCAGGTTGTTGACAGTGATTTGCTGTAACAAGTAGTAGTGTGATGAAGGGCGTTCTGTGCACGGACGCGTTTCTCTCCTTCCTAATCGGATCGTCAGGCCCACTTCCAGGTGGGGAGTCCTGGGTTCAGGGGCTGCAGGTCTTCTCAGGGCTTGCTCCAGACTGTCCTACAAGAGGCAGATCAGCTTACACACACACCCCAGCAGTGTGTCAGAGAGCAGGGGCACAGTTCTTCCCAGAGCACTCGCACACTATAGATCTTGACAACAGCTCGGGGGGTTGCAGGTGGGCAGACAGAGTTCCCAAGGAGTGCGGGGCTTGTCTGTCCTCCGAGGGGCTGCTCCCCAGTGGGCGAGGCTCTGGCACAGGTCTCCCAGAGGAACGCTGACTCCTTTTTCTCCCACAGGCTGTGGGCCCCTCCTCTGTCACCTTGGTTACCCTGGGATCCTCAAACAAGATGCTGTTCGAAGGAGTTCTAGGACCCTGGGTCCTCGAGCCTTCCAAGTTCTTCCGGAACGTCACCTCTGAGGACATGGACAGCATCAGTCTGGCTCTCTTTGGGCCCTCTGCCTCCCGGAATTACCAGCAACTCTGGATCCTTGTGACCTGCCAGGCCTTGGGCGAGCAGGTAAGAGGGTGGCCACCCCTAGCTCCACCTTGGCCGGAGGGACGGGTGGAAAGTCTCCTGCCCCGAGTACCCTGCTGTGCCCGCAGCACCGTTTTATGTAATCTTCAGAGTAACCCTGAGAGGTGGCTGCTGCTGTTGTGCCCGCCTCACAGACAGGCAGACAGGCTCGGCGAGGTGGGATGGCTGCGTACCGCAGGCTGACAGGGCGTGGCAGTTGGGACCCCCATACACGCTGCTTCGGTAGAGGTCGCCAGTCCTGGCTCCGTTCCACTCCGGGTGCCCTCTTCTCTCTCCAGGCTTCTGCATGCCCCACTACCAGGTCGGGGGTGGGACGGGGTCAGGGTCACAGAGTCAGCTGCCTCCAGGGTCAGGCGAGTGTCCTAAGTGAGGGAGACCCCAGGCCAGGTTGGGCAGATGTTTTGGTGTTTCAGGATAAGCTGGGAATCCCCATATTGTTTTCTGTGAAGTCTCTTGATTTTTGGTTTTTTCAATGCTGACAACCAAAAAAATTAGAAGACTGAGTGGACCGAACAAAACGTGTCTATGACCTGGATTCCCGCAGGGCCGGAGTCCGCTGCTGAGTGGCGGCTTGCCTTCAGGTCCCCATGCCCGGCTCTCCCGAGGCTCGGGGCTGAGCACTCCTGTCACCTGTGGCAGGGATACAGCCCTCCGCCCCAGGGTGCCCCGGGGCGGGGAAACAAAATGCCAGGTGGGAGGACAGCGGGAGTCAAGAGAGATGGAGAGCACCGTTCCTTTGGGGAAGTGGAGAGTATCGTTGTGTGTGCAATAGCGCAGAGGACGTCAAGTAATCTTGAAATGCGCACGCCTGCCACCCAGGGCGCCCTTTGGAAGCTGGCCACACCAAGATTGTCTCGACGTGAGCAGAGAAGATGCACAGTGACCGGCCCACTGCCCACTGGCTTTGTTTTGTTGAAAACAATTAAAGAGTAAGAACAATAAATATATAATAGTAAATAATACCATGATGAGAATAAACGTAGGAATTCAGTTAGAGACGTTTCTTCCCCCTGGCTTGTCTCGGTCGTCTGTGTCCCTCCATGGGCTGGAGGAGCCGGACCCCCACCAGGGTCCCCTCCAGGGTGCCTCGCTTCCCCAGGGTGTCGGGTGGATGCAGAGAGCCTGCAGGTCAGCAAGGAGACTGCCCTTTCTCCTACCTCGTGGTCAGGAAGGGTGGGGGGCTCCTGGACTGGACCCTTCC
This sequence comes from Diceros bicornis minor, assembly GCF_020826845.1. NCBI lineage: Eukaryota > Metazoa > Chordata > Mammalia > Perissodactyla > Rhinocerotidae > Diceros > Diceros bicornis. The sequence goes on along the minus strand of NC_080741.1, from coordinate 81,342,340 downwards.
ATCCTACAGAAAGTGGGTGTCATTGAGGGGGCTGGGGGCACTCCCTCAGGACGGGCCATGAGCCACGGTGCTCATAAAACGAGGGGCTGGACTTGCTTTCTGAGGTCCCAGCTCTACAAACAAACGTCAGTTTCCCTCTTGCTTCTCGTACCTTTAATTTCCGTCTCTGCAGCAGCCAGCTGAGCTGCTCTCAGAGAGCCGGGTGAGTGGGGGCCGGTCCCCCAGCCATGGCTCCAGCACGTCATCGCAGGCCTCGCCCTCCGTGGTCCCTTCCCGGGCCCCTCCCCACGGGTCTCAGGCCATCGGCACACACTCTCCCATCCCTGCGCCTCATCATGCGGCATGTTTCCAAGTCAGTGTGAGTTCCTCATTTAAAAACCCACGGGTTTGGGGCCGGCCTGGTGGCGCAGCAGTTAAGTGCACGAGCTCCGCTTCAGCGGCCCGGGGTTCGCAGGTTCTGATCCCGGGCGTGCACCGACGTACTGCTTGTTAAGCCGTGCTGGGGCGGCGTCCCGTATAAAAGTAGAGGAAGGTGGGCACGGATGTTAGCCCAGGGCCAATCTTCCCCAAGGAAAAAAGGGGAGGATTGGCATCAGATGTTAGCTCAGGGCTAGTCCTCCTCACACACAAAAAAAACCAACAACTCACAGGCTTGTGAATTTGCTGATGTAACCGTGGGGTTTCCATAGGTCCCGGGATGCCACAGGGCATCACCTGATCCACCTCTTCCCTGGGCCAAGGAGCAGGCGGTGGTTCTGGCTGATGTTTTTAGAGGGTACCAGGGGCTCCCCTTGGAAGGTCTCTTGTGTGTTGAGAGAGCCCTCTCCTGTGTGTATGTCACAGGACGTCCGTAACCCCCTTGTGATGCAGAGATCATCATCATTCCCTTTCTACAGAAGAGCAGACTGAGTCCCAGGGAGCTGGGTGGCGAGGCTCAGCTCCTGGTGGAGCAGGGCCTCAAACTCGGGGCGTCTGACTGCTCCTTCTGTTCTGCCAGGTCATCACCCTCTTGGTGGCAAACAAGCCCAGCATCACCAACCCCTTCCCCGCGCTGGAGCCCTCCGTGGTGAAGTTCGCCTGTGCCCCGCCCTCCAGGCTCACCCTCACGCCCGTCTTCGCCAGCCCCCAGCTGGACCTGTCGTGCCCGCTGCTGCAGCAGAACAAGCAGGTGGGGAGCAGGGGGCTCTCAGGGAAGGCGGTGGGAGTGTGATGACGACGACCTCTCTCTGCTGTGCCACCTTGATATGCACCCTCGGCCAGCCCTGCACGTGGGGCCCCAAGACCCCCCATGGAGAGGCGAGGAGACTCGCCAGAGTCACAGCTGCTGGTGGCAGCACCAGGGGAAAGCAGAGCCTCCCCGACCCCGGACTCGGCTGCCCGTCTCTGCGTGGCACTTGGCAGTTTGTAAACATCTCGTCGTTTTCTTCTGTGGCTCGAGGATGATGAGATGGGGACTCGTTGTCTGTGGACTGTGTGTGGTCAGAGCAGGTGCTGCTGAGGAGAGGCGACCGCTGCAGCATCCTCCACGGCTGTGTTTCAAACATAAATGTGGGGAGAGGAGAAAGGTCACTTGGGGGTTATTCTGACAGCAGGATGCAGGTGGAACCCACAGGTCTGGTGCCCTGGGCTGGCGGCCAGTCCAGCCCTCCGCCCCTCAGACACTCGGAGACCAGACGACTGAACGTGGAGGATTTGGAAGCCCTCCTGTGCAGGGTCGGGGTTATGAACACACTTCCAGCCGGCCCAGCCCCTTCTCAGAGCGGGAGATGGGAACTTTTCAGTCCTTCTCCATCATGTGTTGCTGAGCACTGCCTCTGTGCCGGGCACAGCTCTAGCTTCAGGAACACAGCACTCAGGACAGGTGATGAGGTGACGGGAGATCAGGAGGCCCACAAATAGACAAGGTGTGTCAGAGTGTTGCTGGAAAAACCGGGACCTTGTCACTGTAGCCAAATCAGTGAACACGACGACAAGGGATTGAGGAAAAGAAAGTAATTTTTAAAATTTTGCTAGGAAAATGGGGACGTGAGAGGCCAGCACCTCAAAACCCAGTGTCCTGCTGAAGTGCTAGTCCTAGAGTTCTTAAAAGGGGAATCCATGGGAAAGAATGTGTTGTCAGGCATCTGGTGGGCAATTACCTGAGGGTCCCAGACGTTCTGGCGCTGGGCCAGCTGTCTCTCTATCTGTAGAGAAGGTCCAGCGTTCCGTTGATCAGTCTTCCCGCACCACCCGAAATTGGGCCCTGGGGAGAGGAAGGAAACTGCTGCCAATTAACCATTCCCAACGTCACAGGGCTCTGGATGGGGAGGGAGCTGTGGCTTTGCAGGGCGGTGCCCTCCCGCAGCCTGCATGTGGCTGAGATAAGGGAAGCTGCGGGTGGGTGTCCCTGGTTGTCTGCCTCCGTGAGGAATGGTGGATTTCGGCAGCAGGAAGCCAAGGAGCCGGGGAAGCTGCAGCTTCTTGATATTTTCTGGACATCGTTTCCTGTAGCAAAGCTTCAAAGGACCAGTAACTAGGCCGACTTCACTGTGAGCCCCAGCGTGAGGCTGCTTGGGCTTTAACAATTTATAACCTCTGTTTGCCTTGTGAAATTCAGGGGTACAAAGGTCGGAAAAAACTGATATTTACATGTGAATGTAACTTAGAGAAGCAGGGAAAGGAGATGAGTGCTTTTGGCTTTAACCCCATATGTGCTGGGTTTAACATAGGGCAACTGATACTAGGGCTGGTGGCATCGAGAGGGTGGGGAGTGCCCTGGAGGAAGAGAAACAGGGTGGAGACGCTACCGGTGGAGGCCACTTCAGGTGGAGCCCGGAAGGGCTTCTGTGAGGAGGGCACATACCACTTCAGGCCCCGTGGTCAGGAGATGCCCACTGAGAGGAGCTGAGGTGAGAGTGCCCCAGGCAGGAAGAAAAGCAAGTGCAAAGGCCCTGAGGCCAGACCAGGGTCCCTGCGTCCCTGCTGCCCACCCAGTAGTCAGAACACGTGTGTGTGCCAGGAACTTCACCTGTGTGCCTCGTTCCCGTGTCACCGGGACCGTCTGCAAGGCCAGGGTCGTTTCACCCCTTCACAGGCTTGCCCATGAGGCTCAGAGGTGGACAGGCTCCCAAAGGCAGAACCTGGATCTGCCCAGCTCCAAGTGTATGCCTTCTCGGTTCTCTCAGCCCTGTGGTCAGCTCCTGGGCATGTCCAGCTGCTCTCCGTCTTGGTGGCCCCCAGGGGTCCCTCGCATCTCTGAGCCATTTCTAGGGTGAGCCCTCGCACCTCTCTGCAGTTCACCCCACGACGGCTCAGTGATGGAACCTTTCTGAAGATGTTACTGCGGCAGCCTCCCCAACCTGGGGCAGGGAGATGTGGGCGTTGGCTCCCCACTGGGTGAAGGAGGGCTTTGTGGTTAGTGAAATGCATCTCCTTGAGGCTCTGGGGGAGACGCCAGACTCTACTGTCTGGGTTTCGTAACAATTCCACATCCAGCATGTGACTCTCGGTCTCCTCCTACGTCCCCTGCGGGTTTAGTTTGCTTTTTCCTCCCACTGCCTTGGGATCAATGGGGACCCTGCCTTCCCGCTGGCTTTGCTGGTCTCTCAGCTCTGAGACAGACGGGCCTGTGAGCCCCTCCACTGCCCCGACGCTGGTCGCTGGTCGCATAGGGTTGGGGCCTCCAGGGCATCGTCAGCCTCGGAGCACTCTCCCACTTACCCGGCAGGGACGGGCAAGGAGTCTCCACCTTTGCTCCCTCCTGACAGGGGAGGAGACCCAAAGCTCAGAGCCTGAGCCCCTCGGGGGGCTCGTCACTGGGGAGCTGCATTCCCCCGAGCTCAGGCCTGGGGTCTGTGGCGGGGAGCAGATGACCGCCTTTCCCAAGCCGAGTCTGTGTGTGTTCAAGAAAAGCCTTTTTTCCCCTGACTTTGGAGGCTGTTGCGATCAATATCCTGAAAGTTTTGTATTTTAAATCACTTTTATGTATTCAGCAAATTATCCCTTGTAGAAGGAGTTAAATTGTGCTAGTCTGGAGTCTTCTGAAAAACCTGGCCTGCTGGGTCCACCCTGTGTGAGGCCGGGAGCCGGAGAGCCGTTCCCGTGCCCTCGCGTCCGTAGGCCGCGTGTTGGGGCCTGACGGCCGGGCCTGAATCTCGCCTGCTGTGCTGGCTGGCCTCCTTCCAGGGACAGTGGCTTCCTGGTGTTGCTGCGGGATGAATGTGATTGGACGCAGCGTGCTCAGACTGGCCGCTGTCAGGCTTTTTACGATATCCTCTGCTTGAACCTGCCAGCAGCTCCCGTTCACCCAGAGTGAAAGCCTCGGCCCTTCCGACCTGCAGGGCCTGGGTCCCTCCCGCCTGCTCCCTCCGTGCTGCGAAGCCCTGTCTCCATGAGCACGCCCCACCGCGCCTGCGTGGATCTCTGACTTGCTGCTGCCTCTCGCTGGAATTCTCCCCTCCCGCAGCCCTCCACCTCCGTCTTTTGCCTCCTTCATCTCCTTATTCAGATGTTCCCTTCTTTGTGGGGCCTCTCCCAGCCCTTAGACCTCATCTAAGGTTTCACCCCCTCAATAGTCCATGTTCCAGGTCCCTTCTCCCCCCTGACCCTGCCCCCAAGCACTTAACGTCATCTCAGGACAGAATTTACATGTTTATTCTCTTCCTCGTGAGTCTCTAGGACACAGCCCAGCTCATGGTAGGAGCTCAGTCAATGTGATGGATGGATGAGTGTGCGAACGAGCTTACTGGGCCTGTGTCCCTGTCTTCTGCCCTTGACTCTGGCAGGCTCAAATGCCTGGAGAAGCTGAGGGGGGCGCTGCTGAAGAAAGGGGGGTTGCAGACCTGGAGAGAGGTGCCCCTCCAGAGTCAGCTCTGGCCAATTTGACCTCAGGCTAGCCAAACCTTCTCATTTTCAAAGAAGAAAAACAATGGGATCTGTGTGCATCCTCCCTGTCCCTAAATGCTGGCTGCTCCTGAGCGAGCCACGGCCAGCCGTCTGTCGGCTGTGGCCTCTGGATCTGCCCAGGGTGTCTCTGGACTGAGAGAAGAGGGGTGGGCAGCGGAGCGCGGCTCCAAGTTAGCTTGCATGTGTCGTAGGTCTCGCTCACCAGGAAATGATGGACCTGGAACACAGAACTGCCCTGTGATCCATCAGTCCTGGGGTTCTGGAGCCGTCAGCTGATCAGGCGTGGCCCCTGCGATTTATGGTCTCACTAGGGACCCTTGAGAGACATATATCCCTGCTGTGCACCCTGGGGCAGAATCAATTTAATTTTACACCTCTCCAAAGCCAGAGGCCACCCAAGACATGTTTGCAGAGTAAATTATTGGTGAGGCCAGACACCAGAATGGAGCTGACAGGTCGGAGTGACAAAGTGGCCCCACACTCCAGGCTGAGCCCGCTCCTCCGAGCAGGCCATCTGATGTTCACCTCGTTGTGGTTGAGCACCAGTTGCGCCAGGAGATTGATCAGCTGGAGCTTGGAGCTCCACCCGATCCATGCACTGGGGAGAGGCTGCACAGTGTCAGGGAGGCCTGTGGGCTTTAAAATTGGACCAGCAGAGTTCCACCTCTAAACCTGTGTGACTGTGGGCAAGTTACTTAACGTCTCTGAGCCTAGCCTCCCCATTTGTAAATTGGGGGTAATGTTGTTGCCTCAAGTGGCCGTGGGGAGGATCCAGTAAGCTTGCGAGCATACTTGACACACGGTGTTAATGTCCTTCCTTGGGAGAACAGAAGGCAGGGAAGAGCGTTGGCTTTCCACCCAGGGTTGCATCTGGGGGAAACAGTGGGGCATCCAGAATATGCCCTTCGCTGACCCTGCCCAAAGTTACAGCTCCCCAACTTGTGTCCAGAATAATTATAAAATCCTTTGCGTTTCTAGGTGATTGTGCTGACCTGCATTTAGAATTTGCAACATGCTTTGATCCAGTGTTCTGAGGCCAGCGAGCTAGAAGGACTTTGGGAGGAGCCCTCGTGGTCGAGGCGGGAGTTGGGCGACTGCATCAGTCAGGGCAGCCGAGGCTAGGCTGCAGTAACAAACAGTCCCGAGGCGTGGTGGCTTCACAGAACACAGCTTCACTTCTTGCTAACGCCGCATGTGCATCGAGGGTGGGCTGGGGACCCTGCTTCCTGTCATTCTCATCTTCCTCCAAGACTAGATGGTGGAGCAGCTGCCAAGTTGAGTGTGGCCAGATGCCACAGTGGAGAGAAGGCAAGCACGGCAGATCGTGTTCTGACCATTAAAGCTTCCCTTGGGATTGTCTCAAGTCACTTGTCACATTTCACTGGCCAGTGCAAGTGACACGGTCACTCCTAACCTCCAGGGCCAGAGAAGTACAGTCCTTCCTTGTGGACCCATGCCTGATAGAGAACTGGACACTTCTGTGAACGTTGCTGACGACTGCCCGTTTCCCTGCTTGTGCATTAATTACGATGACCCAGGCTCTTTCCCTGATGTGAAACAGAGTCCTGGGAGGTGGGTTCTGTTGTGATTCCCCCTTCACAAGTGGAGAAACTGAGGTTCCAGGAAGTCAGCAGCTTGCCTGGGTGGTAAGAGGCGGTGCTGGGGTCGAGTCCAGGCTGTGGGACCCGGATGTCTTTGCGCTTAGGGTCCCTGCTTCGCTGCGCACCCCACCTGCCCCGTGCTGTGCGGGCAGGGAGGGAAGGGGATGAGCCAGCACCTGGAGGAGTGAGGCTGAGGAGGCACGGGCTCTAAGGGGGCGTTGCTCAGGGAGCGGGAGGTAATGGAAGAGAAGTGGGAATTCAGGGTTTGGAGCTGAGTCCTGGTGGTGCGCCCCTGGGCCACCGCCCACTTGGCTTAGGTTCATTCCTTCCCTTCCCTGGGACTCTGCTTCCTCACCCCTAATATGTGGTGACAGCTCGCATGTCACAGGGGTGTTTGAGGATTAGGTGAGAACTCAGCTCTGAAAGGAGCTTTGCAAACCGAGTGGCTCTGGGACATGTTAGGGCTTGTAACTGACATTCCTGGTAAACCACTCGAGGGGACGTCCTGGAGGGGCTGCAGTGTGGGGGACAGGGAGGAGGTGGCAAGGATTTGGAAAGGTAGGGGCAGAGAGGAGGGAGAGCGCCTGGCGAGGGGGCAGCTCTCGGACAGGGTCTCACGACCTTGGCTCTGTTGACATCTGGGGCCGGATCCTACCTCCTGCTGGGGCCATCCTGTGCATTGTAGGGTGTCCAGCGTACCCCTGACCTCTACCCACTGGATGCCAGTTGCACCCCCTGCAGTTGTGACAACCAGAAATGCTTCCACACCAAACCACCAGAGCAAACCACACATTGGGTCACCTGCTGATAGACCAACACAGGGGAGTGCACGGAAAGCGTGTTCTTGTTCTTTCTTTCTGTCCTTTAGAAGGACCGTTTTGCATGTTGCAGACGTGTCCCCGCTGAGGACCACAGGCTGGAGTAAGAGGCCGGGTTGGACAGGGCTGTGGGGCACCTTGACGGCTGGGCAGTAGTGGGATCCGTTAGTGACTCACCCCCGCTCCCTCAACAGGACCCCGTGAGCCCACAAGGCAGCCTGCCGGGTTCGGGGTGCACCGTGTGGTCAGGGTGTCCATGCCCACTCCTGAGCGTGGCCATGGCGTCTTACTTTGGCTTCTTGCAGGTTCCAGTCTCCAGCTACCGCAACCCTCAGCTGGACCTGGCCGCCTATGACCAGGAGGGCCGCGGATTTGACAACTTCAGCCCTCTGGGCGTCCAGTGGGAATCCACCTGGCCGTTGCTGGCCAGCATCGAGCTTGATCTGCCCATGCAGCTGGTGTCCTGGGACGACGGGAGTGGCCAGAAGAAGCTGCACGGTGAGCTGGGGTGGCGAGCCCCCGGCCCAGGGCAGGGGGCAGAGAACAGTGACAGCCTGGACAGGCGGGAGGTGTGCTGAGGAGGGCTAGTGGCTGTTGGGGGATGCTCTCTGAGACTCCCCTCTATCCAGGACTGAAATAGGGAGCGTTGTGAGCTCACCACACCCCTTTATCCTGCAGACACAGCCTGGGAGGGGGAACTGGGATCTCTGTTTGCAGATGGGCAAGAGGCTCAGGGCCATGGCAGGTGCGTCTCAGTTCCCAGGTTGCCCAGAGATCAGCCTGGCTCTGAGACCTGGGCCCCTCTGAGCCATGCTGCCATCACACGCCCCTCGACAGCCCAGGGCGTCTCCTCCAGCTCATCTAAGCCGCTCCGTGGAACGTTGCTCAGGGCCGTGTAACTCGTGGTGCATACAGTTTAGACAGATTCAGTTATCTATTTGTAGGACAGGGAGATTTAAAACTGCAAATCAGACAGAGGGAGGGACTGCTTCGTAGGTGGCAGGGGGGCAAAAATCCAACATGGGTGTCTCTTCCTGGACTCAGGTTTGCAGGCCATTTCAGTTCATGAGGCATCAGGAGCCACGGCCATCTCCGCCACGGCGACTGGCTACCAGCAGTCCCACCTCGGTGCTGCCAGAGTGAAGCAGCCGGTGTCTCCCAGGGCCCACCGATAGCGGGGCCTCCTGCCCGCATTCTGCCCAGGTCCCCGTGTCCTGACCCTCGCTCGGCCGCACCCCTCAGTTCACTCTGCTCCCTTAGTTGGGTGTGGTGGGCTCACCTGAATTGGCGTGCCTCTGTGCCGGCCTCCCTGCCTCCGTTCTCCCCTACCCCACACACCCTGCACTTGGCTGACGGGAGGGATCCAGCTAAGAGGCCATGGGTCCTGCCACCTCACAGTGCTGGCACACGCCTTCGGGAGCCCTCAGACCTTCACGCTGAAGCGTCATTGTCAGCCGGGGCTCGCCCATCTAGGTCTTCTCCCCCATGGCCTTGACTTACAGACCCCCCGGGCATGCCCTGGTGCAGGCTGCCCCTTTGAACCCACAGTTCCCACCACCCAGAATGCCGTCCCTTCCCTCTGTCCCGCCCTGTGGCCTCCTGTCCTCTTAGTTCTGGCTGCAGTGTCGGCCCCTCTGTGGAGTGTGCCCTGAACCTGGGCACAGAGCAGCGGCTTCTCCCCAGGGCTCAGAGTCCCTTGTACTCCCTGCTCTCGTGGCACAGACCCCCACATGCACGCTTGTGCGTATACACGTAGACCACTGTTTGCTGGACCGTGCCTCTCCCTGAGCATCTCCCAGGGGCCCCAGGCAGAGGTGCTGTAGTGGGGTGCAGACGGGTGCATCTGAGCTGGGCATGGGGAGGGTTCCCCAAGAATGGTCCTGCCTGGATGACACCCACTCCAACCTTGGGGGGGGGCATTCAACGTATGTTTTGGGGGTGGTGGAGGCAGCAGATAACGGCTGGAAAGTGGAGGTGGGGCTGCATTTCAAGGGACCCTATGTGGCAGGAGCAGGAGCTTGAATTGTCTCCCGGGTAGTGGGGAGTGGGGGAAGCTTTTGACGAGGGCATGATCTCCCCCTGGGAGCAGCACCGGGGGGGCGGGCCTGCAGCAGGTGCCGCTGAAGGAGGCACCGTCCCTGTCCCTGATGACCGAAGCCCTCGGTTGTCCCACCGGCACGAGGGATCCCCTGGCTGTGGGGGCCTCTCGGGCCGCCTCGCTGGGACGCGAACACCCCAGCAGCTCCCCGTCAGGGCCTCTGCACCATGCTCTCTGCCCCTTGGGCTTTTCTCTGCCTGTTGACGCTATGCCTTCCCCTCCTTGAGTCCTTGCTCACCTCAGAGGCCTCCTGAGAGCCACCGTCCCTCACACACCCTCATCGCCTTCCTAACCCACACTCGTGCTCTGTCTTCTGTCGTTCAGTCACTTTCCCTTTCTAACCCTGTCTTAGATTAAGTTTGCAACACCTCCCCGAGAGCACTTGCTGTCCCCAGGGCCTCACAGGGTGCAGGGCACACAGTCGGTGCTCGGACGTGTGAATGTGCTGGGGTTAGAGCCCAGGCGGGTCCAGTGGTCTCCTTCCTCCCACGTTGGCAGGAAATAGGTACTCAAAATCCTGTGCAAGGAGTGAGGGCCGTGCTCACTCTCCTGTGAACCCCCCATGACGTGGCTCCTGCAGCCCCTACACCAGGCTGGTCAGCGCCTCCATCCCTGCACCTGGCACCACAGCTCGTTTGCCATTGACCTTGGTCTGTAGCTGTCTTGTGAAGAGGATGCTTTCTCACAGTGCAGTCCCTCGGTGAAGGATGAAGAAGCATGTCATAATATCCCTGTTTTTCTCACAAACAAAATCGCAGGTGGCAGGACCTCTTAGGTTTATTGCCATAAATCAGAGCAAAAAAACTGATCTCTCAGCACCTGGGAGCAAATGTGTGTTAAAGGAAGCTTGAGGGTTGCTGGAAGCTGAGATGGTAGGAACCTGTACTGTAAGCATCCATTAGTCATTCATTAATTTATACATCCATTCAACAAATATTGAGCACCTGCTATGTGCCAGGCACTGTGCCATGCTCTGGGTTTACACTGGGAAACAAAACAGATACATTTCTACCTTTGTGGAGCTTACAATCCAATTGGGGAAAAAGATAAACCAAGAGTCACACCAACACAGGGACCACTGCAGATATGACAGGTTCCTGGGGGATCCACATCGTTGGGGAATTTGGCTGGGGTGGGAGGGGCCCCCAAGGAAGTGATGACTGGGCTGGGATTTGAAGGGTGAGTTAACCAAGCAATGAGGGGGGGGGAGTGATGGGGGCCCTGGGCACGGTGTGTGCAAAGGCTCTGAGCCGAGGGAATGTGGCTACTGTGGCTGCGGGCAGAGAGCATGGAGAGGACGGTGCAAGATGAAGCTGCAGATGGAGGCAGAGGCCATTGCCTGGCACAGACGCAGCTAAGTCACTAAACCAGTCCCCAGTGAATGGGCGCTTAGCTCGTTTACAATGTTTTAGTGTTATAAACCGAAATTAACATCCTCGTGCAGTGTAGGGGAGGGGATGGTCAAGGAGGGCTGCCTGGAAGAGGGGACACTTGCTCAGGCATCTTGATGGAATAGTAAAAGGTTTTTCTGTGGACAAGAAAGAGGGATGTGTTCCCAAGAAGAGGGAACAGCACTTGCAAAGATGATCAAGGAGAGGACAAGAGTTATGTGTGTGCACATGCTGGGCATGCACATCCCTGGTAGTAGCAGGGAAGGGCATGGCTGTAGTGAAGAGAGTGTTGGGGTTGTGTGGCTGATGCAGGGCTTCTGTCGGTCTATTGTAAACATTTATGTGAGTGAAGTGAGGGGCTGGACAGGCCACTGTTGTCTCTGTGCAGTCTCTGGAGTCAGAAGGCCTGGGTTCCAAACCTGACTCCGCTTGTCATCAGCTGTGTGACCGTAAGCAAGTTGCCAAACCTCTCTGTGCCTAGTTTCCTTACCGGGGAAATGGAAGCAATAACAGTGCCTCCATCGTTTGGGCCAATTCGAGATTGAGTGAGTTAATTCATGGAAAATACTGGGGAGAGTTCCTGGCATATAAAGGGCCAGCTTGAGACCAAGAAAAGGTCATCCATCTCTCTGATCCTCAATTTCCTCTGCTGCAGTGTGGGCAAAAATGAAACGTCTTTTGTAGGGGGGCCTGGAAATATCCAACAAACGTGCACGTGTTTGGCCCTCTGCTAGGCACACTCAGGTGCTCCCACGGAGCTGACAGTGTAGTGGGGGAGACGGAAAAGGCATCGTTTCAGAGAGAGTGCTAAATGCCACGAGAACCACAGAACACAACCATAGGAGAGAGGATGAGGCGGTGGGGGAGACACCACTTCAGGCTGGTGGTCAGGGAAGACTTTTCTGCAGCAGCAACATTTGAGTTGAGATCTTAGCGTCAAGGAATCAGCAAAGATGGGGCAGGAAGCGTGCTCCAGGCTGAAGAAACAGCACGTGTAAAGGCCCTGCGGTGGGAATGCTATCAGTGTGCTTGTGGAACAGCAAGGGGGAGTGTGGCTGGAGTAGGGTTGCCAGATTTAGCAAATAAAAATGTAGGGCACCCAGTGAAATTTCTGAAATTAGAATTTCAGATAAACAGTGAATGATTTTTTTAGGAAGTATGTCCCAAATGCTGCATGGGACATACTTGTACTAAGAAATAATTTGTTGTTCATCTGAAATTCCAGTGGAACTGGGCACCCTGTATTTTATCTGGCAATCCCAGGCGGCGGGGGCGGGGGGGGGGGGGTTGGGGGGGAGCTGCAGGAGATGAGTCAGCAGCAGAGCTGAGGCCTGGCAGGACTGGACTGTGCTCTAACAGTCATGGTTAACAGGGGCTTCAGCCTCAGCCCCCAGCCTGGTCCAGGTACTAACTGGGTGGGCGCTTGTTGCTTAATGGGGGAAGCGTCTGTCGGGGACCTCAGAACAAGCCATTCAAGTTACCCACGTTATGAAGGGCCCTCCAAAAGATGACTCATGCCAAGTAACAGACAAGAGAGCTGGCGCTGCATCATGCTCTTGGGAGGCGAAGACACCCCTTACAGACGTGAGAGCCAGGGGAGGCGCTTGGAGGTAGTATGTGAGCGATGTTAAAATTAAAACAACCGTGTTCTCTTAATTAGAAATGCAGTCGGTGCAACATGAATCTGTAATGGGCTTCCTTCAGACTCTGCAAGGGGGAGGCCGGGGTTAGCCGTGTAGATATTCATGAGGAGCTGGGAGAGGGTCCCTGGGGGATGCAGGCCTGCCTGCTTCCAGGAGAGGCACAGCCCGGAGGTCTGGGTACCAGTCCCTGCTCTGCCACTAACTGGGTGAATCTCTGTGACCTCAAGCCTGCCCTGCTCTCTCTGAGCCTCAGTTTTCCCATGTGTACGGGAGGGACCCTGGCCTGGCGGAGGTGGACGGAAGAGTCAAGTTCACACAGGATACCAAGAGATGAGGACCAGAGGCAAGGGTGACTCAGAGCTACCCCTGGGCAGAATCAGGGCCCCTTAGTGGGCTCTGCTGGCTTGACAGACTCAGAGCTTGTTGAATGAATGAATGTGGGCTCTTTGGCAGACCCCTTACTTTTTGTGGGCAGGGCTATTTTAAGACTTCCACCAGGTCCTGCTTTGGCATATCCATGCGGCATCACATCAAACGTATTAGATAGAAGTCACCCACACGCCTCATTAAGTAGAATTTGTGTCTAACCATACAAGAGCAGAGCTGGGATGCAGTCGACTAGTTGACTAATGTGAAGTCCTGTGGACATTTAAACATTCATTCATTTTGGTGTCTCAGTGTGTTGTTTTCTTCCCTCCCCCACTCCCATCTCAGACATGTTCACAGGCCCCTGATGGGGCTGCAGACACTGTGTGCCCAGAGTCTGAGGGAGAAGGCCTGGTCTCAGGGCCCCAGGCTCCCCGTCTGCAAAAGGGCACAGTTGGTGAGATGACCCCTACCGTGCACGTTCCTCCCACGGGGAGGACTGTTAAAGCTGCCCTTCCTTCAGAGTCACTGTGGTGACAATGTTACGGGACACATACCCAGGTTCCTTACCCACCACACAAGAGAGGCCAAATAAAACTGCAACACCAGGCTTACGACAGGCAAGAATTTTTATCTCGGGTGACATCAGCTGGGAGAGCTGTCAGACTTGTCCCATCTCCCTGAAAGATGGTAGGGAAAGGGGTTTCAAAGGTTGTGAGGAACGTGGCTGCTTGTAGGGAGGGGGAGCCTGTGGCCTTGCTGGTCCGCGTTTTCCCACCAGCCTGTGTTTGGTCTTGTGAGGCTGCTTGGAGGGAGGAGGAGGGTGAGATGAGGGAATCGCAGGTGGGTGTCCTTGGTTGTCTGTCTCCATGGTGGAAGGTGGATTTCAGTGCCAGTGAGCCAGGGAGTTGAAGTCTGGGAAGCTTTAGCTTCTTGATCTTCTCTGGATATCAGTTTCCCTGTAACAAACCTCAAGAACTGGTAATTAGCCAAAACTTCAATGTGAACCCAGCTTGAGGCCACCTGGGCTTTTAACAATTTGTAACTTCTATGTGCCTTGTGAAGTTCAGAGATATGAAGGTTTGAAAAACCAATATTTACATATGAAGGTAACTTAGAAGTCAAGGAGATGTAACCACCAGCCATCCTGAAACTGACCAAGTGAGAACCTCAAGGGAGATGTAACCACCAACCATCCTGAAACTGACCAAGCCTCACCACAACAGCTACACGGTAACCTCTGCCTTTTTTTTTTTTATTGATGTCTTAATAGTTTATAACATTGTGAAATTTTGGCTGTCCAGTTTTGTTTGCCAATCACCATATACATGTCTCCCTTCACCCCTTGTGCCCACCTCCCCACCCCCTTTGCCCCTGGTAACCACAATACACTTTTCTCTGTCCATGTGTTGGTTTGTATTCCACATATGAGATCATACAGTGTTTGTCTTTCTCTTTCTGGCTTATTTCACTTAACATAATACCCTCCAGGTCCATCCCTGTTGTTGCAAATCGGATGATTCTGTCTTTTTTTATGGCTGAGTTATATTCCATTGTATATAGATACACCACATCTTCTTAATCCAGTCATCAGTTGAGGGACCTTTAGGTTGCTTCCACTTCTTGGCTATAGTGAATAATGCTGCGAGGAACATAGGGGTGCATAAGCCTCTTTGGATTGTTGATTTCAGGTTCGTTGGATAGATTTCCAGTAGTGAGATAGTGGGATCATAGGATATTTCTATTTTTAATTTTTTGAGCAATCTCCATACCGTTTTCCATAGAGGCTGCACCAGTTTGCATTCCCACCAGCTGTGTATGAGGGTTCCTGTTTCTCCACATCCTCTCCAACATTTGTTGTTTTTTGTCTTGGTGATTATAGCCCTTCTAAGGAGTGTGAGGTAAGGTGAGGTGATATCTTAGTGTTTTGATTTGCGTTTCCTTGATGATTAGTGATGTTGAACATCTTTTCATGTGCCTATTGGCCATCTGTATATCTTCTTTGGAGAAGTGTCTGTTCATTTCCTCTGCCCATTTTTTGATCAGGTTGTTTTGTTGTTCAGTTGTGTGAGTTCCTTACGTATTATGGAGATTAACCCTTTGTCAGATATGTTTTGCAAATATTTTCTCCCAGCTGGTGGGTTGTCTATTCATTTTAATCCTGGTTTCATTTGTCTCGTAGAAGCTCTTTAATCTGATGAAGTCTCACTTGCTTATTTTTTCTTGTTTCCCTAGTCCAAGTAGGCATGGCATCCAGAAAGATTCCTTTATGACCAGTGTCAAATAGTGTGTTGCCTATATTTTCTTCTATGAGTTTTATAGCTTCAGGTCTCACCTTCAGGTCTTTGATCTATTTTGAGTTAATTTTTTTGAATGGCAATGGCAGATGGTCCACTTTCATTCTTTTGCATGTGGCTGTCCAGTTTTCCCAGCACCATTTAGTGCTGAGCTTTGCCTTATTTTTAATGCAAAGATCTCTCCAGGAGGAGCTTAGGCCTCATTATGTGGAAGCATGTTCTCCAACTGAGCCTGTGCAAGCAAATACCTGCTATTTGAATATTCATTCCACAACCAAAATAAAAGTTCCTGCTTCCCTTTGTTCAGGGACACCATAACTTTGGAAATGATTCCTCATGGCCTCCTACTTGCTGCAAATATGCTTTACTTTGTGAGACAACTTCCACTGGTGTAGAGTCTTATTTAACTCACAAGGAGGCGAGTGCACTTGGTTCAGTAACAGAAGCACATTAAACAACGCGAAGTAACAGGGAGAGACAGGGCCTCCTTGTCCATGTCTCTTTCAATCCTTGTGACTCTACGAAGGAGAAAGGGCTCAGCAAGGTGCTGAGGGGTCCTTAACACTCTCTGGAACTTGCCAATCTAGAAAGAACAGGCCTGAAACTCACAGCGTAGAATGACAACAGTTTCTAATGAGAAATTAACTCTTTTTTAATTCTATTTTATTTTATGAATTACCTTCTAATTATGGCAAGTGATAAAAAGTTTCATTTCAGATGACGTAGATTTTGGTAAGAAAACTTAAAGATGTTTTTGTTAAAAAAAATTATTTTAAAAAATCAAATATGCTTTTAGTGTGTACGTAGTGATGGCAAAATTCATGAAGGCAGTATTTGAATGAGCAAATTTGGGGTTGCATGGGGGTGAGCTGTCATTAACATGGTGTGTGCCCTCAAACAGGTCACCCCTCCTCTGCAGGCCTCCCCACTTGTAATAAGGAATTGTTGACCCAGGCAAGCTCCAGCGCTAATGCTCTAATTCTGAAGACTCCTTTTTCTGATCCTCTCCCCCTTCTTTGAAGGGAAGATGGAAGTCTTCTATGTCGGTCCAGCAGACGGTGGACCAAGGGCACTTAGAGCAGGCCTGAGTCCTGATACTATGCTCTGTGCACATGGGCTCCAGGAGCATGGTGCCTGGGATGAGAGACCCCAGGAGGGGCTTCCACCCCACCTTAGTTGTGTGCAGCTGCTCTCAGAGTTGCTGAAAGCAGCAACTTTGTAGCCAGCTACCTGCTGCTGGAAGGTGGGACAATGGAGGAATGAGCCTCCTTCCTGACTTGCAGAACGGAGGTGACTGACAAGGTGGCTGCAGTCACCAATCAGGCCCATCTGGAGTGACCACAAGGTGCTCCTCAGCCACCCAGTGAGCAAGGGGCCCAGTGGCCAGCCGTAAGGACTAGAGGCCTGGAGCATCAGGACAGGGGAGGTGCCGAGGGAGGTAGCGGGCAGGGACTCCAACGCAAGGGAGCTCTGGAGATGCTTTACCTCTTGTAAACACATGCAGCTGGGCATCATGAGAACCCCGTCTGAGAGTCTCCACCTTTTAATAGGGGAGTTCAAAACATTAATGTTTATTGTAGTTGATACATTTGGACTTATTTGGCCATCTTTTTAATTAATCATGATTTCAATGTGTTTCATTTTTTAATTGATCAAATTACCTTTGTTCCATTTTTTTCCCTCTACTGCTTTGAAAATTATGCCTTCTATCTCTGTGTTTCCAGTGGCTACTTTGGTATTTTTAACACACATACTTTTCTTTTTTTTTTTTTAGTAAGTTTCTTTGGTGTGTGTGAGGAAGATCAGCCCTGAGCTAACATCCATGCTAATCCTTGGGCGTGCACTTAACCTCTAAGCCCCGGGGCCGGCCCCTATTTCAACTTTGTACAACTTACAAAGAGAAGGAAATGGAAGCTGCTCAAAGAGCCTGGGGCACACAGCCACTTGGAGGCGGAGGGAGGATTCAAATCCGCATTCCCCATCTCCCATCCAGGCCACCTGCCCCTGCAGCTCCTGGAACAGACGAGCACCCCACAACTCAGGGGCGGGCAGAGCATGAGACAGCTCCTTTCCAAAGGGAGCTCTCACGCAGAAGTTCCAGTCTGCTCACAGAATCACAGGACCTGGGAGCAGACCGTAGGGGCCACTAGGCTTTTCACTGTGAGCTCTCTGATTCTCGTTCATTTCTGCAACCCCAGCTGTTTGAAGTTGAGACCTCATAAAGTGTTTTGAGTGAAGGAACACATGTGAGCTACAGTTTTCCAGTCTTGTACTGCCAAGGAGCACCTTTCAAGGCTTCTCTTCTCTCCACCCACTTCCAGGGATCTCGTCTTGCGAAGACTCTCTCCCCTAACAAACTGCGTCAGGACCACTCCCTCACGCTGCAGGAGGCGGGCATTCACACACTTGGCATCTGCCTTTTAACATGCATCTGCTGAAGGTGGGCTTGCAGCAATTTATACTGCTCGGGAGTGTATTTAAAGGGGCTGTCTGAGGAGCTGACAGGTAGGGCCAAGCCATGGAGCTATCGGGCGGGCCCGGCGGGCTGCCTCCCACCTCTAGCTGACCCTGGCTTTGCTGCCTGTGGTTCGTGGACTTACATTCATCTTGCGGAGGAGATGTGTACAGTGAGCAGTTCACTGTTTGCAAAGCTACAATTTCAAATCAAGAACCTGTGGAAATCGTCAATTAAACGAAAGACAACCTATGGAAAGGAAAAAATATTTGCAAACCAGATATCTGATAAGCAGTTAATATCCAAAATACATAAAGAACACATACAACTCAATAGCAAAAAACACGATCCAATTAAAAAATGAGCCAAGGACCTGAATAGACATTTTTCCAAAGAATGGCCACAGGTACATGAAAAGATGCTCAATATCACTAACCATCAGGGAAATGCAAATCAAATCCACAATGAGGTATCACCTCACACCTGTTAGAATGGCTGTCATCAAAAAGATCAGAGCTAACAAGCGTGCAAAGATGTGGAGATTAGGGAACCCTTGGGCACTGTTGGTGGGAATGTAAATTGGTGAAGCCACTATGGAAAACAGTATGGAGGCTCCTCAAAAAATTTCTTAAAAACTACTGTATGATCCAGCAATTCCACTTCTGGGACTATCTTCGCAGGAAAAGAAAACACTATGCTGAAGAGATACCGGCACCCCTACACTCATCACAGCATTACTCACAACAGCCGAGACATGGAAGCGACCTAAGTGCCCATCGACA
Source organism: Diceros bicornis minor (assembly GCF_020826845.1). Taxonomy (NCBI): domain Eukaryota; kingdom Metazoa; phylum Chordata; class Mammalia; order Perissodactyla; family Rhinocerotidae; genus Diceros; species Diceros bicornis. The sequence continues at coordinate 81,324,005 of NC_080741.1, read as the reverse complement.
GATAAAGAGGTTGTGGTATATGTATACAACAGAATATTATTCAGCCATAAAAAGAAAGAAGAAAATCCAGCCATTTGCAACAACATGGATGTACCCTGAGGGCGTTATGCTCAGTGAAACAAGCCAGCCAGAGAAAGACAAATACCGCATGATCTCACTTGCATGTGGAATCTGTTGGAGATGATGGATGTTAACTTGTTGAAAGGTGGATGCCCAGGGGCCTGTCAAGGGCCACTGAGCCTCTGTCCTGCACAGGAAGCCTGGAGCGGCCAGGCCCCAGCTCCTGACATCTCCACCAACCGCCTCAGGAAAAGGACGAGCGCCCAGGGGAAAAACAAGTGACTTAAAAATGACTTAACTGTAACAAAAGATGGACAATGACAAGTGTTGGTAAGGATGTGGAGAAACTGCAGCCTTCACGCACTGCTGGTGAGAAGTAAAATAACGCAGCCGCTGTGGAAAACAGTCTGGAAGTTCCTCAAAAAAACTCAACCTAGAGTTACCTGTGACCCAGCGATTCCACTCCTAGGTGTGTACCCAAGAGAAACGAGCACCTACGTCCACACGAACACTTGTGAATGTGTTCACAGCAGCATTCACAACAGCCAAAAGGGGGAAACAACTCAGGTGTCCACCGACGGATGAATGGATAACAAAACGGGGTGTACTCACACAACGGAATGTTATCTGATCGTGACAAGGAACGAAGCACTGATACATGCTGCCACGTGGACGAACCTTGAGAACACTGTGCCCAGTAACAGGCAGTCACAGAAGACATTATTGTGTGATTCCATTTACAGGAAACATCCACACCAGGCGCACCTAGACACAGAAAGTAGATGAGTGACTGCCAGGAGCTGGAGGCAGCAGCGAATGGAAAGTGACTGCTAACGGGTACTGGGTTTCTTTTAGTAATGAGGAAGATTTCTAACATTAGACAGCACTAACGGTGGCACAACTTTGTGAGTATATTAAAACCCGTTGAAATGTACACTTGAAACGGTTAAATTTCATGGTCTGTAAATCTTGATAAAAATAATCTTTTTTAAAATGTGACTTAAGGTGGAGACTGTAGAACAGACTGGTCAGGAGCAGGGGCTAGCAAACTACGGTCCCTGGGCCATGTCTGGCCCACCGCCTGTTTTGGTAAATAAAGTTTTATTAGGACACAGCCACTCGCATTCATTTCCTCTGCTTTATAGTGACAAGGGCAGAGCTGGGTAGATGCAGCAGAGACCGTGGAGCCAGCAAAGCCCAGGATATTGACTATCTGACCCTTCACAGAAAAAGTTCGCCCACCCCTAGGCAAGAGGGGGATCTCTGGGACCAGGCTGGAGCTCGGGTTCCAGCCCTGCTGTATACTAATTACACGTCTCTTCCCACACGAGCACGTGTGAGAGTGTGTGTGTGTGTGTGTGTGTACTTACTCCCTGTGCCTCAGTCTCATCATCTGGCATGAAATTAGTCAGAACACGTAAGGAGTGCCTGGCACCAGTGTGGCCTCAGACTTTGGTCTCTTGTTCCCAAGAACAACGAGTGATGCCCCCAGAGTCCTTGCAGGGGAGCCCCCATCACCCCAGTGCACAAACCCCTTCCTCAGCTGCCTCTGCTTTCAGACCAAGTGCAGATCCCACATTGGACACGCAGGACCCTTGACATCCCGCATCCCACCCCCTCTCCAAGCTTCAGTCTCCTCGAGAATGAAACGCCTTCCCTGCCTGGCAAACCCCACAGGACTCAAGGCTCAGTCAAACATCACGTCTCCTGAGAAACTGTCCTGACCTCTGTCCTCCGCATCCCACCTCCAACCTTCCCGGGGGCTGTCTCCCCCCTACTCTGTGGTCCCTTCACACTTGCATCCCATTTGATTATGAACAGCATCTACTGAGTCATGTGCAGTGGATCTCCCCCACGGCCTGAGATTCTGGGGGCAGAGGCCAGGCCCTTCCTTCCCCTGCAGCACCCCCAGGACCCGGCAGAACGCACAGGAGGTAGAAAGAGCTCAAAGGCGACCTGGCTTTCTGTGCACCCACCATGTGCCACAAAAAGCCTCTACGTACTTATCACCAAATCCTCACAACTCCCAGGTAAGCATCACTGTCTGAATTTCACAGATCAGAAAATGGTTCCGAGGGTCGGGCAGCTTCTCTGATGAATGAATAGAGAGAGGAAGAAAGGATCCGACAGACACTCCACAACAGTGATTTTGCCCCCGAGGGGCATGTGCCAGTGGCTGCAGATATTTTTGGTTGTCACGACTTGGGGAGTTACACTGGCATCTAGTGGGTAGAGGCCAGGGATGCTGCTAAACATCCCGTACCGTACTGGCAGCCTTCTACCACAGAGAATTATCTGGCCCCAAATGTCAATACTACCTAGGCTAAGAAACCCTGATCCAGAAATTTTGTTTAAAAAGTGGGGAGGGCCTAGAATGGTCAGAGAAGATTTCAAAGACAAGGTGTGGACTCGAAGTTTTAGAAGACCCTTCGTCTGAAAGACGTCTTGTGCCTGACTTACTTTCTTGCCCTACACACTTTCCCTTTGTTCCGTTACCAAGAGGTCAGGCTACAGCCAAGATACTGCCTACCACCAGAACAGGTCTTCTAAGAATTCCAGCCTCAACAAGCCGACATTCGACTCTGGTGGAGAAGTGAGGATGGTGCAAGGGACCCAGACATGTCCCCCGCCCCCGACTCTGCAGTCGGGATCCGGAAGCCAACACCAGCCCTCAACGGCGAGCAAGGAAATCGCCTCTCACTGTTACAGCGTGTGACCCACTGAGCCCCTCCCAGCGTCCTGTCACTGCCCAGACACCCAGATGTTGGCTTCCGAAAGACGTGCTTGACCACGCAGAGCCCTGTGCACAGGCACGGAGCTGGCCTCCAGGGGCTGCCACAGAGGCCAGTGCACATGAGAAATGGCCACGGCCTTGCTGCCACGAAGGGCCGGGGGTCCACCTCAGAGGGGGTCTCGACCTGGTCCACCTGTCACCCCGCACCAACTGCACCTTCCTGGCGGACGCAGCCCTCCGTAGAGAATAGTAGGGCCGGACACGAGGGGAGACAGAAACAGAGACCGCCAGGTGGACATCCCACCTTCAGAGTCCAGAGCCCGGACCTTTACCTCCAGCGGAGAGTCCTCCTGGCAGAGTTCGCGGGTGGTGGAGACGATCTGAATGCTGTGGATGAGGTCACGATGGCGTCACAGCGCATGACCTGGCTGGTGGCTGGAGAGACAGGAATGGAGGGGTCAGCACAGAGGGCGGCCCCCGACCGCCACCCCACCTCCGGGGCCTCACAGGCCAGGGCATCATACACTTTGGCAAAGACTAGAGTGATCAACAAAACCACCAAAACGGGGCGGGAAGAGCCCAATTAACCCGGGAGCCAAGCCGCTGGTCACGCACGGCCCTTCTGCAGGTTAGCCGGACTTCCAGAAAGCAGGGGCTTTGGAGGCAAGCTCACTGCCCATCTTGTACTTTTCCGACGTGAGCAGCAGCGTTTACCGCTGTGCGCAAAACACTCCTCCCGGAAAATCTAGCTTTCTTCAGGGTGTAACCACTGAGTTAAACGACGAGGGCTCCAGTGTGACGAGTTAGCATCCAAACAGGTAACACTGTTCTGAAGCCTGTCCCGACACCGAGATCAGGAACTACAGCCGGAGCTTGTTCACGCTGGAGTTTCTACACAAGACTACCAACCACACTACAGAACAAAAGGGCATGCGCCCAGAGCTTTCACTCGCTCCATAAGTAAGATACATAAATGGATACATTATCTGGAGGATTCTCTAGTGTGAAAGTAACAGCATGTGACACAAAATCATTCTGACCACTCTCCAGGCCCCATGTAAAACTACTTGTGCACTGTTAATGGGATTTTGTTAAGACGGCAGTGCAGCCCCATTTATCAAAAGCCTGAAAAATATTCATATGCTGTGACCCAGCAGAACTGGGACCCTTCCTTGGCATGACACAACCTAAAAAAAAACAAATTCTTCTCTGTATAAAAATATTTATTTTTTCATAGAACACTGAAACAAACATCTGAAAACAATCTAAACGCCCCTATAACAGAAGGCTTAAAGGACAACCTCCTGTGAAGGCTAGTATTCAGCCACTAAAAATAATTTCACGATGATAGCGGCTGGGCTGGTGGCATAGTGGTTAAGTTCACGCGCTCTGCTTTGGCAGCCCGGGGTTTGTGGGTTCGGATCCCGGGCGGAGACCTATGCACCACTTATCAAGCCATGCTGTGGCAGGCATCCCACATATAAAGGAGAGGAAGATGGGCACGGATGTTAGCCCAGGGCCAATCTTCCTCAACCAAAAGAGGAGGATTGGCGATGGATGTTAGCTCAGGGCTAATCGTCCTCACACACACAAATAATAATAATTTCACGATGAAACGGAAAACTTTTCATATCATGTTAGTGGGGAAAAGCATGATGAGAAATTTTCTTCACTGTTTGCTAAGCACTTTACAACCACGATATGGTAAACTAATGTAGGGAAGTGAAAGGATTGCAACAACTGTCTTCATTTTGATTCGCTACCGGTTACAGAGTGTTTTGGGTGATAAGTAGTAACTTAGACATGAAAGCCAGCCTCCAGGAGAAGGAAACCAGCACTGGAGGGAGGGACCAGGGAGGGTGCTGCTTGCTTGGGGCCCCCACCCGCCGCCTGGGCGGCCTCCAACCCAACAAGAGACAGAGAAAGCACTGCCACGGGCTCGGGTAGGCCTGTGGCCGGAGGTCTCAAGGGGGTATTTCCTATCTCTTGTCCCGCTGGGGGTCACACGGTGCTCAAAGCCCTTACTGATGGCCTCTGCGAAGAGGATGCTCGTCAGGCGGCGGGCTGGGACGGGCGGGCCTGCACCACCGCCTCCTGGGAGCACTGCTGCTCGTCCGGGCCCAGCAGCTCAACGCTGGCCACCTCCGGCCGGGTCGAGGACCTGCAGGGAGAAGACGAGAACTTACTCTCTGGAGCCACCCCAAGAGGCACAGCTGGGACCAGACGCCGAAGCTGCGGCTCCTCATCCAGGCTCTGTCCCAGACTCACAGAGTCGAGGCGGGCAGTCTCCACCACCTTCAAACCCGGAGGAGATATGAGGCCTGGCGAGGCCCCTCTAACAGGAGCACGACAACCTGAGGGTGGGGACCGCCACACACCCCCCACTGAGCAAACCAAGCCAGAGTCCGAACGCTGGGAACCAACCTCAGCGCTCAATGGACAGGGGCCTTACAAGACTATCCTAGGGACCTGGAAATAATTCCCTATCAGCGGGAACACCGCCGTGGAGTCTGCTGAGGAGACGCCGTCTCTTCCTGCTGACCCCCGAGCCAGGCTGGCACACAGCGGGCTCCCAGACGCTAGCTCCCGTCCCCGAATAGGTCTACAAAAGCTGGGGATCACCAACTGGAACGACAATCAGTCACGGTCCCCATGGGCACGGAAGCGACACTACGGTGAAGAGGAGAGAAAGGCAGATGAACACTAAGACAAATGATCAGTAAAATCTATGAGATGACTTCCCACGGAGAGACGGGCCTTAGAAGAGGATGGAGGGCCGGCTTCCTGGGTTGAGGGGAGAGTGGAGCAAGCGGGTATGTGCAGAGCAGGTTCTGCACAGAAAGCATGAGGAGAACATGCGCCGCCAGGGGATCTGCAGCCGGCGCTCACGGCGGCCACTCCGTGAACAGCATAAGAAGATCTGGTGTTTTAGGCAGGGCCCGAGGTAGGAAGCAGCTGGGCATGCTCCAAGAACAGAAAGGCCAGTGCTGTGTGAGCCCTGGGACTCAAGGAGATGGCAGGTGCTGAGGTCAAGGTGATGGCAGGTGCTGAGGTCAAGGAGACGGCTGGTGCAGAGGTCACAGAGATGGAGGTGCTAAGGTCGGGGAGGCGGTGGAGGCCACAGTAAGGAGCTTAGGTTGATTCTGAGGGGCAACAACAAGCCACTGGGGGATCTTAAGCAGATGAGCATTCTAACCCGACTCACACTTCAAAGAGAGCAGAATAAGGTGCTGCCCTTAGTGAGCTCACAGTGGCTCAAGGACCCAAGGAAGGGGCCCCCTGCACAGAGTGTCAGAGCCTCGCGCCTGGGGCTGCACTCAGCACAGGAGCCAGCACAGAGCAGGCACTCGCAACCCTCTGCTTCCCTCCCTGCCCTTTGCTTAAACTCTCTGCAACACTGATGTTCTGGGGTATTCAGAAGGAAACTTGCAAAAACTGCCTGGTGTTAAAAAGCAATGGTGTGAAACACACCAAAATAGACATCTCCACACCTTCCCGCTTGTCACCAAGTGTCTCCCCAGAGCCAGGTGGGCGCAGTGGCCTCTCCAAACACGAAGATCTTTGATGGCTCAAACATCACAGGCACTCGCCAAGCTGCTGGCAGGCCGCCCAGGGATGGGCCAGCGCCTCCACTGAAAGTGCACGGAAACCAACCTCACCCTCTGCTAAGGACAGAGGAGAGGCCTCTGTGGTCTCCTCATAGAGAGAGCTCTTCTGAGAAAAGAGCTCTTCAGAGACTACGGGAAGACAACCAAGCAGACAGGAGCACACACCCAGACAAGAGGGTGAGAGAAGGGGCCCATGGCAACACGCCCCACACCAAGCGAAACACAGACTCCTTTTAACGCAGCAGCTCTCGGACTCCAGGATGGTTTTCAACGGGCATTAACCTACACCGTCCCCACACACACACACACACACATGCACACACGCACACACTCACTGTGGAAACAACAACAAATGAGAAAACTCACACAGATCACACCGACCAAGGAGGCAGGACAAAGAACTGCAGTGTGGGGTCCCGGCTTGGATCCAGGAACAGAGAAGGAACCTTGGTGGAAACACTGGTGAGATCCAGGCAGCCTAGAGAGTGGCGAACAGTCAGGTACCAATGTCAACTTCTTCATCTTGACAAATGTACTAGTTACGTAAGACGTTCACTTCAGAGGAAGCTGGGTGAAGGGTATACAGGAACGCTCTGTGTTATCTTCGCAACTTTCCTGTAAATCTAAAATTTTTCCAAAATTAAAAACTAAACAAAAACAGAGGGGATTGGAGGAACGAGCAGGCAGAGCACAGAGGATTTTTAGGGCAGTGAGACTGTGTGACACTGTAATGATAACACACGTCATACAGGACATCTGTCCAAACCCAGAGAATGCACAGTGGACCCTCCCGCGTCCCCCAGCCCTTCCACGGGCGGCCACTGCGATGGCCTGGCAGCCTCCCGAGCCTGGCTGGAAACACGGCACCTCGTATTCCGTGCCCACCGCGGTGCAGGGCTACGTTAAATACCGATACAGGCCCTAAAGCGGCCCTGTCCAACAGAAACATGACTCGAATCACACTTAAAATCTTCTACCTGCCTTATTTTTGAAAAGTAACAGGTGAAATTAATTTAATATTTTGTTTTTTAGAGCAGTTTTAGGTTCACAGCAAAGTTGAGGGGAAAGTAGAGAGATTTCCCATACCCGCTCTGCCCCTAGACACGCACAGCCTCCCCCACTATCAACATCCCCGCAGGGTGGTGCACGTTACAACTGAAGAAGCTATGGTGACACCGCGTCATCACCCAGAGTCCATGGTTTACACGAGGCTTCACGTTGGGGTTGTACACTCTGCGGGTGTGGACAAATTTACAGTGACACGGATCCACCACTGTAGACGAGCCCGGGTTATATCCCCCGACACACACCTCGAAACAGCTCAGTGAACAGGCCAGGAAGGCAGACGCACACGTGGGTGTCACTCCCGCAGGACCTGTGTGGGGTCTGGCTGCTTAGCCTCCATCCACCTCTTTCAGCAACAGCACCCCACTTTTCTGCGGGTGCCGCCTCCTCTCCTCTCTCAGCCCAGGAGGCTCCGGAGCACTCAGGCTCCTGGGACACCAGAAGGCAGATGACTGGGGCCCGGCCAATCAGCCACGTGTGCCCCCCGCCAATCAGCCACGTGTGACCCCCGCCAGAGGGGCGTTCAGACCCGAGCACGTGCCCCACAGACTTGACCCTGGGGGCTGCAGGGCTGGAACTGTCATCTTGCCACCACAGGGGAGGACCGAGCCAAAGCCCAGACTGCGACTGAGAAACCAGGTCCTGCTGACGTTGTATGCGCCCCTGCAACACAGGAGCAGGGCACAAAGCCTGCCAGGGCTTTCAGTTTCAAGAGCTCAAACACTGGGGCCGGCCCGGTGGCGCAAGCAGTTAAGTGCACACGCTCTGCTGCGGTGGCCCGGGGTTCGTCGGTTTGGATCCCGGGCGCGCACCGACGCACTGCTTCTCGAGCCATGCTGTGGTGGCGACCGACACCGAGTAGAGGAAGATGGACACAGATGTTAGCTCAGGGCCAGTCTTCCTCAGAAAAAGAGGAGGATTGGCATCAGATGGTAGCTCAGGGCTGATCTTCCTCACCAAAAAAAACAAAAAAAAACAGCTAAAACATTCCTTTGTTTTATTTAAACTATTCCGCTTTGAGTTTCCTGTCACAGGCAGTCAGAGGAGTCTAGACAAATGAAATCCCCTGACTGAATTCTTGAAGGCTTGCTGCCTATTTCATTCACTCTACTGGTACTATAGTTTTTTGAAAAGAAAAAAAGAGAAAAAAAGCCTTTCATATATTACGTGTTGGGCACAGAGCAAAATACATCACAAATATTTCACTTGCCTCCCAACAATCCTATTAAAATCCCCATTTGATACACGAGGAAACCTCTACACGGACGTTAAATGACCTATCCAAGGTTACACTCCCAGAAAAACACCCCCGTCCAGCCTGGCTCCGGACTCCTGGTCTGGACAATGCACACGGGCTGTTCAAGACAAGGCCTGAGGCCTCCCACCAGCAAAGGTGGCTCGGACCTCCTCTCAGTCACCCCACTACCCCACATGTACCCCTAACACTGCTTTTTAAAGTGTCATTGACTTGTCTAAAATCCCAGTGAAGGGCCTGGGTAAACCAACCCCTGGCTGAGAGGTGCTGGCACATTTCCCGGCACGCCCCCAGGACTGAGCTGGCTCTAGCCAGTGACCCGGTTTGAACGTGGCTCTGCCACTCACTGCCGTGAGGCTCCTGTCTCCGGCTCCCCCTCTGTGCAGGGCGTAGTCATTCCTACCAGAAAGGGTTAGGGTTAGGGTTTGTTTTCAGGATTAAGTGGGGAATAATATGTAAAGGGATTAGCGGGAAAACTAGTTCTGATATTTTGGGTCCCTCTGCCACACGCTCCCCTGCACCACTCGAAGCCCCTGCTTCTGGACGGGCATCTTTGGCCGCCAGGGCAGCTGCAGGACACCCGCACCTCCGCCAGCCCTTCCTCACCTCCCGGCCCCCTCCCTATGCTGCCCTCCCGGGTCCAGTCACATCCAGGTAACCCTTGTATCCTTTCACATAGTTTTTCTTTTAAATTGATTCTCCTTTATGAAAAAGTAGTTTAAAAGGAAACCTGGGGTCGGCCCCGCGGCTTAGCGGTTAAGTGCGCGCGCTCCGCTACTGGCGGCCCGGGTTCGGATCCCGGGTGCGCACCGACGCACCGCTTCTCCGGCCATGATGAGGCCACGATGAGTCCACGTCCCACATACAGCAACTAGAAGGATGTGCAACTATGACATACGACTATTTACTGGGGCTTTGGGGGGAAAAAAAAGGAGGAGGATTGGCAATAGATGTTAGCTCAGAGCCGGTCTTTCTCAGCAAAAAGAGGAGGATTAGCACGGATGTTAGCTCAGGGCTGATCTTCCTCACAAAAAAAAACAAAAAAGGAAACCTGACATCACTAGTGTCAACAGAACGCCCAGATCATTTGCCGAACATGTGAGGTAACCATAAGAACCAACACTAATCAAAACAGCGCTACTCGAGTCCGTGGGGACACTGTGGCCTGCAGAGGTTCCAGCCCACCTGCCTGCTCTCTCAGGAGACAGGCAGACAGGAAAAGCTGTCAGGGAAAGGAAGGGGGCGGGGCCCGGGCGAGGGGAGCTGGTGTCTCCTGGGGACAGAGCTTCAGGTCAGAAAGATGGAAAAGCTCTGGAGACAGGTGGTGGTGACGGCTACAACAACGGGAATGTACTGGATGCCACTGAACTGTACACGCTTAAAAATGGTTTAGGTGGTCAATTTCATAGGCATATTTTACCACATTTTCTTTAAAAAGAAAAAATGTAAACAACATATTGGCACCAGAAATAAACTTTCATTTTGAGGAACTCTAAGGGACTGACGGTGAATTCTGAAAGGGTCAACCCTTCCCGCTCCCAATGTCCCGCACAAGGCCCGCTGACACACACAGGTGTCCGGCGCTCCGGGAGGCACTGCTTCGGAGGGAGCCGGTCCCCACTCTTCACAGCGCCCTCAGGAGCAGGAGCTGGGCAGGGGAGGGGGGAACCCAAGGACTCGGGAGGGACAGGCCCAAAAGCCACAGTGAAGGAAGGAGGAGTGAGAGCTGTGCAAAGAGCGGGGTGGATGGCGGCAGCAGAGACGCAGCCCACCCTCCACCCACCTGCAGGGTCCAGCCACCCTGGGCAGAGGTAGGGGCTGCAGGGACCCAGGCAGAGAGGGGACCCACAAGGGGAGCAGGGAGAAAACAGCCCGGGGAACCAGGCCAACTCGAGTCAACACACACTTCCCCCACCCCCCTGCGGCCTGGTGATGGGAGCTGAGCAAGGCCCCTCAGGCACGCGGGAACCAAAGGTGCGGAGAGAAGAGCAGGGCCCAGAGAACCCGTCCCAGCTAACGCCGCCCACTCCTGACCCCGGCAACCCCTTCCTGTCTCCTGACCACAGCCCAAGGGTCTCACAGGGTCCCGCCCCCGTCGTCCTCTCTAACCTCCCCTCCTGACCCCGCTCCCCTCACCAGTCACCCCTTATTTGTGCTCTTCCAAGGAGCTCAGCCCTCCTCGGGGCCTCTGCACTTGCTGTTCCCTGTCGCCGCTCCCTGCTCAGGCCCCAGTTCAGCTCCAAAGAAGCTTCTCCCGCCCACCCTATCCAAACACGCAGTCCATCTCCTACAGCCGTTATCCCAGCATGCTATTCACGTCCTCACAGACTTAGCACCACGCAAAACGCAGCCGCTCATTTCATCTTCACTCCCACAGTCAAGCTCCACGACAGCAGGGCCTCGCCTGCTTGCTCACGGTCACGGGCCCCAGGGCCTGGAATGCGCCTGGCTCACAGAAGAGTCACCAGTAGTCATCACCTGTCTGCTAGGTGAACCCCCAGGCCTCATCTGGGACACACGGTTGTCAACCCGTGCTCGTCCCCTGGGGCACTCGCGCAGGACGGTCCTTCCCAGTGAGACCGTCCTGGGCACTGTAGGCTGCTGGCACCTCTGCCCCACCCTCTAACTGCCAGAAAGAACACCAAATACAGCCCCCAGGTGAGAACACACGACCCAGGCCTACGGGTCTAAGACCCCCAGCAGAAGGAAGGAGGCGAGAGAGGTGGTCTCGGGGTCTGTGGATGAACAGGGCCCACAAGTGGGGTGTCTCCGGAAAAACACTCTTGACTAGGGCACAGAACTGCAGTGACAGGGTCAGAGAAGGCCAAACGAATGGGGTGCAGAGTTGCAAACTGGGGGGGGAGGGGGGGGCGGGCGCTGGCTGAATTAAACCCACTCCTGTGGTAAAGCTTCCACATGGTAAATGTTTGCTTTTGACTTCAGAGCCCGATTCTCCAGTTTCCCTCAGGTCCTGTCGCCTCCCCCGTCGAGCTCCCAGCCCGTGAACTGCCTCTGTCCTGCAGGCTGAGTCCGTGAGCCAGCAGAAGGCAGCCGGGCTGGATGCTCTTCCAACTCGCCTCAGTATTGGAGGGCTTCCTGGAGGAGCCAGAGGAAACCCTGCACCCCACGTCTCCCCCCAACTGCACCTGCAAAGGGCTACAAGGCGACAGGCTGCTGCTTCCTCCTGCGGCTCAAAAAGAACCCAAAATGGCCACTGTAATTTTAAATTACCCCGGGTTACCTTACCAGCTGTTTACAGTTATCTCCCTTTTTGGGGGGCTTTTCTCAAGGTGGCCGTAACAAACAAGGTCTGATAGTGAGCCAGGGCGAGCAGCTCCCCCAAGAATCATCAAGGGGTTGGCTCTTTCCCTTAAGTGTCCTGGCACCCACACAGTGCAGCTCATTTAAGCCCCGGACGAGCTGCCACTGCCGACTGCCTCACCACGAACAGTGAGGGCCCAGTAAGATATGTTCTTCAGCAGGCGTCCCTGTGAGGCCCCTGCACATCATGGGCAGACACCCCGACACCTCTGTAAAGTCCCCAGTCACCTGGGAACGTCCCGAAGGACCAGAGGGAACAGTGCCTCTTTTCTTCAGGGTCACAAGACCCTCATAAGATTAGTCTAAAAGGCAGTTTGTTACAGTCACCGACAAACTCAGTCCCCAAGCAGCCAATTTTAACAAATAACACAGTCAAACACAGACAAACATGAACAGATATAGAAATCCAATCTCTGGGACTCTAACCCAGGGTATCCTGGAACCCTACCCCAGAGTTCGGGACTCGAACCCGATCCTTTTGAGTGCCCCAGCGGCTGTCACCTTTACATCGTCTCCCACAATCCTAGCCTTGGGACTTGAACCCAGCAACCAAATCTCACCAGTGGGGGCTCTAACCCACAATCCTGGCAAGATATTAGACAATTTTAGGCACAGGTGCATTTTAACAAGGTCGCTCACCCAAATGCAAAAGACGTCTGATCTTGGAGCTCTTTACAGACACAGACAGACACAGACAAACTAGACACTGGTTCCTAGATTCTGGGTGAAGTCCCATTCTTCTTCCCACTCTGGCAGGGCACCCTATTTACCAGATGGTCCCCCTTCTCAAAGAGGAGACACCAGATGGAGGGGAAGGGAAGTTCTCGGTCGTGGACCCCCGAGGTGACTCACCCTACTCCAGATGGGAGCCCATCGACCCACCAGATGTAGCCATTTCTCTTCCTACCACATCAGCGTTAGGAGGCAGCCGGCGTCGGCACGGGAGAGCAGGTAGCGCAGATCCCCCAAGACAGAGAGCGTCGGCGGCCGCTAGGGACTTACCCAACAGGCCGCCCGTCTGAGGTCGGCTGGCCACGAGCAGGACTTAATGTCCCATCTGGGGTGCCAAACTGTTACCGCCCAACGTGGGGCCTTCTGCTCGCCGCAAGACGTGCCAATGGTCAAGAAGCAAGGTGGTAGGAGAAAATGGACTTTTTTATTACAGCTTGCTAGCAAGAGAGAAGATGGCCGACTCACGTCGAAAAGAACCATCTTAAGGGGCCCAAAGTCTTACAGCAGTTATATAGACCATTGGGTTGTTGGGGAGGGGGTTAGGAACGTTGACCTTCTAGTGTTACAGACTGGGAGTGCCACGCCAGATCTTTCAGTTTTCGCTGATGATGGCTATCAGCATAGATTCTCCGTTTGGGGGTCATCACATTCCTAAGGAACTCAAAAAGACAAAGTTATCATCTTATCACAGCTGGGAGGTACATGCACAAGAAGGGATCGTAAAATCTACAGAGCAGTTAGATCCCCTGGAGGGTGCATGTCCAGCTGGGTTAGTTTGTCAGAGGTCCTTCAAAGTTACAGTAGAGTTTTTCTTTTCTACGACATGGCTTCCCTCATGTCAACCTTGTCTTGAGCTGGTATCAGTGAGATCGGACTGGCACCCTGGGACACAGGGAGCATGGGGGGGGGGGCGTGTGCCCCAGCCACGTTAGGTGGGGAAGAGGCATGGGGCACATGCCCGCGTAGGGAAAGCCTCAACACGCGCGAGCCTGCGGGGGCACCCCTTGACTACGCGGTCTTCTGGCCTCCACGTTCTACCCTGTGGTTTCAAACTCTCCAGCAGTAATGTGGAACCTCCCAGCACCCCCGAGGTCATTCATTCGGCCGTGCTGGGCGCCTCTGGCGGTTGAGCGAAGCCAGGGCCCAGCACAGAGGACACCAGGCTCCCGCGACCGTGAGCTCAGTCTGAGAGGCCGACCATCAACACGCAGAGGGACAGGCACCTGGGAAAGCTGGGATGCGGAGTGCTGGCCCGTGCTTTCCGGAAGAGGGAGCCTGGGTTCAGCAAGGGGAAGCGACCTGCTGAAGCCCCGAGGGCCCTGTGGCTGCTTCCTCCCCCTCAACCTCCTCACATCTTCCAGGGAGGTGCTCTGACCCCCATTTCTCCAGGAGGAAACAGAGGTTGAGTTGGCCGATGATCACTCAGCCAAGATCTCTGATCCCAAAGCCCGTGTTCCCTGTGCTGCACCCACTGTCTGCCAGAAGCCGTAGGGAGGTTACCCCAAGTGCACCTTCAGGGCCCCAACACTGCCAGAGCACGCTCTACTACCCCCGCCGCCCCAAAACAGAGAGAACAGTCAGCATCACTGAATTCATCTGCAAGCAGAAAGCTACACGTGGTGCTTGAACTCAATGACACGTTGTGCTCTACGCTGTGTAGTTGTCTCTGTCACAAAGCATGAGGGGTGGGTTCAGTGAGCACCACGTGCACAGTGCCGTTAGAATGTTCATCTGTGGAAGGGAGGGCCCGGCCTAGCGGGAGGTCAGGAAAGGGCGGGGTGAGGGCGCACAGGCCCGCTTGTGTAAAGGGTTCAGGAAGCGTCCACTGAATTGTAATCAGGAAGGCACACATTGATGCCACTGCCTGACAAGGAGGGGGAGGCTGAATTTCCATCAGGCTGAGGAAGGCTTCTTGGAGGAGGTGGTCCCTGGGCTGGACAGAGACACCTGACTGGGCTTCAGAGAGACCCACATGGGTCTGAGCCTGCCCCTCAGGGGTCATCTGGTTTTGGATGGTGATGAGCGGTGTTTTAGGGTCATCCTCAAACCCGGAGGGCCCCAGATCAGGGAATGTGTGCGTTAGGGGGAATCTCTAGAGATCTCAGAACCGGGAGGGGGGTCTTCCCTGTGTGGAACCAGGAGCTCTGGGAGGGGACATTCCCACGGGTTCTCTTCTCCAAAGAAAGAGAACAGTTACATGGAAAAAGCAGCCCCAGAGGGGGTATCTATGAGGAAATTTTGAGTAGTTAATCCAGATAGTTTAAGGAGGCTCAGAAGGGCTCATAGTAAAAGTGATTCCCTCTTACTGCCCCGTCACCCAGTGCCCTTCCCCACAGACAACTGTGTTTTCTGCTTGAGTATACTTCCAGAGAAACTGTATGCATACACAAACAAAAATGTGTGTGTGTGTGTGTGTGTGTTTTTTAAATGATATCTCATCGTGCTCCAATTCTGCCCACTAAAATTGGCAAATCAGGAGCCTTGCCCAGCAGGTAAATAAGTCAAAGGGACTGGGCACGGTATTAGGGACTGAGGCACTCCGGCCCATTAGGATCATGAGTCCTATGGCCCCATCTTTCCAGATTGTCTGATGACTGAGGAGAAATCAGTAACATGGATTCGTAGGTGAAACATCCTGATTGTAGCTGAATGCAATTAATTCATTAAAAACACACATACACACTCTTGGACATTTATCCCAGATACATGAAAGTTTACGTTCAGAAACCTGTACATAAAATGTTCATAGCAGCTTTCTTCATAATAACCCAAAAGGGGAAACAGCATAGAGGTCCTTCCATGGGAGATGGTTAAACCATGGGATACGACTTGGCAATAAAGGAACAAACTGATACGCGCAACCACTCAGATGACTCTCCAGGGAAATGTGCTGAGTGAAAAAAGCCAATCCCCAAAGGTTACATACTATATGATTCCATTCATCTAACATTCTTGAAATGGCAAAATTATAGAAATGGAGAGCAGGTGAGTGATTGCCAGGGGTGAGGGCTGGGCCGGGTGGGGTGCGGGGCGATGTGGCTATAAAAAGACAACATGAGAATCCTTGTGGGGATGGGAATGTTCTGTATCTTGACTCTATCAACGTCAGTGTCCTGGCTGCAACACTGTCCTCTGGTTTTGCAAGATGTACCACCGGGGGAAACTGGGAAAAGTGTGCATGGGATCCCTCTCTATTATTTCTTACAACTGCATGTGAATCTACAATTATCTAAAAAAAAAAAAAAAAAAGTTTAATTACACAAACAAAAAAGCAAACATACAAACAGGCCTAACAACATAATCTGGGTGGACACAGCTTGCTGACACCTGTAATTTAAAGCAGTCAGGAAATTTCCCCAGCAGAAAAGAACCAATGGGAAACAAAGTGATGGAGAAAACAGTTTCCCATTTAAGATTTTCCCCTTCATGTTACCCTTAAACTTGTCCCCCTCCCCCATTTCAGTTGCCTATGTACCTGGTAATGGATGGTGTCTGGGATCCAGCCCGGGGGCCACGTGGGCCTCCCCACCTTCTCTGTGTGGTCTGTTTCCACTCCCTCCCATTGGGCCCCCTTCTCTGGGTGTCAAGTGCTTTATGTGAAATTCAGGGAGACAGCGGTGATGGCCTGAGCAGACTGTCTTGCCCTGGACACAGAGCCCCTCAGGGATGGAAGGGACCCCAGACGTGTGTGAGACGCTTATCTATCTGATGGATAAAATGAGGTAAGAAAATGTTGCCTGTGACTTGTATCAGTGCCTCCCAAACTTATGTCATGTCCTACTACCCTAAAAAAATCTTACAATATCTAAGTACCACCCATACTATTTCCTATTTGTCCTTAAATCAAGATGTTTACATATATTTACTTAAGAAGAAAGCTTTGTCACTTCTGTAAATAAAAAAAACCAGCGTCAGTTGCCAAAACAGAAGTAGCCAAAAAATAACTAGAATGAAACAAAGGGATGCCATCAAGTTACAAGTAGACACTGTTTCCCGCCAGAGGCTCAGAGCCCAGGGCCTGCTCTCACCGTTCAACTGGGAGATGACCGAGCCCCAGACAATATCGAAGACACGACCGACCCGGCCTGGGCCATTCTCTTGGAGTGGATAAGGGTTGAGAGAGAATTTCAAAAGCAAATAACTTTTTCCTAGTGGGATGTTGTCATATTAGAGACTATCCACCATCTTTTGTAACAAATGCTTTTTAAAAATTTTTCAGTGGAGAATCTCCAACATTCCCAACGGCAGACAGAAGAGTATAAATAACGAAGCCCCGTGACCATCCAGTCCCGTGACCACAATCCACGGCCAGTCCTGCTCCTACTTCAGCCAACCTCACCCGCCCCTGTAATTCTGACACAATCCCAGACATCCTATCATTTCATCTGCATTTCAGCGTGTCTCTCTAAAAGATAAGGACCCATCTATATAAACGCTGTACCCCCAATACTATTATCACATCTAAAACATTAACAGCAATTCCTCAGTCATAAAACATCCAGTCAGAGTTCAAATTTCCAACTGTCTCATAGAGGTCGTGATTTTTTTCACCGTTACTGTTTGAAGAATCAGGATCCAAGTAATGTTCACACACTACAATTGGGTGAAATGAGCTTTTAATCTACAGGTCCCTCCCACTGCCCTGTCTTTCTTTCTCCCCTTGTGATTTCTGGGTTGCCCCTTTATCTCTGCAGTAGAAGTTTGTCTTCAGAGCTCCTCGTGCTGAGTCCCGCCTCCCGTGTCACACACTTGCGGGCACCACCACAGGAGCAGTGGTGTCCCTGTTGCACTAGTCTGCAGCTAGGTTTTGGTCATGGGCCCTGGAAACTTAGGAGGCTCCACCGGATGGCATATCAGAAATTACACGGACAAGACCAGACCCCTTCGAAGTCCTAAATATCTGTCTCTGCCCTCACACTGTGACTGGAAATTGCTTTTTCAAATTCAGCTTTTAAACTTGTCAGCGTAGCAGGGAACTTGTCAGTTCCAAACTCTTCTTTCTAGCAATAATCAAGTTACACCATGCGTGAGATGGCCTGTTCCCTGAGTTATTTAACCAGACTCCAGAGATATTAACCAGGAAAGAGTCAGCCCAGCCTATTTCAAAAGAAGGTGCATCTCTGGGAGAGCGTGGGGGGTTGCACGGTGTGGGAGGACAGAACGAGAGGACGCCCTGGGAGATACCAGCTCCAGACTCGTCTACCCGGGGGCATCGACCTTCACGTGTGAGATTTCCAGAGAAGCGCCCGGAGAGGGGAGTGGGTTGGAGCTGAGCTTGGCTGTCACCCCACGGAAAGGAGGGCTGAAAGTTTCAGAGAGCTGTGGCCCTGGGAGCAGCCTGACCCAAGGGAACCCCGCAGAAAGTTGCGAAAAGACTGCTGTCCTGGTCGGGATCAGGTTCAGCCGCTGTAACAAAGGGCACCCTCAGGAGGGTGGCCAAGAGAAGGTGGCCTCGCCCGCACGCTCAGTCTGGAGGCAGACGGTCTGGGGCCGGCCTGGCAGGGCTGCTCCAGGAGGCTCCTCTCCCTGCTGCCCTGTCACCCCAGGGCA
The DNA here is from genome assembly GCF_020826845.1 of Diceros bicornis minor. Classification (NCBI taxonomy): domain Eukaryota; kingdom Metazoa; phylum Chordata; class Mammalia; order Perissodactyla; family Rhinocerotidae; genus Diceros; species Diceros bicornis. The sequence continues at coordinate 81,305,680 of NC_080741.1, read as the reverse complement.
GTTGCCCTCATCCACGTGGGTCAGGACGGAGCTCCAGCCTCAGAGCTTGTGCTCCCAGCAGCAGGACAGAGGGAGAAGCAGAAAGAGGGGCCTGCTTCTCTCTCCTAGGAAGCATCCTAGAAGCCGCACAAATTGCTCCCTTCCCGGCCTGGAGGGAGAGCTCGGCTACACTCCCAGCCTGGCTGCAGAGGAGGCTGGGAGCTCTGTAGTCTTGGGTGGCCACATGCCCAGCTAAAAGTCAGCTGTTCGGCTGCTCTGAGAAGTGGACACTGCTACTGCGAGCCGCCTGGACCTCTCTGCCACACCCCTTTAATGGTCCCTCCCACCACCCAGCCACGCCCTGCCAGCTGAGTTCAAGTTTTAGGAAAAATGGTCCGTCAGACGAATTGCATTAAGTAATTCATAATTCAGGAACCAGCTGAAAATCATGGGCCGGTGGTTGCTTCTCATTAGATTTGCTGGCACGTTGCTGGGGGGACTCCATTACCAACTCTGAGGGTCTCTCCCTCCCAGAGCGCACTGTGCAGGAGCAGCCAGAAGCGTCTTCTCCAATGGAAGTCGATCATGTCACTCCCCTGCTCCTTAGAACCAAACCCAAAGCCCTTCCCGCGGAACTGAGTGTGGACTAACACGGGAGATCACAGGCCGCCGCTGGCCCAGCCAGCCAGGGCCCAAAGCTCACAGAAGAGGAGGAGAAAGTCTCGTTAGCAGAGGGTTCTACTATCGGAGCTGACTGCTGTCCAGGCTGTGAGCTGGAGGATACTTAAAATGCAAAATGCACCAGTAGGAAGTGGTCCTAGAACAAAGGGTGCTGGTCCAAGCCCCCACTCCCCAGCCTCGCCCCCCACCTTTGTCTTCTATGTGCCTAACCCTCCAGCTTTCTCTGGTCTCGAATGCCTCCTCCCCATTTCTTGTGGTCAGAGCCATGCATCAGGGCCCCGCTAGACGGCACCTCCCTCAAAGACGCTGTCCTGATACCACCAGCCGCAGGTGAGCGTGTGCTGTGCTGTGCATGTCCTTCCTTTCTACCTGTGAACAGGTGACTGCACTATAGTTAGGTCCGTGTCCTGTCTCCCAGCTGGACCGTGCTCTTCCGGCGGGAGCTGTGTCTGATTCAGCTCGGGGAGCGCGAGGGAGTTTGGCCAAGTGCCCGGCATGAGGGCTTCCCAGAGAGTAAACCTCATGGGCAGAGTGTCTGTGGGAGACTGAACGATTCAGTGTGAGTAAAGCACAAGGAGGGGGTGGTAGTGAAAAGGTCCGCAGGGGGACAGGTCACAGAGGGTCCCGAAAGCCCACTAAGGAACTGGGACTTGGCCTGAAGGGAATGAGAGCCATGCACCGATTTCAAGGAGAGCGACACTGGTTGACCACACATCGGGCTGTTTAGTGTCAAGAAAACCAAAACGGGGGACGTGAAGGGGGAGTGACAAGACTCCCAGCCCGTCCCCAGCCCTCTTTCTACTTCCCCTGGCCCTGCTCTCAGAGGGAGAAGGAAAATCTTCTCTGATTTTCCTTCAGATGCTGGGACTGCCCCTGGGCGGTCTTGTGAGCACATTGACAGACTCTGCACGCACTGCAACCCAGCCTCGCGAGAAGCAGCCAGGGGCCTCCTGGACATTCCTCACGCTTCTTAGGAGCCCACGCAGAGGCTCCCTGATAGAGGAACCCTCCCTCTGGACCCCCCAGGATGTCTGGCTGCCCCTGGAGCTCCCCTGGAACCTTGAGCTGGCTGAACAGCCCATACCTCGGTCAGGACTCTTAGAGGAACTGCTCTGTGCCACTGTCATAAACAGGAGAAATCCTCACAGTGGAAAGGCCCAACGCCTGCATTGTAGTCAGAAAACTCAGCTGCACTTGTAAGGGACCCTGAAGCCGCTCTGGGGGCCCACACCCATGCCACTTCTCTGACGCCCCACACAGGCTGGCTCACGGGACTTGGTTATGCTAACACGGACCTCTTGGTTGTAGTTAATCAAGGCCACAGGATCAGAAGTTTCCCTTGGTCCTTCTGAGGATGTTAGGTAACGTCAGTGCCCAGTTTCTGCCTTTCTGCCCTGCAATATGGCTCACAGCCTCTTCCCTTCAGAACCACGTTCGTTGCTCTTGAGAGTTACCATCGTAATTCTAAGTCACTTTCCCATTTAGTTGTTCTGACTAACTCCAAGTACTACATCACTGCCCACTTCTCACACTGCAGCACGCACAGCCCCATCCTGTGCAGGGAGGATGCAAAACAGCGTCTCTGTGACACATCTTTCTGGAGCTTCAAATCTATTGTAACACTTGGAAACCAAGTAGTTTACAAGAACCGTCCCTCTTCCCCACAAACATGGAAGAAGAGACGGAGAGGACAGGGGAGGGAAGAAGTGCCCCCGGAAGAAGAGTCCGGTCTGGCAGACGTGTAGCTAGGGAGGCCTCTCCTTGTGTCCCCCAGGCGCCTCCAGGCTGTCCTCTAGGTTCACCATGCGTTCTGGATACGATGCTTCTGAAGGCCACTGAAGGCCACGGAGGTGCCAGATACTGTTGCGATTTGAACCCCGGGAAGAGAACGCCGCAACAGTTTTCACCCCTCCGTCGTCCAGCGGACCAAACCCTCTCTCCCGCACGTCCGTGCACAGATGGCCTGGACTGCTTGCCCTGCTCCCACTCACAGCTGAACGCCTCCACCCTCTGGCCAACCTCTCACGCCACGCTGCCAGCCTCCCTGGAGCTCAGCATCTTGCTCTCCATTGCAACTGCAGGACTGCGGCTTGACCTCCCCACAGTCTGTGATCTGAACCCTGCCCGACATCACGGTGGCCTCACTCTGTTGCGTTTGCCATGCTTCTCGCTGGGCAGGCAAAAACAGAACCCACTTATAAAGTCTAGGAGTCTCCCAGCGGCCCCCTGTTGGTCCTGGCTGGGGCCAGAGGGAGAAGCTGGGGTCGCCCCATCAGGCTGCCCAGCGTCGGCGCAGTCTCCACTGCCGCACCCGCCGTGGGGGCACTTGGTGTTCCCCGGGGCTCCACTACGGTTGCCGGTGCAGTGGGTGGAGGGCAAGGCCCCAGGGCCACGCTGGGGTGCTGGGCTGGGGGTGGCGGTCCTCGACTCCAGGCTGGGGAGGGGACTGGCAGGTTCTGTGGCCTTCAGCCCTGACTCCTGCTTCTCTTCAGGCCGCTCATCTGCCCTGCGGAACCAGGTGGGCAGCACCGGTGCACTCTGACTGCCGGTTCCGGTGGGCGCAGAGACCTCTGGCTGCACCTCCAGGATCTGGAGAGAACGCTGGGTGTTGGGGACAGGTGGGAGGCAGGACCTTACAGTGATGAACTCTCCCTCGGGTTTCTGAGCCCTTAATATTAGGTACGTGGCCATTACCTCATCAAACTGCCTTCTTTTTAATGAATGTCGGATCTTGCCCCACTTAAAGCCCATGTTCATCATTTCCTCTATCACCCAGGGGTCCCTGTAATCACCAGGAAGCTCCCTGTAAGGCCTGAGGTCCTCCTGGCCCGTGTTGACCCACGGGTCGTTCATGAGATCTTCTAAAGTTATTCTCTGGCTGGGGGTGATGGTCATCATTTTGTGCAACAGTTGAACACAGTCAGGTGTTAAGGCTAGATAAGGGAACCGGATTCGCCCTCTGAGTACCTGCTGCCTCAGTGTTGCGACGTCCTCTCCTGGGAAAGGCAGGCAACCTGTGAGCATAACATAGAGCACGACACCAAGGCTCCAGACGTCGACTGGTGGGCCGTGGTACTTTCGGCGCAGCAAGATCTCCGGGGCAGCGTAAGACACGGTACCGCAGATGGACCCCAGCTTGCGGCCCAGAAACACAGTGCTCAGACCGAAGTCTGCCAGTTTTACATTCAGGTCCTCATCCAGAAGAATGTTCTCCGGCTTCAGGTCCCGGTGGACAATGCCTTTCCCATGGCAGTAGTGGATGGCTGAAACCAACTGCCGGAACATCACTCGGGCCTCTTCCTCTTTCAGGCAGCCGTGGCGGTGGGTTTCTATATAACCATACATGTTTCCTCCAGGAACATACTCCATAACGAGGAGTAACAACTCTTCGGTGTCAATCACCTCCAACAACTGAACGATATTCGGATGATTCACAGCCTTCATAATCTGCACTTCACGGCCAAGTTTCTTGATTCTGGAGGGGGTCTGTTGCTTCTTTTCAATGACTTTAATGGCCACTTCCGTCCAGGTCGGGATGTGGCGGGCTAACCACACCGTGCCGAAGCCCCCCTCACCCACCGTCTCAATGAACTCATAGCTGTTAATATGGGGCGGCACGTCAACAGCAGCGGTGGCCGCACGGTCCGGAAGCATGGTCATCTGCTAGCTACACTGACAATGCTAACTATGCTAACTATGCTAACAAACAAAACTATAGTATGCTAACTAATACTAACTAATGATACTAACAATGCCACCTATGCTTACTGTGCTAATAAATAATACTAACTATACTAAATATGCTAACTATGCTAAATATGCTAACTATACAAACTGTACCAATGATACTCACGATACTAACTGTACTAACGATAAAGAAAACAAGGTAACCACAGTCCAAAGCGCTACAGGTCACCACCAACGTGCTTCCTCGGCTATAAGGACCAAAAACCTAGGCCCGGCCAGACACTCATATAGGGATTTGTAAAATCCATCACAGTGGCTCCTTATGAGGTCAGAGCAAGAAATGGGCCAGTCATGGCAGGGGATGACCCACAGTGGTTTTCTCAGTGTCTGGTCTCAAGACCCCTTTACCCTTTAATAAAAAGCACCTTGGGGTCCTTTTTCTTATGTGGGACATTAGAGAGTGAGATGTCACTTATTTTTATTACTGTTATTACCAGTTGTAATTTTAAGTTTCAGAAGCGATTCCAATTGGTGGTGCAGTATATTCAAACTTTTTCAACTATTTTGTGTTGTTTTTTTTTTTCCACTGTGTAGGGGTGGTATACAATTAAATCGTCCTGGATTTCTAAGTTACATTTTATTTTTTTAATATAAAGATAGACACGTCCCCAAATCCTTTGACCAAAATAGTAAATCTACTAGGAAAGTATGGAAACACCTTTACATAATCATATTAGTTTCTGTGAATATACGTATAGTCATTCAGCTTATTTTAAAGTATTCTTATAACAGGCCCATTTTCACTTTGCAAAAGAAGATTCTGAAGCTCCAAGGTCTCAATTTAGAATATTATTTTTCAACCACTTCAGACTAAGAAATGAGTAATTTTTTTTTACCTGGAGAACTGAACAGAGTGGCGAGTGTGAAAATGAGAAATCATATTTTATAAAATCAATATGTTAATTTTCACAGCTCTTCTACACCGAATTAATTGTTACTTTTTATTTAAGAGACAGTGGATGGACTAAACAACTGGTTGAAAATCACACAACTAATCACTGGATCAAGACTCTAAAATTTGTATATGGACTTTCTTCCCTCCCAGAAATGGAACAAATTCAGGAATCTGTAACAAGCATGTAGATAACAGCAGATGCGCTTGCGATGCTTGGCGTGAGAGGTCTTACAGTTATAGCATGCTGTAAAATGTCAGGATTATACGAAAAATGTGCAATTTTTATATTCTCTTAGGGATTCTTATAATTGGCATAATAAAAGTCACCATATGGGAAAAGTTACCACTGGTATGGGTCACAGATGCTTTTAAAACTGTCTCAGCCTTTAATTTAAGTAAGTTTTAATCCTCACTTTCTGACAGCTTCAAATGAACTATGTTTATCTTTCACCCTACAGTTAAATATTAAGATCCACTCAATTCATTTGTTTTCTTAGGCCCGTTTTAGTTTTGAAATATCATATTCTTTTAATGGAAATGATTTTCTGTTGGTTTTGTTTATAATTTCTCTTTTCATGAATTAATTTTACCAAAAATAATTTCACTCTAAAATACAACATGAAAAATGATAACATCCAGGGGCCGGCCTGGTGGCGCAAGCGGTTAAGTGCGCGCGCTCCGCTGCGGCGGCCCGGGGTTCGCTGGTTCGGATCCCGGGCGCACACCGACGCACTGCTTGGTGGGCCATGCTGTGGCGGCGTCCCATATAAAGTGGAGGAAGATAGGCACCGATGTTAGCCCAGGGCCGTCTTCCTCAGCAAAAAAAGAGGAGGATTGGCGGATGTTAGCTCAGGGCTGATCTCCTCACAAATAAAAAAAAAAAAAAAAAAAATGATAACATCCAAACTTTTTTTTTTTTTTAGGATGGGCCTGCTTTTCACCAGGATGGATGCCTTAGAGAACATGAAAATTAGGCAAAATTATCAAAGAATCTCAACAACAAAAATATACCTGAAGGTTTATAAAAAAAATTCTTATTCAAAATAAACAAAGTAATTTTATGTCACGTTATTTGTTTTACACTCAACATCAGAGATCACTTATGTACACTATAATGCCTTCTAATACGAGACTGACTGGGAAAGAAGCAACTGCTTAAATAATACTGACCACAGTTAATGAATATCATCAGACTGAAGGCAGTACAATATATTATTCTACCACAAACTTCATTAGTACAGTGAATAATTTTAAATTAAAAAATCCAAAAAGAGTTACTACTTTAATAAGTAATATTACCTCATCTCCCTGATTTCAGATTATTATATTTTATCCAAGTTCGTCACTAGAAGCCTTGGTATCATTGCCTGGATTCTGTTTAAAACAGGTGTTGATGAGCTCTGCAAGTTCTATTTGATGCAGGATTATGCTGCTAGGTTCGTGGCTACTGAAGACAGCAGAGCACTCATCATAACTCGTCTATGCTCTGTATTGTCCATATGCCTTTCCAGATCCATTCTTCTCCTTGTTCTTTGTACACAAGATTGATCTGAATAAGCTGTTTCCTGCTACACAAATTGTGACGTTGCACTAGCAGCGGCGGCATCACTGGAGGGTTTGTTAAAAAAGCAGACTATCAAGCTCCATCCTGGACCCTATTCAATCCTACTGAATTAGGATTTACAATTTAACAAGATCACCAGGTAATTCTTAAGAACATTTTAGGGCCGGCCCCATGGCTTAGCGGTTAAGTGCGCGTGCTCTGCTACTGGCCGCCCGGGTTCGGATCCCAGGCGCTCACTGACGCACAGCTTCTCCGACCATGTTGAGGCCGCGTCCCACATACAGCAAGTAGAAGGATGTGCAGCTATGACATACAACTATATACTGGGGCTTTGGGGGGAAAAATAAATAAATAAAATTAAAATAATAATGATAATAATTTAAAAATATTAATGCTTGTGACCTGTGGGAATAAGGTCCCACGGTAGATCTAAAGACTCTTTCTAGAAAAGCTAATTTGGAATGATCCAGCCAAAGACCTATCTCAAGGGACTTTTTGAGAGCTTTCCTAATTCCAAGTTTGCATCAATTTGTTTTCAATATCGAGTGCCTATTATTTGCAGGGCTCAGTATGGTCTAAAGCAGGGAGTCTTGACCTTAGAATGTGAACAAGTTGGGTAGGTGATAATATTAGAAGGAGTCAGCTCTGTGGTATTTTAGAGCCTGGGTCCAGGCATCAGACTCATTTGGGTTTCAATTCCCATTTTACCACTCACTAGCTATGTAATCCTGTGCAAACCATGGGGCTATATAATGCCTACTTTATAGAGCTGTCAGGAGAGGAAAATGAGATCATTATAGAGGATTTGGTGCAGTGCTGACACATAGCAAGTATTCAGTTAATCCCTCTGCTACACAAGGACTGGATGAAAGTGTAGAAGGTACTCTTCCAATTGTTTTACTTATAACCTCTTATTTTGTCTTTATCAAAACTCTCAGATTTAAGCAGAGTGGTTTTTGTTTTTTATAATTTTATTTATTTATTTATTTTTCCCCCAAAGCCCCAGTAGATAGTTGTATGTCATAGTTGCACATCCTTCTAGTTGCTGTACGTGGGACGTGGCCTCAGCATGGCTGGACAAGCGGTGCGTCCGTGGGCGCCCGGATCCGAACCCGGTCCGCCAGCAGCGGAGTGCGCGCACTTAACCGCTCAGCCCCGGGTGGCCCAGCAGAGTGGTTTTTACCTTGAAATTTTTACTGTATTTGCTCCTGTTAACATGTTTTTCTGAGTCCTGGTTAATTTTCAAGACTCAAAAAATTGGAGGTTGAAAAGGCTTTTGAGGCTATCTGATCCACTGTTACAGGAGATGATTGTCACTCCTTTTCCACTGACATTTAAAACCAGGAAATAAACACTATTTCCTGGACTATTCTAGTTACTGGTCAAAGAATAGGAAATAAAATGAGAGGGAAGGAAGGGCAAAGGAATATGTAGGGGAAGAGGGGGACTAGCGGGAGAGGCATTGGGCAAGTATGAGGAGCACAGACTAAAAGGGGGAAATGCAAGGAAGAGAAGGAAAAGAGACAAAAGAGAGGACCTCAAACAAGTCCAAGAAGAGTGAGAAAAGGGAAAGAGGGGAAAGTACGGAGGCACTGCAGTTTGTCACTGCAGGCACCAACAGGGTTTAAGAGTCGGACGTTCTGGGTGCTGATAATTGTAAAATGCATGAGTATAAAACATATTGCCTAACTTCTCTGAGTCGTGTTCTTCGGAGTTTGTAGTGCAGATTAAACGAGATTAGTGGGATGGACGCTCTGTAAAGTAGAGAACTCTACTCAAATAAGGAATTGGGAAGGGGAGAGAAAGTGGCAGAACAAGAGAGGGAGAGGGATGTACGGGGGGAGAGGAAGGGGAAAGGGAGGGGAGAGAAATCGGCAGAGAATGACAGAGAGAGAAAGGGGAATTGTTGACAAGGCAGGTGAGAACTAAGGCAAACTGCAGTAACTGCTGCTGTGGCTACTGCGGCGACTCTCCAACACATTTCGCGTCGACAACTTGCCAGGTACGTTGTTAGAGCTTTACATGCATAATTTCACGTTATCCTCACAACATCTCTATGGGGCTAGGTTCTAGTATTATCCTCATTTTATAGAAGAGATATCTGAAGCAGAGAGGTTTTGTAACTTTCCCAAGGCCTTACAGCTGGGAAGAGGCCAAGAAGGGATGAAACGCAGGTCTGTCTGCAAAGCCAGTGCTTGTTAAAATCATCGCTAAGAACCTCGAAAGAGGCTTGGTGGGTCTCAGGTGCACTCTGGTCCCGGTTCTTCTGAAGTATGACCCGGGGTCGATCCCGGGTCACAAAGCCCGACTCGCCAGGCCCTGTCTCCACCTCTCCACTAACAGCGCCCTGCCTCCATGGAGATCGGCGTGGGGCGGGACTTCTTTCACGCAGGAGCACTTCCGCTTGGAGCCGGAAGCGCCGTGACCAGCAGAACAGGGACCCGCGCGTGGGGACCTTGTGGGGAGTTTTGAGTGGCGCCGCTGTGGCGGCAGCGAGGGTGACCGACTTGAGCACGTGAGTCCGGTGCGGCGACGCTGACCCCGGCGTTCGCCCTCAGCCAGGACCCCGACTTCATGACTGTCGCCATCCGCGTGCCGTACGCCCGGTCTCCGCGTTCGACGTCTGCTTCGAGGGAGTCGACTTCAAGTTCTCCGCCGAGCTGTACTTTCTCAGGCGAGTTCGGGGTGTTCGGCCCGGGGAAGAGCATATGTTGGGGCTTCATTCGTTCATTCATTCGTGAGATAACTGCGTATCGAGGGAGGAGGAGAAGGCGACGGAGCGCGTCTCGATTTCGCGACTGCCTTCTCCGAGATCTTCGCGGCTTCTTTCGGTGCTGAGGAAGTGCCCTCTTCCAGGCGTGCGCTCTGGGTGCTGCGGAGCTTGTTCCCGTCGTAAGCCTTCTTAAATCCCACATTAAGGAGATTTCAGAGCCGCTTGAAAACGTGGCGTTTGAGACGGCGCCCCCGTGCTGTTTCTGTTCTTTCCTTCGCTCTGTTTAGTCCTCCTTTCCCCGGGACAGCGCGCGCTGACTTCCCGACTGACCGGTCCCTTTGACTTTTCTCAGTCCACGTTCTGTTGATGGATGTCTTGGCTGTGACCGCTCTACCTCCTGAAGTTCTCGGCTCCCTTGGCCCCCTTGCCGCCACAGTAGCCTCGTTCTCCTGCCTCCTCGTCGCCTGCTACTTCTCTGTTTGGTTTTGCCCCTTAGTTGTGGTTGTCGTCCCCCAAGTCTCAGTGAGGGGCCTTCAGCACTTGTCTGTCTGCGTTTTCTCCACGCAGAACCGTAACAACAGTAGTAACAGCTAACAGTTACAGCTCAGCTTGCACATGGCCGGCAAGCTATGCGTTAAGTGGTTTGTGTGCATTATCTCATTTAATCTTGACAGCAATCCGCGGAGATAGGCATTATTATTAGCCCCGCTTTACAGAGGACACAATTCTCCCTAAACATTGTCAGTCCCTTGCCCCCTCCCCTTTCCTATGAGAGAAAATCTATTCTCCTAATCTTGCGCATTCAGGTGTAGCTCCAGCCTGCCTTTCCTGCCCAGTACTTTCCTAATAGAAACCTTCCTCTTAAATCAAGCTGATTCCTTCACTGGGCCTGAACCAGTTTTGCTCAGATTTCTATTAGGACTAGCTTACTTCACCTACTTGAATATACTACACTTCCCTGTTTCTTTACTCATTTATTCCTTTGATTTATTTATCAAGCTCATGGGATATACCAGTTTCTGTTGTTGTTATTGGGGGTGTAATGGTGCTTCATGTAGTTTACATTCTAGTGGGGAGAGAAAAATAATAAACAAACAAGTAAACATATGACTACAAATTGTGGTTAAGTGCTCTAAAAGGAAATAAAGTGTGCTGATAGAGAATAAAAGAGAGCCTGAGTTTATCTGAAGTGGCCAGGGAAAGCCTTTCTGAAGAGGTGATTTTTAAGGCAAGACATGAAGAATGGGAAGCAGATGATGATGGTGATAGCAAACATTTATTGAATTTTTACTCCAGGTTAGTGTTTTATGTGGATTACTTCATTTGATTTTAGCAAGTCCTATAAAGTATGTTCTAGTATTTACTCACTTTACAGATGAGGAATCAGAGGCTTAGAGAAAAGTTCTTAAATGAGATAGGATTGTAAAATAAAATAAATACAATAAAATAAAAATTTCAACGTAAAAACCACTGTGCGTAAGTGTGAGAGTTGTGATGAAGACAAAATACGAGGTTATGTATGAAACAATTTAAAGAGTATTCTTCACACAGATTTGCCCATTCCTTGGGTAGCAGAGGCCTGGGAGTTGGGCACGCCTGGGTCTCAGCACACTGACAGTTCTCTGACTTTGGGCAAGTAATTCAGTCTCAGTTTCCTAATCTGTAAAATGGGACTAATATTAGTGTTTGTAACAAGTTGATGTGAAGATTGAGATGGTGCATGCATAGTCCTCATTACCATGGCTGGTAATTAACCATGTGTTGAATAAATAGTATGTATTAGTATTTATTAAGGGCTTGCTGTTCCAGTTGTCTGTGGCTGCATAACCAGTCAAACTTAATAGTGTAAAATAACAATCATTTAACTCCCTATCCTGGTTTTTGTGTGTCAGGAATTTGGGAGGGGCTTGGCTGGGCTGCTCTGGCTTGACGTCTTTAATACAGTTGTGGTGACATGGTGGCAGGACCTGGAACCACAAGGGCCTGAGCACCTGGGGACTGGTGGGGTGAGTGGGGGAAGGCACCTCTCTTCATGTAGTTTCAGGACCTCCCTGTGTGGTCTCTTTGCAGGGTCTAGTTTTGATTCCTTTGGGGAGTTGGACCTCTAACAGGGTAGCTTGAAGGTTTCAAGAGTGAGTATTCCCAGTGAGCAAGGCAGAATCTATATTACCTTTTTACCTAACCTCAGAAATCACAGTGTCATCTCTGCTTTATTGTATTGCTTAAAACAGTTCCAGAAGCCCATTCAGTTTTAAGGGGAGGGGACATAGACCCCACTGTTGGGAGGAGTGATGTGAGATGGGCCATCTTTGAAATTGCAGTTTGCTATAGTATACCAAAGATGAATAAAACCTTGCCCCTCTCCTTGAGGAATCAAGAGTCTAACAAGGGAGGCAGATCTTTGAACAACTATGATTTCACTATTACACAGTAAGAATTTAGCTCCATACTTAAGAGAGTTTAGGAGAAGGGAGTTGATAATAGCTTACATCTTCTGAACGCTCACCTACTGTGCCAGCTACTAAGCTCTTTGTGTTATCATCTCCTTCTCCCAGTAACCCTGGGATAGATTCTGTTATTTTTCCCTTTTTACAGATGAGGAATATGAGCCTTGAAGTTAATTGTACAAAGAAAGTTACAGAGGTGGTAAACGGCAGAGCTGGGACTCAGATTCTGATAGTAAAGTTAGTGTTTGTAACCATTATAACAAACTGATTTATCCATAAACTGACTCCTTATACTGGGCTTTGAAGGGATCTTGGTTCAGAAAATGCATTGTAGCTTCAGGAAACTTGGGATCCAAGGTGACTGGGTTGTGAAGCCCTAGGCCTTTTGGGGTCGGCTGAGTTTTTATTATTATTATCACTGTTATAGTAGGAAGTAAGGGAGAGGGGGTTATGAGAGAAAAGAAGGCTCAGATGATAAGTTTGGAATGGAATAGTGCCAGCCTGCCACACTGATGAGTTTAAATTACCTAGTCAGTGTCGGGCAGCCGTAGAAGCTTTTTCAAATGGAAAAGTAATAGACTTCTGTTTTAGAAAAACTCTTTTGGTGACTCAGTGAAAGAGTGACTGAACCAGGGTAAAGCTGGAAACAAGGAAATCAGTTCATTTTGTTTAGTATGAAAGAGGGGGAAATCCCCTTATAGTAATAATGAGATTTGAGAAAAACACTTCTGCTTTCTGCTTTTTTTTAAGTATATAAACAATTTTTTTTATTGTTTCCCATTTTTTGGCTCTTTTTTTTTTTTTTCGACAGCCAATTAGTCTACTTTTATTGAGCCCCTGCTGTGTCAGGCACCAGGTATATAAATGACTCTCATTCATTAGGAAGGGGGAAGTATTATAACACATGATAACTAATAGTTACTTTAGCTTTTCTTTTTAAGTCTCTATTTTATCAGTGACTAGGGGCTATTCAAACAGAAAGATAAGTTGTCTCTGATTTCTTTCTTCTTAGATAGGGAAGAAATCTAAGTTATTTAGTTTGTAAAATGTTAAAGAAATGCTGAGGAATTTCCTTTTAAAATGATTGACAGATTTCAATGGTAAATGTTTACAACCATTGATAATCACTTATGCTACTTTGTAATTTAAGGACTTCATGAGACCTTATATTAAATCTGCAGATTACCCCTTCCTGGAAGAATTGTAGAAATGGAAGCAAGCAAAGGTCTTATGATGCAATTAAAGGCATTGCCTTTGGGATTTTTGTTAGTTTTTTCTTTGGATTCTTCATGTTAGAGTGACTACGTAAAAAGCTTTCAAGATACTACGGGGATCTGTAGATGTATTGCTAGTGCAATCTGTCCTTGTCACTCTTGATTGTTTCTTAATGTCCAGTGCCTGTTATTGATAGATTTCTTTCTTTTTTTCTTTTTTGTGAGGAAGATCAGCCCTGAGCTAACATCCATGCCAATCCTCCTCTTTTTGCTGAGGAAGACTAGCCCTGAGCTAACATCCATGCCCATCTTCCTCTACTTTATGTGCGAGGCCGCCACAGCATGGCCTGACAAAAGGTGCGTTGGTGCGCGCCCAGGATACGAACTCGGGCCGCCAGCAGCAGAGCACGCGCACTTAACTGCTACGCCGTGGGGCTGGCCCTTGATAGATTTCTTAGCAAGTACAATTTCTTCAGTCCTTTAAAATATATCACAATATTCTTCAAAGTAAAGTTCAATTAGTTAAATACTGTGTTTCTATTTTCTAGTAGTTTTATTTCCTACTTCCCCTACATTTAGTAAGTGTTTAAAAGTAAAAAAATGTGTGAGGCGATAAAAGATGTAGGTGAGTTTAGCTGTGAATCAAATCTTTCTTGTACAGTTTTCAAACTTAAAATTTATTAACATGCAGGTGAGAGAGAAACTGTCCATAGGTGGCATTTAAAGGCTGATTGAATTTTCTTCTCGTGGTTAATAAGCCCTTCATTTCAGCTAGCCATGACCATTTATTTCCCTTCATAGAAGCCACTGATTTTCCTTTCTTGCTGGATCTGGAATCAGAATACTTTGTGTACTCTCATGTAGTTTATTCGGTGAATATTTATTGATCTCAGTCAACTAGGCCAAGGGAGGAAAGATGGGATGAAAGAGGTAAATGACAGAGTTCTAACCCATAACACAATATAATTAATGTGATAATGAAGTATAATGAAACTGCTTTCGGGAGATAGTAAATCTGCTATGAAGTGCAGATAAGTTGCATATTGAAGCGAAGTTATTAAATTTTAAATGTACACGGGTTTAGGAAGGTTGTGTATATGGAAATATTTGGCTTGAGTTGTATCTGATATATTAGAATACAGTTCAGTACACTGAAAGCTGTCAAGTGTTCTGAAATGTAAGAGTAGTCAATAATGTGCTAAGTTCATAGGAGAGCCTAGATGAAGTGGATAAACCCCCTCAGGAAAGAAGTACAGAGATGGAATTTGAGTCTTTAGACTGAAATTTAGACTAGACAGTGAGATGTCATTACCCAGCTCATGATTCTTTTATCATATCTAAAAGTCAAGTGGGAAAAGGTGATCAGAGCACATCTAGTATCTTCATGAAATCGATATACAGTATTTTCATCTTTCAGGACTTTAAAATAAGAATGAAACAGTTAAACTGAAAATGCTGTATTTTACAGATCAAAGGAGGTGGTACTACCATAGATGGAGTAATTTGCCTTATAGTTAACATTTCAGGGAATGTGAAGTTTGGAACATGTAGGGAATTGTTGTTGAGTTGTGAGAAATTCCTTTTGTAGGCTTTGGTTGGCATGAAAATTAGATTCATTTAACAACCAGGAGGAAGTAATTAGATTGAACAAGACTTTAGTACTTGATGGCTTTTTTCCAAGTGATTTTGTTGGCGTATTTTTGAAGTAGTGCCGTGATATTTTAGTTTTCAGTCCAAATTTTCTTCAATTCTTTAAGGTGCAAAAATTTAAGTTAGTGCTAGGTAATTCCTTGACAAAAAATGTTGACATAAGAAATGAAGAGATTTCAAAACTAAACTATGGTTTCCCCTGGTGTTTTGAAAGCTTGAATTAGAAAACATTATCTGATTAAAGTTCTGATACATTTAAATATTCATTTAGTTAGGAAAACTTGCCTCTCTTTTATTTAATGTACCTAGTTGTGTTTCATAGTGTTTTTATGGTAACCACAATTAATCAGCTATAGTAATAGAGTATAAGGGTTATTCATATTTTAAGGAAAGAAATAAAGAGGTTTGGACGTTATGGTACTGATGAAATTTCATACAATAGAAGAATATTAAAAATATTCTTAAAAAAAGGGTTAAGACTCTGAACTGCTGTAAATATATTACCTGTCAGTATCTGAATTTCTCAGTTAAAAAAAAAATCAGATGTTTTTTCTTAAAGATCATTTGATTTTTTTACATTTCCTTCAGGTAGAAGTGCGGTTTTAAAGTGTCTACTGGATATTCGCAAAATTTTTCAGGAAAACGACCCAGCTTAACATTCTAAACAATCCCTACGTCTCAGACTACTGTGTGTGGATTCAGAAAGCCAAGGAAGTTTTGAGTTCCTTGCGAATTTTACATACTCCTGTCTCTGGAACACCTGCTTACCCAGCAGGAAGAAAATGAAATAACCTGGAGTATAAGTTTTAATGAAAGAGAAACCCCAGATAGCTACCAAACACTGGAAGAATTGACTGGATCAATGTGGGGAGCTTGGTGAACTTGCTTAGAGAAGAGGTGCAGACGGTGAAAAGGAAATTTTACCAGAAAAAACTGGTACAGCCTGGAAGATAGGTGTTAAAGCAGACAGTGGTGAGTTTTCATTGTTATGCTGTTGATTGTCCAATATGAAATCTCTAGACTGGGTATCCGAGCCTGTATCCGTAGTCAATTTACAGTGGGGTCTAAGTGAGTGTGCATGTGTTGGCCATGTCTGTTTAGACCCTTTGCCCATTTTTTAATGAGATTATTTGTTTTTTTGCTGTTGAGTTGTATCAATTGTATGAAATCCTTGTATATTTTGCATATTAACTTCCTATAGATACGTGGTTTGCAAATATTTTCTCCCATTCCATAGGTTGCCTTTTCATTTTGTTGACGATTTACTTTGCTGAGCAGAAACTTTTTAGTTGGATGTGGTCCTACTTGTTTATTTTTGCTTTTGTTGCCTTTGCTTTTGGTGTCAAATCCAAAAAATCCTTGCCAAAACCAACGTCAAGGGGCTTACTTCCTATGTGTTTTTCCAGGAGTTTTGTGGTTTCAGGTCTCACGTTTAAGTCTTTACTCCATTTTGAGTTGATTTTTTTGTATGATGTAAGATAGTGGTCCGGTTTTATTCTTTTGCATGTGGCTGTCCAGTTTTCCCAGCACCATTTACTGGAGAGACTGTCTTTTCCCCATTGTATATTCTTGGCTCCCTTGTCAAAAATTAATTGACCATATATGCATGGATTTGTTTCTGGGCTCTTTTCTGTTCCCTTGATCTGTGTGTCTGTTTTTATGCTAATGACCATATTGTTTTGATTGCTATAGCTTTGTTAGATAGTTTGAAATAGAAAGTGTGATACCTCCGGTTTTGTTGTTGTTTCTTTAGATTGGTTTGGCTATTTGGAGTCTTTTATGGTTCCATACAAATTTAGGATTGTTTTTTCTATTTCTGTGAAGAATGCCATCGGAATTTTGATAGAGATTGCATTGAATCTGTAGACTGGTTTGGGTAGGATGGCCAAGTTTTTCGAGTCCTTGAGCGTGAATACCTTTCCATTTGTTTGTGTCTTTAATTTCTTTCATCAGTGTCTTACAGTTTTCAGTATATTGATCTTTTACCTCCTTGGTTAAATTTATTCCTAAGTATTTTATTCTTTTTGATGCTATTGTAAATGGGATTGTTTTCCTAATTTCTCTTTCCAGTAGTTCGTTGTTAGTGTATAGAAACACAACTGATTTTTGTACTTTGATTTTGTATCCTGCATCTTTACTTTTTTTTTTTTTTGAGAAAGATCAGCCCTGAGCTAACATCGGTGCTAATCCTCCTCTTTTTGCTGAGGAAGACCGGCTCTGAGCTAACATCTATTACCAATCCTCCTCCTTTCCCCCCCCCCCCCAAAGCCCCAGTAGACAGTTGTATGTCACAGCTGCACATCCTTCTAGTTGCTGTATGTGGGACGCGGCCTCAGCATGGCCGGGGAAGCGGTGTGTCGGTGCGTGCCCGGGATCCGAACCCAGGCCGCCAGTAGCAGAGCGCGCGCACTTAACTGCTAAGCCACGGGGCTGGCCCCTGCATCTTTACTTTTAATTCGTTTATTCTAACAGTTTTTTAGTGGAATCTTTAAGATTTTCTGTATATAATATCATGTTATCTATAAATAGAGACAGTTATACTATTCTTTTCTGACTTGATTGCCTTTTGTTTCTTTTTGTTGCCTGATTGCTCTGACTGGGACTACCACCAATACTATGTCAAATAAAAGTGGCAAGAGTGGGCATCCTTGTCTTGTTCTTGATCTTAGAGGAAAAGCTTTCAGCTTTTCAAATGCTGCAGTATTTACTATCCCTTGGAGATATAGTAGGAATCTTCTGTGCTCTGTTGTATTAGTTTCCTACCCAGATTTTGTGTGGAAAGCAATGAGGATGAGTAGAGCGTGATCTCAATAGAAATTGGAACTGTGAGAGGTAACAAGTTGAGATGGTGGACACTGGCCACTAAAGTGTTTCAGAACCAACTGGGAAAATACGAGATGGATTTTCTGCCCTGGAGCCTCTGAAAAATACCTTTAACCTGAGAGTTGTGAGGGAAATATGTTTGTTTTAGGATAAACTTGTGAGTTCCTGTGGAGAAAAAAAGTGTAGTGTTTGGTAGGAGGATATATTTACTAGTGATATGAGTTGTTTTGCCTTCCTAGAGGAGAAACTGCATAAAGGAAGAAATGGAAGGGAAAGAGAAGAAAAGGAAGCAAAGGGAGGTGAGGTTGCTTAAAAACAATTAATGGGTAATGAATTTCACTAAATTCTTGAGGAACTTGAGCAAAGTAGATTTAAATTCTGAGTATGTGTTCTATATTGGGGGGAAATTTCTATGTGGAGAAATTGATTCTAAAGTTGAAAATGTGTTTATGTTTCATGAGCATCTGTTCAGAATAATTTTATTTTCATGTTGAAAAATAAGGTTTTTTGTTGTTGTTGTTCTATCCTAGTTTCTACTCATCCAATGAGTACACTCCTAAGAAAATTACTTTTGTTGCCAAATTTTTAGTTGATTTACTCATGGCCTGTTTTTGTTCTTAAATTATATAATTTTCAGGGAAGCATTTTCAGTTTTATCAAATAGTTGTGTTGCAATAAAAAGCTGTATCTTTCACATTTTATAAGTATTTTTTCATCTATATATGGTGTAGTAACTCTTGAATTGCATCTCTTGGATCTAATTTAGAGTAACTTTGCTTGGTACATTTGAAACTTAAAATGCACTGTGTACATAATTTATTTCAGTTTGTGGGACTTAATTCCTGTCTGACAAGTTAATGTCGTAGAGCTTTTGAAGCTCTCCATGGTTTGCTTTACCTGGGCTCCATCACTTCTTGCCTGGCTATTCCCATTTGTGTGTGTGTGGGTGTGTGGGTGTGTGTTTGGGAGGATGTCATGGGTGGATTGGCAAGTGGTTGGTGGAAACATGGGGTAAAAAAACCCTGTGTGTGTGGAAATCCTAATTCATAAAACATTATGACTTAGTGGGTATTTATTAAAACTACAAAAGGAATTCTTGATTTAAGACTCCTATATCAATGGTAATCTTTTCTGGTGTATTTAAGTATTAGTTAAATGCCTGTGGGGAGTCTAGTGAAATGTAAGATAAATTTTAGTAACCATTGACAATTTTATATTGATCACAAATTAGTATTAGGCATGTCAAAAATTATGTGCTGCCTCTGCTTGTTAAACCTCAAATTCCCCTTCGCAAAATAGACTAGGGAAAGAATGGAAAAACTATTCATGCAAATAACTTCTAATAATCATCCTCACCAATTTTTTTTTATAATACTAATAAAATTTACATACCATGTAATTCACTCATTTAATAGAATGAATTGTCAGGTCACAGGTCAACTCTTTGTGTTTAACTTTGAGGAACTGCCAAACTATTTTCCAAAATGGCCACACCATTTTGTATTTCCACCGGCAAGTATAGATATCTGATTTCCCTACATCCTCCCCAACATTTGTTATTGTCCATCTTTTGGTCTGTAGTCACCCTAGTCAATGTGAAATGGTATCTCGTGGTTTTGATATGCATTTCCCTAATGGATAATAATGTTAAGCATCTTTTCATGAGCTTATTGGCCATTTATCTGTCTTCTTTAGAGAAATGCCTATTCAAATCTTGTGCCCATTTTTCAAAACTTTTTTATTGGGGTAAAATATACATAATATAAACATTACCATTTTAAGTGTATAATTCAGTGGTATTAAGAACATTCACAGTCTTATGCCACCACCA
The DNA here is from genome assembly GCF_020826845.1 of Diceros bicornis minor. Classification (NCBI taxonomy): domain Eukaryota; kingdom Metazoa; phylum Chordata; class Mammalia; order Perissodactyla; family Rhinocerotidae; genus Diceros; species Diceros bicornis. Next base: position 81,286,136 of record NC_080741.1, on the reverse strand, counting down.
CCATCTGTCTATCTCCAGGCCTTTTCCATCTTCCCACACTGAAACTCTCTACCCATAAAACAATTAACGTCTCACCCTACCCTTCTCCCAGCCCCTGGCAAATGCCTTTTGGCTCTCTGTCTCTTTGAATTTAACTAGTCTAGATACCTCATAGAAGAGGAATTATAAAATATTTGTTCTTTTGTGTCTGGCTTATTTCACTTAGCATAATGTCTTCAAGATTAATATATGTTGTAGCATGTGTCAGAATTTCCTTTTTTTGTTTTTTAAGGCTGAATAGTATCTCATTGTATGTAAGTATACACATTGTATATGTATACTACATTTTGTTTATCCATTCATCTGTTGATGGACATTTGGGTAGTTTCCATCTTTTGGCTATCGTGAATAATATTTCTGTGTACATTGGTGTACAAGTATCTGATTGAGTCCCTGCTTTAAAATCTTTTGGGTATCTACCCGGAAATGGAACTGCTGGATCATATGGTAATTCTTTGTTTGATTTCTTTGAGGAACCACTATACTGTTTTCCACAGTGGCTTCACCATTTTATGTTCCCACTAGCAATGCATTATGTTCTAATTTCTCTACATCCTTGTCAGCCAGTACTTATTTTCTGTTTTTTGGATAACAGTCAACCTAATGAATCTGGAGTTCTATCTCATTGTGGTTTTGATTTACATTTTCCTAATGATCAGAGATGTTGAGCATCTTAGCATATGCTTATTGGCCATTTGTATATTTTTGGAGAAATCTGTATTCACGTACTTTGCCAGTTTTTTAATTGAGTTGTTTTTTTGTTATTGAGTTGTAGGAGTTCTTTATATATCCTGGTGTTAACACCTTATCAGATATATGATTTGCAAATATTTTCCCCCATTCTCTGGATTGCCTTTTCACTCTTGTTGATAATGTCCTTTGATACACACAGGTTTTTTATTTTGCTGTAGTTCACTTTATGTATTTCTTCTGTTACCTGTGCTTTTTTTTGGTGTCACACAATGCCTTTTATATCAACATTGATTGATTTTGAAATGTCTTGGGAATGTATCAGGAACCTTCCAAGCTCACAGTGAAGAATAAACGTTTTCTAGACTTTTAATTTTTTTGCTTCAAAGTTCAAACTTTGTTATTGGCTACAAATGTTTCAGTTGATTCTGTTGAAGTGATAGAATCTCTTCCTTCATTTTTGAGAAAATGTCTATCAGTTGTCTCCTAGTCTGAATAAGCGTTATTTGTTTGACAGTCCTTTCAAGTAAAAATGGCTTTCTATGAAAAATAGCAGCTAGTTCAGCTGGCAGCAATATTCAACTCTTGTTCCTTGAGATGTCCATAGTATTTTGATTTGCAGCAAAAGTCCTTTATGTATACTTCTTATTTTGTTATACAGAATATTAAAAAGATGTGTATTCAGAGGTTGAGATTTAATTAGTAAAATTTTGTTTGTTTTATTAAACTTCAAGTGAAACTTTTTTGTTTTTGTTTTTTGCTATGAGTTTGTGGTGGTGAAGAAGTTGATGGCTAGGACTAGTACAGTTTGGTACTGCTCCCTTGATTTGTGTTAAAGTGTCATCAGTTTTTCACTAACACAGTGAGAAAGTCAACTCTTATTCTTATGAAAATAGCTTTGACTTTTTGGACGACACTTTGAGAACTGCTGCCTTAGCTTATAGGGTTGCTGGGTGGGATGGAAGAGTGATTTCAGATCAGCACTCCCTTTACTTTAAGTAGTCACCTGTGTAAGAGATCTCTCTGCTGCCACCGATGGTTGCTGTCTGTCTGGGGAAATGGTTGGCAATCCTGAGTCTTGCATCTCCTGGAATTTAGGCTGTTCAGGCAGGTATCATCACAAAATTTCCTTATGTTGGTGGTAAAACGTGAGGGGACAGGGATAAAAATATGTTTATATTAATAAATCAATGGATACAAAGAAGTACACAAGGAAATTATATATTTTTATTTTGCAGATACCTGTTGGATAGAACCTATGATATATACCTTTTAAAGGGCAAAAGATCCTGAAAATAATAGCTGAAAGCAAAAGAAAAAGGAAAAATTAAGCTTATTTTGCTATTTAACGGATACAAGACAAGAAACCTTGACTAGTCTATGTAGGCATTATAGCTGTGATGTTAAGAGCTTATGGTATGGAGTCATTCTGACTCGTCCACTTAAAATTATAAATGTGAACTTGGGCCAGTTTCTAATGACCTTTTTAAAATTGGTAACATCTTCCTAGTTAGGTTTGTTATGAGGGATGGGGTCAAAATGAAATGTTTTAAAAATGCTAAGAATAGGACTTGACACACAATAGACTTTCACCTGGAGATGGTTTATTTTAGAGGTTTTTATCAGAGATTTCGATTTTGTTTGGGTCGGGAGTTGAGAGAATTGGATGGAAACTGATTGGAGTTTGTGAGTCAGATTGATCAGGCATGGTGCATGCTGCCAAAGACAGTCTTGCTTCTGCTTATTCAGATCTTAATTTTGTTAGCATTAGTGTCATGGTAAATTCTGTATTTGTGCTTTGTGTTCAAGAATGCTAAAGCTACATGGTATCATATTTTTTTAAATATTTTGCTTGTAGGATTCAATGGTCCCAATTTAAAGGCTATTTTATTTTCAAACTGGAGAAAGTGCTGGTTGATTTCAGAACTTCAGCTCCTGAACCAAGAGGTCCTCCCAACCCTATGTGGAATATATTCCCTTTGATGAAATGAAGGAAAGAGTACTGAAAACTGTCACTGGATTTAATGGGTATGCACTTAATACTATTTTAAAGTTTTAATTTTTAGTAGAACATTATAGATTTTTCTTTAAATTTTGATGTGTCTGGTTGTTTAACTGATTATCCATTAGAATAAATTCTGTCTCTCTAGTGACATATGTAGTAGTTATTGATTTTCAGCTTACAAATATTTAAAATATTTACAACTTTTAGCATCAGACTTTAAATGGGTTATGACAGTAGAAACATTCAGTTATCAGGAAATATTTTAATATTTTTTCTTTCTGTTTTATATTTGGTATTATAAATTCTTGCACTTTGTATAGAACCTGTATATCATTTGAGATAAGTCACATTTCTTTTCAAATGAGAAAAACAATTTTTGAAAGTATTCTACTTAATGATGTTTTATTTAAAAAAAATTTTTGGAGTCTGTCTTCTCCACCAAAAAGTAACCATTTTTAGCCCTTTGTAAAACATTACACTGAAAAGACACTCTGCACTAAAATAAAACTGATCTTTTAAAAAATGTTACTGTGTCTCATATTCTGTGTCATTTTAAATACTTCCTTTGTAGGATGTTGTATTTTGAGGGTTTCTTTTCTTGAAGGGGAGAAGTATTGGTGAAGTTGAATGGTTCGGTATTTAGTTTGGCATTAACAATTTGGAGTGTGGGGTGACGATACCAAATTTAATGAATTATGGATATGTTAACCTTAAATTCATATTTAGGAGCAGCTTTTATTTGAAGAGGTTTCAGTTGTGAGTATTTTTTGATAGCATAAACAGTCTCATTCTTTTCTTCAGATATTTAATCACATGGGATTTGCAACAAGATAGTGTAAGTCAGTCAACCCTTTGTTATATGTCGTGTTCTTGTGTTTTTAAGTTTAGGCATTTTGCTTAAAATATGAAATTGTTATGCTTTGGTTTTGGGGCTGTTACTAAAATATTTTGGTGGGGATAGAAATCACAGCTTTGTCTTTGAGGTTCATCAATTATAGTTGCCCCTGGGGGTTTGGGATGGGAAGGAGACTTATTTTCTTTGTGTACCCTGTTGTACTGTTCAAAATTATTTAACCATATCCATATATTTCCTTATTAGTTAACTTTTTTTAAGCACATACTCAGAAGTCACATGCTATGTATTAGAAGTATGTTGCATAAGATTTTCTATTGAACTGAATGTGTTCAAGATAAGGGAATATTTATAAATAGTGCCTAGATAGTACTTAGACGTTATGGTGACTCATCTTTTATTTCAGTAAATTATGGCTCCTATGTAAAAATAACAGTTAAAGTGAAACGGGTCAAATTATACCAACTGCTTTCTGAATGTTAAACTGATTTACTTGTGATTCTGAATTAGTAATTCCATTTTCAGTTCTTTAAGTTGGACTAGACACAGATATATAGGTTATTAAATAAATCTAAATATTTGTAATTTCTTAATCTGTTAAACAAGTAATTGACCTTCTCAAAATGATCTGAATAGTCATTAAATGTCTAAACATACTTAAACGTAATTGCTTTTTTGTGTGTGTATGTGAGGACGATCAGCCCTGAGCTAACATCCGATGCCAATCCTCCTCTTTTTTTGCTGAGGAACATTGGCCCTGGGCTAACATCTGTGCCCATCTTCCTCTACTTTATATGGGACGCCGCCACAGCATGGCTTGATAAGCAGTGCGTCAGTGCGCGCCCGGGATCCGAACCTGGGAACCCTGGGCCGCAGAAGCGGAGGGCGCGCATTTAACCGCTGTGCCACCCGGCTGGCCCCTGTAATTGCTTTTAAAATGTTCTTTATCTTGAACCATAGGTATTTTGAACTTATATTTTTTTAATTTGATTTTTCAGAGTGGCAGTTTATGAATCATTTTCCCTAATTGGCAGAATCCAAGTCTTTATCAGTGACTCATTAATATTTTTCATTTTTAAATTTAACCTTTTTTGTATTATAATATATTGGTACATTGAAACATGTCTATAATATTTTTCAATTTTGTGTTTTGAATATATATAAATTAGTTGTTGTTTTAAAAAAAAGTTTTGCTAAGAGCATGGGTAGAAGTGGCGTTTTGTTCTTTTTCAACCAGTTTGAGCTTTTGTCCTTTCTAGTATACCTCTCCCACTATTTGTAATAGATCATCTTTTAAATTACAAAAGTGGTATATGTTCATAGTTTTAAAAAGATGCCCAAATGTCATAGGAGTACATAAAGGAAAGAATCAAAGTAGGATCATGTTATATGCTAGTTGTATTGTCCTTTTAGAAGAGCTTTGGAATCTTCTCTAGGTTAGTACACTTACAGCTCTGTCTTTTGTTTGAAATGGCTGCATCATTTTCTATTATATGAACAGGTATAATTCATTTGCCCCATCCCCATTGGTGGTGGACATTTATTTTTTGGCTGTTACAAGTAGTGCTTGTAGTGAGCATCCCTTGTACATACCTTTTTGTGTTGATGAATGTTAGAGTGTATGTACACTTAAAATTTTTATCAATACTGCCAAATTGACCTCACAAAATGTGTTAATTTATGCTTCTATGTGTATATAAGTGCAGAGAGTGTAATTCTTCAGTATTTTTGTGTGTATGTGTGTGGATTTGTTTCTTTGATTGCAAGTGAAATTGAACATCTTTTTATGTCCTTATTGGCTTCTTTTTTTTTTTGTGAGGAGATCAGCCCTGTGCTAACATCTGCCAATCCTCCTCTTTTTTTGCTGAGGAAGACTGGCCCTGAGCTAACATCCGTGCCCATCTTCCTCCACTTTATATGGGATGCCGCCACAGCATGGCTTGACAAGCAGTGCGTCAGTGTGCACCCAGGATCCGAACCTGGGAACCCCAGGCCCCCGCAGCGGAGCGCACGCACTTAACCGCTTGCGCCACCGGGCCAGCCCCCTTATTGGCTTCCTTATGAATTGTGATTTCATATCCTTTTTTGTTTTTCTTATCTTTTGGTGATTTTCTAATTGTTAAGTTTATTTTGTTGTTGTTTTGGTTTGCTTTTAATTAGTATAAAAGCTCTATATTAAACGCTTTGTAGTATTTTGCCATGAAAAAGATTATTCATCTTTTCTTTTTGAAGTGGAAATTGTCCATTCACTTGTTTGCTTGATTTCCTGAGCTGTAAGCTTCTGGAGAGCAGATGGTAACTGTCTGTTCCAAACAAGGCCTAGAACAGTGAATACCTGAACATAGGAGGTTCTCAAACAAACAAGTACTGAATGAACGAGTGAAAGGAAGAAGAGCTCGGTTCTGTATCTGTGTGTTGTTTAACGGGGCATGGTAGATAGAATTACATAGTTGAATACTTCTTTTTTTTTAGTTATATTTTCTTGTGCTTTCAAAATTACTTTTGAACTTTAAAATTTTATAGGAGAAGATGGATTATAGCTGCTCTCCAGAACTGAAGTTACGGTTTCTTAGGTGAGAAACACCAAAACTTAAAATTAACAAAATCAGAAACTTTAACGGAATGGTCGATTAAAATATTTGTTGCCATTTTATGTCCTCTGCTTGGGATTATAATGAACAGGAGCATATGGGCTCACTGAAACCAGGGCCATTGATGAAAATCCTCTTCCTATCATAGACACCATGAATATAGTTGAGAAACTGCCAGTCGCCAGAAGTTCATTCCTATAATGGGAGACAGAGAGAGATTTTGAGGGGTAGAGAGAATGTAACTTACATGCCTAGTAGTTTTAAAAAGACCTTTTTATGTCCTCTAAGTTTAGAAGGGAAGAATAATGAATGTAAAAGTAAATTAATCATTGAAGTCTTGCCCCTCCTTTGGCAGTGATGTTAGACCTAAGACCTCTCTAAAATAAGCAGGGAGTCTGATTGTGGGTAGTTGGCTGAAATAGCATGGCTCTGTATTTATGAGGGGTCTGGAGAAAGTGCACAACCATTTAATACCTAAAAATCTTCATTATATCATCTCTTGGGCAGGTATAGTCACAACTGAGGAGCATTTATCATCTTTTGGCATGATCGTCTTTCTGACTGGGGAATTTTTTTCTCTAAAGTTACTTTAATATACATGATTAACCAGATCTTGTTTAGTCCTGAAAACTTTCGCATGATTGTTTTATGTGTGTGTGCATGAACACAGACATCTCTTGTAAGTTTCTGCACCTGGGAGCTTGCCTCTTCATACTTGTTTTAAAGGTCATATATGAGAATTTTATACTCTGGATTGTAGATATAAAACTCACGCTCCTTTTTAAATTTTGTATTGTTTGCTTTACAGTTGGTTTGAGGTTATTCAGGGATAAGAGAATGGGTTCTAGCCTTTTGTGACTTTGTTCTCTTACTCTCTTGACTGTTTTATTGCTTGCTGGATTTTCTGCTCCTCGGTTGGGAAAAATAGAGTTTTTGCATTTTTTGTTAATATTTGTGTCGATGTTTCTTGGGTGTATTGAATTTATTAGTTAAAATGTGTTTATTTCTTTTTTCTTCACTCCCTTTTCTTCCTCTTAGCATAACTAGTTGAGAATTGGAATTATTTAATAGCCTTCCCTCCTTACTCTACTCCCCACCTTGTCTTGTCTCCTGGTAATACAGTTTGGTGTGATGTTCTCTCTAATAAAATTTTTAAAATTGAAAGATAGGAAGTAGCAGAAATCTAATTTTTTCTTGACATTTTTATTTGATGCAGGTAAAATAACAATTCAAACTACTCTAGGCACTATGAAAGATAATTAATTGGATTAAAAGTCTTGACAATTGCTGTGGATTTATTTTGGAATGGGGAATGGTGCAGATATTAGTTTACTTATATTAGTTTAGAGTTACTTACCATTATTGAAAGAGGCTAATTCTTCATTTTCTTAATTTTATTATACGTGTCATTTCACAACGCTTTCAATAAATCTCAGAATTTATGACATTTGATTTGAGGTATGAAATAAATACATGCATATGACTATTTATGTATATGTGTATTTATACAAAAGTTAAAGCCTCAGTACAGAAAGAACACATTGCTTTAAGTAAAGATAATATCACAGATTCCAATGGTGTTTTTTTTTTTTTTTTTGTGAGGAAGATCAGCCCTGAGCTAACATCCATGCCAATCTTCCTCTTTTTGCTGAGGAAGATGGGCCCTGAGCTAACATCTATTGCCAATCGTCCTCTTTTTTTCCCCTTTTTCTACCCAAAGCCCCAGTAGATAGTTGTATGTCATAGTTGCACATGCTTCTAGTTGCTGTATGTGGGACGCCGCCTCAGCATGGCCGGACAAACAGTGCATCGGTGCATGCCTGGGATCTGAACCCGGGCCGCCAGTAGCGGAGCGCGTGTACTTAACTGCTAAGCCACAGGCCTGGCCCCGCAATGGTATTTCTGACGTTTGTAGTACTTAAGAGTAAACAAAACTGAACCCATTCAGCCTTGGATAACTGAGAGATATTTAAGTTAGTTTCCACCTAAATAGTTCAGGTCTGACTTAAGTAATTCTGTTAACTAAGGCACAGTATAAATGTGGCCATTAATAGTCAGAAAATAAAGACGTAGTAAAAATCACATCTTTATGCATAAAACAAAAGTGAATTGGCTATTTTAGCATTTTTCTTAATAGGATGTCTGATTTTATGATTATCTCTTTAAATTTTTACTCTAATGGCCTCTGTGTTACATTTTATATTCCATTATCTTTTTCATGAGGAAAGTTGCTTGTATGACAGAGTAAGGTAGTCATTTATCTGATTTTTTTTATCTTAGACTCTGAATGAAATGTACCTTTCTTTCTTTTTTTTTACTCTCTGAATACCCTTTTTTCCAACTGAGTACCTTGGTATGTATTCAGAATATTTGTACATCTAATTGATCAAACATTTAAAACGGATTAAGATTTTAGTCAAACTACAGTCTAATCTCAGATTAAAATATAAGATGGGAAATTATTCCTTTACAGCTTAGCCTTAGTGTTTAAAATTTCTGTCTTTTAAAAAATAGCACTGAATTGCTAATTTATGCTTAGGTGTCTTTCTCTGATGTTCAGTAGCTTTTCTTGATATTTGAATTCCTATAGCTTTTAGGTATACAAAACTTGGTCTTTTTTTTTTTTTTTTATTCGTAAATGGGGACAGATTGCAGTAAAATTAAGATATATAGAGGCCGGCCTGGTGGCACAAGCGGTTAAAGTGCACGTGCTCTGCTGCGGCAGCCTGGGGTTCGCCGGTTTGGAACCCCGGGCGCCCACCGACACACTGCTTGGCAAGCCATGCTGTGGCAGCGTCCCATATAAAGTGGAGGAAGATGGGCACGGGTGTTAGCCCAGGGCCAGTCTTCCTCAGCAAAAAAAAACAGACAAAAAAAAGATATATAACTAATGTAAAATGTGTGATCCTATTTAATCATGGTTAGTTGTTTTCCTTGGAATTAGAAGGAATATTTTTAAAGACAAAGATGTACTTCTTGATTTTGTTTCTCTGTAGTTGGTTTTTGGAGTGTTTGTGCCTTCCCGCAATCTCATTAAATAGTAAATGGGATCAGGATGATGGTAGAAACTAAGATTTATTGAACACTTTATAAAATATTTCAGGTGCTGTTAAGTGATTTATATATATCATGTCATGTTTAGTCTTCATGACAATCATGTGAGAAGTACACTTTCAGAATCCCTGTTTTCCAGATAAAAAGATGAAGACTTAAGAGAGGTAAAGTCAACTTGGCCAAGGTCTCCCCGTGGGCTAGCTGGTATTTTTTTTTTAACCACCCTACTCTATAATTTGTACATTAAAAGTGGACTGGTCAACCATTTTCTGTAGTGTTTCTGAGTAATGCCATTTGAAAGGACCTATTACTTAATAATGTGGATCCTTTATTTAATAATGTGGTTTTGGGTTTTTTTCGCCCAAGTTTTATTGGATTTTGTAGGTGTACTTTTTTTTTTTTAAATGCTAGCTAGTCATGTCTTTTTTCAAAGCTTTTTTTTTAGTTCCTTATATAATCTTAGTTTCTCATCTTACTGTGTGGGCAAAAAAGGTAATATATTGCAGAGTAAACTGAATGTATTTTATTTTAAATAACCCAGAATACTTTTCTACTAAGTTATTTATTTTACGGTCTACCTTTGCTAATGAACATCCTTCCTCCATTTCCCCAAATTTGGGGATTCTGGTTCAGATTTTTCATTGAGAATGGGTAGTGTGCATTTTTTTCTTCTTAGCACGTGTCTTTCCTTAGCCCGTGATTTTTATTGGGAAAAGCCTTAATGTTTTCAGGAGTTAAAATAAACTGTTTCATGTGCTGTGTCTAATGGAAGAGGAACGGCAAGCCAACCTTTCATGCAGTTGTACCAAGCCTTCTCTCTGGATCTGTTTATCTGGTTTATTCTTATGCCTCCATTTAAAGACCAGCCTCAAATTAAGGTTGATGCTTGCTTCCCTGGCGTATAGTTTATTCTGTTGTCATAGCACTGTGTAGACAACGTTATTAGCATTTGTTTTTGTAATTGTAATTATTGACATGTCTAACTGCTTGGCTATTGAGAAAGTTTTTCTAGCTTACCATAGGCTCTCATATTTATATAAAAGGTTAAAAAGTACAAACTGTAAGAACCTTTTAATGCAGTTCTCAAAATTACATTAGTATTTTCAGTGGATACTTTTATTTATCAGTAGTGTTCTATTTATGTATTTTAGCCTGTTCATGTGAGGAAGGGAGGTGTTGTGTGACATTTTAGTGCCATCTGTTGGACACTTGGTAAAATGACTTGAAAGCTTCTGAACGTGTCTAAGACTGGAAACTTGTTTTATCATTGGCTATTATTGCTGACATCGCTCTGCAAACACAATACATTTTTTTCCCCTAAAAGCAGTATTAATATTCACCAACATACAATGTTAATAATTGGCTACAGTTTTACCCTCCTAAAGAAAATTAGCCAAAACCTTTAGTGTAAACATTGTTAAATAGGAAGTTATTCATCTTTTAAAGCTAATTTTAGTTTAAGAGAAAGTACTAGTTTTTGGTGTTTTTTGAAAGAAATTTAGTTAGAGGAAAAGACATAACTAGACAACAATATCTGTTGAAGGATTTGCCAGTTAGGTACTGTTTGAATATTCTTTTTTTTTTAAAGATTTTATTTATTTATTTTTTCCCCCCAAAGCCCCAGTAGATAGTTGTATGCCATAGCTGCACATCCTTGTAGTTGCTGTACGTGGGACGCGGCCTCAGCATGGCCAGAGAAGCAGTGCGTCGGTGCGCGCCCGGGATCCGAACCCGGGCCGCCAGCAGCGGAGCGCACGCACTTAACCGCTAAGCCACAGGGCCGGCCCTGAATATTCTTAACACTAGTGCTATTTTGTTTATTTTTGAATAATGTATGAACTTTTAACTACAGTATCACTGTGAGGTAGTCAGTGAGGGACTAGCATAATAGGTGGTGTGTGTGTTTAAGGGGTGGGGAGTAGTGAACTAAAAGAGGGGCTAAGGTGCAGGTGTACCACTAATACTCTGCAGTCATGTCGTGCAGTTCAGATAGATGTGTAATAAATACATTATATATTGAGCATAACGTATGTGAAGAGATCCTGCCCTTAAGAAGCTTTCAAATATGAGAAAAGACAGTTTGGAAACGGATGTTATTTGTTATATATGTACCTTGGGAAAATGCTTTAATTTTTTTTTTTAATGGAGTTACAGTTTGTGTATTAGCTGTAGGTTTCCAAGTATGTGTTGTCTTTATAGGAATGAAGAAAACAGATGTGTTAGCTTACTGTTTCATTATTAGTAATGTTGTTGGTGTGCCTTGTGCTTCTCTTTTGCATTTTAAAAATTCTTAGTTTTGACTGTATACTTCACTCTGAATAGGTTTTCAAAAGCAAGGAAAAGAGTATTTTTTCTCAGAAACCCAAGGGAATTTCCTATGACAATCATGATGAACATCAAAGAAGTTCTGTATTTCTACCTGCTTCTGAATATTTGTGATGTCAGGCAAACATTTCATCTTTAGTTGGTGCCCGGTCTTTTGGCAGAATGGTAGTTTTCTGACTTTTAGGTTTTGCTGCTACCTGAGAATTCTCAAGATTGATTCTTGGTCTCTCAGATAACTAAAATGTTTGTTTATATATGAATAACGTTTACTCTATACCTTTTCAAAATTTGTTGTAAATCTTACACTGACTTTATAAGGACATAAGAATAGTATTGATGCTAAGAATATGAGAACTAAATGTAGTTTGTCCAATTAGAAAATAAACTTCTGATTTTAAGTACGTGTGGTATAGTGGAAAGGAGATCATGGTATTTGACATTAGGGAAACTGGGTCTGAGTCCCGGCAGTATTACTCAGTAGCTGCCTTACCTTGTGGGGGAGAGTATTGTGTCAAACTGCCTATAAACAGTAAAGAACTTGGTGAATGTTAACTCTAATAATTTGAGGCTTTGTAATTCTCTTTATAAGAAGAATAAATAGATTTGTATGGCAAATACTTAAGTCTGAACTTTATGTTTGTACTTTTTAGCTGCATTTGTCATATCTAGTCTCATGTTTGCTGTTCGCATTGTAATTCTGAGGACTGCTAATAGTATGTTCAATCATTTTATATTTATAAAATGATTTTAGTTCCAACTTATGTCACTTTTGTATTTGCTATTGATCAAGTGAAAATTTGATTATGGTTGAAGTATTTGATAAAGTTAATAATAAGGCACTTTGAGTCCGTTGTATGTATTTTAAGTTTGATGTAACATGTAGGTTGTGCATAAAGTTGTAATTATGGAGCAGAGCCATATTTCTAATACTTTTTCCTTGGAATGACTTGTCTTATTTTATCCCAAAACAAAACATTTGTACTTTTACTGGAACACTGTAAAGAAATCTTTGTGTGCAAAAGAATGCTTGAGGAAAAGTTTCTGTGTTAAAATAAACTCTTAAGTTTATTACTATTTGTATTCCTTCGTTTGTAAACTTAAAATTGAATCATCAGAATTCAGAATGTTAACATTTTTTCTCAGTTTTGAAGCTTTTTGTTAATTTTGGATGTTCCTTTTTATTGCTTTTTAAGGCAAGGAAGGAAAAATGGTTTTCTTGTTAACTAAAAAGGTAGGTGTGCTTATTGTCTTGCCTGTTTTTAAGTGACACATCCATTCATTCCCCAGTTTTCTTTTGTAGCTTAACACATGGGTGACTAGATAAAGCTTTAAATAGCCAGTGTAATAATGTTCCCAATTCTCTTGATAATTAATGAGCTCAACATATAAAATTACATTGTTTTACACTATCCCTTTTACTCTTCAGTGACTGTGTGAATTGCTAACAGATCCAAGGAGGAACTATACAGGAACAGACAGATTTCTCAGAGGAGTAGAAAAGGTATTTATTTTATCATTGGAATTATATTAAACTGCAGCATAAAAGATTTCAGAAAAGAACACTGAGTAAGATCAGTGTCAGGCACCTTTTCTTGAAATAGGTTTCTCAGTCTGCCTGAAGTTTTTCCTAAATTATTTTCCAAGTTGTGTTCTAAGTTTCAGGGAGAGATTTTAATAGGAGAGAGCAGAGAAGGGCTTGTGATCAATTAAGTTTGGGAAAAGCAGATTATTGTTTCTTGGAAATTCACTGTATACATCAACGTATTAAAGGTTCTGCGAAGTTTTTATTTATTTATTTATTTATTTATTTATTTATTTAATTTTTTTTTTCCCCCCAAAGCCCCAGTAGATAGTTGTATGTCATAGTTGCACATCCTTCTAGTTGCTGTATGTGGGACGCGGCCTCAACATGGCCAGAGAAGTGGTGCGTCGGTGCGCGCCCGGGATCCGAACCCGGGCCGCCAGCAGCAGAGCGCACGCACTGAACCGCTAAGCCACGGGGCCGGCCCTCTGCGAAGTTTTATAATTGACATTTTAACTTTTTAATAGAGTGCTTTGCAAACTTGTTAACCCAAGGAATTTATTCAGTTCTGGAATTCAGAGGGATGCAACTTTGGAAAATCACCGATGCAAAGCATTTAACTTAGATATTGAGAAAGATACAGGTCAGATTTAAGAATGAGGGAAGCATTAGGTTTTTTGTGAGTGGGGGGATGTTAGTAATAAGGGAAAGGGCTCTCTGGACAAAGGAAGCAACGTGATAGACAAAAACTTCAAGGTATTTGAGGTAATGAAAAGTAAGAAATTTACTTGTCTGGAATGAAAAGCGAATGAAGGAGCCCTGTGGGAACCAAGATTGGACCAGTGGGTTACTAATTCCTTCAGTTGGTGATTGATCCTAAAACATAATCCAATGTTCATTTTTTTTTTTTTTTTTTTTTTTTTTTTTGTGAGGAGATCAGCCCTGAGCTAACATCCGCCAATCCTCCTCTTTTTTTTTTTTTTGCTGAGGAAGACGGCCCTGGGCTAACATCTGTGCCCATCTTCCTCCACTTTATATGGGACGCTGCCACAGCATGGCTTACCAAGCAGTGCGTCGGTGCGCGCCCGGGATCCGAACCAGCGAACCCCGGGCCGCCGCAGCGGAGCGCGCGCACTTAACCGCTTGCGCCACCGGGTCGGCCCCAATCCAATGTTCATTTTAAGGTTCTAATTCAAATTCAATGTATTTTACCCTTGGAGCAGGAATCCTGACCATTACTTAGTGATTTACGGTAGCTCTTAGGCCTTGCTGGATTACTATGTTTTGTTGAGCTCCCATGCCCTCAATTTAATGAGATTTCTGAAGGGCAGGAAATTGAGATGGTTCGTCAGTACTTATTTTTCAGCTCAGGGACTTGTAATAATTACATTTTGGCGACCTTTGGATGAAGAGGCAGTGCCACAGTAGTCATACCAGGAGTGGCCCTGCCTTCAAATCAGTGTTTCGTAGTTGTCTGACCATGGACCAGGTACTTACCCTAAGTCTCAGTTTCCTCATCTCTAAAATGTGGATAGTAATAGGGCTGTGAGGAGGATTAAATGTAAAGCACTTACTCTGGCTCATAGTAAACTCTTAGTGACTACTGCATGTTGATAAAGTTAATACCAGGAAGATGATATTATAAAAAAGATTTGAGTCTCTTTCCTTGGGGTTTATGTTGCTACACATCAAGCCTTGGATTGGGTACTGCTTTATGAAGGACTTCCTTATACTTGGCCTAAATACTTCAGTCTCTAAATATCTTGGGGTGATTCTACCTAAAATAAGAGAGCATGGTTCTGCTCTATTAGATATAATATATAATGCCAGGGCTTCAAATTAACTAGAGTGGAAAAAAAAGACTAGCAAAAAAATAAATGATATAGTAGGATATTAGATTTTGATCCTTTGTTATTGTTTTAGTTTTTGTTGTTTGATTGGAGTTTTCATTTTTAACCATTTCTTTTCTTTTCTCAGTAGAATTGGAATAAATGGAAACTTAACCTCCCAGGGTGATTTTGAGAAATTAAAAACAAATGATTAAACTTGATGTTGTAGTACTTTTCCTTGTATTAAATCACCAATTTTCGTTATTGCAGAATGTGATGGTTGTTAGCTGTTTATCCTTCTTCAGAGTAAGTATAGACATTTTTCTATTTCCTGTATATTCTAAGTATTATATCATTTCTAATATATTAGTCTTAATAGGTTGCATTTATTTTATATGTAATTAAACATGATAACATTTATCAATACTTGTGAATCTACTGTCCAGTCCCCAAAGTAGAGTGTTACTAATAATATTACTTATGTGTTTTTGTAGTAAAGGGATTTGGATTAAAGAGATCGGTGATTTACTATATTCTTAACGTTGTTGGATTTATGGACTGTTGTGGCCCTCAGGGCCCTGGGATCCCATCCTTCCTGCCTTTCCAGGGCATCTCTAGGGCATAACTCCTAGGTTGGGAATAGCTGCTTGATGACATTCCTCTTCATTATAGAAAAGTGTTTCCAGTTGTCAAGATTTATATAGCCAATTAAGATGTCAGTTCAGGGCACAGTCCTTGCCACTGTTGACATTTTGTCATGAGTGGACGTCCTGGAAAGAATTACAGGAGGTTCAGCAGTGTCCCTGCCCTCTATCCACTGGATGCCAGTAGTGTCCCTCTCTCCCCCCTGAAAAATGTCCTCAGACATTGCCAAATGTCCCGTGGGGATGCAGGGCAGGGGAAGGTGGTTGTGAGGAAGGTATTTCCCCCTGTTTAGAAACATTGGTTTAAGGTTAAAATATCTCAGATTTCATAGACAACAACAGTGAAATCATTTTAAAGCTCTTCCAAGAATATACCTGTGTTGTTAAATGAGATAGTAAGATAATCTCATAATTATGTTATTTCTCAAAGAAGTCATTTTGTTTGGTTCTGTGACATGAGATCTTACAAAAGATCTTGTAGATTGTGATTCTTAGTCAAAATTAAAGAAGTAAACCACCCATAACAGTGTTCTTTCTTTTCTCCTAGGAAAAACAATTCTAATGGTTTAAATAGACTGAATGGTGTTATGTTTCCTGGAAATTCACCAAGTTATACAGAGAGGTGAGATTATTGATTTTTAATATCCAAAGAATTTGCATTTTCCTAATTTTGAGTAGCAGCTTCAATATACTTTTTTAAAAATTGGGCATTTTAAGGAGGATATAGGACATACTAAACAGAATTAATTTGGTAACCCATGGATCTGAAAGTCAAAATTTCAGCAAAAACTTATGTGATGTTTTCATATAAACAAACCTTGGGAGGGATGACTTTTTTTCTTCTTCTTTTTTTTTTTTTTGTGAGGAAGATTGTCCCTGAGCTAACATCTGTGCCAATCTTCTATTTGTATGTGGGACACTGCCACCACATGGCTTGATGAGCAGTGTGTAGATCTGCACTAGGAATCTGAACCGGCGAACCCTGGGCCGCCAAAGCGGAGCACTCGAACTTAACCACTACGCCACTGGGCCAGCCCTGGGAGGGATGAGTTTTTACAAAAATGGGAAAATGATGTTCATTTATCTTACCATAGGTCTGATATATCTTACCATATCTTACCATAGGGCCTGGAACGCCTAGGCCACTTAATCGACCAAAGGTTTCTTTGTCAGTACCCATGACAACAAATGGCTTGCCTGAGAGCACAGACAGACAGCAAAGAGTCAAACTTACAGCAAAATGAGGACAAAAATCACAGGTTTGTATGTGATTTATATTTAAAAACAAAAAATGTTTTCACATTTCATAAAATGTTAACGTTTATTGATGGTTTTCAGCACTCATTTACAATTTCGAATTGTTTTGAGAGATAGAACAAGATTTTCTTGTGGTTATAAGAGCTATGACTTCTGTCTGCAGCATCACCATATGCTGAAGATGGGCATAGAAAAGGCTTTAAAATGCTAATTTGGGGAGATCCTGTTTATAGTAGAGTCTTAAGAAAGGAAAGTAGTCGTGATGCATTTTATTTCTTGTTTTTGAAAGTCACTTGAAGAGAAAAAAGCTATTTGTAAAGGAGTTGAAATTTTGTAAATGTAGATTATAAAAGGAAACCTTGTATTTATATTCCATCTCAAATTTTCTGCATCACATTAAGGGAAAGACTTAAAGACTATGTCCATATGGAAGACTTACAGTTTTATTATGAGAGAACATTTAACTTACTGGAGATTTGGACAGAAAGGTCATATAACTTGTTGACTAGTTCCTATTGGAATTATTCATTAAGCAGTTGAGGTTTCCTCAAAATGATTTTCTTGTGTTTTTCTTTGCCCAGATGTTATAATTTAACTTTGACAATGAAATACAATTAAAAAATTTAGACCTTAAAAAAGAGAATGTAGAAGGTGAAGAAAACTATCTTATTAATGACACTTTAAAAAAACATTTACAGTGACTCTCCGACATCTGAATCAGAAGGTTCCTCAGCGAGCCCTGTAAACACTAAACACGCAGATGAAGATGCTGTGGAAGCTGAGGGGCGTGAGGTAAAAAGACTCAGATTTGACAAAGAAAGTGAGATGGCCAGTCAGACATCTGTTAGTGAAATTTCTTCAGTTATGGTAGAAGGAACAGAAGCATCATCGTCATCTCAGGATAAAGACAAGGAAAGCAGTTGTACCAGGCAGCGCTGTACAGAAGAGGATGAAGAAGAGGATGAAGAGGAAGAAGAAGGTATTTAGAGGGCCAGCCCGGTGGCGTCGTGGTTAAGTTTGCATGATCCACTTCAGTGGCCTGGGGTTTGCAGCTTCGGATCCTGGGGGCAGTCCTACACACTGCTTATCAGGCCATGCTGTGGCGGCGTCCCATATAAAGTAGAGGAAGATGGGCACAGATGTTAGCCCAGGGCCGATGTTCCTCAGCAAAGAGGAGGATTGGCAACAAATGTTAGCTCTGAGCTAATCTTCCTCACCAAAAAAAAAAAAAAAGGTTAGAGACCATCTGTAAAAGAGTGGAGTAAGGAGATCCTCAAATTCTTGTACTTCATTTTTGCGTGAAAGAATTCAACATAATGGAACTCCTTATAATTCTGATGTTGGGCTTTTCTCCCACCTGTATGTAGTTGCTGCTGAGTTTCAAGGTATATGACTTGAACTGTAGAGTATCAGAATTCACGAAACTTAACTGTAGAGGTATTTTGAAAATAAAATTTAACTACAACATTTGCTTATTTTCAGTCTTTTATGACATCAAGAGAAGTGATCCCAGAAAGAAAAAATCAAGAAAAAGAATTGATGATGCCTTAACTGTGAATGAAGAGACTTCTGAGGAAAATAATCAAATGGAGGGATCTGATCTGACTCAAGCTGAGAAAGATTTACATTCTGAAGGTAGTGAAAATACAAGCTCTGTAAGTAGTGGTTCTGTTTGCCATGAGACAGGAAAATTAGTAGGATCCAATTCCAGTAAACCTGGAGAGATTCCCTCAGAATCATCCATGGAAAATGACGACGAAGCCACAGCAGTCACAGATGAACCAATGGAACAAGACTAACTATGTAGAAATATTTAGATGCAGTATTTTGCATATAGCTCTGGTTTTACACTGTATAAAACTTTTATGTAATAACGTGGACCTTGAGTTTTACAAGAGGAGCAGGTTGTAAAGTAAAGGACTCTACAGGACAAATCCTGAAAGAGTGGTACCTGTAAGAACTGTGACTGTCAGCTCCTCTGGGTCCTGCTTACCGCTGACTTTTTTTTTGGTCTGGTCAAATCAGTGGTTTCTGTATAGATCTTTTTTTAAATTTAGAATTAAAGTTTTTAAACTGAAAGGTAATAATTATAATTTTGAAAACCTTTTGGAAAATATCACGTTTAGTTGATACATACGCAAGAAGCTTTTTGACTTGTCTCTTTCTGACAGCTCTAGCAGTTTTCATATTTTGGTCATAGTTGCAACATTTTGACTTGTGAATTATAGGGTTTCCTCCTGGTTTCCAGATTTTATTGTTTGACTACAATGGAATTTTAAGTCATATATACATAGATATATATTATTCTAAGGGGGAAATTGTTATATTTTTCTGTTTCTATAAGAGATGACTTGATAATGATTGAGTTCAGCTCTTTCAGAAGACAGTTTCTTTCTCTTGTGAGTAATTCAAATAAAATCTGGCCCTTGTGAAACCCTGGAAATCTTAGGTCTGTTGAAATACCAGGTTAAACATATTCCAAGAGATCTGTTCAAACTAAAATTCTTTTGTATACTTCTGAGGTGCCTAAGAAAAAGACTTCCTTATTTATGAGAAAATGTGCTTTATCTGGGAAACTATGTTCAAACTTAGCTTACTGTTTTGTGGAATGAATGCTTATAAAAGCTGCCATGAGACCATCTCAGAAGAGCTGGGCAGGTTCCTAGACCTTTTGCTTGCTGTTCTGAACACTGTGAATATTACACATTTGTTTCCAAATTATTCTAGAGTACGCAAATGTCAATGGTGTGAAACACCACTGTACTGGAATATATTACTTTAATAAGGTACCGGAGCTAAATGACTGAAGCTTTAGGGTGCATAGAAACCACCGTAATTTGTATGACATTTTGAAGTGAATTAAATATTTTTGAACATGCTTCTTCAACAGCCAGTGTCATATTTTTCAGATCAACACAAAGCTCAATGCTTACTCTAAACTCAACATTTTCAAATTCACAGGTTTAAAGTCATACAATTGCAACTTCCCTGTCAGAATTACTGGCTGCCAAATTTATACTTGTTCCTTCAGCTGTACCTTTTGATATTTATAATTTTTAAATTTCTGTACAGTAGATTTTGTAGAATATAATGTGTTCACTGCCTTTGTGAAGTGGTATATAGTTGTATAATTTCTGTGTGTAAACTGAATGCTTGGGCTTTCAATACAGTATTCGTATAAAGCAATGAATATTAATGTTATGAAATATTCTAATACATTTTTATCAAAATATGAAAGAATCCCTTTTTCAATTTCAGATACCTGAAGTACATGGATGAACTTATAAAACTGATACAAACAGTTTCTGACACTATCATATGCTTTGGGGCGATTTGGGCGGCAACCACGAGTTTTACGTTTGGACTACTTAAATTGCTATAACTAAAAATACTAAAATGATTTGGCTCCGTTTATGTTTGTAGGGTAATATACTGCTGACTGACTTGACCGTCAGGTTCACAGCAGCTAGGTGATATATTTATGAATGTGTCTAATAGTTGAAATAAAAACTTACTGTTGATTTACTGTACTCAAGAGGGGAGAAAAATCACACATTGTCATTTTTTTTTAATTTTGCAAAAAATGTTAAAATGAAGCAAATTTTAAATGTGACATTCATTTGTAGTGATCTATTATTTTATTTTGTTGAGGAATATTTTTCTAATGAGGACAGATTTTAAACATTTTAAGTTTAGAAATTTTGAAATTTTCTTTAGAATATTTATGAAATTATCGTCAATAAACGTATTCTTTAAGATCTTGTGACCTTTTGATATTTTTTATTTTAATTGTGCCGTGGACCATTTGTAAACAAATTGATGTAATTTTGTTGGTTATAAGTTGAAGATTTAGCATCATGACTTGGAGGTCTGTAGTTTTATTTGTAAACTTGCAATTGCTATTTTTGCAAGGGCAAATGTATTTCTTTATTAAATAAAATCCAGTCATGGTGAATGTACCAAAATGCCATCACTTAACTCTATGAGAGATCTGCATTTTAATCTACAGTTTAATAGTTTTAATATTTATTAGATATTCATATGTTGATCATAGATCAAACTTGTTGCTGTTTATACATATAGTTGTCGAATGCTCATGGAATATCTTCTGTAGGATAGGTGGAATACTTCTGTAGTTAAACTGGGAAACCTTGTTCAGCTGGTTTAAGATATCGACATCCATTTGGAAATAAATTGACACAAGTATGAATAGGTGCACTTTCACAGACTTGGCTTCGTGAAAATGTCAGTCCTAACAGTAAATGATTCAGATGTGAATTTTTAAAGATTTTATTTTTATTATTTTTTTCCCCCAAAGCCCCAATAGATAGTTGTATGTCATAGCTGCACATCCTTCTAGTTGCTGTATGTGGGACACGGCCTCAGCATGGTCGGAGAAGCGGCCCATCGGTGCGCACCCGGGATCCGAACCCGGGCCACCAGCAGCGGAGCGCGCGCACTTAACCGCTAAGCCACGGGGCCGGCCCCAGATGTAAATTTTTAAAAGGCTAATTTTAAGCACATTTTCTTAACACACATCAGCAAAGTCATATTAAAAGGTCTAAATGAAGAACAAAGACCTCAGTGATTAAAAATATCATTTTCTCTTTTGGCCTTGAGCAGATTGTTTACCGTTAGACTCTAGACTCTGAACCTAACATATAAAAAGAATTTGAAGTGCTGATGAGGAAAGTGAGAATATATATGGAATATGTTTTTAGCACTTTTGCCTTTTAAAAAGTAAAAACAGATTATCTGCGTACATTTTAAAAATATCTTTTCAGGGGCCGGCCTGGTGGCGCAGTGGGTAAGTTCGTGAGTTCTGCTTTGGCGGCCTGGGGTTCGCAGGTTTGTGTCCTGGGCACGGAACTACTCACCGTTCATCAAGCCATGCTGAGGCGGGGTCCCACATAGAAGAGCTACAACTCTACAAATATGATGCACACCTATACACTGGGGCTTTGGGGAGAAAAAGGAAAAAAGAGGAAGATTGGCAACAGATGTTAGCACAGGGCCAATCTTCCTCAAAAAAAATCTCTTCAGTTCTGAAAATGTAGCAGGAGCAGAAGCGAGTAGTGGAAAATGTCCTATTTTAAATGTTGATTATTAGATCAATTGACCTAACCTGCTTAGGATTTCCTGTAACTACGCCTTTCAGAAGTGTGGACAGAGCAGTGAATTGCCCATCATGGAGCTATAACCCTTTGCCTTGCAAAGGTGTCCCAGAAATCCTGGGCTGGGAGGTACGGCCTGTTAAAACATGGAGGTTCAGGTATTTTGTTTTGCTGTTGTAGATAGGCATGTATGTATGCATTTTTGCATTTGTAAAATCAGCAGTTTTTCAAGTAACGTGATATACTAGTTTCCTTATAAAGGTACTTGGGCAGAATCTAATGCTGCTACAGGGTTTGATTATGAGAAATGTAACTTGTAAGGATGAGAATGCAACTTGTTAGAACCAAAGGCAATAAAAATTTTCGGTAGTGTTTCAAATTGTCTCCTGAACAGGAGTTTCTTAAATACATTGGTTTTTCATCAAATGAAGCTCAGTTCTCTCGAGATTTGTGCTAATCATAAAATGGCTTGAATGCAAAAACTCATTGTAATTTCATATGGAATTAGTATAATTAGATTTACTGGATTATTGGCCTAATAAGAAGGCTAGTATTGGCCCGGCCCCGTGGCTTAGCGGTTAAGTGTGTGCGCTCTGCTACTGGTGGCCCCAGGTTCAGATCCTTGGCGCGCAACGATGCACCGCTTCTCGGGCCATGCTGAGGCCGCATCCCACATACAGCAACTAGAAGGATGTGCAACTATGACATACAACTATCTACTGGGGCTTTGGGGGGGAAAAAAAAAGGAGGATTGGCAATAGATGTTAGCTCAGAGCTGGTCTTCCTCAGCAAAAAGAGGAGGATTAGCACGGATGTTAGCTCAGGGCTGATCTTCCCCCCACAAACAAAAAAGAATGCTGGTATGTATTGGTTAGATTACATCTTAATATTTCACATTAAAAAACATAATCAGGGGGCCGGCCCAGTGGCGCAAGCGGTTAAGTGCGTGCACTCTGCTGCGGCGGCCCAGGGTTCGCCAGTTCAGATCCCGCGCACACCCAACGCACTGCTTGGCAAGCCATGCTGTGGTGGCGTGCCATATAAAGTGGAGGAAGATGGGCACAGATGTTAGCCCAGGGCCAGTCTTCCTCAGCAAAAAAAGAGAAAGATTGGCAGGTGTTAGCACAGGGCTGATCTCCTCACACACACAAAAATCTGTACACTTTCTTCAGAATTTTCTTTCATTTCAACTTGGAGCCTAGATTACTTTGCCAAATAAATGTATTATTTTCATAATGCAATAAAATGTTAGAATAATACCTTTATGTGAGGAATTATTTGCTGTAATAGTTCACACCACCTGCCTCTGCTTCCCCCTCCCCACTCACCTCAGATAGTTCAGGATCCACAGGCAGTTCCTCATCTATAGGGAGGAAAGCTTAATGCATGACTGTATTACTGCTCTGTTTCTTAAGTGATAACGATATTTCTGCAGAGAGGGCGCATCTGAGATGAATGGACAGTTGTTCTTTGCTGGGCAACTCAAGCCTGATAGCTGACAAAAGTCAGATTTACCACGTAAAAACTTCTCTTTTGACCTAATTTGGCACCAGTTTGCATGCACAGGTCTACAACATTTGTGTTAGAATCATTTTAGAAATATCACTTTCAGACAACCACATGGTAAGAAGTGTAGAATTGCCCTAAGTAGAAAGGGTAGATTCTGCTTTCAATTCTGGGCTCTCGTTCTTTATACAGATTACTGCATGGTAGGTGACAGTAGAGGGTAACATTTGTGGCTCTCGACTCAGAAGATAGTACGTACAAATCAGCATGTTTCTGAATTTAGTATTTTTGGGTTTCGGCTTCTCATTCGTATTTGATCTCTAATTTATCCCCCTTTACTATTTACTAAATGATACAGCTAGTGCTGAGTTTTGGGTTAATGGTAGGAAGACTGGTTCTTCCACTGACTAGGAAGAAGATGCACAATCTCAGGCTACTTGCCTGTTGAGGATGAAGAGTGTACTAGTCCCTTGTAGTCTAACAATTTCAGAACAACAGGCATTTTTTTAGTTTAAAATTCCGCAGTAGAGTTGGTGGTCTTTGGAGTTATTTATAAACTTTCAGGATTTTCCTTTCCAAAGGCAATGCATTTTTTTAAACGAAAAATAATGACAAGAAAATTGCCAGCAATTCCCTGTGTCCTGGTCTGCAGACTCCACTGTTAACTCACTTTTTAACCTTGCAAGCCAGCTCTGTGTTTGGCAAGTGGTAACAGTTGAAATCTAGTGGGCTTTGTGGATACTGTCTACACGATCCACTTTAGATGCCTAAGTTTTGCCTATAATGCGACTACTTTCTGCCTGCCTCAAGGGTGCTGAGTTCGTCCCTGAAGGCTTTCTTTGCTGCTTGGTTTGCGGAGTTGGGAGCAGTACGTACTGTTGGACGTCCTTGACAGGAAATCCACGGGCAGTTAGTCTGTGAATCACCAGGAAATGTGCGTCCCAATAACAGAAGACTTCTGTGACTGTAAGACCAGCTATCCCTGGCCTATGGACAGGCGCAACAACACACCCTCACCTGACAGGACAGGTGTTTCTACAAGTGGGAAGTTGTGTCAGTAAACCAGCCAAGTCCTGCTTTAGATATGGGATAATGGGGCTGGATATTTGGTCAATAATGTTTTTTTTTTTTTTTTTTTGTGAGGGAGATCAGCCCTGAGCTAACATCCGTGCTAATCCTCCTCTTTTTTTTTTTTTTTTTTGCTGAGGAAGACCAGCTCTGAGCTAACATCCACTGAGCTAACATCCTCCTCCTTTTTCTTTCTTCTCCAAAGCCCCCCAGTAGAT
Source organism: Diceros bicornis minor (assembly GCF_020826845.1). NCBI lineage: Eukaryota > Metazoa > Chordata > Mammalia > Perissodactyla > Rhinocerotidae > Diceros > Diceros bicornis. The sequence continues at coordinate 81,261,421 of NC_080741.1, read as the reverse complement.
AGTCGCATGTCACAGGTGCACATCCTTCTAGTTGCTGTACGTGGGATGTGGCCTCAGCATGGCCGGAGAAGCGGTGCGTCGGTGTGCACCCGGGATCTGAACCCAGGCCGCCAGCAGCGGATCACATGCACTTAACTGCTAAGCCACCGGGCCGGCCCAATAATGTTTGTGTAAAGAAATCTTTGCAGTTGAACAGGCTTCCAAGACTTTTTGTGTGTGTGTGTGAGGAAGATCAGCCCTGTGCTAACATCTGCCAATCCTCTTTTTTTTTGCTGAAGAAGACTGGCCCTGGGCTAACATCCATGACCATCTTCCTCTACTTTATGTGGGACACTGCCACAGCATGGCTTGCCAAGCGGTGCATCGGTGCATGCCCGGGATCCGAACTGGCGAACCCTGGGCCGCCGCAGCGGAGCGAGAGCACTTAACCACTCGCACCACCGGGCCGGCCCACTCCAAGACTTTTAATGCCGCTTATATTTGCTGAGAATGGAGTAAATATGTGATCAGTAATTCAGCTGTCTTCATTTCGGATCATACTGTTTTTCTTTGCATTGCTTGCAATGCTACAGAATGGAGGGGTAAGTTCAGTTGATGGTGACTAACAGTTCCCATGTGCGTTTAGGAATGCATGTGATCCCACTTTCAACTTGACTGGGTGCCTAAAATTAAGTAACATGGTTGGAATTTAGAATATAGTTTCTTATATAAATATAGTTAACTTTCAGGCCATTATACACGAAGCTGTTTAGTCCCTAATGTGAGTGAATTATAGTAGTTAAGCATTTATAATGTTTCAATTGTAAGATGTGGACCAATTTCTAATGTGGGTTTGTCAAAAATGCCTCTGCCACAGTTGTGACTGCGAGAACTCTATAGCTTGAGGTGTGTCAGGGAGGGTCCAACAGCACATCACATATGTCAGTTATTTTAAAGTCAGAGGTTATGGATTTAACAAACTACTAAAGATATGTTAATATTTGCTGATCCAGAATGCAATAGAATTTGCAGTCTTGTCATGATGTTTTGTATTGTATTGACTATTAGAAGTGTATTACAGATACAGGAGGTGGACAGAAGTCTCCAATATATTTCATAGTTTCTTCTAAAAAATTAATAGACCACAGAGAGAATTCCACGTGTTTGAGTGTTCAGTTTGAATTCCATGTAATGCGTTTATGGTTATCCACTTTCACTTATTGTGACAAATGGAGGAAAGAAGAGGTACACACGACGTACAGATGCAAAAAATGTACCTGTTTCTTGTTAGGTGGCAATGTGTATGAGTTGCTATGTATTTGGGGGCCTAAAAGAGTAGACTCAGTCCATTTCTGACCTGTGAGGAATTCAGTCACCCTTGGAGAACAGTAAGCAATGCAAGTTTTTAGCTAAAGGTGCCATGTAACTTGAAGAGAAGCACAGGAGAGACACTTCAGTGCAGTTCTGGCAGTCTGGGAGGGCTCCTCAGATGAGATGAGGTTCAGCTCGGCCTCGAGAGATGAGCAGGATAACGAGGGAGGTAGCAGGGTGTAATGGGCAGAGTAGAGAGGCATGGGAGCTGCAGTCACAGGGTTAAGTCACAGCTTCCCAGTCCCCAACGGAGGCACCTTGGGTAAGTCACAGTGTTTCTTTGAGCCTTAGTTTCCTCATTTATAAAGTTGAGGGGAGGGCTGGCCCCGTGGCTTAGCGGTTAAGTGCGCGCACTCTGCTGCTGGTGACCTGGGTTCGGATCCCGACGCACCGCTTCTCCAGCCATGCTGAGGCCGCGTCCCACATGCAGCAACTAGAAGGATGTGCAACTATGACATACAACTATCTACTGGGGCTTTGGGGGGAAATAAATAAATAAATAAATCTTTAAAGTTGGGGGGAAATAATAGTATCTACCTGGTCGGATTGTTGGGAGCTTCAATGTAATTGTGGGTATAAAGCTAGATCTAGTCCAGGACCTGCCATTTCTCATAAAGAGGAGAGATGGGGAGGGGAAAATCTGTATTGTCTTTGGGGAACACGGTGCTTTCACTGGAATCAAAGTCGAGGCTTCAGTCCTGGTCAATACCAGGATAATTCAGCGAGCACTAATTGAGCACTTGATGCTCCACATTGTCCTTAGCACACGTCGTGCATTACCTCATTTAATCTACCCATCAACCCTATGAGATGCTCAATATTATCCCCATTTTACAGATGAGATATTTGAGGTAAAGAAAGGCAGCTTGCCCTGGGACCCTTTGAGGTGCAAGGTCAGGATGGGAGTAGGGGGCCCTGACTGCAAAGCCCGTTGGTTCTTATCCGCTGTGCATGGGTGCTGCCTAGTCTTGGAAGGCCTGTAGAATCAGGACGAGGGCAGCAGAGAGGAAGCCATTCTAGGGATCCGGAGGCTCTCAGAGCCGCGTAGACTTGCCTACATTGAGGTACATCCAAGGCTTCGTCATCTCAAACCCAGGCTCTCAGTTTCATACTCCATGTACTTCACCATCTAGCCTCACCTTGTTTTTTCTATCACCCATGTTTTTCTAGCTAGACATTTTGAGTACATGACCTGTTTTTAAGATTTATTTTAAAAATTAGATAATGCACAGCTGGCAAAAGTTCAAGTGGAACAAAATCATATCTATCAAACTGTTTCTGTCCTGCTACCCTTGCTTCCCAATCCCTCAGTTATACCCTCCTCTTCAAGCCCCAGGCACGTGCTCTGACCAGCAGGGCATAGTGGTTAAGAGCAAGGATTCTGGGCCAGCTCTGCCATTTGCTGGCTGTGTGATCTCTGCGTGTCTGTAAGATGAGGATGAGGTACCCACTTCATAGGGCTGTTATGAGGATTAACCATTAGAATAGGGTCTGGCATATAGTAAGCACTACATGCATACAAGTTCAAAAACCAGCATTTTGAAGAAATTTGCTGTATCTTTCCAAAGACAGTGTTATACTGTTACAAGCGTGAAATGTTTATCCCTCACTCTCCCCTGACACCCCCTTCCATAGTGAATGCACATTGCACACATTGAGACGCTCTGCCTTTTTTCATTCCCTATTTAAGGTATTTTTGTGATACTTCTACATCAGGACCTAGAAAGCCACCCCAGCCGTCCCAACAGCTGCTTAGTATTTCAGTGTATTGATGAACCATGATTTCTTTAACCAGCGCCCCTTTAAGTGATCTCATGATATTTTCGCTTGCAGCCATTGCTTGCTCAGTTTGAGCAGTTTGAGACTGGGACATTTAAAATCGCTTCCCCCAGGAAAAACAAAACAAAACTAAACCAGCCCTTGAACTTTATCCCTTAAAGAATTATTAAGTAATGTGTGAAATAGACCCCTTGCCCCTGGGGATGTGGTGGAGGGGAGGATGGGGAATTATCTGTCAGGCAAACCACACACTATATTTCAAGCCATCTAAAATTGTAAGACACACTGTTATTTCCTGTAAAGTAAGAAAATAAGCCCCCCATTGGAATATGACACATGCTTAGTGATATTCCTGCACAGTGCAAGGGCCAGTCACCACAGTCCCTCCTGGCTTGACAACTTCCTGTCGTCTAACGAATTTTGTAATTTCTCTATTGTTTGCACCGCTTTGGCTTGTGATGGGCCATCCTGCAATTAACAAAACACAGCTTCACCTCTTTGTGGGTATTTCCCTTTCTTAGGCTCTGCAAAACTCGTGGTTGTTGCTTGGCAAGAAAATATGGAATTTCAGTCATTCTGAGAAGGAATGACTTTCTTTACTAATGTCAGATTTATTCCTTGCTGCTCTGTTTCCACGACTTTCAGGACATGATAACTTTTTTTTTGGAGGGGCATGATAACTTTTTGTCTCAATGTGGAATCGTAGTATATAAGCCTTTTAGACACATTTTCAGTGGCGATTAATTTCAACGCATAGCATGTACCAGCCACACACAGAGCTCGATTGGAGTGACAGCAGTACGAACAGTGATGACTACTTTGCACGTGCTCTTGCAGTGGCCACAACCGCCCCTGGCCTACAGCAACTGAGAGATGCATCCAGATTTCTGAGAAGATAAAACGAGCATACTGGAATCAAACATCTCAGAAAGAGCCATCAATGAATCCAGGCAGTGACCTGCTCCTTTGTTCATCCGTATGTATTTATTCAGGGACTACTCATGAGGCTGGGCCTGTGGATACAGCAGTTAACGAAGACAAACAAGATAAGCAGAAACATATGTAAGACGGCGATAAGTGCTATGGATGTAAATCAAGAAGGGAGGAGGATGGAGAGTGGGGCAGGCTTGTCCTATTTTAAATAAGGTGTCTCTGAAATGACATTTTGTGTTGAGTGTGGTGGTGTGCCCCCCAGAGGGGCTCTGCTCTGTTGAAGGTAGTGACTGTCGGTCTCTGAGAATGCACTTGCATCTTGAATAGTGTCCCTCTAATTCTTCGATCTCTTTTTCTCATACTCCTGCACTTCCAATTAATAACTAGATTTGGCTTCTTACTAACGGAACTGAATTATTTTCCATTTACACCAAAGCAGATATTCAGAGATTCATTTTTCAATATGTAAAAATATACACATTTATGACCATGCGTTCACGTTGTCTACTTACTCCCCAACCTCCACCCCCACCCAGGTCTTCATATGAGCTGAGGACATTGCTCAATAAAAGTTTTTTAATTTTTAAAAATTTTTTTGTGTGTGTGTGAGGAAGATCGGCCCTGAGCTAACATCTGCCAATCCTCTTTTTGCTGAGGAAGACTGGCCCTGGGCTGACATCCATGCCCATCTTCCTCCACTTTATATGGGATGCCGCCACAGCATGGCTTGCCAAGTGGTGCATCGGTGCGTGCCCGGAATCCGAACTGGTGAACCCTGGGCCACCACAGCAGAGCACGTGCACCCAACCACTTGCGCCACCGGGCAGGCCCCAGAAGTTTTTTTAAATGAACAAGTGAAATCATTTTTTTAATTAGATTTTTTTGAATGGTTAAAATGTCAAGATGACATAAAACTCACTTCCACACGTGTCCCCATCGTGCTCCCCCCCAACCCTCTGTAGGTAACCATTTTTGTTAGTTTGGTCCTTTTTCTTCCAGTGTTTCCTGATGCAAATACAAACAAATTAAAATTTATAGTCTTATTTCCCAGTCCTCCCCAAAGGTAACACACTAAACATACTGTTGTGTTCCTTGCTTTTTTCCCCTAATAGATCTTGGCACTCACCCCACACCCAAGACAAGAGATCATCTTCATTTTCTCTTTACTGTATCTCATAGGGCGATGTACACTTGTTTTCAATCTTTTGCTGCTACAATAAGGCTTCAGTGGATACCCTTGTAAATACATCATTTGACTCATGCTCAGCGGTGTTTGTAGGGTGGATTCCCAGAAGTGGGATCCTGAGTCACAAGACAACTGCTTCACTAATTTGGGTGTTCCCGGCAAATTCTCCTTCATAAGAGTTATGCCATTTTGTCCTCCCACCAGCTGTTTATGAGGGTGCCTGTTTCCCACGGCCTCACCAATGGTGTGGGTTCCCACGTGTTTAAGGGCCGCTGGTATTTTTCTGTGACCTCTCAGTTCACGTCCTTTGCCCATTTTCCTATTGGGTTGTTGGTCTTTTTCTTTAGTATTTCAAGGAACTCTTTATACATTATGGAAATTAACCCTTACTCTGTGATAGGAGTTACAATCATTTTTTAATCCAGCTGGTCTTTTTCCTTTGGTCTTTGCATGGAAAAAAATCACAAGCAAAAAAGTTATTTTTCTGTAGTTGAATTTATGAGTTTTTTCTTTTTATTTTTTTTCTTTTTGTGAGCAAGATTGGCCCTGAGCTAACATCCGTGCCAATCTTCCTCTGCTTTGTATATGGGACGCAGCCACAGCATGACATATCGTGTGGTGTGTAGGTCCGTGCCCAGGATCCGAACTTGTGAACACTGGGCCGCCAAAGGACAGCGCACAAACTTAACCACTATGCCACTGGGCCGGGCCTGTGAGTCTTTTCTTTTAATGGTTGTAGATTTAAATTATTTTTGGATTTATTTTTAGAAAGGCTTCCCCCATTTTAAGTTATATGGTTTCATTTCTTACGTGGACTATTCGGTCCACCTGGAGTTTATTCTGATGTGTAGTGTGAAGTTAGAATTAAGTGTGTCTTTATGGCCCAACATCATTTATTAAAAAGCTCTTTTTAATCTTTATCACACCAATTTGACATGCTGCCTTTATCACATAGTAAATTCCTGGGTCATTGGGTCTATTTCTGGACTTTCCACTTTGTTCTGTTGTTCTATCTGTCCACTCACGGGCTGATGCCACATGGGCTTAATTGCAAATATTTTAGTGTATTTTAATTTCTAGTACAGCTGATTCTCTTCATTGCTCTTCTTTTTCTGGGTTTTTCAGACCTAATCTTGCTTGTTTGTTTTTTCACATGAACGTTTTTCCAGTTTTATTGAGATATAATGGACATATAACATTGTGTAAGTTTAAGGTGTACAATGTATTGATTTGATACATTTACATATTTCAAAGTAATTAGCACTGTGGCATTAGCTAACACCTCCATCCCATCACATAATTACCATTTCTTTTTTGTCCTGAGAACATTTCAGATCTACTCTCTTAGAAACTTTCAAATATATTTATTATACAGTACTTTTAACTATATCATATGAACTTTAGAATCAGCTTGTGTGATTCCAGAAAAATGATCCATTGGTACTTTAATTTGATCACAATACATATTCAAATCAACTGTGGAAGAATTGGCATCTTTATGATGTTGGATCTTTCTAACCAAGAAACATAGTATATCTTCTGTTCAAGTTTACTTCTGTGACTTCAAAAAAATTGTAAATTTCCTCATGTAGGTTTGCATGTTTTCCTTAAGTTTGCTCCAGAGTGTTTTATCTATTTCATTTTCTAACTCACGGGTAGGCAAACTACAGGCCCACTGCCTGTTTTTGTATGGCTGGTAAGGTAAAAATGGTTTTACATTTTTAATGGTTTAAGAAAAAAGAAATGCCTTGTGGCACATGAAAATTATTTGAAATTCAAGTTTCAGTGTCTGTAATAAAGTTTTATTGGAACACAGCTACGCCCATTCCTTTATATATTGTCTACAGCTCCTTTCTCGCTACAAGGGCAGAGTTGGGTAGTTGTGACAAAGACCATATGGCCCACAAAACCTAAAATATTTACTATGTGACTCTTTACGGAAAAAATCTGCCAACCTCTGTTCTAAGGGCTTGCTGTTTTAATGCATACTTAACGTCCTCCGAGTCTGTAGTCACTCATGACTAGCCTGGTCCTACTTTTGAGAATTCAGAACCTAACTGAGGTTGGGGGAAAATTAGCAGAAAAACAGACTTCAAAGGCTGCTACCAATCATTGAAATGCCTAGAATTTGTCTAATGGAGAAATAACCTATAATACCATCGACAACAGATTTAAGGTCTGTTTTCTCTTCCAGGTGAAAATTGCTTTCTTCCCCTAAATGGGATTATTTCTTGTGAGAGGTGCAGAATCTTCTTTGGGGAAAAGGAGGGAAATAGTCAAACTACCTGGCCACATGACCTCCTCAGAAGAGAAACAGCAACACACCCCATTGGAGCTACCATCCATGACGTTTTCATCATCAGTTGGGGCCCAGTGCGGGGAGAGCCACCCAAGTTTGCATCAGCCAGATGCCTGAGTCCAGGGTTTCCGTGCTGGGAGGACTGACTCTGTGTCTTCACTTCCGTCAAGACTTCACCCCGTCTGCTCTTTGTGAAGGCCTTCGAGGACACAGCTGGCGGCACATGTGTCCTTCCTGAAGACATCTCCCCTCCTCCCACGTCAGTTCCGACGTCTCATTCAGGAGTTGGAATCTCAGGTCCCAACCTGGTTTTTATGAGTAGAATATTAATCATGATATGGAACAGAAACAGATGTGTTAGTTTGGCCTAATAATCTACATCTCCATTTATGACAGCTTGTGAAAGTTGGTAACAAGACTTAATTCTCCTAGAATTTTTTCCATAGTCACGTGCATGAACAAATCTGAACAACACTTTCCTGTGTTGAGTCTCCAAAAGCCACAGGCTCTCTGGTGTTGTGGCACGCCTGTCTCACTGCAGACGTGGGGCAGCCATGCCCCACCCCGTTCCCAGGACTGGTGCCCACTTGTGTTGAAGTTTTCAGTGGGTTTTGAAGAAACGTAGACACTAAGGACAATGTGGAGAATTTTTTTTATATAACTAAATGGATGCAATGTATAGAACAGATCATTATTCTGAGATTGTCTTTCCTCCTTTTGCTATGCTAAAATCTCCTTTTTTTAATGAAATGATGGAGGTAGTAGGTGAGAGTTGGTGGTGTGTGTTCGTGTCTAATAGGTAACATAAAACATTGAAAACCCTTGGTTGGACCCCTTGGCAGACTATTAATACTCCAAAGCCCTTATCATTCCCTCTGCCTTTGCCTGCCTTTACTGTGGAGGCTGGAAAGGGACCACTGGTCCCCCAGCTGCTGGGCGCAGCCATGTCATACAGCTCTGGCCAATGACGTGAAGGCAGAAGTCCACAGAGAGCGCTTCCTCACGAGGAGAAAGTGCTTTGTTCTTTGCTCTGTACTCTCTGCCCTTTCTCTTCCCTCACCTGACCTCCTCTGCCTACATGTAATCAGACCCAAGTCTTGAAGGGAACAGCCACCTTCTCCTGTGAGGAGACCAGCACGAGGGTGAAAACCAACACGTGAGGTTGGCTGAGCAGAAAGCAGAAATGTACTTGTTAATAAAATCCCAACTCTGGGCCCCACACCTTGTGGTTGATAGAAAGCTGAAATTCAGTTTAGCTGATGTGATCTTCCAGTGAATTCTTAGGGTATCTGTTGTTGTTGAAGCCCCTGTCTGCTTTATGGAGAGAGACTCCTTTAAAGCAGGAGGTGAGCTTTCTGCATCCCCCTCTCCCCCGCCCCCCAAACATTGCATTAAGCAGGCTCTGGATGTTCTCTGAAACCTGCGTCACTCAAATGCTGTCTAAAGTATTCTCCAGATGCTTTTACTTCAGCCATTGGCCTGATGTTGATGTCAACAAAACCTAAAAGTAGGTCCTTAAATACATCTCAATGCTCTGTGGTAGGAATGTCTGAAGCAAATGGCGATTATCAAGAGGTTATACTTTTCAAGAATTAATTTGAATTAAAAACTACTGAAATCCTTCCTGGCAACCTCTTGAGGAATTTCAAAAGGGACCCAATTCATAACCTATAGCAACATAGAGACATTTCTTTTTAAATTGATACTCCAAAGTGGCATTTCTTAAGTCATACCACCCGTCCAGCCTGGGCATGTGAAACAAATGGTCATTGGTGTAGCCATTTCGGCATCTGTATGCATCAGGCGATTTAGATTTACTGTTCCTAAACCTCGCCACGTGGAAGTAGGTACTGTTATTATCCCTATTCTAGAGATGAAAAGAAAAACATGGCTCAGAGAGGTAAATTAATCTCTCTAATGACACACAGCTAGTTAAATATTGAAAGGGGTTCTCTGATGTCAAAGGTTCAGTTTTCCTTTTGGCTTCAACCTATATAAGGGCAATTTATAACATTTACCTGTATCTTTAAACTCTTGTCCTATTCCTCCCTCTCCCTGCTTCTTCCAAATCCATCAAACCATCCCATTCACAGTTTTACTGAAGGTCCAAAGTTCTCTTTGAGGTCATGACTATCTAAGAAGTTGATGGAGTGTGAAGGGCCCTCTTTATGACAAGGAGGCCTGAGTCCTCTTCACCCCTTCCAACTCCTCTATCACCGTGTCTGGAGATTCTATCACAGAGGAAGCTCTTCTGAAGGCTGTAATTGACTGCAGTTTCAGATGTCTTTGATTTATGCTTATAGTTCTTGATCTTTATACACTTTTGCTCAACCCTGATAAAAGAACTTAGAAAGAAGCATATTTGAGTTAATGTGGTGCTTCGTAACGTTCCTATTAACTGGAAGAATTTCTGCAGCTTGTTATCGTTTGTTGTTATTCTTGTCACTAATGTTGTACCAGAGTTGAGTGTTCTAAGCCTGCTCCCCGAAGGGGGTACTACCACTGAGAGAGCAGATCACGGAATGCAGAAAGATTAATAAGGGTCCTGCGTTTTGCACCACCTCCGCCAGGTCTCTCAATGTTCCATCCACTTTTACACGGAGCAGAAGCGCGGCCTCGTGGTGTCCTCTTGTGGTCATATGTTTAGTTGCAAGACGGTGGTGGAGTTTTTCTTTAAAAATAAAAATAAAGAAAAAGAGAAGGAGAAAAGGTCCTGCATATGTTTTTAGTCAGCAACAAGTTTTGAGATGTGACAGTCCTGTCAACACAATTCAATAAACTTTAAAGCAACCACAACAGAAGATATGTAGACACATTTTGGAGCCTTGTCGACAGAGCCTTGCTGTGAAATGTGCCAAAGACATTTTGAAGGACAAACAATGCCGTCTGAAAGGGAAGTGGGGTAAATCACACTCAGGTGTGTGAGAATTAGGACAGGGACCCAAAAGAAAGCCAGCTGAGAAACGGAGGCAGAGCATTAATGGAAAGGAAGGACAGAACCTCAATGTTCAATTTTCCGCTGCTGGAAGCTGAGTTTGCTGCCTGCTTTTAAGAATGCAAGTTCTTGGTTCCTTGATTTATCCATTTACCCAGGCGCCAACAAGACAGCGTCCCTGTCTTCGCCAAAGTTACGTTTCAGAGGGGGGAGACAGGAAATAAAGACACAAGGAAACAAATGAACAAGATAATTTCAGAAAGTGAAAAGTCCTGTGGAGACAATAAAACAGCATGTAGAGAAGGAGACAGAAATTGAGAGCGATGGAGAGGAATAGGGGAGAGAGGGAGAGAAAAGATCTGCATGAAAGAAGTGGTGAAATTCTGGATACATTTTGAAGGTGGACCTGACAAGATCTGTCGACAGGTTGGATATGGGCTGTGAGAGAAAAATGAGCCAAGGTGACCCCCAGGTTTGACCTGAGCAATTGCCAGATATGGAGACGGGGGAGACCCGCACAGGGCCCCTCCGGGAGTCAGGACTTGAAGACACTGAGTCTGCAGTGCCCGCTGGACAGCTGAGCGAGTGGGATGGACAGCGATCCACCAAGGCGCCCTCCGGCCTCCTGGCTCACCTGTGGACGCGCTCAGGCGTGCATCCTGTGTTGGGGGCCACCCCATGTGGGGGCCTTTGTGAGGAGGAGGAACAGAATGTGCAATTCTAAAGCTGTGAGCACAGACGGAAACAGGGTTTCCAGAGAAGATGGAAACTCACAGAACAGGGGACTGCTGGCTCCAGAGGGAGCTGAGCAAAGAGAGACAAAGAGGGTCTGCCCGCCGGGATGGGGGCCCTGGGTACCCTGGGGGTATCTGGCATGTCCCCAGGAGGGAGAATGGGGCCCAGGGAAACCAGCTGAATGCCTGGATGTTAAACCCAAAGAGGTGGAGAAAGCCCCAGAAGTCATGCGGAAAATCTGAACGTGACGAGAACTTAAGTTGTCTTCTCTCATGTGGGATGGGGTTCAGGCTCAGACTACTATTTCCACTCAAAAATTAAAAAAAAAAAAAAAATTTTTACGCACTTGATGATGAACTTTTATAATTCTTAGGCTTTAAAAGTTTGCATGGCCCTGTGTGGGAACGTCTCTCCAGCCTCACCGAGTCGTGGCCCTGCTGGGAGCCCCAGGGGACAGTGTAGACCCCACACTGCAGAGTTACGCCCTAAGGGGGGCAGTTGAGGTCTTTACCCACCAACATGGGTGAAGAGCCGCTCCCGAGGGAGGGTACCTCCCTGGGCCTCTGGCCTGCCTCGTGGGCAGCAGAGCAGGGGTGCAGGGGGAGAGCCTCAGGTGGAGAAATGCAGGTGCTGGATGGGGGTGCCCTGAAGTGTGGGGGCAGGGATGGGGACACTGGCGTCATGCCGCCCGCTGACGCTTCAACTGCAGCCCAGCCGCTGCTCCACGGTTTCCTTCTCCGCGGAAGTTCATTTCAGTCCCAGGCACTCCAGTCACTGCCAATGTCTCCTGTGGATGAAACCCCACGTCTCCCTTCCTGTAACTTGGCACGCTGTCTGACACCCGGACCCTCTCCCTATAGGCCGTCATGTATTAGATGGCAGCATTCAATCTCCACCCCAACCCCAGTTTTCTTTTCTCAGGATCAATTGCTCCTACTTCTTCAATGCTCCTTCCAGCCCCACGCACACTGCAGTTAGTTAACATTCCTCTCAAAACGGGCACCCTGAGCTGAACACAACATCCCAGGTAGAGTGAAATCACTGGAACACGTGTTAAGAGAGATTCTGAGGCTGTGTCCTGGCTCACAGACTAGAGTGCTGTGACCGACAGTGGCGTCTGCCGGGGGCAGGCCTGGTGTCTGCCGTTGCTGACATGAGGATTCATGGTGCGTACCCAGTGCACCAAGCTCACTCTGGTCCATTCTAGTTTCTGATTCTCATTTTCCCTTTGCCTCCCTTTTTTTTTTTTTTTAATCAGTGAAGGTCTTCCTTTTTTCCGTTTTTTATTTTAACCAAGATGGGGTATAAGCGAACAAGCACATAAATTGTCTTTTAGCATCTATTACATTATATTTCCCTTGCCAGTAGTCTGGACAATTTTAGAGGGCAAGGAGGGTGTTTACTTCCTGCTGGCACATAGGAGGCCCTCCCCAAATGATGAGTGAGAAAGCGCCAGCCCCTGTGGCCCTGAGGAAACCACCAGGCACCTGCTGTTCACAAGGCCTCGTGTTCACAAGGCCATTCAGGGCCACACTGTTCTGGCGTCAACCACAGCACAAGGATGGTAGTGGTGATGAGACTGACCACTTACAGTGGCCTTACCACGTGCCCAAGCCTGGTATTGACACTACAAGGCTGGTACTGTCACTATCTTCACTTTAACAACGAGGACACCGAGGGGCAGAGAGGTGACAGGACTTGCCCAAGCTCACTCAGCTCCAAGTGAGCAGAGACTTGAACCCACAGCCCCCGCCCCAGAGCCTGTGCTCTGAAACACTGCACTGTGCCCCCTCATGACTTCGTGTTGGGTTTCCCTCCCTGTCAAAAGGAAGCCTTCACAGAGGTAAATCCTTGCTGCCCAACATGAGATTGGAGAAGGCCCTGGTCTCCAGGGCGGGAGGTGTGACAGACAATAGCCAATTAAAGAGCCCAACGGGAAGCACCGCATGGCTTTAGACCAAGTCCCTTCAGGGCACTGAACTGTGAATCTGAAGATCGTGAAGCCAGAGGCCATGCTTCCTGCCCTGGCTGGCAGGAGGGGCTGTTGGAAGCCCCCCCCAGGTTTCTGGCTCTGGAGAGGGAACCGGTAGTGCTGGAGGGGAGCGTGGTCCCAGGGAGGCAAGTCCCCAGCTCCGGCCATTTCAAAATAATGTGCCCGCTCCCTGCTCTGCTTTCTCCGAAGGGCCACCTGCCTGCTCCGGGGCTTGCTGCGTAGCTAACAGAGGCCTCTCTGCAGATCCTCTCTAAGGACACACAGGAGGAAAGACTGTTTACCATTCCCTGGCTATCTTCTGGGTACTTCCTGGGTGCCAGGCCCTGTGTTGGGGCCTGGAGAAGTGAGGTCTGGATGGCATGTACTATTGGTTTTCAGAAGAGGCTTAAATGTTTCAGACTTTGTTGTATGGAGTTGGATTTAATTGCACTGAATTGGATTAATTGAAGACCTACTGTGTGCCCGCCACTGTGCGCCCACCACTGTGCATGATCCAGAGGAAAAACGGTGTACAAAGCTGGAGCCCCGCCCTCAGGGAGCTTGCATTCTCGAGACAGATCACATCAGAGCGAAGGCCGCTGCACCATTTAGCAGCTGTGCAAACTTGAGCAGGTTCCTCGCGTCCCCAAGCCTCAGTTTCCTGATCTCTAAAGTGGGTAGAGAAACAGGACCTACTGTTGAAAGGCTTACACGGCAAGAGGCATGAACAGCACCTGGCGAGGCGCCTGCTACATAATAGGCCCCAATATGTGTTATTGTCAGGAATCATCAGTTAAATAGGAATGATAACAGTTCCTCCCTCACGGGGTTGATCTGATCCTTAAATGTTTTGCTCTCTGTAAAGGGCTAAAACCTGCCTCTGTGAAGGTTTCCTTTTGTCAGGCAGGGAAACCCAACACGAAGTCATGAAGGGGCACAGTGCAGTGTTTCAGAGCACGGGCTCTGGGGCGGGGGCTGTGGGTTCAAGTCTCTGCTCACTTGGAGCTGAGTGAGCTTGGGCAAGTCTTATCACCGCTCTTCTCCTCCGTGTCCTCGTTGTTGAAATGAAACTAGTAGGGAACTGGAGGCAGCAGTGAGGTGGTGCCTTAGTTCTGCCGGAGCCTAGCCAAATCAGGTGTCCTCTCAAGGTCTCTGTTTCCCAATCTGTGAAATGGGCACGATCATAATTTTGCCTCTTCACCTTGTCATGAGGATTAAAAGAGGCAACGTGTCTTATTGGAACAGCTTGGCCTGTCCCACGGTCTGGTGGCCTTTATGATTCCAGCCTGGCAGTTTGTGTTGCTGTGTATTTATTTCAAACAACTCAGGCTGATAAACCAATAATCTCAGAGGACACAATGTTGATGCAGCGCAAAGGTGCTTTAAAGAAATCCTAAGGAGGCTGCTGGGGTTGGGGTCCCACCTTGAGTCCTTGTTCCAATCCTGCCACTAACCTGCTGGGTCACTTGCCCCCCTGGGTCTAAGTTTCCCAGCTCTATGACGCAGGGGTTAGACCAGAGCAGCGGTTTTTACCCAAGCGTGGGCATCAGACCCACCTGGAGAGCTTTGAATGTATGTGCCCGGCCCCAGCCTGGGGGTTCTGAGGCTCTGGTGGGGGGTCCTGGGAACCTGAGTTTTAAATAAGGGTCCCACGGATTCTGATCCCCAGACAGCGGGAGAACCACTGGGCCAGGGCGTCGCCAGGGCGCCTTCACCTTTCCTCTCCAGCAATTGGGGGAACGCCTGGAAACGAGCCGCGCACGCGCTCCAGAGGAGCTTGGGTCCCGACTTCCCTGTGCTTGGCGTGTGCCTGCCGTGTGGGGACGGGGAGGGGTTATTTCTGCTCCTTAAGACGGGAGGCAAGAGAAGGAGAAAGGGGGTGCCCCTGGCCTGCCTGGGCTCTGAGCCCACAACTTCCACCTGAGGAGCAGAACTAAGCCCTCCAGGGCAGCCCGAGTGGCGGGAATGAGGCAGAGCAGAGCAGCGCCAGCCCTGGCGCCACCGTGCGGTCAAGTCAGAAATTAATAATTAAAAACAAACCGAAAATGCCCTCACGTGTTTGGAAATGTAAAACTATTTCTAAGTAACTTAGGGGTCAAGGAAGAGATCATAATGGAAACGTCAAGTGCTTAGCACAGCGCTTGCCGTGACCCAGAGCAGCTCTGCTCATCAACTGAGGGGACAGCGGTGGCTGCTGTCGGAGGCTGTTACAGGGGCCTCCGGCCAGTCCATAAAGCCTAGTTCTAGGCCCCGAGGCTTGGCAGGCAGGAAAATAGGGCTGCCAGGTAAAGTACCGGATGTCCAGTTCAATCTGCATTTCAGATACGCAGTGAATAATTTTTTTAGTATAAGTACGTCCCATGCACTATCTGGGATATGCTTATGCTAAAAACCATTCATGGTGTGAGTGATGAGGGGCACCCGCCCGAGGCAGCCCCTAGGGTCTGTGGAGAGTGGGCTGTTCCTCTGCCGCCCTTCTGCCCTCTGCTTCCACCCGCTCCCGCCCTGCCGCACAGCCCCGAAGGAGGGCAGCTGGGCAGCGCCGGGGCCCCCCTTCCCCGAGGCTGAGGGGCTGGCTACCCGGCATGCCCCTCGCCACGACCGGGCGGTGACCCGGCCTCGCCTCAGCCCGCTCCCTGCTGCCCCCCCGCGGCCACCCCGCGGCCGGAGCCCGGACTGTGGGGCCGCCTCGGGCCTTCGCTGGAGCGCGGTGGAGCGGGGGCGCTCCAGATGGGGAACTACATCCACCTGCGCCTGAAGCTGCAACTTTTATTTTGGAAAACAAACAAAAGAAAACGCAGCCTGGACTCTTCAAACGGCGAGAAGAACCCCATCGAGTGCGACCTCAGGTAAATCGCCTCCCTCTTGTGAGTTTGCTCCCCATGTCTGTGAAATGGGTTAACTGTACCATCTCCCGGCTTCATTATGAGGGTGAAGTGAGAGGCTCATGGCTGGGGCCCAGTGAGTGGCATCCATGTAGGTTTTATAAGTGCTGACTTGGGGGGCATTCAGGGGCTCACGGGGTGGGTCCTGAAGCTGCACTTGCTTTGTATTTCACATAGAGGAGAAAATGTCATTCTTAAAGAACGGCAGTGGGGTGAGACTCGAACTTCCTTTTGTTTCTGCCACTGTTGCTGTTGAGACCTTTCGGAGTCGTTTCCTCCCGTAAAGTAGAAGTACATCCTCACAGGTGTTCAGTGGCTTTGGTCCTTTCCTGGCTCGGAGCGGGAACTTGCTAGGGCGGCTGCTACTGATGCTGTTAGGTCACGGTTGCTATTGACATCTCTCTTCCAGTGGCTTCTGGAAGTGCAGAGGCAGGGTGTTTGGAAGCAAGCCAGTGAAGGGCCCCTCGGCTCTGAAACCTTCCCTCTGGGTGCATGCAGGGCCATTCGAGGGGAGCACTGGGAATTATTTGATAAGTTATCTGCAGAAAGTGCCAGAGGCTTCCAGAGGGGACTGATGGGTAATTGCTCTGGTGGCTGCTAATTTTCAGGTCTTTTCCTATTTAACTACTGGGGCTTCGAAGTTTTTCTTAAACATTTGAACAAGCTCTTTAGATAGCAGAGTCACTCAGTCTTCTACTACATTCCATGCAAATCCTATTCCTTTGTTTTTTCATTTATCTTCTAGTGTTATTTTTTATCCTAGAAGGTTTTAAATTATGTACAGGTAAATCCAGTAGTTCCCAACCCTGGCTGCGCCTTAGACTCGCTTGGGAGAATTTGTTCAAAAATGCAGAGTCTTGGGCTCCATCCTCAGCTCCCAGTGGTGATGGGCCCGGGAATATATATTTCAGTAACCTGGAGGTGGGGCATAATTCTGATGGGCAACCAAGTCTAGGAACCGTTGGTCCAATCTCACTTTTCTGCTTGTAATTTCTTCCTTTGCTTAAAACGGAGTACTCTACCCTAAGATCATCGACCAGCTGTTCTCAGTGTGTGTCTCTGGACCAGCAGCATCAGAATCACTTGGGAGCCTGTTAGAAATGCAAGAGCTCAGGTCCCACCGCAGACCTACAAAATCAGAAACCCAGGGGCTAGGGCCCCAAATCCGTGTTATAACAAGCCCTCCAGGTGATTCTGATGCCCCCTGAAGTTTGAGAATCCTTTCAATAGACTGTTTGATTCTTTAAACTGACTTCTTTAATTCACCTTGAGTTTGATTTGGGCGCATGGTTCTAAACCATTCATTTCCCCCAGTTGTTAGCAATTTATCCCCACATCATTTATTAAATGATTCTTCCCATTCCCGAGCTTTGTAAAGCATTTATTGAGTGCCCATTGCATGCCAGGCTGGCCTAGGTCAGGGACTCTAAATATGATGCTCCTTCCCTGTCTTGCAAATGCTCAAAATCTAGGGGCAGATAAGTGTATGGGTGACAAAATATGTCATAGGCCACATGCCAAAGAAAACTGACAGCAAAGCTCCATGGGGGAATACAGGTGGGAGAGAGGGTGCCTGATTATGGAGAGAGAGGGAAAGGCTTCGAGGAGGAGCCTTTGGGATCCACCTGACACGGGAAAGGTGCCCACAGATGGACTGGATCGTCTTCTCAACAGACTAATGATACCCAGGGTAGAAAGAAAATGCGTCTTCTCCCTCCCATCCCACCCCTTAAGGTAGCCCATGTTAGCTATTTGGAGTGTTGCCTTCTCTTGTTCATACAAGCACATTACAACATAGATGCCCACTTGCAAGGTGTCCTGCACAGAACTCGACAGGTTTTCTCCCTCAACAATCTAGACCGCCATCCCTCCAGGTCCATGGATGTGGTTTATGTGCGTTCTTTCTAATGGTGTGTAATATTCCACAGTGTGGCATACGTAATTTATTCAGTTGTTCTCCCGTCGGGCTTCAGCCTAGCGTCTAGTTTTGGGTCACTTAATGATGAACAAGGGGTAATTCTGATCGGCAGGAATGATGGGCAGTTGGAAGGAGTCTAGCTGTTGTTCAGAACAGGGTAAGAGGGAGAGTTGGGCATTTTTCGACTTTGGCAGCAGCAAACTCCACTTGTATCAAGAAAGAGGGAAGGAGACTGGTTTCTTCTACAAATTAAAAAACAGTTGTTGAGAGGAGTGAACTTGATGTGGTTTCTCCAGCGATCTGATTTCCAGCAGCACGGGTACCCCCTCTCCACCGCACCCCCATAGTCAAATGATCTGGGATGTGCCTTTGGGGTCCAGACAAGCATCCCACAGTTGCCATCTGTCTCAGGCTGGCAGGATCCATCCCCACTTTCTGCCCCAAGCCTCAATTTCCCTTCATTCTCTGCCCAGTGGATATCCAGGGAAATCACCTCCGTGTATTTCCATAAATTTGCACCATCAAAGGGGATTGCCTAAGAAACGTTGGCAGCCTGAGGAAGCTCTGAGCACTCAGATCCTGACTTCTTAGGAACAGGAAGCCCTTTCTTGCTCAGCATAAACAAACCCGAGCACTCCCTCCACACCCCCTTCCCCTCCGGGTTCAAGTTTGCTTTGAAATCCACAGCAAAGGATTTGAGGTGTGGCTTCATTTTGGCATAAGCCTTAATTCCCAAGACTTTAAGAGTCTGTACCCATTACCCTCCCTCCTCCCACCTGTAACTTAATAAAAGTCACGTGTGCGAGGGGGTTATCCTTCATTCAGTTGGAGTGAAAGATCGTCTGTGTGTCCCCGGGCCAATTCCCATCGTTCCCTGGGAGCGGGCTCTGGGGGAAGGGGTGGTGTGGATACTGGGGTTGCAGTTTGAAGAATGACCAGCAGAAGGAGCACTATGCTTTGAAAACTACCTGGTTCCTCCTTTCTGTTCTAGAGAAAAGGGAGGCCTGGTTGCTACCAACCCTGTACGGTATAGGAGTTGTCACCTCCCCTCCACACGTGGAGCAGCTAATGAGATAAAGCGAGAGGTTTCTTGCTGGGAATTCAAGGAGAGACACATCTAATAATGCAAATATTAAGCTCTGTCAACAATTAATACTACCGGTCAGCTTGTGGGTGTGGACCAGTTTGGCTGTAATCATTGGCATTTACTGCTCTAACTGAACAGAGCACAGGGGCTTGTTTCCTGCCTTAATAAGTAAGTCAGAGCCTGCCTTGGAGGCCCTATTAATTGTTAAAAAATGATCTTTGAGCCGAGTTGTAAACAAGTGACAATTAATAACATTTTGGTTCCCAGAACCTGTTTGATGATTATCTTCAACTGTCTGCTGCAGCCATAAAGAGACCTGTGCTGTACTGTTCTGGGTAAAATTATGGCTTTGGAAGCCTGGGGAAGAACTGAAGGTGGCGACGGTGCCTGACGTGGCTGGGTTTCCTCTGGAAAGAGTTCTGTTCTCCACTTCCCCAGCGCCGACCCTTGCTGTGGTGGGCTTTCAGCTTCATGGGATCATCCTGCTTAATCTTCATGACAGTCAAAGGAAGTGGGAGTTTTTATCACACCCGTTTTAAAAATAAGGAACTGGCTTAGAATAGTGGAATATTTACTCAGGGTCATATAGTAGCGGAGCTGGAATTTGAACCTGGTTCTGTATGACTGCACTCATTCATTTGTTCATCAGACGTGTATTGCGTGTCCTTTGTCCCAGGCAGTGCGCTAGGTGATGGGGCTACAGTAAGGAATAAGGAAGATGAGATCCCTGTCCTCACAGAGCTTCCACTCTAGGAAGGGATGGCAGTCTGTAAACAAGTAAACAAAATAAAGAAGAAGATACTTTTGATGGGCCCTCTGAAGGATATAAAGAGGGAGATTTGACAGTGATGGGGGTTCAGGGAAGAAGGACCATTTTAAATAGGATGTTTGGTGAAGCAAGAGGGACAGTAGAGTGAGACCTGAGTGATGAGAAGTTTCCATCCATGAGAAGATGTGGCAGGAACAGTCCAGAAGGAGGGCCCAGACAGTGCAGAGGCCCTGGGATGGGACAGGCTTGGCCGGCTTGGGGAAGAGACAGGAGGCCAGGGAGTCTGGAGCACAGTGAGCGAGGGGGAGAGAGGCAGGCCACGGTGGGCGAGATGGGCCGGGCCTGTGGACCCCATGCTCCTCACCCCTACACTGTGGCTCCCCTGGACAGTCTCCCATTAGCGTCCAGCTCCCAGACATACGTGCCGCTGTCGGATGCAAGATGAGCCTGTGGCTGGATTCCAGCTCATTTCACCTTTTTTTAAACATTTAGTTCATCCTTACTGGCCTCCCTTATTCCCAAAGGAGGAGCCAGCTGCCAATTCCCTCTCTATTCTCGCTCTCTGCCCGAGTTCCTCCATCTGGTTTGGATCAGGGTAGAATCTGCCATCTTCCCCCTTGCCAAATCAAGCCGTACATCTTTTTTAACCTAACTCGCACTCAGACACCAAACCTGCAGATCAAGGGCAAGCAGGCCTCGGGGACAACCGAAGAGTCGAGGGAAAGAGAATTCAGCTACGTGGAGTTTGAAGGAAAACTCCTGTGTGATGCTTGTGCCAGGATGGTCGTTGTGGTTTGTCCACCAATGGAGGAAAATGGAAACAACTTAGCTGTTTATCAACAGATGCTGGCTGACTAAATTTTGATCTCTTAATAGGATGGAATGCCAGGGAGCCATTAAAATAATGACCGAGGGCCACATTCATTGGCCTAAAATGATGACCACCATTATTGTTAAGAGGAAAAAGCAGACTAGCAAAGAGACTGTGTAGACTGGTGCTGCACTGGAACAGCTTGTAGTTCTATGCTGGTGAGTATAGGTTCCTAGAAAAAAATTTTGAAGGATCCACGGCAAAATATTAACAGCTGTCATGTCTGGATGGTGCGATTCGGGTGATTTATACTTTCATTCTCTTGTTTAAAACTCTTCAGTAGTGCCCACTGTTCTGAGGATGAAGCTTTCTAGACCTCACGTGACCTGCTCACAAGGCCTTGTGTTGTGTGACCCATCCCCATCTCGCCAACCTGATCTGCTCTCTCTCAGAGCTCGATGGCTGTCTCTCCTTTCCTCCAACCAGCTTTGTCCCTTCCTGTCTCAGGGCCTTTGCACAGGCTCTTTCCTTTGCTGGGAATCTTCTTCCCTGATGGCCCACCCATATAGGCTTTGCTGCTTCTCCTTCTTTTAGCAGCTCAGTCTTCATTTCCTTGGAGAACTTTCCCCCCTGAATCCCTCAGGCCAGGCTGCCCTGTGACATGCGCAGTCCTCCCCCGCCAGATTATCAATCCCAGGAAGGTGGGCGTGGTGTCAGTCACCTTCCTTTGTGTGTCCCATGCAGCAGTTGCTCAGAGCTTTGTTAAATGAATGGTACAAATACCTTTTTGTATTGTCTGAGTTTATATAACTGGCATTTATCCTTGTTTTGAGAAAAAAATAATAAAAAAATTTTCCCTGACAATACATGATCATTTCAAGAATATAAAATAATTCAGAGAATGTTGTTACTTCTTATATCATTTTTGGAATCAGAACACTAAGGCTATTCTTATTTGGGGGGAAAAAAGGGAAAGAAGCGAAGGTAAGATGTTTCTATATGTTGTTCTCTCTTGAAAGCTGTAGTGTGGGTGAATGTGGGCTCTGGAGTCAGACTGCCTAAGATCAGTCCCCGCCCAGCGCCGGTCTCCACCAGCTGTGTGACTTTGGGCAAGTGGCTATACCTCTCTGAGTCTCAATTCACATCTATTAAATGGAGAAGGTAGTAATGTCCGCCCAGGGTTGCTGTGAAGAGCAAATAAGTTAATGGATGTAAAGTGCTTAGCCCAGGGCTAGCGCATAGTAATCGTTCAATGATGACTATTCACCCAGCTCCCACCCATCCCTCCCTGGCTAACACAGAGCCCAGAGTTGGTCATTTGAAAGCTCCAGGAAAACAGGGACGTTGTCTGTTTTGCTCTCTGCCATAATCCCAGTCCTGGGATGGCACTAACACATGACAAAGGTTCGAGAAAGGTTTCTCGAATAAATATGAGAAGTTCATGAGCGTCATGAGATGCTTGTAAGCATTACTTAGTTTTCTTAGGCTGTAGAATTGGGAAAATTCCTTATTGTTTCCTCTTTTCTGCTTATTTTGGAAGCAGCAGTCTTCAGATGTAAAAACCTAGAGAGTAGAAAGTGAAAATGTGGACCTCGGTGTTGAGGGGCAGCAGCCTCCGTGGTGAGAGGGCGTGAACTGCACCAGCGTGGTGGCCTGAAAGGACATGGTTCCCTCTGGCCCCTGGAGATGGAGCCTCCTGTGGCCGGAGCAGGGATGTTGATTTTCTCCTTAGCCTCTCCTGTTGCTCACGGCCGAGGGACAGAGCTTTGCTGCTGTGTCGCGGCCAGATCTCTGGGAGTTCGTCCCATCACACTGGCTGTGGACAAACTTCGAAGATGCCCCGTGCCTCGTTCTCTGTGGCCTGACGTGTTAGATTCATAGTTGTCCTTGGAAGTCTTTCTCCTTAATTTCCTCTCTTTGCTTCTCTCTGCGCATTTGGAAAACAGGAAGAACGGGCACATAGGTGAAGGGCTCCAACCAGAATTACGAATTCACACTCACTGGCCAGCATTGCATTTGTCACTTAAAGTGACAAGTGGTTCAGAGCTTTCTCTTGTTCATCGGGGAAAACCTCAGTGCCCTTTGCTTTCTAGGTGAGGGGAAGGTCATATCGCATAATTCTCCTAAATTGTACCCAATGGAACTAGGGTTCTGCAAGATGTTGTATTGAACTAATTAAGGAGTTAAAAACTGTGTGTGTACACACATCGAACATTTCCTGACTACATGCTAAGTGGTGTGAGGCACCGATACATTTGCTTTCTCTCTGTTCGCTCAGCCACTCCCCATAAAATCTCAGTGAATTTGGTCAGTTTTCCTCTGCATCTGTCATGAAGAAACTGAAACACAGAGAGAGTGACTCACTTCCCTGAGGTCACACAGCTAGTGGCTGAGTCAGGATATGAACCCAGACACTGGTTCTAGGGCTTGTCCGTAACCACTGTGCTCTGCCACCTTTTACATAAGTTTGGGGTTTGTGACAGCCTGGAATACACACATTTAAGCAGAGTTTTGTGCTGCAGGACTTCTCAGAGCCTTTAATATGCTGATGTATGTTGTGAGTCTCCAAAAGGTGAGTGGAGGAAGTACCGTTTCTCAAGGTCACTTGACCACACACCCTTTTTCCAGACATTTCTGTTAACATCTTCAGGAACTAACGTTCCATAGAACACTGGAAAGAGAACCCTGTGTGTTAGGTTAGGTTATTTTGGCTGTTTCATTAGGAATTCGTTTTCAGAATGAACTGCTTTCAAGAGGTTTGTCCCTGGAATTGAACTAAAAGTCTAAACCTAGTATAAAAATGAACATAATTTTGATTCTATACCTAACTGCTTTTGTTAGTAAATTCACTGGGTTTGCTTTCCTGGTACTGAAAAAGGGACAGATCCGGAACTCCTGGGGCTGGCCCAGGAATCGAGGGGATATTTACGAGCGTTAGTTCTGGCCTGGCCCTGGAACCACCTCCTGGTTTTTCTTGGGGAAACATTCACTGATTTGGTCTCAGCCGATCTGGTGAGCACATGTCCCAGCCTGCCCCAAGCCTCCCCCAGTGCGATGACGATGGACATGCAGGGCCGGCCGGGGCGCCTCCTGCCAGGGCCATGAGCCCAGCTCTCGTCTGTGCTTTGGAGAGTATCCATTCACCTTGAGAGAAAGGACCCCCTGATTGGGTGCGTGATGACTGAAACACACACAAACCCTCACTCGCACAGGCCCTTGAAGTTCTAATTTCAGTGAATCCAGCAAATATTTCATTTTCATGTGAGGTGTTTGGACTGAGATTGGCTGAGTGTTGCTGAAAATAAGACTTGTTTTGATTTCTGGGAGAAAGCAGTGGTCCCCAAACTGTAGCATTTCTGAATCTCCTGCAGGGCTTGTTAAAAACCTAGATTGCTGGGCCAGCCCCAGAACTTCTGACTCTGGAGGTCTGGGGCGGGGCCTGAGGGTGTGCATTTCTAACCAGCTCCCAGGTGCTGCTCCTGGTCCTGGGACCACACTGAGAATTTCTGATGTAGGAGCTTCTTGGACCTGGTTTAAACTCCCAGCTCTGCCTTAAAAAACAATTATTGAGGGGAAATTCATAGATCATAAAATTAACCATTTTAAAGTGAACAATTCAGTGGCATTTAGTTTGTTCACAATGGTTTGGTTTGCAGCCACTGCCTCTATCCAGTTTCAAAACGTTTTCATCATTCCAAAGTAAACTTTGTGCCCAGTAAGCAGTTTCTCTCCAGTCCCTTCCTCCCCCCAGCCCATGGCAACCACCTATTTGAGCTCTCTCTATGGATTCATCTGTTCTGGGTATTTCATATAAATGGAATTGTACTATGTGCAACCTTTTGTGTTTGACTTTTTTCACTTAGCATGATGTTTTTGACGTTCATCCATGTTTTAGCATGTGTCAGTCCTTTATTCCTTTTTATGGCTGAATAATATTCCATTTTATGTATATACTGCAATTTGTTTATCATTCATCTTTTGATGTCTGCCATTTTTTAGCTGCGTGTTGTTGAACAAGTTACTTAACCTCTCTGAGCCTCCGCTTTTTATCTGACCATAATAACAGTAGTCCTTATTATCTCCAATTGGAGAATTGTTGTGAAGATGAATGAGATAATCATGTAAGCTGCCTGGCACGATTCCAAGCACATATTTAAAGCCTCAGTGCATGGAAGCTAATATTAATACTCTTGGTCTTAATTTAGTATTTCTCAGAAGTAGATCCTGTGGTAAGAATTTGAGAGCAAGTAGTTTATTTGGGAGGTAATCGCAAGAAACATCTTAGGGGGAGTTGAGAAGTAGGACAGGGCGGGGAGAGCCAATCCAGGTTGTGTTATCTAGCCAGTTACCCCTGCGGGCACCGGGAGCTAAGTCCTGCAGGGATCTCTGGGGAAACGTGGAGAGCACACACCCCAGAGTTATCCTACCAGGGGCAAGGGGGCTGGGGAATTTATACACTAGCTCCCGCCAGCCATCTGTGGAAGGTGATCCAGGAGAGACCTCCCAGCACTCTGGGCCGGAGAAAGGCATGGTAGTCAGAGAAAGCCCCACGTAAGGAGATGCAGGCGCTGGTTGTTGGTGGTCCCACTGCGTGCATCCGAGAGGATGTGGCTGGTACCCGCAGCATCCACTGTCCCCTTCCACCTGGGCAGGTCTGTTTTTGTGCCAACCCTTAGCACTTCTGTCATTCATGCCCCTCTGTGTTTGTTCCATCTCCCTCGTGAGACAGACAGACAGTTCGGAGGAGCCCACCTAATCGACTTCCCCACCAGTGGATGATGCGCATCCCCTCAGAGAAGCCCTCCGAGTGAGGCTGTGGGCATGCCCACCCGGCCCGTATCTGCTCCCTGAGGTGAGTGCTTGTCCAGCAGACTGAGTTTGCTCCCAAGCTTGTTTCTGTTGGTTGTGTTGTAATTTGGAGTAAATCAACTCAATTAAAAGGATTAAATAATAATTAAATGAACGAAATTGAATATCATGTAGTCCAATTAGATAAAAGTGCCAAAGTTATCATTTCTATGAAAACTAAGATGAATGCTTTGGAAAGATAATTTGCCAAAAAAATTTCTGTTGAATTAGATATGGGCAAGATAACCGTAAAATATTGAAAAAGTTTTGTTAAAGTTTAGAATTCTGCATTCAGATAGCTTTGAAATGCTTGTAGGTTGTCTCTCGTTTGGCAGACACTGTTGACAGGGTAACTTAACACCTGTTTCTAACCTCTTTCTTTCTAGGCTGCCTCTACTGTAGAGGCTGAAAAGCTAAGTACGTGAATTTCCAGCTTTCTTTTGGGGCTGGGTGTGTCAGTGACCCAATTGTGACTGAAGAATAGGTGAAAATGTGCTGGGGAGAGGGGTGTTTCTGAGAAAAATTGCTTTCCTGATATAAGGAACTGATGTGTTAGGCCCTACTGTTTCATCTTCTTCCTGCATTGAATGTAGATGTAACATCTGGAGGTGCAGCAACCATTTTGTGATCATGAGGCTACAAGCCAACACCTAAGGCTAGTAGGGTGGAAAGAGAGAAGAGGCTCAGGTGTTTTATGACATCATGAATCTATAGCATCAATGCAGGAATGTCTATCTTCAGACTATTTGATATATTAGAGAATTAAATGTCTGCATTGCTTATGCAGTGGTTAGTTGTAGCCCAAAGCATTCCTAATTGATAGAGCTTCTTCAAAGAACTTGAAACCAAAATTCATAGATGGTGCATTATGGGTGTGGTTTATGCAAGAAAGATGGTAACACATCCTCAAAAGTGTTGATCATTCATCAAAGTGTTGGCTAATGGTGGTACATCTATATGTTTTAAGTTAAAATGTTATATATATGACCCTAATCTAATTATGAGAAAAACATCAGTCAAATCCACAATGGGGGACATTCTATAGGACACTTGACCAGTACTCCTCAAGACTGTCACGGTCGTGAAAACACAGAAACTCTGAGAAACTGTCACAGACGAGAGGAGACCAGGGAGACCTGACGCTCAGTACAGTGTGGTGGCCTGGACTGGATCCTGGTACGAAAAGAAGACATTAGTGGAAAAGCTGGCAAATCCAAATCCAGTCTGGAGCTTAGGGAATAGTCGTCCCAGTATGAGTTTAGTTTTGACCAGTATATCGTGATAATGTAAGATGTTAATAATGGGGGAAATCGGGTGATGGGAACTCTTTGTCCTATTGTTGAAACTTTTTTCTGTACATCTAAAATCGTTTCAAAACAACAAGTTTATTTAAAAAACTGCTATGTCTGCATTATTTATTGTTTTTCTTACGTCCTCACTTGGACAGACTCTTGATCAACTCACCGACTACCAGCGTTTCGAGTTAGACGTCAGGGCTTCTACTGTACTTGGGGGCGCTCACTCGTGCTTCTTGCCCTGGGGACGTGCAAAAAGAATGTTTACAAGTGCCTTTCTCTCCCTTTGCAGTCTCCATCTCACAGCCACCCTGCCGTAGAGCTGCTCATGGTTTTGAAAGTTTATTTTTAAAAAATTCATTTATGTATTTGTTTGAAATTTTACTTATCTTAAATTTAAATAATTTATTAATTTTCACTATTTAGTTTGTATTTTAATTATTTTTACTAATATAATTTAATTTTGCATTCAATTTAACTTTTGCGTTATATTTCATTATTTTGTATGGTGCTGGGAGGGCAGATAAATAAATATGGTGGTCAGAGTTGAAGTCAGCTCACGTGCAGTGACTGGACCAGGGATAAGCGGTGGCTCAGGACTTCGCTGGAGTTCCTGGGCGTGATGCCCCGTCTTTTGGCTGGGAGTGCTAAGCTGACGGATGTCTGCCTGGAGCTGGTGACATCTGCGCTGAGTGAACCTGGAGGCAAGTGGAACACACACCGAGAGACCAGCCTCCCTAACAGCGAGCTACTGGATCCAGCCATGTTCAAACCCCTGGACTTTTCCCATTTAATGAGCCAACAAATTTCCTTGTTCTCTTTTTAAGGCCATGTGGAGTTGGATTTCTGTTTCTGTCACTGGCAGCCATAGGAGCTGTGTTGAAACAGTCCCCATCTCTGCTAGTCTGACTTACAGTTCTGTCCTTTTTCTCTGCCCTCCCACAGTGCTTGGCATGAAGCCATACAGTGCCTCGCCCTGCCCAATATTCCTGACTATAGTGGGTTAGCATCCTTGCCCTGCCCCTTCCTAGCGATGAGCCAGTTATAACCAGGGCGAATCCTTTAACTTCTCAGACCCTCAGTTTCCTTGTCTGTAAAATGGGAATAAAAACTCTGCCTGAAAGCAGAGCAATGAAGCAATACTTATAAGGCATTGACATGGTTCCATATTATGTATTCAAATATTAGTTATTTTTATCACTTTTATTAATAAACGGCAAGGCAGCAATCATATCTCATCTTTGTATCTTCCACAATGCTTAGCATGTAGTTGGAGGTTGAAAAATTTTAAAAAGTGTTAAGGGCCTCTGTGCTGGTTTCTAAGAATAAAAAGATGAGTAAGACGCAGTCTGGCCCCTCAAGTTCAAGGCTAGTGAAAGCCATCACCCGATCAAAGGCCAATCAAGAACAGAGAGAGAACATTCCTGAAATCACATGGGGTCAGTTCATGAATGTGACACGTGTTTTCTGACGCCTACTCTGTGCCAGGCACGGTGCTGGCCGAGTGGCAGTGAATGGTCAGGTAAGCTCCTGTTCTCACTGAGAGGTAACAAGAGAGGGGAACTTGCTCAGACAATTTTAGGAACAAGTGAAGAGGTATTACTTAGATAAATAGAGTCGACCCTGTGTTTGAAGGCCGCTTGTCCAGAAAGAATCTAAATTTTATGGCATATTGAATGGATGACCCCAAGAACAGCTTTCCCAAAGAACAAGATGGGTCAAATGGCCTCTCTCATAAAGGTAGTTGCTACTTTTAAATTCAAACAAAAGAAACTGACATCAAATATTATTTAAAAATAATTATTTTCATGATGCATGATTTTCTAAAATTAATATTAATGCAAAGGAAAATAATATCTCTTGCCAATCCTTCTAGAACTCGCCTAAAAAAAGTAGATTTCCTTGGGTCTCTATTCTTTCTAGAACAAAAATCACTTAAGAAGCCAAATTTAAGCCATTTCAGAATTGCAGACGTGCAAAATCTTTATGAGAAACATTTGACCTGATTTGTTTTACTAATTAACAAAGAACCCTCCCCTGAATGGCATGTTTCACCCGACAGCACATTTTTAATCAAGGCATAAATTGTAGCAAACCAAGGTTTCTAAGAAAACCATGAAACGCCACCTCAACCAGAAGGATGTGAGCGTGTCACAGCAGTAACACAGCGGGAACCTGGATGAAAGGCACGGGGAGGTAATTTGTGAGGGGACTGACTAGTGCAGGATGAAATAACAACTTCCTTCCCTGTCTGAAAATTCGACAAATGGCCATGAGGAGATGGCAGTGGGATGTCCCCTGTAGCCGCTCAAAGTGAGGCCCAGTTGTCATCAAAGGGCTGATGGCATCCAATGGCATGAAGAGCAGTTAAAGGGGGAATAATGGGGAGAAAAAAGATGTTAAGAAGCACACTTCCATGTGAGCAATAGTGTTTGGGCCACAGAGCCTGCCGGCCTCCTTCAGGACTGAGCAGTGAGAAACGCCAGGGTCCTAGGGAGAGAATTCGCTGTCGTCCTGGGGAATTGTGCTGAAGAGGTGTGAGCTCTGCTTGGGGCTCGGCCAAACCATGGTCCTGGAAAGCGGATTGTGGTACACTCGCTGAAGGTGAAGCTATGAGCCTCATGATGGAGAGTTGAGAGGCTGTTGAAGGAACACAATTCCCACAGGCATTTAGAGAGAGACGATACGTCTGGCTTTAGGGCTGTTTATATTTCTGGGCATTGCTGTGTTTATTTCCAACTTTAAAAAGTTAGCCTTTGATAGCTCTAGTCTATGCAGGTGGTTGAAAATATCCTTCTAGAGCTCAGAGTGGTTAAGATTCTGCATTAAGGTGGGGCTTAGTTTCTCTCTGTCTCTCTCTCAATCTTTCCCAACTACCTTTCTCCTTTTTCTTTTTCTTTTGGAGAGCAGTCCTCAGTGGAATTCTTAAATTTAAATGACAGCTAAAATTTTATGAAGTAGATTTTTAAAAAATCTTAATACATCCTGTTAAAAACAATTCAATCATTATGGAAATACATAACCTCAAAAATAAACAGCTTTCATGGTCCCATTTCCCAAGGATAATGACTTTGCACAGTTTGGTGTATATTCTTCCAAATTTATTTTTAATGTACAAACTAACGTATCTGATTATTTTGACAGAAATGGAACCATTCATACATCTGTACTTTGCTCACTGTTGGTGGATATTTGCATCTGTGGCTGCCACATGTCTTTGAACACCCTCCTTACGTTTTGACAATTTCCCACACGTTGATCTACTTTGCTTGCTTAATAATCTGTCATGGAGATTTTCCCACATTGGGACTTACAGATCCACTGCCTCACTGCTTTCTTTGTTTAATGACTCTGGCTGTGTGGTATCCCATTATATGGATATATCACCATTTTTTTACTCATTCCTCACTGATGGACTGGAGTAGAATATAAATTTGGAAACCCTCTACACACACACATGCAGACACACACAGTTGGAGTTTACAGCACTCCTGTAGGGTTAAGGAAGAGAAATAAGGTCACGTGGGTGTGCATGCATATATACACATACATGAAGGATCTTGATAGCTATGTGTGTGTTCAATGGTAATGGAATCTCTTTGTATATGAATTACTTATATATGATTACATATATTGCATGGGCTATGAGAAAGTTGTGCTGGTGAAGATGGTGAAGACTGTGTTCTTCCTAGAAAGCCTCGATAAATAAGAAAGAGACAGTAGGCTGAGGATTCATGCTTTGAGCTATATACATGCTAGATGTGCAAAGAATAATATAAGACCCCTGCTTGGATAAGAGAAACAGAGTGACCACAAGATCCTGATACTGAAGACCAATGTATAGTAACAGAGAATGTTAATAAATGATGTTTCAACCAAGGCAATGTCCCAGGAACTTGGGGATGTAGGAAGAAGCATGCTAGGAAAGAAAGCACTATCACTTCAAAGTATGTTGAAAGGAACGTTGGATAGAGATAAAAAATTAAAAATAGGCTGGAAGTCAAAAGAATCAGGGTTGATGCTTTCTTGTCTAGGAATTTTGGAGTAAAATTGATAAGCACGTAGACTCTTATGGTAAATTTCCTGTGCTTTGCTTGTGGCAGACATTGCTAATTGATCACAGCATCGTTTTCCCTTTGAACCCAAGGCAGAGCATCACAAGTCTTCTCTCGGTATTGTTTCAGGCCAATCCGAATCAGTTAGAGATGACCGACAAGATGGAATCTGCCACCCCAACTCTATAGGGACCTGCATATTTATGTGAGGGGCTGAGCGTCTGGGTGGTGGGGCTTAGCAATGCCCTTAATGAATTCTCCAGCTGTTTCCAAACATTTGTCATCCCAGAAGAAAAAAAAAAGCCAAAAAACCCAATATGGAATGATGGGACAAGCAAGGACTTTTGAGTTATCCAGAGTGGAAGTGAAGCCACTTGTTAATTTGGGAACCTTGGATAAGTTAACTAGTTTATCTTGGAGTTAATTTCCTCATTTGTAAAGTAAGGAAAAGAATACCCCACAAGAGCACAAGAGACATTAAAAAGTGAATGACAGGGGGCCGGCCAGGTGGCGCAAGCAGTTAAGTGCACGCACTCTGCTGCGGTGGCCTGGGGTTCGCTGGTCCGGATCCCGGGCGCGCACCAACCCACTGCTTGTCAGGCCATGCTGTGGCGGCGTCCCATATAAAGTGGAGGAAGATGGGCACAGATGTTAGCACAGGGCCAGTCTTCCTCAGCAAAAAAAGAGGAGAATTGGCAGATGTTAGCACAGGGCTGATCTTCCTCTCACACACACACACAAAAAGGTGAATGGCATGCTATTTGAAAAAATGTAAACACTAAATAAGCATTATTTTCTTCTCGTTTCTATCTCTTTCTAATTATATTTCTTAGAGATTAGATTAATTTGCATGACAGTGGTGGCTACACAGCTCACAGTGGACAGTTCATGCTGGTCTCCTCCCCTAGCCCTTAGGGAGCCATTTGATCTGAGGGACAGAACCATATCTGTCTGACTAGAGTCAATAGTGAAGGGTGGGTCCTGAGCCAGGTGAGCCAATCACAATATCCCATTCCTTGGCTGCTGTGATTAGGTCCGTGAATGAATATGTCACGCAAGCTGGTCCAATCAGAGTTCTTCTCTGGGCCTTCTCAAATTGGAGTTGGGGGCCGGCCTGTGGCTCAGCGGTTAAGTGCTCGCGCTCCGCTGCTGGCGGCCCAGGTTCGGATCCCGGGCACGCACCGACGCACTGCTTGTCCGGCCATGCTGAGGCCGTGTCCCACGTACAGCAACTAGAAGGATGTGCATCTATGACATACAACTATCTACTGGGGCTTTGGGGGAAAAAATAAATAAATAAAATTAAAAAAAATTAAAAAAACAAAAACCAAAAAACAAAAAAAAAACCAAATTGGAGTTGGGAAGGAAATGCCCCAGTTCTCTCTGGCCAAGGATGTGGAGATGTGAGTCTGGAAGTTGTTATGTGTCATATCCCTGTGACCTTTGGCTTGTGACACAGGTAGGTCTGTGGGAAGAGAGACTAAACAGATGTGCAGAGAGAAGAGTGGATGAGAAGACTGAGCCCCAGTACCTGGCTTTAGCCACTCATTCTGGCCCCATCGTTTGGGAATGTGAGCCAAAAAATTCCCCCTTTGCCTAAGCTGCTGTGGGTCAAGGTTTTTGTCATTTGTAACCAAGGGAATGCTGACTAATAGAATCGCTATGTGGGCAGTCTTTGTTTTTTAAAAATAAGACTCTGGGGCCTGCCCTGTGGCTTAGGGGTTAAGTACACGCGCTCCGCTACTGACGGCCTGGGTTCGTATCCTGGGCGCGGTGCACACTGCTTCTCTGGCCATGCTGAGGCCGCGTCCCACATACAGCAACTAGAAGGATGTACAACTACGACATACAACTATCTATTGGGGCTTTGGGGAAAAATAAAAAAAAGGAGGAGGATTGGCAATAGATGTTAGCTCAAAGCCGGTCTTCCCCAGCAAAAAGAGGAGGATTAGCATGGATGTTAGCTCAGGGCTGATCTTCCTCACACAAAAAAAATAAAATAAGACTCTGGTTGACTGTGATTGTTGAGGCAGGGCTCAGCCAGGGGTTAGTCCTGAACCCACTCTCCCTGCCTGCTGTTGCTTCCCATGCCTGCAGGCCACACCTGCACCAGCTCAGGGCAGGCGGGGAAAGAGAGTGGAGCAACTGCTCCTTCCAGAAGGTGCCAGAGTAAGGAGGAAGAGGCCTCAGAAGGTCTGTCTCTTCCTCTCATGTTATATCCCTCTCTCAATGTCTACCTCCTAAGGGAAAATATTCCTATTGTATTCTATTGTGAGTGTTGGGAGTATAAACAACAAATTCAGTTGACCACAAAGAGGATTTATTGTAAAGATACAGAGAAAGGAACTAGAGCTCAAGCTGTCAGAAAATTGAGGCAGCTGTTACTAATAATGAGAATACTACTGCTCCTTCATATTTGGGGTTTACTGTGTGCTAGGGACAAGTGCCCAGCACTTTACATAGATCATGTAATGTAATCCTCAAAACCACAATCAACTTTCCATGTAACAGATGAGGAAACTGAGGCCCAGAGAGGGTGAGGAACTTTCCCAAGAGCATGCGGCTTATACAAGAAACCCTTTTTAAGTGGCTACTCTCTCCGTCTTGCCTGTAGGTGCCAGAGTTCAGTTCAGGGAATCTTTGCCCTGGTTTGTGTCTCTGCCCCATTTCTTCTCTGTACAAGTCAGTGTCAGGGGCTGTATTAGTTTGCTAGGGCTGCTGTAACAAAGTACCACAGACTGGGTGGTTTAACAACAGAAATTTACTTTTCATAGTAGTGGAGGCTAGAAGTTCAAGATCAAGATGTCAACAGAGACCAAGTCCTCTCTCCTTGACTTGCAGAGGGCCGTCTTCTCCTGGTCTTTCCTTTGTGTGTATCCTCTTCTTATAAGCACACCAGTTATACTGGATTAGGACCCATCCTAATGACCTCGTTTTAACTTAGTTACCTCTTTAAAGACCCTACCTTCAAATATGGTCACATTCCAAGGTTCTGGGGGTTAAGACTTCAATGTATGGATTTTAGGGGGACACAATTCAGTCCATAACAGTGCAGAAAACAGAGATCACTCTATGTATCTTAAGCAGACAGGGGTTTATTAAAGGGCACAAGGTACTCACAAAACCATTGGAAGGAGTGGAGGAGCAGACCCTAGGCCTGACTCCCTTAGGAACACTGCGGGCCTCACCCACGGGGTGGGGGGTGGGCTGCTGTCTCCTCCACAAGCAGGGAAGTGGGAACTGGGATGCTGCCACCGGAGCTGTTGACTGTGGAAACACACCTCCATGGGGGCTGCTCTCCAGAGATCCTGAAGGTCCTGCTCTACAGTGCTGGCTCCAGAGCCACACTGCACCAGAAAAAGTAGAAGCCCACACGACTTCAGCCCACTGGGACTGGCTGCAGAAGAATCCAGCCCCCAATGTATAATCATGCTTGCCCGCCATGCAGTAGAAATATCTGCGTCATTTCTCACGTGAGTCTGCCTGGCAGAACCTAGTTTATACACATATCCCTGGCTGCAAGGCGGTCTGGGAAGTGTAATGCCTCCAAGAGGAAGGCACCCCAGTAAGAGGGTGGAATGGGTGTTGAGCAGCAACCCGGTCTGTCTAGCATATTCTTTATGTGCCTATTGGAGCAGCTCCCTGGGCTTACTCTGTTTTTTCTCCCTCAGAACCTCAACTTGTAAATGGCCTTGGCTTGTCATCCTTTCACCCACAGCTTTCACAGCTCACTGCCTCAGTTTCTCTGTGTTTCTCAAATCAAATGTGTGCACATGATGTGCTCTGCTCAATTTTATGTGCCAGGCCATGTCACTGGACAACTCGTGGGTTGATTGGCTGCCCTTGGGTGTCTAGCACCCCTTCTTCATCCAGTCAGTGGGTCCAAGAAAGGTGCGGGTGGAGGGCAGGTCGAAGGGGATACAGCATGGCTGCCTGGGCTCCAGTGGCTGTGAGTGGAGGGTTTCATTTAGGAAAGTGTGTGAACGTGATAGACAATCACTGATGATTCTAGCACATTTTACGTTCATGATGCAGTTCAAACTCAGCTCTGCCGTGAAGTTACCATGAGCACTGTGGCTTGCGTGGGGAGGTTTCTTTCTCTGACTCCTGAGTGTCACATGCCAGTTTCCATAGCAGTGGGCTTGTCCCTCTCCTATGGGACGGGTGGTTGCCAGGGGCTGGGGGAGGAGGGTATGGGGATTAGCACCTCTGTTTTGGGTTACATGTCTCCTCTGACCCTCTTATCCAAAATATCAACCCTGGGGCCGGCCCTGTGGCTCAGCGGTTAAGTGCGTGCGCTCCACTACTGGCGGCCCGGGTTTGGATCCCGGGCGCGGCACCGATGCACCGCTTGTCTGGCCATGCTGAGGTGGCGTCCCACATACAGCAACTAGAAGGATGTGCAACTATGACACACAACTATCTACTGGGGCCTTGGGGAGAAAAAGGGAAAAGAAGGAGGAGGATTAGCAATAGATGTTAGCTCAGTGCTGGTCTTCCTCAGCAAAAAAAAGAGGAGGATTGGCATGGATGTTAACTCAGGGCTGATCTTGCTCACAAAAAAACAAAAACAAAAACAAAGTATCACCCCTCCATCCTTCTCTGTCCCCTCACCCAGCTTTCGTTTTCTTTATAGCACCTGTCATTAGATATCTGTCTACCTCCCTCTAGAAGTCCTGCTCCACAAAGGCAGGGACTTGGTTTTATTTTCTGCTGTATTCCCCAGGACCTAAAATTGTGCTCGATGTATATTTGTGACTTTACCGATTGTTTGCTGTTGTTGAGGGCAGAAGGGGTAAGTTGCGTAGTCTGGACAGGTGACATCCAGGCAGTATGACATGGTTAAGAGCAAGCACTTGAAATAAGGCAGAACTGGGCTTAAATCACATTTCCACCAAATTCTAGCTATGCAACTTGGGGCTAGTTATTTGCTCTCTGAGCCTCAGTGGTCTCATCTGTAAAATGGGGCTAATAGTGACTTGAGCTGTCTTTGACATGGCTAGGGTTGGCCCTCAAATGTGTTGAGAGCCCCTGTGGGGGCAGTGACAGGTGAGCATGATGAACAGGACAGTACATGCCCCAGCTAAAGCAGCAGCCACTGCTCGGTTCCTGCAGAGTGTGGGAACAATGACCTTGTATGGCCAGTCCTTCAGATATTTCTGGAGATGCTGGAAACCCAGATTTTCAAAAGTTGGCTCCATGAAAACAAAACTGCTCTGTGAGCCAACTAAAAGATATGCACACCTCAGACTGTTGGTCTGTTGGGTTGGAGTGTTTGTGTCTTTCAATAAAACAAATAGGTAGCCTTTACAGGATTTGTGAGTGATCCAAAGCCTCCTCTTTTCCATGGCTTTTCCATTTAAAAGGAGTCACTAGCCAAAAGCACAAGCAAAAAGAAAAACTGAATAAATTGAACATCATCAAAACTAAAAACATTTGTGGTTCAAAGGATACCATCAAGAAAGTGAAAAGGTAATTCATAGAATGGGAGAAAATATTTGCAAATCATATATCTGATAAGGGATTAGTATCCAGTACCTTTAAAGAACTTTTAGAATTCAACAATAAAAAGACAACCCAATTAATAAATGAGCAAAAGATTTGAGTAGACCTATCTCCAAAAGACATATACATGGCCGATAAGCACATGAGAGATGATTAACAAATTAAAACCACAATGCGTTATCACTTCACAGCCACCAGGAGGGCTGTAATAAAGAAGACAATACGATAACAATAACTGTAAGTGCCTCACAAAGTTAAACATAGAGTTATCATATGACCCAGGAATTTCACTCCTGAAGAGAATTGAAAACATACATGCACACAAAAACTTGTACATGAATTTTCATAGCAGCATTATTCATATAGCCAAAACATGGAAACAACACAAATTGTCCATCAGTTGATGAACAGGTAAACAAAATGTGGTATGTCCAGATGATGGAATATTAGTTACCCATTAAAAAGAATGGAGTACTGATACATGCCACAGCATGGATGCATCTTAAAAACATTATGCTAAGTGAAAGAAACCAGACACAAAAGGCCACATGTTGTATGACTCTATATATGTGAAATGTCCAGAACAGTCTAATTCTTAGAGACGGAATGTAACAGGTGGTTGCCAGGGGCTGGGCTAGGAGGGTGTGGGATTGATGGTGTTATCGTCTCTACGTTTATCCACCTCTGAGCCCACATCCTGAAGAAGTTCTTAGACAAAAGGAACCCATTTCTAACTAGGCTGACAGTGTCAGCTGCAGCCCCACATCTCATCAGTCCTTGGCTATGATGACTTCCTTTCATTAATGGCCTTCAAGGAGGATTTTACTCCTGCTGGATGTTGACAAATTGTGGGATGGACTGAGGCCACAAAGCCTGATTTCTCCTGTGGCTTCAGTGAGGTTTGAACTTGGGTCTCTGGAGATGAAAAATTACTTCTTTAACCCACTATATGAGGAGCTTTCCCTTAATCTGATTCCAGCGTGTCCTGATGCGAGCTGGCCATACAGCCAGTGCGGCCATCAACTATTAATCAAAATGCCTGCTGATGGAGGAGAGCTGCTCCGTGCTGCTGAAAAGACTCGGTTGGCTCAGCTGTGGCGTGTCAATAAGCCATGTGATCAATGAATGAATGGCCATAAAACATCCTTTTGAAACCTTGAAAGGAATGGGACATTTACAACGGTGAAATGGGATGTTGGGTATCAAAAGATCAGTCAGTATAGCCATTAAAATAAAGATTTAGGCATTTATGATGGCTCTTTAGTTATGTCCCCCAATTGCTGAGGGAGGAAGTTTGACATATGGCCTTTCCTGTTGTTAAAACTCACAGGTCAAATCTGTCTTCTGCCAGGAAGAAGGATACAGCAAGGGGCCTCCTTATTCAAACAAAGAATTAAAGAATTAAAATTCGGCAGTATTTATTGGGAAGTTACGATCTAAACAACACTGTTATGTAGAATAGGCACTGTTCTAAATGCTTTACAAATGCATTCACTAAATCTGAACAACAATCCTCTAGACAGATGCTATCATTATCCCCATTTTACAGATGAGGACACTGAGACACAGAGAAGTGAAGTGACTTACCCAAGGTCACACAGGTAACGGGTGGTAGAGCCTGGAGACAAACTAAGCCTGCACCTGAACTGCTCTGCTGTGCTGACTCCGAGGGATGTGCTGGGTTAATCCCACTTAAACGAGTTTTTCAGGACTTTTGGACCTTTTAATATGGTAATAAGCATTATAAATCTTTAATATCTGGGTATAGGATATGGTATTTTTCAAATTAATTGCCCAAAGGACATTTGTAATTTTGCAGAAGAGCTGAATTCAAACCCATACAGTCTGGTTCCAGGATCCAAATATGTATTAACTATTCTGTCACACTGCCTCTTAATGTGGCTTACTTTCCCAAAGCTATTTTTCCCTAAGATGATAGAAATCTATTTATCATTTCTAAATCTATTTTAGAAGCTGATAGTCACCCTGGCTTAAGTAAATACAACCTGTTTGTCTTGGCAGGGGACAGCTGTCATTTTACCTGGCTATGTCCATTATCCCTTCTCTTTATTGTATCCTGGTTTTCCTTTGGGGTCCCACACTCTCTCATGGCATGCAGTCAAGGTGTCCTGCCATTTCCTGCAACGGGATGAGCATGGGATTGAAGCTAAGCCGAGCAGACATGCCCCTGGGAATTTGAGTCTTTTGTCCTGAGCCAGAGGACTCAAGCCCAAAAATGGTAGGAGTGGCTGTATCCCTATGTGGGAGTCCCGATGAAGTGGGGGAAGATGCAGAGTGCCTGCATCTCTGGAGCTCCCTCAATTGTGATGATCCTGAGACGTGGCTGTTGTATCAGTTATCTATTGCGATGATAATGCTGCATGACGAGCAGCCACAAAACCTTCAGTGGCATTCAACAATAAGCGTTAGTGGTATATGTCTCTGGGTCAGCTGGCATTTGGCTCTGCCGATTTGCCTGGGCTGCTCACGTGACTGCGGAATGGCCGGCTGTCAGCAGATCTAGGATGCCCTCAGCTGGGGCAAATGGGACGACTGACTCTGCTCCACGTGTCTCTTATCTTCCAGCATGCTAATCCTGCCATGTGTTCATGGCCATGGCAGAGGCACAAGAGAAAAACCCCAATACTTGGGCCCATTTAAAAAAAGGAAATTACAATTTTTCCCTTTTAAAAAAAGCTTGAGGGGGCCGGCCCAGTGGCGCAAGTGGTTAAGTGTGCGTGCTCTGCTGCAGTGGCCCGGGGTTCGCCGGTTCGGATCCTGGGCACGCACCGACGCACCGCTTGGCAAGCCATGCTGTGGTGGCGTCCCATATAAAGTGGAGGAAGATGGGCACGGATGTTAGCCCCGGGCCAGTCTTCCTCAGCAAAAAGAGGAGGATTGGCAGATGTTAGCTCAGGGCTGATCTTTCTCACACGCACACACAAAAAAAGCTTGAGATGATTATACATTCACATGAAGTTCTAGGAGATACAGCAAGATCCTATGTACTCTTTACTCAATTTTCCTCAATGATGATATCTTGCAAATCTATAGGACAGTATCACAACCAGGATATTGACATTGATATAACCCACTGACCTTGTTCAGATTTTCCGAGTTTACTTGTTCTCACTTGCACGTGTGTATGTGTATGTATGTGGTTCTTTGCAATTTCATCACAAGTGTAGATTGTGTGTTCACCATTATAGCCAAGATATCGTACAGTTCCAGCACCACGACGATCCCTTTTTATAACCATACCCACCCTTGTCTATCTCCCCACCACCTGCCTCCACCCACACCCTTAACCTCAGAAACCACCAGTCTTTTCTCCATTTCTGCAATTTTGTCATTTCAAGAATGTTATATAAATGGAATCATAGAGTACATAATCTTTTGGGATTGGATTTTTTGCAGCATAATTCTCTGGATACTCATCCAAATTGTTGAGCATATCAATAGTTTGTTCCTTTTTATTGCCAAGTAGTATTACGTAGAATGGATGTACCACACTTGAACTATTTACCGTTTGAAAAATATCCAGGTTGTTTCCAGTTTTAGGCTGTTACAAATAAAGCTGCTATGACAGCTGCGTTTTGTTATGTACAGGTTTTTGTGTGAATATAAATTGCCATTTCTTTTGTAGGTAGCTTTTAAATTACATATTTAATTTCTCTAATGATTATAGTATTCAGGTTATCCATTTTATCTTGGTTAGTTCTGGTAGTTTGTGCTTTGTGAGAAACTGGTCCATTTCTTCCAAGTTATTGGATTTACGAGTGTAAAGTTATTTTTAGTACTCCTTTATTATCCTCCTTTTTATGGCTTCAGGATCTATAGTGATCTTTTCTGTTTCATTCCTGATATTGGTGATTTGTGTCTTTTTATTTTTCTTAGTCTTGCTAGTGGTTTGATTAATTTTATTGATTTTTTTCCCCAAATAACCAGTTTTTTTGTTTCTTTTTTGGTGAGGAAGATTGTCCCTGAGGTAACATTTGTGCCAGTCTTCCTCTACTTTGTATATGGGACACCGCCACAGCATGGCTTGATGAGTGGTGTGTAGGTCTGCACCCAGGATCCAAACCTGTGATCCCTGGACCATCAAAGTGGAGTGTGCAAACTTAACCACTATACCACTGGGCCAGCCCCCCAAATAACCAGTTTTGACTTCAGTCATTTTTCTCCATTTTCAATATCTTTATTTCTGTGCTTATTATTGTTATTTCCTTCTCTCTGCTTTGTGTTTATTTTTATTTTATTTTCCTCGTTTTTTGATATAGTAACTTAGATTATTGAGATTTTTTTCTCTTTTTAATGTAAGCAATCAGTGTTAAAAATTTCTGTTTCAGCTTTAACTGCATCCCACATATTTTTAAATGTTTTATTTTAATTTTTATTCAGTTCTGTGTACTTTAAAATTTTTCTTTCAGGCTTGCCCTTTGACCCATGAATTGTTTAGAAGTGTGTCATTTAATTTCCAAGTGTTTGAAGATTTCCTTTTTGTCTTCTGTCACACATTTCTAGTTTGATTCTATTTTGGTTGGAAAACAAACTCTATGCTTTGAATTCTTTTAAATTTGTGGGGGTTTGTTTTATGATCCAGGATATGGTTTATCTTGGTGAGTGTTCTGTGGACACTTGAAAAGAATATGTGATCTACTGTTGTTGAATGTTCTACAAATGCCAATTAGTTCCTGTTGGTTGATGACATTGTTCAATTCTTCCATATTTTTGCCTACTTTCTGTCTAGTAGATGTATCAGTTGGTGATAATGAGGTGTTGAAGTCCCCAGTGATAACTGTAAATGTATCTATTTCTCCTTTCAGTTCTATCAGTTTTTGTTTCATGAGCTTTGAAGCTGTGTTGTTTGAGGCATACACATTTAGGATTGCTATGACTTCTTGGTAAATTGATTGTTTTGTCATTATGTATTGTCCTTTTTTGTCCCTTATAACTTTCTTTGCTCTGCAGTCTACTTTATTTGAAGTTAATATAGCCACTCTGGCTTTTAAAATTTATTATTAATGTTAGCATGATATATCCTTTTCCATTCTTTTACTTTCGAACTTTGTCATCATGTTTGAAGTGAGTTTCTTGTGGACAGAATATTGTTGGGTCATGTATCTTTATCCAGTCTGCCAATCCCTGTCTTTTAACTGGCATATTTAGACCATGTACATTTATAGTAACTATTGATATGTTAGGGCTGAAGTCTACTATTTCATTATTTATTTTATGTTTGTTTCCTCTGTTTCTCATTTCTCTGTTCCTCTTTTCTTGCCTTCCTGTGGTTACTTGAACATTTTTAAGGATTCTGTCTTTTATTTGTACTCTTTTTAGTATATTTTTATTTGTATTGTTTGTGTTGTATTTATATTGTTTTTTGTTAGTGGTTGCCCTAGATTTTACAATATTTGTACATAATTTATCATATCCTACTTGTATTGATGTTTTGTCACATTGAGTGAAGTATTAAAACCTTACTTCTATTTAGGTCCCTTTACCCTCTCTACTTTTTAAATATAATTTTCTCAAATATTTCCTCTACATACATTGAGCGCCACAACAAATGGTGTTATAATTTTTGCTTCAACCATAAAATATGATTTAAACAACTCAGGAGGATAAAGACAGTTTATTATTTTAACCTCTATTTTTATCTATTCCCTTGTTGTTTCCTTTATGAAGTCCTAATTCTTCTTCTGTTATCATTCTCATTCTGGTCTCAGAGCTTGTTTTAACTGTTCTGTAAGTGTAGGTCTGCTAGCAACAAATTTTCATAG
Source organism: Diceros bicornis minor (assembly GCF_020826845.1). Lineage (NCBI taxonomy): Eukaryota > Metazoa > Chordata > Mammalia > Perissodactyla > Rhinocerotidae > Diceros > Diceros bicornis. Next base: position 81,219,276 of record NC_080741.1, on the reverse strand, counting down.
TTTTCTTTTATCTGGAAATGTCTTTATTTCTCCTTCATTCTTGAACAATAGTTTTGTCAGATCCAGAACTCGTCGTTGACGATTATTTTCTTTCATCACTTGAAAAACGTTGTCCCTCTTCCTTCTGGTCTCTATGCTTTCAGATGAGAAATATATCATTTGAATTGATGTTCTCTTGTAAGTAATGGTAAGTAACCAATTTCTGTCTAGTTGCATTAAAATTTTTTCTTTGTCTTTAGTTTTCAGGTTTAACTATGATGTGTCTTTGCATTGATTACTTTGGGTTTATGCTATTTGGGATTCACTTGGCTTCTTGAATCTGTAGGTTTATATCTTGTCAAATTTGGGACGTTTTCAGCCATTATTTCTTTGAATATTTTTTTCAGCTCTACATTCTTTCTCTTTCCCTTCAGGGACTCTAAAGATATAAATGTTTATTGTCCTATAGGTTCCTGAAGTGCTGTTCATTTTTTTCAGTCTATTTTCCCTGTTTTGTGATCTGTCCTCAAGTTTACTGTTTCTATCTTCTGTCATCTCCACTCTGCTCTTGAGCCCATCCATTGAATTTTTTATTTCAATTATTGTATTTTTCAGTTCTGTAATTTCCATTTGTTTTTTAATAAGTTTTATGTGCTAAAGTTTTGTGTATTTTAATTTGTTCAAGAGAATTTATAATTGTTAAAGCAATTTTATGACAACTGTTTTAAAATCTTTGTCAGATAGTTCCAACATCTGATTCATTTCAGCACTGGTGTCAGTCGATTGTCTTTTCCCATTCAAGTTGAGATTTTCCTGGTTATTGATCCCATTGGAATCTTCTTAATTTTAGCAGGAAGTCACCCTGTGTGATTTAATGTGTAGGTTCTGGCCTACTCTTGCAGGCTGTAGTTCCAAAGGCAATTTAGTTTGTTGAGACTTTGTAATGTTATTCTGCTCTGCTTTGTTCTTCTGGCTCCCTTGAACCCCTGCTGGATGCCTCCTGGTGCTGCCAGGGTTGAGAGGATTGGAGCGTGGGCACTTTTCTTTGTCACCTGATGTTGTTAGGTGGGACCTGAGGGTTTCTGGACCTACAGTACAGAGTGTTTCTCCTGGTCTGTTCTTCAGCCACCTGGTGCAGGTGGGCTTCTTGCTGTCTCTCTTCTGGTACACTTGGGAAAGGAAAGTGCCTACCTACACCACTTTCTGTAGCTGGGTAGAGAGCTAGGAGTCACAAGTTCTCGTGGTTCTCTGCCACTCGGTGGGGAATCAGGAGACCCTGAGCCTCGTTCACTTTCTGTAGTTGGGTAGAGGGCTGGGAATGCCAGATCTGGATGGCCTTTTGGGTAGAGGGCCAGGAGATGCTGGTTCTGCTGGGGCAGCCTGGTATGGGGTATGGGATATGGGATGATTCCACCTACCCAGGTTTCTCTGTTGTTGATGCTATGGGAAGATTAAAACAGTTTCTTCCCTGGAGCTCTGCTGGTGCTGATACTGTAGGTAGATCAGGCTATTGCTGTCCCTGGGTATGGGTCTCCTTTCTAAGTCCCTGATGGGGACTTTGCCTAGAGCAGGACTTTCTTGTTGATTTGTTTGTTTTTGGTCTTTGCCTATTGGCAGTTCTGTGTTGTAGGCTCTCCAGTGCCCAGGGATATTTGTGAGAGAAAGAAAACCCAAGGAACCTACTGTAGTTTTGTTCCTCAAGTCCTGAGGTCCCTAGCCAGTCCACCTTCCTCCATCCACCTTTTATGTTTGTCTGTTGCAGTATTTCCAGGGTTTCTAGTTGTATTTAGAGGGCAGAAGCAGAGGAAAGTGAGTCGACCCCACCTTGTTACCCCCAAGTCTGTTTTTAGTTTCTGTTTATGTAACATCTGCTAACATCCCATTGGCCAAAGCAAGTCACAAGTTGGGCTTCATGTCAAAGGCAGGAGCAAGTTAGTCCAGTCGTGGTGGGTGGGCACTGTAAGGTTACATGCAAAGGGCATGGGGATGAGGAGGGGTGAGAAATTAGGGCCACCTTTGCAAACTACCACAGCTGTCCTTCTAATAAGGTCTTGTGTTCCTTCAGTGAGAGTTGGTTTCTCTTGCTTGCAAGCAAATAATCTAGTTTTGATCCCATACTTAGGTAACAAGACGATCAGTCTGTGGACTATAAGTCTCATGGGAGTTGGGACTGTGTCCCACAGTTGGTTGCTATACCCTTAGTGTCTAGGAGAGAGAATTCAGCAAAATGTGTTGAATTGAACAGCATTGGGGGTGTGGTATCCATCATCTCTTTTAGGATGCGTAGTCAACATGATGTAGCTTTGGTTCTTCTTCACTGTAGGTCTCTTGCTGGGGGTCTTCAAGCCTAAACTTGGAGCCAGATATCCCATGCAGCAATATTTCAATGACAAGACAGTAATTGTGATCCAGATTGATGTTTTCATCTTTATTGTGTAACGTGGTTGAGTGAGTTGCAAGTAACCCTTGAACTTGCTGTTAAGACGGGTACCACAGACCCCAAACTCCAGTGCTGAGAAGTCTGGTAAGAACTTCTGAGCCTGAGAAGTGGGCTCGTGCACATGGTGTTCTCTATTTCTCTTAGGTCATTTGGACCCAGACCAAAGAAGATTGTGAGCCTTTACACTATTTGATCTCCCCAGTACCCTAGACTTGGATTTTACAGCTCTCCAGGCAGCTGCACGGAAAGAAGACAGAAGAGAGAACTGCGTCACAGCCTCCTTAACACACAATGACCCTCCTGAAAGGGATTGTGCCTGTGGAAAGGGAACATAGTTGGAGGACATTTTGCCATGTGTTGGGCCACGCACATAGAAGCCCTGTATGTGTTAGCTTCTTTTATTGTTTTATTCTCTGCATTTTAAACTTGCACAGTAATGAAGATGACATTAATATGAGTAGTAATAACAACAACTAACATTCATTTATTTGTTCATGCAACAATATTTATATAAACTTATTAGGTCCTAATAATCACCCTAAGAAGTAGGCACCACGACTATTCCCATTTTACAGGTGAGGGAACTGAGGCACAGAGAATTTATGTAACTTGAATACCGTCTCATAGCTAGTGAGGAGTGGAGCCTGAAAAATACTCTCCTAGTTCCCTGCTACTCCATATAACCCTGGCCTTTGGAGAGGTGGATCTAACAGGCTTCTGAATTCTCCAAGAAATGATTGTTTCTTTTGGCACTGGGGACACATACTGATCCTATACTCAGCATTTTGCCTTCTCTAGCAGTTTCACAATATCAGAGTATGGCCTCTGATTTATCTAACTAAATGCCAATTCAGAGCTGCATATTAATTTCCTCATAATTTTTGCTTTTATCACATACTCTCAGAGAACAACCTGTCCCTGTCAGCCACCTGTCCCTTCAATCAAATCCACACTCAGTCCTAATAGGGAAGTGGAAAGAGTCATGGAGCAGCTGCACTGCTCCAGTGAGCACTGCTCACTGTTGGGAAGGCTGGAGAAATTAAGAATCAAATATTTGCCTACTCCAGAGTCATTTATCACAATTAAAAGGAATAATTATTTGCCCTTTGGGTCAAGTCAGAGATTTCGAGGGTTTGACTGCTGTGACATACATAAATCAAGCTACAGAAGGGTCTTCCTGGATTTCGGTTTGGCACAGCAGATCTTTCCAACTGGGATGCTGATAGGTGCTCAGAGGAGTTGATTCCCACACCGGGGTAGGTTCTAAAGGCAGTGTGTCAGGAGCACATTGAGGGCAGTCCAAGTTATCCTTTGGATATTTTTGGTCCTTTAGGAAAGCCCTGTTATGGAAACCAAAGTTCCGTCTCTCACTAAGTCCAACATAGTTAACTTCTCCTCTCGAGTTGGCATTCACTGTGGTTTCTTCAGTTGAGACCAGATGTGGTTTAGAGTTGGCTCAGGCTCCGAGCGACTGTGGGGACAGCTGAATCATATTTTCAATCTTGTGTTCTCTGTAGGACTTATGCTCATCAAGTGGATAGAGGGTAAAATCATTTGCACTATTTCAATTATTTCCCTTTCCACCCTCCCTCTTTTTTTTTTGGCCAATGCATGTAACTGAATTTGCAAAAGTGAAACCCACTATGATAGCCATACTCTGGTGAGATACCAAGAAGCCATGACTTTTCAAAGTTGGAAAGCACTTTGGTGGTGGTTCTGGAAAATTCCATCCTATAAACCCTGATGACAGCTGGAATTGATTAACTTTCACTAATGATTCAAATCAAGCTCAGGGCTAGACCATGTGAGCAAAGCAGATGTAGGAGTTAAAATGTAACAGTGTATTGGTGGCATAGGCGTTTGTCTTTGAGAAGGCTCTTACAGATCAACTTTTAGGGACATTATTTTTAAGCTAGGAAAAGTTGTGTTTTGTTCCACCTCTTTCACTGAGAGAGGGGGTTCCTCATGCTTGCCTACTAGGCATAAAGATGCCCCAAATCGACTGTTCAGAGGCAAGAGCTGGCAGCTCCAGGATATCATAGGCTTTCGGAGAGTCGAGAGGGTTCATTTGATTCCAAAGAAAGTGGGTTGTGTACACAGCAGTCTGCATATCTGACTACAGGCTTGCCGGGGCTGTAGCGAAGTCTCCTAATTAACTGGACACAAACAGCCCTCACCTGCCTTCAGGCTCGCGAGGCCTTTGCCATCCCGGTAACCTGAAACTCTGCCACCTCTCCTCCCCAGGGGACAGCTGGGTAGCTGCTTTGCATTCACATAGGAGAAAGGGAACTGCCAGCAGCTGCCCTCGGGTGCCCTCACCCACAGAGGGCCACTGTTCTGTCATTTTCCTCCTGACTTGTTCTGTTTCCTGCTTTAATGACCAAGGCTACCTTTTGGGCCAGCTATTTCTTAATGCTGCCTGTAATTGAGACTCAAATAGTAAAATATACATAACCGGCCGTTTTACCAAGTCATCATTTATGAATATGGCTCGATTAATTTGTTTAGTCAGATGTAGAGGGGCAATAAAAAGTGATTGACTAAAAACAATTAAAACAGTAAAAGTAAATTGTTTGTGTCCATTAAAACCTGCTGAGGCCGTCAGTTGAAAATTGTGGGCCTCAATGTGAAAATTAAAACTATTGATTTTCCCCTGTATGTATGTGAATATCAGAGTTCTAATTTGTTTTGTTTTTACTGGCTGAAAGCCCCTGAGGTCAAAAGGGAGGTAGGCCTTCAATAAGCTGTTTTGGTGGAGTTAATAAAGATTTGGAAAGACAAATATGATAAGAAATGGCCGAGATGTTTTAGGGGAGAATTATGTGTCTGATCGGTACCCAAGTTGCTCTGCTGCATGCTAATACTTTGAAATTTATTGCATTTTGGGGGTGAAAATGGAAAATCAACTGCAGAATATATGATATTCATAGGTTGAATTTTTAGGGCTTTGCCTTAATTTATGTGAGATAGATTTTTTTATTGTCATTTTGTTTTTTTAGGTATGACACTAAATCTTGTATTCCATGAACTATTATTTTTTAGTGTTCAATTAAAATACTGACATAAGAGGAATTTTACATGGACAGATCTTGACTCATAAGAAGAAAACTTGGGGGAAAACTCTCTGGATCAGGTGACGAGGTTTTCAATCAAGGGATATGATGGAATTAAACCTCTAAAGGCTGTAAAAACAGTGTAACATGTTTGGAGTTCTAAGTATTAGGCTATCTATCATTGTATCAGGCTGGGCATGCATTAATAATAGTTTTACTTCCTTAATAAATCATACATTGAGAATGCAAACTGTTATATTTGCTAATTAAGTGAATGATCAATAAACAACTCAGACTTTCTTTTAATCTTGAAATATAGGTCAGGCATATTTTTTGAAGAAGGATATATAAAGTTAGAGATTCAGCCCTTTGAAGACAACATTTAAAAAGCTGTCATAATTGTGGTGTTATCTGAATTTGACTCACTCATTTTTAAGGGAAAAAAGATTCTAATGAATAGCTAATTTTCCCTTCTTGGGGAGTTTTTGTTTTATTCTCCACTCACACCTTACCCTGAAGAGTTTTCTAAAGAGAATGTAAATTTGTCACCTGCATGAAATGCTGTGGCTTCTGAATGCTTTTTTCCTTCTTTTATTTTTTCCAGCACTGTGGAGGTATACTTGACCAATAAAAACTGTGCATATTAAAGGTGTACAACATCATGATTTGATATCATGTACATTGTGAAATGATTACCACCATCAAGCTGATTACACATCCATCATCTCACAGTTAGTATTTTTTGTGTGGTGATAACACGTAAGATCGACTCTCTTAGCAAATTTCAAGCATACAATGCAGCATTAAGTCTAGTCACCATGTTGTACACTAGACAGAACTTATTCATCCTGCATAACTGAGCTTTTGTGTCCTTTGACCGACACCTCCCCATGTTCCCCTACCCTTCAGCCCTTGGCAGCCACCATTCTACTCTCTGCTTCTATGAGTTGGACTTTTTTCAGATTCCACATATAAATGAGATCATGCAGTATTTATCTTTCTGTGTCTGGCTTATTTCACTTAACATAATGTCCTCAAGTTTCATCCACGTTGTCTCAAATGGTAGAATCTTCTTTTTTAAGACTGAGTAATATTTCATTGTATGTATGTACCACATTTTGTTTATCCGCTCATCTGGCGACAAACACTTGTGTCCCTGCTGTGTTCATTGCAGCGTTATTCACAACAGCTAAGATACGGAAACAACCTGAATCCTCATATCAGTGACTCCCAACTGTGAGTGAGCTGGAGACTCCTGTTTGTTTTACAGGTAAATTGCTAGGCACCGCCTGCCGATATTCTGACGCAAAAGCTAAAGCTCCGCAGGCTGTAGGAAGATGCGTTTACAAAAAAGTGCTCCAGGTGGCCCTGGTATGGGAAGCCTTAGGACCGCACATCGAGAGATGCATGCTCCAGAACAATGATGCATAAATCTTTTTGGGTCAGAAATCCTTGAAAATCTTCTCAGAACAATATACATACTTTTTTTTTTCTTTTGCTGAGGATGTCTTGATTTTATGATCATATATGAAGAACTCCTGCTACCTTGTTGAAACTCAGAGTGGTTAAGCAGTTTCACCTGGAAGAGAAATTAAGCCGAGAAATACCTGGGTTTCATTTGGTTCCCAGGAGAGGCCTTCTCAAGGTCCTCAAAGGTTTACCCAGCCTGTGAGCGGAGGATTTTGTGATTTTGTGGCTTCTGGCTGGCATCTGGATGTGCGAGATGCCGGGGAACTGGTGCCCGGTATGCAGGCTGCTGTGTTCCAATCAGCCCCTCTCCATCTATGCAGGTTACTTTTGTGGCCGTAATTCTGAAGTTATTTAGGAAAACTAAATCCTGTGCAATTGAAGCTGGTGAATAGGGTTTGGGGTGTGCTTGGGATGAGGGCATTTATCCCGTGCCCAGTGGGGAGCCCACATCACATGAACCAACCCTGCTCTTTCTTGGTGCCAGCAAGGGGACAATCAGGAGGGTTGGGCTGGCCCTGCTGAGTCCCAGGGTCCCACTGCACTAAGAACAGCTCTTGCTATAGATTAACTGCAAACATGGCAACATTTAATGTAAGCTTTTCTTGAAAACAAAAATAAAAGTAAATTAACTATTTAGATAGACAGTACAATTCATGGTTCACAACTTTAAAAGACTAAACAGTAAAAAGCCCTCTCCTAGCGCAGGCCTCTGGTTTGTTGTGTAACTTAGGAGAAATTTTATGCAAATGAAAGCAAATATATATGTATATGTAATTATCTTTTAATTTTAACACAAATGGTAGCATAGGAAACATTGTTTTTTGTAAATTTTTAGATCTATGTTTGTATTATAGAGCAGAATTTAGGAATGGAATGTGATAACGCCTGTGTGAATTTTATTGCTCCTTCTCTCATACTAAATGCTGTATATAACCCCAAACAGATGTATAGTGGGTACAAACACCAGCTCTTTTCACAAGGGCTGACTTCCGGTTTGGAGCTGTGCTCTGGGGTAAGGCCAGAGACATTGGATTGAAAACATGCTGCATTTTAAGTATCCACCAAAGACTCAGTGGGGGTTATAAAGAATAAAAATAAGGAGGGGGATCCGGCTCACAATGGGCACAAAGTCCCCTCCAACTGGTGCTTCTGCTCCTGTTCCCAGGACGGCCCCAGGGGCAGAGCTGGTTTTCCAGGTAGCTAACACATCCTCAGTAGAACCCTTAATGGGAGTCAGGGCTGGGGACTGGGGGCATGTCACTTTGTTTTTCTCATCTAGCAGATGAAATTTTTGTGGTTCTCAAACCTGATGACCACCAGAACCACATGGGGGCTTCTAAAAAACATCAATTCCAGGATCCGGCTCTTGGGAGTTCTGCAGTGGTCCTGGCACGGGGGTCTAGGGAAGTGCACGATTAACAAGGCTCCTAGCTGATTCTGATGCAGGCGGTCCATGCACCAGAGGCTTTCAAAAGTCTTGCCAACTCTAAATTGAAATAGTTTTATCAATATCGGTAATAACTTGTCTTACCAAGACCACGAAGAGTTAATGTAGATTTGATGACCCACCTTCAGGCTGAGTCTACAGCAGATGAAGTGTTGTCATCTGCCTTAGACTAAACAGAACTCCCTAAACCATGAACCACAGAGCCCAAAACTTTCCCACCAATTAACTGCACCAGCTGTGGTTCAGACGCCCCTTCTGTCCTCATTAGAAACCGGTCTAGTCCACACAAGCCACTTTATAAACACCCCCACCACCACCACTACCACCTGGGAATCCCACATTCCCTGCCCTTTGTTCTACAACTTAACACATACATGGCGGGGGTGGAGGGTGATGTATTTAGGAGTAGACAAGGTTTACTTCTTGTCCAGCTTTATCCGGTTAGTCCTGATGTCTCCTGCAGCTGATTGGGAGCAGCATTCTAGCATAAACACCGTTTTCCTTTGACTTCACGGTGTAATCATTAAACTGTGTGGTATTTATTACAGTGTGTTTTGGGACCACCTGCGTCAGAATCACCTGTGGAGTTTGTTAAAACGTGCAGGTTTCTGGGTCTTACTGCAGCCCATTGAATCAGTGTCTGGTGGTGGGGCCATGGAATCAGAATTTTAACATGTTCCGGAGGTGATAGTCACAATGCCAACACCACAATTCGCTGATGGCCTACACACACGTTTAGTCCTGTTCCACTGCAATAGGCCAGTGAATGGAGGCTAGTTTGAAGTTTAGCTTTCCGATCGTTTTAATCAAGGGCTCCTTCCGAACCAGATGAACAGCCATTTCTAACTGTGGAACTTGTTGCTGCTGAAACTTTTCCTGTTTGGTCGATCTTCTAGCATAATAGTCCTTAAACTTCATTATGCTTGTGAATCCCTTGAGGATCTTATTAAAATGCAGATTCTAACTCAGTAGGTCTGGAGTGGGGCCTGAGACTCTGCATTTCTAACAGGCTTCTATGTGATGCTGACACTGCTGGTCCAGAGACCCTACTTTGAGTAGCCCTGTTTAACAGGTAGATTTCTGTCTCCGACTAGGGCGCCCTCCCTCCTGGCTGAAGATGTGTCAGTAGAGCTAAGACCTGCCCCAGGCGGAATCCCTCTGGTTTTGTTCTTTTTGTAGGTGAAGGAAGCCTGAGACCCCTGGGAGGGAGGCCAGCCCTGTCCCCACCCACTTGCGCCTGTGGTGGAGGAAGGCAGCCCCTTACATCCCGAGCAAAAGGTCTGTTGATCTGGTGCAGTGGGGATAGTATTGAATTGGAAACAGCCATCTCCCTGCATTTCAGGGGGAGCCTCGGGGGACCTTCTTTGCTTTAGTTTATTTTGTAATTAAGGGGAAAAGAGCCCAACCTAAAATGTTGCTTGAGGGTCCTGGCTTTTAAATTTATGTCACTGAGCAGCCTATGAATCAAGTCACCCACTGTGCAGCTGTCAGTCCTGGTATGGTTCTCTCTCTAAGTGGCTTTATGCAAATGCTGTAAGTTCTCTGAGTGTTAAGGTTAACGGAGACGCCAGGCCCAGGCTGTCCTACGCCGGGATGTGCTTCGTTGGCTGTACACTCGTGTCTGATTATGGAACTCCTCCTGCTTTATCACTTCAGCCTGGGAAATGGAGGTGGCATCAGTTATTTCAGAGGCCCATGAGGGGAATAGACTTGAAAGTTCTGTAAGCGTGAAGACTGTCAGTGGAGGGCCAAAACGCGTGCACTTTGTTGCATCGGAGTTTCCAGTTTGAGACTTTCCAGATGAACTTGGTTGGTGACTCTGGGCCTAGCGAAGCCCCCTCATCATCCAGGGCTCCATATGAATGCCTTCCGTCGGGAACTCCCTTGGGGACGCTCCAGAGGAACGGGTCTGGGCCAATGGCCTGTGCTCTCAGGGCGCCCGTACTGTACCTTGTATCACGTTTGTCACTGTGTAATGTTGGTGTGACTGAAGCTCACAGAGGGGCTGTTGTGGTTCCCAGGAGCGCCCAGTGTCAGGCATGTGCCTGGTCCATCATGAGTGTTCAACACATACTTGAATGGATGTGCACGCTAGGGGCAAACAGATGCTTTTTATGTAATTTAATGGGCATTGCTCCAAAGATAAAGGAAGATGAAACTTTAAAAAATTATTGATTTGATTCATAAAGAATGTGCTGTTCTCACCAGCAGAGCAAACTATCAATAACAGTGTGACAATCATGCATATTTATTTCAATTCTGTTGATGGATGGGGTGCCAAACTTTGTAGCCACATTGTCCTCACATCCACTAAGTTAATTATATGAATGTGACCAAGACTGCTAGATATTTCTCCAATGTCTTTCCTTATCCCTTAACAATAGAGTCTCTAGTTTTTAGCTGGACAGATGGGCACCTAGAATTAAAGGCTACATTTGCAGTCTCCCTTGCAGCTAGGCATGGTCATATGATGGATGTAAATGGAGCCATATGCGATTTCCAGGAACCGTCATGCTATTGTCTTTCTACATTTTGCTCATGGAGTATGGATGTGATGACTAGAGTTCAGCAGCCTTCTTGGGCTGTGAAGAGGGTAGAGCAGCAAGACAGAGGGACCTTGAGTACTTTTCTGAAGCTGTCCTACCAGCCCTGCCCTGCCCACCTCTACACTTCGTTTATGTGAATTAAGTCACTGTTGCTTTGGATTTGATATCTCAGCTGAACTGAATCCTACCTCTTACAAGAATAGGAGAATTGTAATTCTTAGAAAGCACCTTTTTAAGGCGGGTCTTGGAGAACATGCTGTGGTTCAAGTTATAGGTAAAGGCATGTTTGTGACCAGGTTTTGGGTAAAGTAATCGAGTGTGCGAGTTAAGAGAATGGGCTTGGAAGTGGGCTGGCTCTTAGTGGCCATGAGTCCTTGGACAATCTCCTTAAGCTTCCATCTCCCTGTCTGTAAAACAAGGATGATAATATAGTGCCTGATTCCTGCTGTTCCTCTTCTTGCTGCTTTGAGTTATTGAACCTCCACATAGCTGATTCTCTAAGGGCCTGATGGTATACAGAAGCCTTCTCTGAGTCAGCTTCCTGTGCAAAGCAATTTCAGTTCAGTAAAATTTCTCTTGTGCAATTTTTTCTTTTAGAAATCAACAAAATTAAATAATCCTAGACGTATACCTAGTTAAAACATATAAAATTCTTAGTTTTTATGTGGTTTTAAAGTTCAGTTATGGAGAGTTTGCTTTATCGTCTTCAAGACAATTCATTTCGCCCTTCTTAATTTGGCACCTACCAAGTACCAGGCATTTTGCTAAGTCCTGGGAACAAAAAAATGGTCAAGACATAGTTGTGCTGTTACAGAATTGATGGCAATTGTCTGCATGCCTTTCTGTTTACAAAGCAATTTTATGATATGCAAATAATATGTTCTTTGGGGATAGAAGTTTGGAGATTCTGATGCTGTGATTCTATTGTTTGGTCCCATATATGTAAGCATAGGTAAACTGATTCCGAGTTAGCAGGGCATCGGATGTGTAGTCCAGACGTTGACTGCCTGCTCCTTAGAGCTCTAAGCTTGACCTAGACTCTTAATTTCTCCATCTTCTGCGAGTCCAGTGACTTATTCCTTCTGCCCTGGAGTTCTAAAACTTCCTGGACCTCCTTCCTCATTGCTTCTCTCTGTCCTGTATTTCCAAGAGCGCCTCGTTGGTTTATGCACAAGTTTATTTACTCTTTCCAACTAGATTGTAAGGAATTTGAAATCGTGAGCTCTGGCAGCTCCTGGGGTTTTTGCTCACAGTTCTCAGGCCAGTGTTGTGTGTGCAGTCCCTCCAAAGCCAGACCGATCTGTGGAGGACACTGATCCTCAGAGCAGACGCCTTCCATCCCTGGAACTGAGGTAGACACCGGAAATGGGCTGCCCCAAAGTCAGCAAACCACACTCAGGGCCCTGAGTTCTAGTGGGAACCCAGGTGGGCTGGGATTCCTATGGCAGGGAGCTTGCCCCGCCTTCTCAGGTCCCTGCCTTATTTGCCTCCTCCTTCTCTGCTTTATTGTGCCTAGTAAAAGAGAGTGGTTATTTTACTCTTTAATAACTTCTAAGATCAAAGGAAGTTAAGTAGTCATTTCTGCTCTTATTAATTAGTCTTTTCTTTCTCAAATTAGTTTTCCGTTAATGTTTTCAACAGATAAATGTAATGTCATTTATTCCTCTCTGTGAAGCCCATGTAAAGTCTTAGTGGATTTAGCTTTTAATTTATTCTTGAATTTTAAATAGAAAAAAATGAGAATGTAAGTTAGAACAGATGTGTTTAAAAAGACAGGCTGCTTTTTCCGCTTTGATTCTCACCTTTCTTACCAAGCGTGCCACACGAGCACCCAGGAATCACGCATTATTGTACTTACACGCACCCTCTGTAGCTTGTCGTTGGGGGCAGGGGCTGCATCCTGGCCAGATAGTGAAATAATTCCAGGTAGTGAAATAATTAAATCTAATGTTTTTCTAATCTTTGTGTCAGATGTTCTAATGGTGTTGTTTAAATTTATTCATTTATTTATTTATTTTTGTGAGGAAGATCAGCCCTGAGCTAACATCCGATGCCAATCCTCCTCTTTTTGTTGAGGAAGACTGGCCCTGGGCTAACATCCATGCCCATCTTCCTGCACTTTATATGGGACGCCGCCGCAGCATGGCTTGACAAGCCGTGCATCGGTGCGCGCCCGGGATCTGAACCGGCGAACCCCGGGCCGCTGCAGCGGAGTGCACGCACTTAACCGCTATGCCACTGGGCCGGCCCCCTCTAATGGTGTTTTTATTCTACTAAATAGCACTTTATTCTAGAAATTTTTTTGGCAGTCTTAAACTTTGGAATTTTAGGTGTTTCCTTTAGCACAGGGGCACCTACTCCAGTGGCAACAAAAGCTCTGTGGAGTTTCACATAAGTGTTACACTCCTGAGTGGGGACCGAGGCATTCAGCAATTCCAATTCTGGAGGGAACCGTGGAATGGCACCGTCATAGCAGAGAATCTGAGTTACGTTATGGATAAGTTCAGTCATGTTCCTGAGTACGATTACGGGCCGTGCCGTGCTGGGCACCTTCATCAAAGCAGGAGCAAATTGTATCCCTGGTTTAGGGAAAAAAATCACTTTGCTTTACTTTCCCGTAAACCAGGCTGGTGGGCAGGCCCATCTATCAAAGGGAAGGTGGTTTGCATGGCTTTTTAATCCTATTAGATTACTTGCTAATTAAAAATTAAAAGATCTGGGGCTACCTTGAACATGAATAAATAAACCTTTCAGGTCAGGGTAGAAAAGTTGATACACTGTATGTTACATGAAAGTCTTGGGCTGTTGGTGGTTAGGTGTTTCTGTAGTTAAAACAACACTTAAAAAAATTGAGAACACTCAGTGGTATCAACATGCAAATATTTGTAGGAAAACAGCAACGGAGCATGTCTGCAGTGACTTGAAAGGATGCTTGGCTGGTGTTATCTTCCCAGAAGCTGAAGGCTTGGGGCCAGCCGGGCCAGAACCTCCTAGTCTGAGACATCAGCTCCTCTTGGAAAGGCTCACAGCAACAAATATGTCCAGATCCTTATTTTCCCTTTGATTTTTTTTTTTTAACTGCAGTTTTGATTAATGACAAACATATTGATGTTTGGCTATGAGGTCTGGGTGCTTCTCTGCTCTTTCTCAGTGAAGGCTGGACCGAGGTGGCAAACAAAATCTAATTAGTCCTTTTGAAGTCCCTGCCTTCATTTCTTTCTAAGCCCCTCCCTTTGATAGTCTAACGTTAAATGTGTGGTCTCTTCTGGTGTGTGAAAGCTTTTTCATTATTTGTCAATTTAAAAACAGTTTGCATGCTATGCATATGGAAATATTTAGGAGGAAGCTCATGTCTACAACTTACTTTAAAATAAAAAGAATAAGATGGATTGATGGGTGAAGAGAGCAGTGGATAGATATGTGATAAAGCAAGAATAGCACAATGTTAATTGTAGAATCTATGTAGCAGGCATATAGAGATTCACTGTAAAGTTCAACTTTTATGTATGTATGAAAATTTTTATAATAAAGTATTGGGAGGGAAAAAAGGCAGATTTCTGTCGTGTAGGATTCTCACTCTGATGAAACCCAGGCTCTAGGAATGAAAGAACTCTTAATGCCATGAAAGTCCAGATTTACAGGCAAACTCAGGGGGTGTCGATGACCTCTGAGGTTTGGGAAACTCTCAGTCAACATGCATTTGTTGCTTTTCTTTGTTTTTTAATGTATGTATTTATAAATTAACTATAAAAAATCATGCTTTTTCTTAAAACGAAGAATTACAGACATGTATGAGTTTAAAAAAGTGAAACTTTTCCCAGTATCGCTTTCTTCCGATTATCCCCTTGTCCTCCTGTAACCACAATCTCTCCAGACTTGAAAAATCTGTGTGAGCCCATACAACACTTTGTTTTTCTATAGGATCGGGCTACGCGTATATTGACAATTTGTTTTTATCACACAGTAAAGTTGGGACGTCTTTCCATGGCATTACGTGTGACTCGACCCCCATTTCTTTTATAATTTTATTTATTTATTTTTCCCCCAAAGCCCCAGTAGATAGTTGTACGTCATAGCTGGACATCCTTCTAGTTGCTGTATGTGGGACGCGGACTCAGCATGGCCAGAGAAGCGGTGCGTCGTTGCGCGCCCGGGATCCGAACTCGGGCCGCCAGCAGCGGAGCGCGCCCACCTAACTGCTAAGCCATGGGGCCGGCCCTACCCGCATTTCTTTTAAAGGCTCCAAGTGCTCCAGTGGTGTGAATATGCTGTAATTTATGTAACCAAGTTTTGATTAATAGATGCATTACCCTGCTTGACCTACCGTATCAAAATACCACAGACTGGGTGGCTTAAACTACAGACATTCATTTTTTCACAGTTCTGGAGACCAAGTCCAAGAATCAGGGTGCTGGCAGATTCCGTTTCTGGTGAGGATTCTCTTCCTGGCTTGTGACAGCTGCCTTCCTGCTGTGTCCTCACATGGCTTTTCCTCTGTGCTTGTGTGGAGAGAGAGATCTGTGGTATCTCTTACTCTTCTTATGAGGACTCCAGCCCTATAGGACTGAGGTCCCATCCTATGACCTCATTTAACCTTTATGACCAATCTCCAAATACAGTGACATTAGGGTCAGGGCTTCAACTATGAATTTTGGGAGGATACGATTTAGTCCATAACAATAGACATTTAAGTTGTTTCAAATTTGGGGCTACTATAAGCAAGTCTGCAGTGAATTTACACTTAGCTGGAAGTGGAATTGCTGGCTTATAGATTATACGCATTTAACATCGGGTAATGCTACTTTATCTGTTTGAACCAATTTACATGACTGTCTCTGTGTTTTCCGCACATTGCCCACAATCACATCATACCAGATCAGTCTTTTTAATACATGCCAGTCTGATACGTGAAGTATTTTGCATTACTTTGTTTTTCTTTGATAATTAGTGATTATACTTTATTGTATTTGTCTTTTGTATTCTTCTGGATTTACCTGTTCATATCTGTTAGCATTTTCTTACAAGGTCATTGGCTTTTTTAATTGATTTAAAAGATTCTCTCCACATTAAAGAATGAAGCCTTTGTTGGTAACAGAGCTTGTAAGCATTTCTCTTCAAGCTGGTTTTTGCCTTTTAATCTAAGTGCTTGTTTTTATAGTTTCTTGCTGTACTGAAGCCTGTCCATCTTCTACAGACAATTTTAGTAAGTTTGTCAGAGGACAGCTTTTCTCTTTTGTAAATGGGCATTGTCCATTTGTCTAACTGCTCCTCCACTCATCCCCTGTTATGGGCTGAATTGTGTCCCCCCCCACCCCCAAATTCCTATGTTGAAGCCCTAACCCCCAATATACAGAATGTGATTGTATTTGGAGAGAGGGCCTTTAACGAGATAATTGAGGTGAAATGAGGTCATTTTGGGGCGGGGGTGGGGTGGAGTGGGCCTTAATCCAATATGACTGGGCTCCTTACAAGAAGATGAGATTAGGACACAGACAACACAGACCGAGGGGGGACAGTGTGAGGACACAGTGAGAAGGCAGCCGTCTGCTAGCCAGGGAGAGAGGCCTCAGAAGAAATCAACCCTGCCAACACTTTGATCTTGGATTTCCAGCCTTCAGAACTGTGAGAAAATAAATTTCTGTTGCTTAAGCCTCCTAGTCTGTGGTATTTATTGTGGCATCCCTGGCAAACTCGTACCCACCCCACCCTGAAAACTATTTCCTACTTTAGGGCGAGGATTCTTATTCTCTCTCTCTCTCACCCCAACCGCCTAGAATGAGGTTTGATACATAGTAGGCACCTAGATAACTTGCTAAATGAACAAAGAGGATTTGAGTCCTTTTATTTTGGTTTTAATTTGAGAATGTGTGCTAGGATGTGCCTGAGTTATTGTATCAAAGAGGCCTAAACAGGATAAAGGTTATTTGTCTCTCAGGTAGCAATCTCTAGGTAAGTGTCTAGGGTAAGCAGGGAGGTTTAATTGTACTTAAAATATTCTTCTATCTCTGATTCAAAATGGTTGCTTTTGCTCCTGACGTCACATCTGCATCCTAACCAGCAGGAAAAGGAAATAACTAGGGAAATTTCGTTCATCTTTTAAAAATATGATTTGAGTTGGCATACGTAATTTCCCTTCACATTCTATTGGTCACAAAATCACATGACCATATAAAACTGCAAGAGAGGCTGTGAAATATAGTTTTGGGGCAAGTGACCATATGCTGAGCTAAAACTATTAAAAGAAGGAGGGGAGAATGGATATTGGACAATTAGCTCCTTGGCTTCAGAGAATCTAGAAAAATACTATATTTTGAGGGCATAAATGCTGCCTTTTAAATATTTTACTTCAAAAGAAAGAATAACAAAAATACTTTCCTATGTGCCTTTAAAGTATCAGATTTGTAATTAAACCTGGTTCAAATCCCATATTTACTTGCTAAGCCAACTTATAAGCTTCTGAGCCTTGAGTTCCCACCTGTGCAGTGAGGATCCTCCCAGGGCTGTTGCCAGCCTGGTGAGAAAACGCAGTCTGGCACAGTGCTTGGCACGTGGCAGGCGGTCACTGAGCGGCAGTGTTAAATGACAAGAGTGATTCTCCTCCTGGCCACTTGTTACCTGGGGGTCTCTGAAGAAAACTACTGCCCAGGGCCGGCCCCGTGGCTTAGCGGTGAAGTGCACGCGCTCCGCTGCTGGCGGCCTGGGTTCGGATCCCGGGTGTGCACCGACGCACTGCTTCCCTGGCCATACTGAGGCCGCGTCCCACATACAGCAACTAGAAGGCTGTGCAACTATGACATACAACTATCTACTGGGACTTTGGGGGGAAAAATAAATAAATAAAAGTAGTTAAATTTGAAAAAAAAAATCACTAAAGTGTCAATAATTCATTAAAAAAAAAAACAAAACAAAAAACTACTGCCCAACTCCAGACCAACTAAGCAGAAAAAGTTTGAGGTGGGGGAAGTTGAGGGGCAGTAGTGTTAAAAACAAAACAGAACAATCCAGGCACACGACTCTTCCCAGGTGACCCTCGGGAGCTGGGTTGAGAAGCACTGCAGTAGAAGAGAAAAGGCAGCCGGGTCTATGGGGAATGTGTAGATGGATCAACAGACGCAAATCAACTGGAACTCAAAAGCAGTCAACTGTTCGCCTGTGCTGCAAATATAAGGGGTCTCAAAAGTCTCCTGCTTCCAGTTACTTCTCTACAAGACTGAGACTCCATGACTGCGTTCCACCAGGAAAATCACTCTTTCATGTCAAATTTGACCACCAGAAGGTACCAGTAAAAATATGCACAGTGTCTGGTAGCTACAGCAAGAACACACCATCCCTGTTGTGTTCAGGGATCAGTTAGTTTCCAGGAGGAAAAACCTAGACTTGTGACCTGGCCTCTTTTGACAAATATTGGTGCCGTCAGTGAGGATGGATAGGTAGGTGTTACATGTCTCTTCCTCCAAACCTCACCCAAGATGATGTGTTACTAGGAAATCAAACATGTATTCATATGCAGGCACAAAAGTGGGTGGTCGTAAACCTATTCCTGTGGGCCAGGTGAAGTCGGCTCCCTGTACTTAGGCACTCGAAGCCCTTGGCATCATTGGCTCATTCTGAGGTCAGTGTCATGGTATTCCAAGGGCAAGGTCAGCCAAGCTTGTAGTTTGGTCGGGCAACAGATCCCCCATTAAGTATGTGTCGTGGGGAGACCCAGTAACATGTGGCTTAGACCCTAAGAATTACTCAAAGCTGTTAGGCTCCTGCACCTGCCAGATTCTTATTTCTCATTCACATAAAGGTGGAGACTCCATAAAAATATTTCTAGCCAACCACCTAATTTGAAGTTGACTCACATCTCCAATGGTAAATTAGTTCTAATGGCACTTATTTTTCATTGGTGAAATGAGTGATGTTTGAGAAATATGGATTGGTTAGAAATATTATGTAGGCATTTCTGCCTTGCGTGAACAGATTATGCAGTAGTTGACAAACTTTTTCTGTGAAGTGTCAGATAGTAAATATTTTAGGGCCATACAGTCAATGTTGCAACTACTCAACTCTGCTGTGATAGCGTGAGAGTGGCCATAGACAATATGTAAAGGGCTGTGTTCTAATAAAAGTTTAGTTCCATTAGGTTGCCCACTCCTGGTGTATAAGAATCTAGCAACCTCAGGATCTTGTTCACTCGGGAGCAGTTGGGGCCTATGATTCTCCCTGTGCACAGCCTTGAGCGGAGGATTCTGTTCTGTGATCTCAGAGGTCTAGAAGGGTAGCTGCTAAAATACTGTTGCATTTTTCCTGAGGATAACTTTCATGTGAGGACAGAACTGGGACCTCGCTGAGCAAATGAGAATAAGTTGTAGGACTGTGGTGGTGGATGGTCCTCTTAACACACCATGTTTTGGCAAGGAAATTGTGGAGCAGACCTGTAGACTTCTCTTCCCTTTAATTATCTGAGGCTGCCACAAGTCACCAAAAAGAATGCAGTGATTGTCAGTGACCCAACTGGCTTAAGTCAGTTTGTAACTGTCACTCAAATGAACTCTCAGAACCCAGCTGACCTAGCCTACTACTACACGGTTTTCGTCTCAGCTTGATCCTGGAAGCTGGCCTCTCTCCATTCATCCTACATGGATTAAAAAAATTTTTTAACTATACATATATATATGTGTTTATATTTATTATGTGTGTATATAATATAAAATTTACCATTTTAATCATTTTTTATTTTTAATTATAAAATATACACGACATAAAATTTACCATCTTAATTAACTCTTTTTAAGTGTATAATTCAGTAGTTTTAAGTGTATGCACATTGTTGTGTAGCCACTCTCTAGAACTTTTTCATCTTGCAAAACTGAAACTCTGTACCCATTAAATACTGACCCCCCCCATTCTCCCCTCCCCCCAATCCCTGGCAACCACCCTTCTGCTTTCTGTCTTGATGATTTTGACTACTCTAGGAACCTCATATAAGTGGAATAACACAGTATTTGTCCTTTTGTGGCTGGCTTATTTCACTTAGTATGATGTCCTCAAAGTTCATCCACATCGAGGCATGTGTCAGAGTTTCCTTTCTTTTATGGTTGAATTATATTCCATTGTATGGATATACCACATTTTGTTTATCCATTCATCTGTCAATGGTTATTTGGGTTGCTTCCACCTTTTGACTGTTGTGAATAGTGTTCCTATGAATATTAGTGTACCAGTATCTGAGTCCCTGCTTTCAGTCCTTTTAAGTATATACTCAGAAGTATAACTGCTGGATCATATGGTAATTCTATGTTTAAAGTTTTGAGGAACCACCATACCATTTCCTAGAGTGGCTGCATCATTTTACATTTCCATCAGCAATGCACAAGGGTTCCAATTTCTCCACATCCTCTTCAACACTTGTTATTTTCAGTTTTTTTTTATGATAATAGCCCTCCTAAAACATATGAAGTGGTATCGCATATGGTTTTGATTTGCATTTCCCTAATGACTAGTGATGTTGAGCATGTTTCCATGTGTTTTTTGGCCATTTGTATATCCTCTTTGGAGAAATGTCTAGTGAAGTGCTTTGCCCATTTTTTAATTGGGTTGTTTGTCTTTTTGTTGTTGAGTTGTAGGAGTTCTCCTACGTGAATTTTAAATCTGTTTCCCAAAGTGTGTTCCCTGGAACACTGGTCTGCAGGATCTTAATGGGCTTTTTGAGTAAAAAGGTTTCTGAGAGCAAATACTTATGGTATGCTGTGGGTTAAATAAAGCTTAACTGGTTTCTTTACTGTAAAACAGCTTAGAATGTTAATACACTAATACATATAGTAAATCTCCAAGTAGGGAGAGTATGAAGTATTTTTCAAACTTAATTGACCACAGAACCCTTTTTATGTAGGACATTCTACAGGGTTAGAGTTTTGCAGAACAGGATGTAGGGACTGCTGTTCTAGCTGATTCACTGTATCAGCTGTTGTAAATTTCCTCCCTTGACCTTCTGCCGACATTTTGTTCTCTCTTCTTACCATCTGTTTACTTATAGCTGCTGGCTTCTGCTCAGTCTCCTCTCCTCTCTTTTTCTCATCCCTTCTAGTCAGTGGGCAGCAAATCTTGTTGATTCTTCCTCCCTAAAGCTATGTTGAATCCATCCGCTTTACTCTGTTTCCCAGTGCTCAGTATCAGTTGCTTGGACTTCTGCGAAAGTCTGAGTTGGTCTTGCTTTACATAAGCTACCAGAATGATCTTTTAAAAATGTAAATGAGATAAAGTCACACCCCCTGCTTAAATTCTGTATCGGCAGTTAGCAGTGGTGTGTCACAATCATTTTGAGCTGTGTTGGAAAATGTTATTCAAGTACCAAATTTAGTGATGTCTACTTAAAAAAAAAAAACTTTGAATTTATCTAGTTTATCCTCAATTCTTTGCTCTCAATCACCTGCATTCTTCTTGACAGGAGGGAAAGCAGTCCTTTCTTTTTTTTTTTTTTTGTGAGGGAGATCAGCCCTGAGCTAACATCCATGCTAATCCTCCTCTTTTTGCTGAAGACGACCGGCTCTGAGCTAACATCTATTGCCAATCCTCCTCCTCTTTTCCCCCCAAAGCCCCAGTAGATAGTTGTATGTCATAGTTGCACATCCTTCTAGTTGCCGTATGTGGGACGTGGCCTCAGCATGGCCGGAGAAGCGGCGCGTCGGTGCGTGCCTGGGATCCGAACCCGGCGGCCAGTAGCAGAGCGCGCGCACTTAACCGCTAAGCCACGGGGCCGGCCCAAGCAGTCCTTTCTTGAGGGGCAGAGTTAGAGGAGTGTGGCATAAATTGCATGTAATTCACAGTATAATGCCTTTGTACCATAGTAACCAACTGCTTCTATTGTACAGTTTAAATTTTGTGGCAATTGTTCATTGGAATGATTTATTTCTTCTTGGTATTTCTTGAGTTTTGTCAAAATCTGATTATACTTCATGTGTTTTAGAAGAACAGCAGATTCTCCTCCTTACGAATGGTTCTCAACAGGGGGCAGTGTTCCTCCTAGCCCCGGGGGCGTTTGGAGTGGGTATGGGAGTTGGGATGTCATAATGACTGTGGGTGCTACAGGCATTGAGTGGCCTGCTGCCCAGGATGTTAAATATCCTGCAATGCATGGGACAGTTCCTCACGTAAAGAATTGTCCCACCCCAAATGTCCTCATTACCAAACACTGTTGGTCATCAAAGCACAGACTTGAGCACTGCATTTGATACCTTATCAAACCTAGCCCCTGACTCTGTTTTCAGCCTAATACACTTACCCTCTACTTCTGCTCCCTGCTCTTCTCCTACACATGATAAATTCGTGCAAATGAACCTTTTATGTGTTGTTTCCTCTATCTGGAATGCTGTTCTATCCTTGACTGGTTAATAAACTCTTCCTCTTTAGCAATCGTTCCTCTGCAAAGCCATCTCTGACTCTTTCTACTCTGAGGGAGAGACAGTTACTCTTTTCTCTGTATTCCCATAGCACCCAGCATGTCTCTGGTAGTCACTGGGGATGTTCCTAAATCCCTTGTTTCCCCTTCTTTGAGAACATGGTAGGATTATATTTCCCTGCCCCTCCTTACACTTCAGCACAGTCAAATGGCTTGCTTTAGCCAATGAAATATGAGCAGAATTGACATGTGTAACTTCCAGATGCAAGCTTTAAGAGGCAGTCACAGTTTGCCATTTTCTCTTTCTGTATGGCAACCAGAAGTAAGCCAGATGGTGGCTGCCCTGACCGTAGGTCCTGGAGTAAGGATGACAAGAAGCAGAGCTCCCTGCCAATCACAATCGACATGTGACATGAACAAGAAATAAGCTGTGGTATCTTAACCACTGAAATGTTTAGGTTGCTTGTTACTACAGCATAACCGTGCTCTTACTGACTGATACCCGTCTATTATAGCGTTTATCACATGGGGTGTTATTGTTGGTTTTACCCAGCCCAAATCACCACAGTAGACAGTGGGCTTCTTACGCATAGAGACTATGTTGTTTTTGCTCCTGTGTTGCCAAAACTTGGCTAAGTAGCAATCTGTATTAGTTACCTTTTGCTGTGTAACAAATTACCCTGAAACTTAGTGGCTTAGAACAACAATAAACATTTATTATCCTCATGATTCCTGTGGGTCAGGAATTTGGGAGCATCTTTGCCAGGTAGTTCTGGCTCAGAGTCACTCATGAGGTTGCAGCCAAGATGTCAGCTGGGGAGGCCAGCCCGGTGGCATAGTGGCTAAGTTTGTATGCTCCACTTCAGCGGCCCAGGGTTTGCAGGTTTAAATCCTGGGTGTGGACCTATGCACCGCTTATCAAGCCATGCTGTGGCAGGTGTCCCACATGTAAAGTAGAGGAAGATGAGCACAGATGTTAGCCCAGGGCCAATTTTCCTCAGCAAAAAGAGGAGGATTGGCAACAGATGTTACCTCAGGGCTAACCTTCCTCACCAAAGAAAAAAACAGGTGTTAGTTGGGGCTCCAGTCATCTGAAGGCTTGACTGGGTCTGAAGGATCCATGTCCAAGGTTGCTGACTCTCGTGGCTGGCAAGTTGGTGCCAAGTGTTGTGAGAGGCGTCAGTTCTTCCCCACGTGGGCCTCTCCACAAGCTGTTTGAATGTCCTCACAACATGGCAGCTGGCTGCTACAGAGCAGGTAATCCAAGGGAGAGTAAGATGGAAATGACGATGTCTTTTATGACCTACCCTCAGAAGTCACACACTGTCATGTCTGTACATTCCATTTGTTAGAAGTGATTCACTAAGTCTGGTCCATGTTCAAGAGAAGGAGAATTAGGTCTACCTTTTAGAGAAGAGTGTTACTCTAGTCTGAACCTTTTTGTCCCTCCCTGCCCCCAAATTTATATCTTGAAATCGTAACACCTAAAGATGATGGTATTAGTGAGTAGAGCCTTTGGGAGGTGCTTAGGTCACGAGGGTGGAGCCTTCATGAATGGGATTAGTGCTTTTATAAAAGAGACCCCACAGAGATCCCTCACTCCTTCCAGCACGTGAGGACACAGCAAGAAGCCATCAGCTGTGAACCAGGGAGTGGGCCCTCAGCAGAATGCAACCGTGCTGGTACCTTGATGTTGGACTTCCAGCCTCAGGAGCTGTGAGAAATGAATTTTGGTTGTTTATAACCACGCAGTCTGTGGCGTGTTGTTATTGCAGCCCGGATGGACTAAGACAAGTTTCAAAAAAAATCTGTGGCCATGTTTTAAAACCATCATGCAGGCATCTTGTGGGTCCTCAGTAAACACTTCCTGATCAGCTTTTTCCACTCAGTTTGGTGGGAGGAGCATCGGCTGTTTTCCTCTTTCACTTCAACAAGTCCAAGTTTGTTTTTCCCCTTTCAATGAATCTTTATTTGAAACTTCATCTCTTAGTTTCTTCAGCTTATTATGCTCTAGAGAATGAATTATGTATAACCAGTACCAATTTTTTTGAGTGTGCCTGAGGAGCTTAAAATAGTAAGAGAGCTAAGTCTCCACCAACCTGGTAAATTAGACCCCCAAAATTGTCATAGGAAATAGAGTGCAATTTAAAATGTTATCCTTGGACCGGCCCGGTGGTGTAGCGGTTTAGTGCGTGCATTCCGCTTTGCGTAGCAGCGAGAGGTTCGCAGGTTTGGATCCCGGGCGCGCACTGAGGCACCGCTTGTCAAGCCATGCTGTGGTGGCGTCCCCTATAAAATAGAGGAAGATGGGCACAGATGTTAGCTCAGGGCTAATCTTCCTCACACACACACGAAAATAATAATAAAATGTTATCCTTTCCACAGGTTGAGAAGATCGTCTTTACCTTGTTATGAGAGGTTTTTTCCAAATTGGCAGTGAGATTGGGGATTCCATCATCACCACTTGTGACTGGACAGAGGATTGTTTTCCTCATCCTTGGTTTCTGGACAAAGCCCTGGCTGGTCTCCTTAGCCAGGTGGGGCTATCAGCCTTAAGCTGATTTAAGATTCTGGGTAGCAATTCAGTCCGCTGTGTTGTCTCAGCATGGCCTACAATGCTAAAAATATTCCTTTCTGAGATGCTTGAACTTCTAGGTTTGTTAAAGTAGATCACTTTAAATGTTCACTTCTTCAATTCCAGAAAGGTTATTTACCTCTAACTTTCTTAGGGAGAAACGGAGTTTCTTCTTTGCTAGCACTCTTCCTGGCACTGCCTTCTCACCAGGACACTTGCTGAGCCATGGCACAGACTCCTCTTGGTTAGTGATGGTTTCTCTCAGCTTGTCAGAGTGGGAATGGGATACACGATGTTGAGGGGTAGTGCACCAACCGAGGTGACCGCTCCCACATTGGGTAAGGAAAGGCAATAGCGAGAGCCGCATCTTGGCCTTTCATTACATACACACTCGGTGGGAAGTTGGGAGGGAGAGATTCCCAACCTTCAAAAGCCGACCTGCCATCTATGCTCCATCTACAACGTCATCTAGATCCCATTCCTTGTCCCTCCCTAGAGGAACTCCCAGAGAGCCCGCTCTGTTCAACGCCTTTAGTTTCTCCTCTTGCTGACTTCTCCACTTCTGCTAGTCTTTATTTTGGAAGAAACCTTCGCTTTATGCTACTGCCTTCTTTCAACGAACATCTTTTTCTTATACCTTGTATAGCTAACCTCCCCAGGAAGGTTATACGTCCTGCATTCATTTCTTCACAATGAAGTCCCTTCTTATCCTCCTGCACTTTCAGTACTCCCCCATCTTGCATTCCATTGCAATGCTGCCCCCAGGAGGTGTTTTGGGAATTAGTTGGGGCCTCACAATGATTGTGAGCCTCTAAAGGCATGTAGCAGGTGGAAACCAGGGATATGAGATGCTCTGCAGTGTGCAGAAGAGTTCTACCCAGTTATAAATTGCTCCAAACCCTGTATAACTCTTAAATGCTCAGCTGGCTATTTTTATGGGAGAAAACTTGTTTAATTATATAGACACTAACTCCTTTTTACATAATAAAACATTTTTTAACAGTTTGAGTATATGCTCAATTTTCCAATAATTCAACTACCAAGAGTTTAGCATTTTAGAAAATTCCCTGACTCCTGGAAGTTACTTGTATTCAGATTGTCAATACTAGACACTCACCCCAGTCTCCTCTTTAACAGTGGCATTTATTGTGATTCCACATGTAGGTGCAAGCACAGAACTGCAGTGTTATGTCTTTTGGTATTGTTGTATCCCTATGTTGACATATTAAAATACATATTATTTTATTTTCAGTTCCTGTCTTTTTGTTTAGTCTGTATACTACAGTTAGGATATTATATTAATTTTTAAAAGTACATGTGTAGGTAGATTATACTATCTGTGAATTTCATTTTAGCGTGATAAGGAGTTCAAGGTTTTGAAAAAGAGAACCATGAGTCAGCAGGACTTAGACCTGTCTTAGGATTGGGGATATATGGGAGGCTGGAGTTTGTGTGTTTTTAAAGTTCCTGGTAATTTAGGCTTGTTCATTGTCTTTTTCTTTCTTTCTTACTTTCTTATGTAAGACTCTTTTTTACTCCCTTTCCTGCAAATGTGCATACTTTTGGCTCTGTACATTACATGTTTATGCCAAATTAAGCTGCAGTGGATTTAGGTTACATATGACTTTTATGTGGAGAGGCGGTACCATGTAACAGGTAAGAGGACAGATTCTGCCCAGCTCTGCCTGGGTGACGTCCTGGCTCTCCCTCTGAGTAGCTCTTGGTAGCTGTGTGACTTGGGGACACAGCATCCTATCTGACAGGACCCACTGAAGAAAGTGTAGGGGGTGAGGGCTAACTACTTTCCCATAATCTCTTTATCAGTGTATACTGAATGACAAAACGGCCTCAGACAAGATTCTGCCTGACATACAGGCATGTGTTAACCAAACAGTAACGAGCAAGCAGAAAACATACACACATCCTTTTCTGTAGGCGTGAGACGCTGTCAGCTCTCTGTCATTTTTAGCTATTCTGGCTAGCACCTCTGATGCAAGGTTGACTGGAGGCACTCTTACATCAGCAAATCCTCCTTCAACAGTGGATGGAGACAGGGCCATTTAGGAATTGAGATTTGGGTGCCATTCCCGAGGGTGTACAGGTCACAGGCCTCGACAGAGTCTTATATCTTGTTGAGGAGGGGAGAATATCCCGAAAATATTTTAGCCAGTGTACTTTAATGTTGTCTGCCAAGAGTCCTTCTTGAAACTTCATTATGTTGTTTAACAAGTCATTAATTTCACCAGTAAGAGTCTGTTTCTGACATTGATTATGCTAATTAGCCCAACATCAAGTGTAGATGGAAAATTAGATAACAGAAACTTCCTACTAGCCACCTCTGGAGTGTGGCCCTTCTGATATGACATCACTAACCACTCTGGAGTATAGATTTTTTTATTAGAGCAACTAATTGGCTTAGCATTAAAGCTTGGACTAGCTAGCACACACTCAATGTGGGAGCATTTTAGAGTAAATTATAGACCTTGTACCACCATCTCTTTGGGCTGTTGTGATGTTTAAGTGTAAAGTGCTTAGAACAGTTCCAGCTACATTGTAAGTGCTAGATAAGTATTTATAGCATTATTATTATCACTGTTAGTATCATAAGTGCTTTGACGTACGTTACCTGTTTGGGATCCTAACATGGTCATGTGTCTTATTTTTCCCACCAATTATCTGGGCTCTCATATAGCACACCAAAAGAAGGTATAGTGTAGTCAATCCTTATTATTCATGGATTTGTAGATTGTGTGTTTGCAAATTTCCTGGTAACCCCCAAATCAATACTCATAGTGCACTCACCTCTGAACACCAGGCTGGGAGAGAAGGGGAGACTCTGAGGAACCCCCAGTGGCTAATTTGACTTTTCTCATTCCAGAGGTCTGTGCAGCAGGGGAGGGAAAGCTTTGCTAAATTGAAGGACCAGTAGACTCATCCCTTCACAGTGTTGAAGCCTAGGAGCCTTGGCTGCGTTTGGAGAGGCTACGTCAGTTACCTTACCTGGAACAGCGACCATTTGCTCCAAGGGGCTTTCTTGGTCATCCTGGGAGCAGCAGTGAGGAATTGAAGCATGGAGGTCATATATATTTATGTCTTTATCTGGTTTGACCTGCAAAGAGTTTTTTTTTTGTTTAATTTCAAACAAATTGCCAACATTTAAATCAGGAAATTTCACAGACAAATGATTGCAGCCTCTCTAGCAAAAATCTTTATATCTGAAAACACTAGGCTTGTGTTCCCACATCTGCCATCGCCTGAAGCTATTAGCAGCTTCCCCTATACAGGGAGCACGAGTTTTCCTCTTCCACAGCCCTCACGTGCCCACTTCTTCCCTTCACCTGCCTGGTCCATGTGAGCAGGGCTGATGATATGCTGACGGGGGTCTGCTCTGAACCAGTTGGTGCCTAGATGGTACCAGTTGTTAAATATTTTGAATATCATTCCTGCCTGGAGCCATTTGAGTTGCTAACCCTGTTCTGCCGAGAAGCAGCTGTCAGCTTCTTGCTGAAAAACAAATTTAAATTCTGACTCCAGGGTCACTCTGATACACTGATTAATCTGTGAGATTGTCAGAATTCTCCACCATTTCATTTATCGGGAGCAGAGCTTTTAGATGAGTTTAAGAGGAATTTAGAAAGTCTGGCTGTGTGCTGATGCAGTGGGTGCCCCAGGAAGACAATTTGCATGAGGGCTGAGGTCCCTCCTGGGGGACAATTCATCCTGACGGAATGAGGAGCCAGGTGTGGAGAACTCGACCCTGTTGGAGAGAGCTCGGTTGTCAGATAACGGTGTGAAGTCGGATGTCTTGATTTCTCTCTGCATCCAGCCCTCACTGGCTCCTCTCCACATCCTTGGAGAGCAGAGCAACAAGTAAAAAGGGAAAAGCTTGTGCTTCTCTACAAACTCGGGGGTGTCTTTCTAACAGAGTGGAACATAAAAAGAATAAAGAGAGATTCTCCCATTACTTCTCCACTGGCGCTTGCAACACTTGGACATACCTGTACTTTATTGGCAGGGCCTGGCAGACCCTTCAGTGCTCTGGGGGAGAAGCCATGTGGGCACCTACTGGTGGTCTGGGGTCCTAACTAATCACCCTCACACCTCCCCAGGTCTTTAACCTGTTGTGAACAGACATAAGGAGCCAAATGGGTTCAAATTCAGAAATTGAGAGTATAGCAAGGTGGTTATATGGTCTGTAATTTTCTTAAAATATTTCAACATAGATAGTGATGTGAGTGTGTACGTTAGATTCAACATATACCCTAGGAGCTGTTGCTTAACATTTCAATTATTCTTAGTCTGGTTACTTACTGTTTCATAACCCACCCCAAAATCGAGTGGGTTAGAAAGGAGTATATTAATATTTCTATAATAATATTTAACCATGGTTCTGTGGTTGGACTGGCTCAGCCAGGCAGTTCTCACTTGGAGTCTTTCATGTGGTTGCGTCCTGATGGCAGCTGGAGCCTCATCTGGGCTGGGTGTCCAGGATGGCTTCTTTCCTTGTGTGGCTGGCACCTGGGCTAGGAAGGCAGGAACAGCTAGGGGATAACTGGGCATCTCTTTCTCCATGTGGCCTCTCCACGTGGCTAGCTTGGGCTTCCTCACAGAATGGTGATCTCAAGATAGCTAGATTTCCAAGAGAGCATTCCAAGAGACCCATGATGAAGCTGCAAGGGTTCTTATCACTTGGAAGTCATGCTCCATCACTTCTCCTGTCGTCAAGGCTGGCTGTGATGGTTAATTTTATGTGTCAACTTGGCTAGGCCACAGTACCCAGACACTTGGTTAAATATTATTATAGATGTTTCTGTGAATGTATTTTTTAGATGATTTTAACATTTAAATCAGTAGACTCTGAGAAAAGCAGATTGCCCTCCCTAATGTGAGTGGGCCTCATGCAATCACTTGAAGGTCTTACTAGAAAAAGACTGACCTCCCTCGAAGAAGAGGGAATTCTGCCAGCTGATGGCTTTTGGACTTGAGCTAGAATATCAGCTTTTCCCTAGGTCTCCAGCCTGATGGTCTACCCTGCAGATTTTGGATTGGCCAGCCATAGCAGAAAAAAAGAGAAAAAGACAAATTGTGAGCCAATTCCTTAATCTCTCTCCTTGTCTCTGTTTCTTTCCCTGTCTCTCTTTCTCTCTCTCCCCCTGTCACTTGTGTCTCTTCCCCGTCACCTTTGGTAATAGTTTTTCCCTACACCCTCCCCACACCTTTATAAATAGTCTCTATATTAGACTCTTAAATTACTCAATCTGAGTGTGTCCTCTCTCTCCTGCCTGGACCCTGATCCACACTGTTAATTGGGGACTACTTTGTTCTTCAGTGGACATTTGGGATGGTCTGGAGACATTTTTAGCTGTCACAAATTGGGGTGGTGCTATTGGCATCTAGTGGGTAGAGTCCAGAGATGCTGCTAAACATCCTACAATGCCCACGGAAGTGCCCACAACAGAGGCTTATCGGGCTGAAATGTCCATAGTACCAAGGTTGAGAAACCCTGTTCTAGATGTTAACTCTCACATCTGCTATACAACTATAAAATCAACACAAATTTACAAGCCACGTATAAATAAAACTATAAAACTAATGAAATTCTAATTCACAATTTTAATTGAAAATTAAAGATGCAGTTATTTTGCTGAAATTAAACTGCTCACAATACAAGCGTGGTCCTGACCCAGTGCTAGTTGTGTGTGAGCTTGGTGGATCTAGACCCCTAAGCCGGGGGACGACTCCATTCTCTCAGTATGTATCTCTCCTCAAGCTACTAGGAAACCTTTGCTCGTAGAGTGCGTGGTGGGGTTTTGTGGGCTTTTATTGGCACCAATATAATTTTCATCTAAAGGCTACCATTATCATTTCTCTCATTAACCTGCATCAATTGAAGCTATGCTCATTGGTGCCAATATGTTCATAAACATAATTGCAAAGAAGAACCCTATAGCAGTACTCAGTCCTTTAGATATTATTAAACATTTCATACAAATTAAGGCAGGAGACTAAAAGTGTTTGTAGAGAACTCATAAACTCAAACACTCTGGTGTTTGATGGAAAATGGGCACAGACCCTAGTTACTTCTCAAGGTTGGTGATGGAAATGCAGAGAGCTTCCACTGGGGGCAGAAGGTTTTGCTGATGGACAAACACAGTTTTCTTTGTGGCTCTTTTTGTAATGCCTCAAAGCTCAAGACCTTCCTAATGAAATCTTGATCCACAGGCTGCACGTGGGAAGTTTTCACACGTTCCAGTCGACATGTTTGCTTTCTCAGCTACGGCTTTCTAAATGAACTTCCCCTGTGACGTGAGGATAGCAACATGAGGTTTTTCTCTTGATGAAAGAGATTTGTGGGATTTCTGCCTTTTTCCCCTGGCTGGGGAGGTGTGTAAGCTTCCAAGGGCTGTGAGTTTGCATTGTACACACCTGCTTTGCAAAGGGCTTATATTCTAAATTCCACCTGGACAATGCAAACCTTATTCCTCTATCTAATAACACATTTGGCCAACAAATCACAAAATCTTGTGTTGCTCTTTATTTGTCTACATGTTAGCACTTTTTGCAAATCTAAAACAATTATGAAACCATTTAAAAACAATAATGCTTAAATGCAAATACTTAAATGTTAAAAACTGTTAGCATCTTGCTGAATTATTTCCTTATGGTTAATTACTTCATTTCTTCATAGCTAGCCGTGATTGATTGCTGGTTAGAGTTGTTTCTACTCTGTAAGAAAATATAGTTATGTGCTTTGAAACTGTTAAGGGTACCCATTGCCACTTTCAAAACTGTCTCAAGGCATTTTTTTGGCTGGGAGGTTCTTCATTTTAATTTAGTTTTTATTTTTAAATAAATATTTAGCTATAGTGATTTTGATGAAAAGCTCTTTACTGGCTTAATAAAGGATTTTTATGGGTCTATATAACATCAGTGTCTTAATTACTACAAATGGATAATAAACCCTTTCTCATATATGAGAATGGGAAACACGCAGAGTGAGCGCCGTTAGGAACAATTGGATTTTCACTTGATAATTCAGTAAAAAAAAAAAAAAAGTAAATACTGCAAATAACAGCCCAAGGGGTAGTCTCTGCAGCTCCACCGAAACCATCGAGTATGACTAATTTTTACAGAAATTTTCTCCTTTTTAGGGTGTGACAAAAGCAAAATAAAAAATTCATGCAGGGAATGAAATAGTTGTTCATCTGGTGGGCGCTAATTAATTTCTTTCTGTATGCTGGAGACGTTTAATTCCTCATCACAAAAGGTCCTTGAATTTAGGAAGACACCAGAGGGGAATATGTGACTCCAGGCAAGCAGCTGCAGTGTACCAAGAGGAGTATTGAGGATTCTTATACTGTGTGTGTGGCTTTAAGAAATCCACTTGATTCTAGAAACTGTCGCTTATTGCTGACGCAGGCTGGCCTTTACCTGGGTAGCAAACGGTCAATCAGAAAATAATCTCAGAGAGGTAGAAGTTTCAGTGCTTCAAATAAGAACGTGAAGAGCTGTTTAATAGATCTTGAATGAACTACTGAATTACCTCACTTTTTTTTTTTTTTTTTGTGAGGAAGATCAGCCCTGAGCTAACATCGGATGCCAATCCTCCTCTTTTTGCTGAGGAAGATTGGCCCTGGGCTAACATCTGTGTCCATCTTCCTCTACTTTATATGGGATGCCACCACAGCATGGTTTGACAAGTGGTGCATCGGTGTGCGCCCGGGATCCAAACCGGCGAACCCTGGGCCGCCGCATTGGAGCACGCACACTTAACCACTGCGCTACCGGGCTGGCTTCTCCCTCACTCTTAATAATTTCCTAATCAGAGATCTTCAAACTAGGGTGTCTAAGAACCACCTGAAAAACTAGGTAAAATGAAGATTTGGGGGCTCTATACTCCAAGATATTGATTCAGCAGGTTTGGGTAGATCCCGGGATCTTTTATTGATAAGGGCCGCATGTATGGACCACGTTTTGAAAACACTGGTTTCTTTGGGTAGGTTAAAGATTCATCTTGAAATTGTTCCTTTTCTTTTTGTTGTTTTTTTTCCCATTACATAAAAGTATTTAATTTTACTTGGTCTCTAACCAAATGGGCCTGTATTTCAAGTTAAAAATCTTAAAGTCTGCTTATGTATAGAAGGTGTATTTTTCCCCCTCCTTGGCCATCCAGCGTGTTTACGGTCCTTAGATTATGGCAGCCCAGAGACCATTCTAGAAAATGGCAATTATTTGCAAAAAGTGGCTCGTAGATTGAGTGTATAGCTGTATCTCTACCTTTTTTTCATAGCTCTGGGTTGAATTAAGGTAGGGCCTGGAGAATCCAATGTCCAGGTCTGAAGAAAGCTGGTGCCCTCAGCTCCAAAAACCTAATTTATAGGCTTCTTATAATAATACAATTTTGGTTGGATCAGTCTCTACAATGATATTTGATTAAAGATTTGTCAGTTTAACTGGGATTTATCATTTGTTTCCAAGAGCATAAAGCACTTCCTTTGCCCCACCCCCATTTCTAAATTCTCAATGTTCCCTAATGCCTTACTTATTTTCAAATAAACTGGTTACAAAATTAAAACATTTTCTTCTTCTACTTCAATTCTAGGATCTATGAAACTGTCCCATTTTTCCCGTTGAAAAAAATGGGTCCACCATATCTAACCCAAGAGGACCACTGGGGTCCTACGTAATTCTTATACTTAACTTAAGCCTCAGTTTTTGAACTGATAAGTATTGATTCAAAAAGTAACACATTTTCAGGGCCAGCCCGGTGGCGCAAGTGGTTAAGTGCGTGCGCTCCGCCGCAGTGGCCCGGGGTTCGAGGTTCAGATCCCGGGCGCACACCGATGCACCGGGGTTCGTGGTTCAGAGCCCGGGCGCACACCGACGCACCGCTTGTCAAGCCATGCTGTTGTGGCATTCCATATAAAGTGGAGGAAGATGGGAACGGATGTTAGCTGAGGGCCAGTCTTCCTCAGCAAAAAGAGGAGGATTGGCATCAGATGTTAGCTCAGGGCTGATCTTCCTCACACACACACACAAAAAAGTAACACATTTTTAATTCTTAAAAGATTAAAAAAGTACAAAGGAGAAAATGAAAAGTGCTCAATTCTACTATCCTGATGGAACCCAGTTAATATTTTGGCATAGTTGACTTGTGGTCTTCCAAATCCAGATTTTGTTAAAAGAGTTTAAATTTTACAGTACTCTCTCTTAGGAAGCTATTAAAAACATCTACTCTTTTTGCCACATTTTGTCTTTTCTTTTGGAGCACTTTCTAAGAGGAGAATGCACTGTAGGGTTCTTGGAGATGCCTCAAGGGCCTTGTTACAATTCTGTTGTTGGCTCCTTTCCAAACTGGTTCTCTCCCCTAATCCTCTTGGAAATTTATGAGATCCAATTTGGGGACTAGAAAGAAATTTGTCTTCCTCCTCCTCTTCCTCGTTTTTCTTCCCTCCTTCTTCTTTCTCCTCCTCTTCCTCCTCCCCCCTCACTTCTTTCCTCTGCTAGCCCTCGTCTGGGTGAGAACATGAACTTTCCCATGGGGATCTTATTAATCAATACCCACATGACACACTAGAGATGTAGATTTTTCTCTCTGTTGTGAGTGATGTAATTTGATGTTTGCCCTGCCACTAGCCACCACACCAAATGTCTTAAATGATATTTGACATCTTTTGTCACATGAGTAATCTTTATCCTATGCAGCCCATTTATCTTCTTTTGGTCTTTCGGTGGCAATCTTTGTTCAAATAATAGCATGTTATCCATCAGTTATTGGGCATATACAGTGTGCCAGGTGTTGGGGTGAGTGCTTAAAATATGTTCACTCACACAGTCCTTGTACCCCTCTTTGAAGTTAATGGTGGCATCGTGATTTGACAGGTGAGGCAGCGAGGCTCATAGGGTTAAGGAATTTGCCTTAACATGGCAGGACTGATAAATAGCGGAGCTGGGATTTCAACCCTGGTTTCTTGGATGCTAAAGTCAGTGAATTAATAAAATGTTCTCCCAACAACTGAAGGAACTTTATAGAATGGCATTAAGATGTCTGCCAGATGAGTGATCTCATAGAACAGAATAGATTCATTCCACCAGAGGTTCAGTGAAATGAAAAGAATCCCATAGACTCTCACAAGGTCTGAGTTTTAATGGCATTTATTCTCAAGGTCCTACCCACCAAATCTCTCACGGTCAGGGCATTCCAGACTGTAGGTTCACTCCTGAGTCTCTGTCTGCATTCAGTGAGGCCTAAGGCTCTAATTTGGCATCTTCAACAAAGGTCTTGGAGGACTCAGATGGTGAAGGGCTTCTTGTTATATCTATAGGAAATCTTACCAGGAACTGTTGTCTGACTGAGTTAGTCATGAGGCAGACAAGACAGAGTAGGTTATGAAAACACTCTGTCTGCCTTGGGGGAGACTAGTCATGGGATGCGAGCTGGTGAAATGAGATCTGGTCTCTTTCTCGCGTGGAAAGAGGTTAAATCTTTAGGCAAAGGGAAGGTGAGAATGTAGGTTGGAGTGTGGGAAGTCGGTCCCAGAAGGGAGGACGTAGATACCAATGGAGCCTTAGAATAAGCTCCATTAGGCGACCCTCAAAACCTGTGAGACCTGAGTTTGCTTTTAGTCAAATTTCGGAGATAGCTTCTTGAGGAAAAAAATCAAGAATCCAAGCTCTTTTCAGGTTATTTGGAGGCTGATGGTGGAGGGGAATAAAGAAAATGGTTTTCCTCTTCAATAAAGACTGACCTGCAGCAGCCACCTACTGTATCTGGCACGTTCCTTCTCTGTACAACAAAATTATTTCCATTAACAATTATGAAATGAAACAAATAATAGTAATGAACAGAAAAGAACTGCAGACAGTCCAAATTTTTTGTTGACAAAATATAATCTTACTATTAAAAAATAAAAAGAAATATTACTGCACCAAAAAGGAAAAAAGCAACAGATTAAAACTTTATATTAATGCTGTTTTTTTAAAAATTGAGGTAACATTGGTTTATAACATTATGTAAATTTCAGGTGTACATCGTATTTTGGTTCTGTGTAGACTACATCATGTTCACCACTCAGAGACTAATCATCATCCGTCACTATACACATGTGCCCTATTATCAATGTGTTTTTGACAAAAAGA
The DNA here is from genome assembly GCF_020826845.1 of Diceros bicornis minor. NCBI lineage: Eukaryota > Metazoa > Chordata > Mammalia > Perissodactyla > Rhinocerotidae > Diceros > Diceros bicornis. The sequence continues at coordinate 81,183,244 of NC_080741.1, read as the reverse complement.
GAATATTTATGTTCTTTTACATTAATAAATACAGTTTTTCATGTCAAGGCTCCTGCAAATGTGTCAATTACTTCAACGAAGTTGATCTTCACATATTCAGGTTCAGGAGAGGATATAGCCAGTTTTGTCAATCTTTGGTCATGGTTGATCAAAGAATGTTTTTAATTTTAAAACATTTCTTTTATATGAAGCAACAGATACATAAATAGTTGGGAAAATTTTTAAACATAAAGCCATATTTGATAGAGATCTATAAAAATCTTATTTTACCACAAATTCCAGAAATAAAATGCTGCCCATGTCTTTGTTTAATTCAGGAGGGACTCTAGTGACTTTCAAATGTCTTTGCAGTTGAAAAAAATTAAACACAAACACTCAAGTGGTCACACTGAATGACACAATTGAAGTAACTCAAATTCTGTTTCTCGGTCTTTGCAATCACTGTGTCATCTTTATTTATTTTTGAAGCTCCCGTTTAAACAGAAATATGCTGTACCACAGGAGTTGGAAATAGGAACTGTGCCCAAAACAGGCTCCAAACATTAGGAATTTACTCTTGAAACCCACATGTGCAGTCTGGTCCCTGTGTGTTGGGGGACAACTTATAATTAATTATCAGAATTTACTTTCAGGTAGAATATGATGTTTCTTAAAGGATAGATAGCAAAACCATGCTAATTTGAAGCTTACATATATATCACTAAAACTGAACTGAGTATAGCAATGGTTTAGAATTTGGACCAACGAAAGTTGGTTTTTTTTTAAGGGAGGAGTATTTTTTCATTGACGGTCTTTAAAATTGTCTGCTCATGGTGATAATAAAATGGAGACTGATGACTAGGCAGTTTTATTGTTGTTTTAAAATTCTCTACAGTCAGTGCATTTCCTTATTTCTTGCACTTGGGGAGGATCCCAACCTCCCCCTCCCCACCTCCTGCCCTTGGTACACCCTTGCTTGAAGGATTGCTTTGGCTTCAGGCATTTTGAGCTATTTCTAATCCATTTCCTGATTCTCTTTTTCCACCACTTTTCTCAAATGAAGGGTCCTCCAGGACAGTCTGGGTCAGGGTTAGGATTCTTTGATGGAGGACATCCCCTGTCTCAAGTATCTGAGCCCACAGCCCCACCACTATGAAAACAGGAGCTTGGAGTTGCTCACTGGAGCTGGTGAGTTTGCCTCAGTCATTGGCGTGCTCACTCCCAGTCCCCAGGGAGACCACTGGCCAGATGTGTTCACACAATCGGAATACCCTGTGACACTGGAACAGAGAGAAGGTTAAATGGTCTCCGTCAAGATTGGATCTCTTTCTAATTTGGGCTTTTTAAGAGGGTGCTCAAACATACCAGCCTTCCCCCTTTGCACCAGAGGTAGAAATAGTGCCAGCAAGTTCTTTTTACCAGCTGTGTTTATTCTCCCTCCTCTAGTTGCAATTTCTTCTAAAATGGCTACTTAACAGCACAATGTAATCTTGATCAACTAATCCCATTAGGAGATGGTCCCTTTGCAGGACAATCTCATCAGAAATTCCCCTGGAGAAAACATTAGTATTAAATTCAGTTGAGGGAATCCTAATTCCATACAATACAGCCTGTCGAATACATATCCCTCTCCTGATGAGACCGGAAAGACCTACACATTCATCTTTATCTTGCTGGTACTCACTTCTTAGGGATTTTATTTTTACTGTAGAAATGATAAATACAACAAGTGTATTCCATTTGGTTTTCAGTGGGAGATAAAGTACTTATTGAAATGAGGAGCATTGGGAGCCTCTGAGACTAGTAAGTCCATAGAACATCTGGAAGAGAGGCAAAGAAAATGCTTTTGCAGGTTTTGAGGGGGAAACAAATGGACCTTGGGTTGTAGAAGGTGGGGAACTGAAGGCATTTTGTCTCATAGGGAAGATGAAACATGAGTAGGTCAGGAGGTTCCCAAGGAGCCGTGGATCAGGTGAGCCAGAGCCTATTACGCATTACACACTTGATGTGTGAGGGTTGGTTGTTTTGCCAGTCCTGGGCCTGTTTGCCTGGGATCCAGTCTGGGGCAGGAGAAGTGCCCCCTGCAGGCTGCATTGCTCAGGTTCCTCTATCAGCTGGCTAGCCTGGGCCAATGGATGCAGGGTGGGCAGTTGGAGGGCAGAGGTAGAAATAAGCCAGGGTGTTCTCCCTCCCATCTCTACCTTTCTGCCTTGGATGTCTCTGTCAGCAGCTGTGGTTCCTCTATGGTCTCAGGCATGTGGTGGCTCCAGCTTTTGCTGGTGGTCCCAGCCGCTAGACGGGGATAAGACCACACATTCCCCCTGTTGTTTCAGAGCCGAGATAGCTTCCTGCCGTGCTAATCTCTGGGACTGCCTCACTGTCCCTGGTTGGCTTCTTAGTTCTTTCCTCCCTGGGGTAGCCAATTCCCCATTTTAAATTCCCTCTGCTTAAATACAGAGAAGTCTCTGTTTTCTAGGAGGATCATGAAGGATATAATCTGAATACTTCTGTTTTTACAAGTGGCCCAAGGAGGACCACACATGAGGCAGATTCTTGGTTTATTCTTCACTTAGCAGATGTTTCTGTCCTCCTTCCTCCTCGGATTCCATCAAGGACCAGACCTAAATTGTTCTAGACTTAATTCGCTGCTGATCTGTGCACTATTGGAAAAGAATATTGGTTTTATACTTATCAGGTTAATTGATTGGATGGATTTGGGGGGCTCTGTATGTAAACTGACTGAATACTGGAGCTCCAGGGTGGGGAATAAGTAAGAAGCCCAGCACCTCCCTGGTCATAAGAATGCTCCTGCTACCACTGCCATGGCTGACCTCTAACCTGACCTTCCATCCTGGTGACCCCCAAGACTCAGAGTCCTGGTGGAGAGAATGCTATTGGCTAAGCTTATCAGAGATCTGATATCTGTCTGTATCAGAGGAGATAGGGGTGAGGAGAAAGGAGCTCCATGCTTCAGTTTCCATAATGGGTGTGAGTTTCTGCAAGAACCATCCTACTTAGCCTACACATGTAGAAAAGGTGATTCCTCAGAGGAAATTGGGCCACTATTGGGAAGGGGATATGGAAGGTGGGCAGCCATAGTGGGACAAATACCACATGCTCAATGAATGACAATTCTTGTTGGTTACTATTCTTATGCTAGCTTCTCTGGTGAGGGCCCAATAGTAACTACTGTTTTTTGACACTCAGCTAAAAGCATCATCTCATTTAAGTCAGTGTAGAGATTAGGAAACTATGGCCCAAGATGCTGAAGTAAACGCCAAAAGTCACACCTGGAGAAGTAGCATACCTGGGTTTTGGTTCCAATGTGTCTAACCCCAAGGCCTAGGATGGCAACCAAGATGCCAGGAAGCCTCCTCTCAGAGGAGCTAGTTACGTTCAGTGTTCCCCCTCCCCGGATGGCCGTTGCAACCAGGGTCGATTCAGGCTCTAAGAGTCACTTCCTCAAGGGCAGATGTGGTAGGAAATAGTGTTGAGGGCTGTATCCCAGCTCTTTGCAGTACCAAAGACTATCCTTTATTCTCTCATTCTCCAAGCTATTTTCCTGAGAACTTAGTCTTGTGAGGCATTCTGCAAAAAAGAGAAAAACAAAAAAACCTCCTTTGGTTGCATCCACCTGGAAAAAGCTATGTGGAATTATCCTCCTTCTGGGACTCACAGTGTACAGTGTAGTGGAGGCTCTGAAAAGCCTTAAAATAATAAACCCTTTAGAGCTTTGTTTAACTCAGAATTTACTAACCTAATTTGACCTTGGAACACATATTACTCATTGACACCTGTATTAATCAGGGTTCTCCAGAGATACAGAACCAGTAGGATATATATTTTAAGCTGGAGACTCAGGAAAGCCGGTGGTATAATTCTGGTCTGAGTCGGAAGGCCTGAGAACCAGGGGAGCTGATGGTGTAAATCCCAGCTCAAGGGCAGGAGAAGATGAGATGAGATGTCCCAGCTCCAGCAGGCAGGAAGAAAAAGGGGCAAATACCTCCCTCCTCGCCTTTTGTTCTATTCAGGCCCTCCACGGATTGAATGATGCCCACCTATACTGGACTTTATTGAGTTCACCAGTTCAAATGCTAATCTTATCCAGAAACACCCTTGAAGACAGAGCCAGAAACAATGTCTAATTTGGGCAACCGTGGCTGGTCAAGTTGACGCATGAAATTAACCATCACAGTGTGTCTTCTGATGAACATCACTTAGGAAAATTTTACTGCACCACCATTTTCCCATCTAGGTAGACGGATGAGAATGCTCATGGCTGAGGATGACTAGCCAGGGACTAGATGGATAGGGGGAAAGTATCTTGGTAACTTGGGTGTACAGGGCCATCCTGGTAGGGTCTATGCTGTGCAGCTTTCGTGCCAGGCCAAGAAATTCTGGGCCTCCTTCAGACCTGCCTGTATTGCAAGACATAGCTGGTTTTTATGAGTGACTTTCCCTTCTCCTCCCCAAATACACAGGCACATCATCTCATAAAAATGTTTAAATGGATTTAAATAGATTTGGGACTATTATGACATCAGTTGTGGTAACTAGAGGCCTCCTAGGTATTTCAAAACTACATTTGGGGTCAGTACTGGTTTTCATGTTTAGTTAATGCATTGTTTTGTCCTGGGTTCAGAGGCAAACTCCTAATGCCGTCTAGTCTTTCTCTGACAAAGGCATATAGAAAAGAGGATTCTATAATTTGACCGAAACATTCACAATTAAAAAAGCAATCCCACCTCAAATTTATATACCTGACCTCATTTTGGAAATGAACCATACAGTAATCTTTCCAAATGGAGTTTTCTAGCTTGTACGTGTTTGGGTGTGCATGTTAATGGTAATGGCAGGGGTGGTGGCTTCGTGGTATCCTCATTAGAGAATTAAAAAATAAGATCTCTGCAGAATCATAGGGACTATATTTGAACTGTCTACCGTCTTCCCGTGATACATTGCAGCTTGCATCTTTTGGCTGTAAAGCTGCGATGCTATAAATCTGGAAGGAGACAGGCAAATTACAAATTAGGAGTATTGTGTTATTAGCTGCAGATTTCATGATAAATTCTGCACATAAAAATTTCCCTGGAATGGTTCTATCTATGAGAATTTGACGTACTTTATATGTATCTTTCAAAATGAAGACCGATGAATAATGGTTTGGCGGAGCAATAAATACATAATGAAGCATCACCTTTGATCTTTCTTGCTTTCTATGAGGTCAAAGTTGGGATGGGTTATAAATCATGATTTATGCCTTTAAGTCTTGGTTTTTGTTTTTTTTCCAGCAGCCTTTTTCCCCATTGGTTTGATTTTGAGTTGTTTAATTATTCATCAACCTGCAGTAGTTTTACTTCTTCAATATTTGGTATATTTGTTTAATTTTAGATACAACTTGATTTTTGAGATTTGGCTTTGTTTTTCTACCTCAATGCATTGTCTTTCTACCTCAATGCATTGTCTTTGTTTTTAATCTATTGCATTATAATATCATTAATGTGAAGACTTAATTGCAGTAAATAAAACCTAAGATACATACGTATATCCATGTGATTAACTGCAATTGAAATGGATTTTTAAATAGTATTTTTGGACATTTTCTTTACCTCATATATATTTTTCTATTTTTCTTCAAAACTCAAAGTTCTAAATGCTCATAGGAGCTCTGGGGACTCAAAAACATGAGATGTTTCATGCATAATTATAATGAACTTTAAAATACTGCTTGACTTGATAGTGTAGGCATTTGATGAGAAGGAATTTTTTTAATGGTATTTCTTTATAAGATAATTGGTTAATAGTAAGAGAAAACTCGAGCTGGTTTTGCAGCCCCGGAGAGGCTCTCAAACTAGAGACAGCATGCAAATTCCTCTTGGTCTTAGTGGTTGGTTTTAAATTTTAGCATTGAAGGGTGGACAAGACTCTGTAACACACATAGCTCCTAAACTCCGCGCTGTTAGATGTAAAATACATCAGTCAACCTTTTAGCATAACTTGATGCTATAATTGGATACTGGCAAAAGCTTATTTCATATATTACTTCTGTTAATTTGTTTTTATGCCGCAGTTAAATTTCCCTGCCACTTAGTACCTCATGGGGAAGAAACAATTGACAACATACTTCAGACAGACCCTGGAGTACCTCACATACAGAGTAAAATACCTCTTTTCTCCCCCATATTGTCTTCATACCTTGAGCGTTAGTTCTCTGAACTCTGAGATTGTTGAAACGGCGCAGAATATTTTAGTGAAACCAGCGTCACCTCATTAAGCATCCTTAGCAAGGGTTGATTGTGGCTGTGTGGCCACTCTAGTGAATGTAGTCCCAGCACTAAAAAACATTTATCGCCACCATTAAAAAAAGAACTTTTAAAATGAGTTTGAAAGAAAGCCATTACCTCCTTAACTACCAAATAAACTCAGTGGTCTATGTAGATTATGATGAAATATCTCTGATGCTTCCATCTTATTCTCTTTGTTCCATCAGCTGTAATTCACGCTGCGCTTCTGCTGACAGTTGGGTATCTCTTCTCTCCCCTCCAGGGCCCTCCCCGCTCCCGTCAGCTGCCTTCGCTCACTACCATTTTTGCTTTGTTTGCTTTGTGCTCTTGTTTTCATCTCAGAATAAACTTGTTTACTCTTTATGTTCTCTTTAAGTGTGTATGTGTATACATGTGTGCAGTTGAAGGTATGGAAACTTGAAATAAAACTTCGTTGCCTTTCTGGGCTAGGGATGGCCTGTTATAGCCAATGTTACCTTTAGATTTCTGTTGGCATTTTTTGCCAACGCTGTAATTCACTGATAAGTATAAATTGTAACATATTTAGGGAAGCTTAAATGAACTGACTTAGATCATCAGGAATAGAGACGTGCCCAGTTTCTCTACCATCAAACTGGCCAAAGTCTGAAAGTTCAGTTTCTGGGAAGCTCGAAGAATTCTAAGACAATGTTTTCCACAGTTTTTCATTCTGAGAGGGCAGATCACAAAAGCTTTTCTTTCTCCTGCCTGCTTTGTAGAACATTCTGGAGGTAGCTGTGCTCCCTTGACGTGCAAAGATGGAGTGGGGTTTGGCAGATCTTTTCTAGGAGCAATGTAATCACTAGGGGTCTCCACTGGGGTCCCAGTCAGCCATTTGCTTGGCCTTATTCCTAACATTTCCCCAGTCATATTGAAAGTGCTTGGGGCAAGAATTAGCGAAGTCTCCCTTTCAGCCAGGCCATAGTTTTTAAATTCATTTCAAATCATTGGTACCATATTATGACTGGAGGTTTCCTGAAATTAAACCCAGGTTTTCCAATGGAAGTGTGTGAATGTTTGTGTTTATTTTAACCTAATAATCTCTCCAGTGGGGCTGAGGCCCCAAACTGTCTCCATTTAAGCCCGCACCCATTACTTCTGGGGCTGGCAAGCAGGAGAAGGGACAGAAGCCTTCAGAGCTGCAGAATGGCTCCAGGGATAGAGAGCAAGAGAGGAGACCTGGCTTGAATTCCCCTCTGTCTTTCCTAGATGTAGCCTATGCTACATCTACAGAAGAGCTTCCCTCTTCTCATCTTGGAAGTCAGGATAAGACGAGGGTTGTGAAACCAAAGAAAATAATGGATGTGAAAACACTTATTAATAACGTAAATTTGTTACGATTGTTATTTGACTGGATTTGTGGCAGGATCAGTGTGGTGGGTGTGCCACCTATGCAGTCACACAGGGCCTGTGCTCAGAAGGGCCCTTTTGTTGGTTTAATGCTCTATTATTGTCATCTTGAAATTCTTGATAATTTTTGAATAAGGGGCCCCACATTTTCATCTTGCGTTGAGTCCCCCAGTTATGTAGCGAGTCCTGATTGTGGGCCCACACTTGGTTTGTACAGATGGATCCGTTCACTCAGCAAGTGTGACTGGGCCCTGCTCTGGACAGGGGTGATTCTCAGTCCTGGGTCCATCTCCAGCCTCACGTAATTACAGTCCAGCATAGAGGTTCCTGCCGCCGCTGATGCTCTCATCTACAAAGCACTGGCAGATTGACTGGGAGGCCACTGCCACTGAAGCCTCAGGGACCCTCCTTTACAGGTCCCCCTCCAAGGCTTTGGGAGGAACTCTAAAAATTTTGAAATTACATTTATGCAAAAATGTACGAACTTTCGCTTTACCTCTGGATCTATCTCCGCAGGTAGGGAGTATTGTTTGGAAATGTATGGGCGTGTTTACGGTTGTCATAGTAATTGGAGGGGGCAATGCTGGCCCTTGGTGTGCAGGGGTAAGGCATGCTAGACTTCCTGCAATGCATGGATAGTCTCACACAGTAGAGAATTTTCCTGCATGCCATATGATGTTCAAATGACCTAACCACACATTCTTGTAGGTGAAAACTGGTCTGTTTACAGAAGGCAGGAACTTAATGCTGTTTTCCACATAAGAACAATATGCTTTTTGTATGGTTTTAATATACACTGAGTCAGCCAGGAATGCAATGGCAGGAAAAAGAGAGAAGATTATAGTTTGTTTCACACATAACTTTACTATTAACTACTCACTATTTTTGAAATTTTCTCACAGAGGACAACACTGCTAGTGGCACTGGACTCTGATACAGTACACCTGTGTGAGTCTACCCTGGCTATGGCATTCAAGGTGGTTCAATGCAAATATATATATATAGACATATATATATGCGTACATGTATATATATACATACACACACACACACGTATACTTACTTAGCCCTTGTTTTGACATGTCAAATCCAAACCTACTCATTATAAGTAGGTCCAAACATCTGACATCTTGTTATAAGGTCTCGTTAGTTCAGGGATCAGCAACCACGGCCTCTGTGCCCAGTCCATCCTGTGGCCTGTTTTTGTACAGCTCATGAGCTAAGATTGATTCTTTCATCTTTCAAGGGTTGTATATTAAAGAAAACGAATATGCAACTGAGACTCTACGTGGCCCACAAAGTCTAAATTGTTTACTAAATGATCCTTCACAGGAAAAGCTTGCTGATTCCTGGTCTGTAATAATGCTCAAGGAGTTATATGTCAAAATACACAATTCATTTAAGCTATTGCCTTTTTAATTTCTCCTTTATATTAGAGTAAGGGCGATATATTGATTTAAGCAATTTGTGTACTGGTGGGATATTTATTACTTTCTTTCAGAATAGTAAAAGCATGTTGACCATTTGTTATGTTGAGGCCAGTGCGTTGAGAACCACTGGTCAGTGTGTTTGGGAAGAGCCCCTCCAGGTTGAAGATCCACAGAACTCTGTCTTCTCCATTGTTGTCCCTTCTTTCCTCTCTCCCATTCCCTTTAACTCATGGTTGCCTGGGAACACACCCACTCATGCTCCATCGCTCCTTCTCCCCTGGTCTCAAGGCCCGTGGAACAACAATGGCTAGACTAAAGCTAGCGAGTGGCTATGGGCAGCAAATTCCTGTCCCTCCTGCTGTGGACACCAGCCTCATCAGCACTCAGTCCGGATCCTGAGCCTGCTTTGTGGTCCAGAGCGCCCTCCTGACCCCCTGCTTTCCAGCCAGTCTCATGTCTCACCGTGTCCACTCCCTTATTCTGTTCTCTAATTACTTTCACTTTCCCGAAGGTGCTATGTTCCAGTTTCCCTTTGGTCTTGGTGCATGTTCATTTCCCTTTCTCTTCTTATCTCACCTCCTATTTGCTTGGCCTTCCCCTTCTCAACCTTCCTGCCATGGTGCTGCCTCCTTGACTTGGCTTTAAGCTGCTTGACGGCGGTTCTCCTGCATGCACCTTGTTCCCTCCAGTGCCTGGCACCATGCCTGGGGCATAGGCGAGGCTCAGTCACTATCTGTAGGCAATAAACTCACCCTTCAAAATCTGTAATTTTTTCCCATGTGAGGGGTGTGTGAAAAAAGGAGAAACTAGGGATGATATTTTAGTACGATGTTTGCCTGGTTTTATTTTTTTGGTGAGGAAGATTGGCCCTGAGCTAACATCTGTGCCAATCTTCCTCTTTTTGCTTGAGGAAGAGCAGCCCTGAGCTAACATCTGTGCCAGTCTTCCTCTATTTTGTATGTGGGCTGCCGCCACAGCATGGCTTGATGAGTGGTGTAGGTCCGTGCCTGGGATCCGAACCCGTGAACCCCGGGCTGCTGAAGTGGAGCTCACCCAACTTAACCACTAGCCCACCGGGCCAGCCACAGCCTGTTTTTATAAGAAGTAAAATCTTTAGAAACTCATGTTTGAACTTTAGGTACAAAGTGGTTGGTCAGAAGGATTAAGGCTTCCAGCCATTCCATTTGGAAAGGTGATAAACCATGATCAGGAATCATTGGAAAGCCTGGTATTAGGGCTGGGAGGAAGAAAGAACACAGGGTGACCACTTTTTGGGAGGAGGTAGGTCTGTGGAGCTTACCATGACACCTTTTCTCTAAAAACTGCCTCCCCACTTAGAAACTATGTTTTTACTCCATAAGCCCTTATCTCCAGACATATCTGATAAGACCCATGGAAATGTTGGGCCATGAAGGCTTTTCCTCTTTGCTTTCATCACTGTCAACAAACTAGTGACTAGTAATTAGTCAATATCCTCATCAGTTCACTTTCAAGTTTTCACAGTAACTTTCCAACTTCAGGGCCAAACACGTTATTCCAGTAAAAGAATAAAATTAATAGAAAAGCTCTCTTCTCTGTGATCTTTGAATATCTTTTATATATTTCTACTTTGGTGTTCTGGGAACATCTCTTCTGCCATATCTGCATTAGGATTCTTGACAGTAAGTGACAGAAACTGAAGATAAACTTCACAAAGGGGAATTTATTGGCTCACATAACTTCTGGTTTGGCTGGATGCAGTTGTTCAAATGATCTTATCAAGGATCTCTCCATCTCTTGGCTCAGGGTGGCCTTCATTCTCAAGCTGGCTTTTCCCATATGTGGGCAGTGCTAGCTTTGGGTGAGAGAGAAATGCTACTCTCCCCATTCCTCCCCCTTCCATAGAGGCAGGGATCTTCTGTTCCCTTCTCTTACTCTTCACAAGGGAGAAGGAGCAATATCCAATGGTATTCTGAAGAAGGAACTGGGCATGTACAACTCAGTTACCTTCTCTTTTTTTTGGAGGGATCTGTCTTCAGGATGCTCATATTATTGGCTGTTCATGTGGTAAGCTTACTAGGGCAAGATTGTCCCCTTTGAGGCAGATGCCTGCAGTTTGGGAGGATAAAGTTAGGGAATACAATTGTTACTGTAAGTCAAGCTTCATTCTCCAGCATAAAGCTGATATTGTTTATCTCTATCATTCTGACTCCTATGTCAATCTCTCTTAATTAGACTTGTATACAGGAGTGGGGAAAGAGTGGTATTTATTTATTTATTTATTTTTGTGAGGAAGATCAGCCCTGAGCTAACATCCGTGCTAATCCTCCTCTTTTTGCTGAGGAAGACTGGCTCTGAGCTAACGTCCATTGCCAATCTTCCTCCTTTTTTTCCCCAAGGCCCCAGTAGATAGTTGTATGTCATAGTTGCACATCCTTCTAGTTGCTGTATGTGGGACCCGGCCTCAGCGTGGGTGGAGAAGCGGTGTGTCGGTGCGCGCCGGGGATCCAAACCAGGGCTGCCGGTAGTGGAGCACGCGCACTTAACCGCTAAGCCACACCCAAGAGTGGTGTTTAAACATCAACCTTCAAACCCCATCTGTGACCACAATTCGTGGTCTTCATCTTACCAGTTTTGCGATCCCAAAAGAAAAGTTTTCCTTTCTTTGTACTGTGTTAGCAGAAGTCTCCATCTGACCCTCGTTGGTTAGGCTTGAGTCACATGCCTATCCTAACAAAACCAATCTCTGTTACTGATCGGCCACGCCTGAGGGTCACATAGACCCTCAGGTCTATAGGCCACATATCCTGTGAATAGAGGAAGGGTGAGTGTCTTCAGACAGTGCTTCTCAAACTGTAATGTACATCAAATTACCTGTAGATCTTTGTAAATGCAGACTCTGACTCAATAGTGTCCTGGGTTGGGGCCTGAGATTCTGCATTTCTGACAAGCTCCCAGGTTTTTCTGATGCTGCTGGTCTCTGCATCACACTTTGAGCAACAAGGTCTTAAGGAACATTTTAGTGTCGTTCCCATAAAGGGTAATGATGCTGGACAGGGAAAGAAAATCACACATGGCCACCGTGCTCCCTTTCTGTCAACCCATTTTTTTACCTCTTCTGCTCAGTAAACACGAGTCCTAAATTTCGTCAACAACTATAACCCACAGTTATCTGTTCCTCATTGACCTCCGTAACATTTATTACATGAAATTAATCAAATTGTTTATGTTGGTAAGACATATAGGCATGAAAAAATCTTTGAGGCTAAATTCATTCTTAAAAAACTAAAAGTAAGGAAGAAACATTGTTCTCCATGTTGGAGGACTGACAGTGTTGTAGAGCTCTTGCTGTAGGGCCATCCATTCCGTAGGTAGATTGGGATTGAGCAGGCTTCTGTGGCCTGGCCCAACAAGATAACTCACTTTGTTGGAGGAAATTGGTTCTATATTCCAAACTGATAATTTATAAAACCAGTCATCTGGAACAAAAACTGCTTGGTTGATCAAGCTTTTTCTTTGCTTGGGAATAAGCAAGAAATCCATTTATCATTTGATAGTAATATATGCCAGTGTAGTAACAGTGGTTTATCTGCCGTTGATGAGGTTGTTCTAGTTATCTAATGCTGTATAACACACTATCCCTAAAACTTAGTGGCCTAAAGCAACAACCATTTATTTGACTCATGAGTGTGCAATCTGGGCAGGGTTTGGTGGGGACAGCTCATCTCTGTTCTACTTGGCATCAGTTGGGGTGGATAGAAAGCTGGAATCATCTGCAGGGTCAGTCACGTGTCTGGTGCCTGAGCTGGGGAGACTCAAACAGCTGAGGACAGCTGGACTTTTGCGTGCATCTCTCTATTTCTATTTAGTCTCTCCATGTGATCTCTCCAGCATGGAGGCTTCCTTCATGTCAGTTCAGGGCTCCCAAAACATATGTTGAGAGAGAGAGAACACCAAGCTGAAGCCACATCACCTTTTTTGACCAATCCTTGGAAATTACTCAGTATCACTTCCACTGAATTCTAATTGGTCAATGCAATTACAAAGACCCACATAGCTTCGAAAGGAGGGAACATGGACTCTCAATGTGAAATGTCAATACTGCAATGTAAGAAGAACTTGAGGGGTGGGCTGTGTGTGTGTAGCCATCTTTAGAAAATGCAAATGGCCACAGAGGCTATGGGTGACATTTATAGCCTTTAAAAAATATATATATACCTTTCTGATTTTTTCAAGGAGAATATATTGCTTTCATAACCATTGAAAAAAATTTTATTGAAAAAGTTACAACAAAGTGACTTTGATAAAAAGGACTTTGTATAGAATCTTAGAACCAAAGCCTTGGCCAATATATAGTGCATTTCTTTGCCCTGATCTCCTAGCCACTCTGCTGATTAAGGCTGAATCAAGCCTGTTCAACACCGAACAAGGCACTGGTAACCTGGCTGGCCAAATCACAGACAAATTGATTCCTTCTCAATTCTTCTTGATATTTCAAACCGGCAGCAAGTGAAAAGCTAAGAATTTTCTAAGTCAAAGAACTAGAGGAAACCTCCCTGAAACTTTCGCCAGCTTTCTGTTCAGCGGAACTGTGTAATTGCGGAGACTGGTATTGGCTGGAACAACAATATCCTAGCTGCAGGGCATGGCGGCAGATGGAGTATGGCGTCTAATAAGCTCGAAGTCCCCATTGAAGGCTGGCCACATAAGGAGAGCAATAATAACACCCCACGAATGAAAACATCCATCAAAGGCTGACAAACCTCTGACACAGATTTTCTTTATGTTACTAAAGGAGCCAGTTAAATGTGATGGAGTTGCTAATAAAAATTCTTTGGTGGTCCTAATGAAACAGCTTTGTATGCCTCACCTTCTTCCTTGTTAGGCGAGCAGGAAAGCTGCATTAGAATTTTCCGTGGCTAACATTGAGTATAGTCCGAGGAAACAAAAGGCAACCAGACCAATGCAACTCAACTCAGTTGTCTTTTGGAATTGGAGACGACACAGTGGTGAGTTGTTTTTTAATGGTGGTCTTCGCCACCGAAAAGCTCACTTTGTCATTGTAGTCAAAGAGCAGATGCCCCAGAGCGAGCAGGGGATGAGGGGCACAAGGATCCACTTTTCCCTCTGTGAGTCTAATATGTTGTTTTTTCTTTTGTCACACATGGTCCCTTAAGGCAAGTGAACTATTTCTTCTAGGGCTCAATAGAAAAGAGAGTGATTTGCTTAATGCTGGAGAAAAAACTGGTTGCAGAGGAGTTAGTGAGTAAAACACCAGTTGCAACATGGTGCCTCAGTCATTCTTAGGTTGTGTCCCTGTCTCACCCAACCTGCACTGACCATAAAGCGTCTGGGCTGATAAGGCATTGCGTCAGTCCACACTGATTACTTCCTGTTTTCCAGTGTCAGTTGCTAGAATCCTTGGTTCTAGTGGCTTCCTTGCTTCCCTGCCATTCAAGGGGGGGACCTGAGGCCTGCTGGCTCTTGTCCTCCCAAACTCTACGCAGTCATCCCTTCTGAGATCTAGCCACCTCCCAGGGCACAGTCAAGAGAGCAAGGTCTACTCCCTGTAATGTAGATTGTGACTATTCCCAGGACCCAAAGACCCCTGCCCGTTCCCAGTCTGGGGGAATTCCTCCTCCTCTCTTTCCAAAGCCATCCTCTTCCCTGGCTCATCTAACATTACAGCTTTCATAGAGCTGGGCTTTTACAAAACACAGAGAAGGTGGTGACATCAACCTGCTTCTGCTTTCTCTCCTATAAAAAATCCCTGAAGCAATTTAAAAGGGACTGTCTACCTTTCAGGAGTGGAAAACAGGGAGAAAAACATATAAATCAACCTCTCAAAAATATATCCTTCTATATCACTGATTCCAGGGTGGCATGCTAGTTTTACAGATGAGGAAACCAAGGCCTGGGGAGATGAAGGGATTGGACGAAATCACAGTGTTAAGAGGCTGATCTAGGCCTGGGCTCTGCCAACTGAAGCCCTGCAGGTCTGAGTACCTCTCCATCAGTTGGAACCGACTCTACTTGTCAAATAGTTGATACAGTCCTGAATGTTTCCTCTCAGAACACCTACGACTTCGTACGTCCTCTGGGCAAAGCAGTGGACTGTTGGAACACCTGGGAATTCCAGCTTTCAAGGTGCCATACTTGTGTGTTCTTGGACAAGTCGCTTGACCACTCAAATTTTTAAAATCAAAAACACTTGCATGGTCAACCTCACGAGACAGGGTTAGAGGAAATACTGGAAGCCTTTAGTGAGTTATAAGCACCACACAAGTAAGGTATCAACAGTCATAATTGCTGGGATCGGCCTTTACTTGCTTCAAACTCCAAGTGATCATATTCTTCACCTCTTCTAGTCCTGAAAAGCTCCACAGAGTCATGACATCACAATGTGGGCATGAGAGACATTTATTTGCTTATTTTTTTGTGACTTGGGACCGTGTCTTGCCTCATTGGGACTTGACTCCTCCTACACAGTAGAAGTTTGGGATGTCAGCATGTTGACAGAAGTCCTGAACAATTAACCTGTGTCATTAATAGTTTGTTACCAACCTCTTTGCTTTGCTGATGTGTGGCCCTGGGCATCTCAGTTACCCATTGTGCCTCCCCAGTCTGTTGTGAAAGGGGCTGATTGTGCTCTCTGACAGTTCTATCCTGCAGGAAGAAGTTCTCCTTGTTGAGAATAAAAGGCTTCTCTCACACCTGCTGTGCAAATACAGCCCCTTCCCTTGCTCAAGACCTGTAGGTCTCAGGTGCCAAGTAGAGCAGAATGCTGTTTGTGTAGCTCTCTGTTACCATCTGCCTGCTGGGAACCGTTGTACAGGTAACTGACTGCTTCCCTCACCAGACTGAGTTGCCATGGATCAGGACCCCGCTGTTTTTTATGGTATCGCCAATACCATCTAGCAGGATATTTTGCACATTGTAGTTACCCAGTAAAGTTTGTTTGAATTGAATTTTACTACTGATTTGCCGTCTCCAGAAAGGAAGGCTGGTCGCTTGTTACGAGCTGTTGGGATTCACATAGGAAGTTTACTTTGCAGACAAATTGGCTGTTTAACTGCAGAGGGTTACAAGAGACACATCTTATGCCACGTATGATTATACCAAATAGTATGCCGCAGTTGGCAAAATCGTGGTGTTGACAGGTTCAAAATGTCTTACTACCAGAGCTGCCAAAATGCCTCTAGGATTATTTTGGAAATTGCCTTGAAAATGAGCAGTCTCAGAATTTAAGCGGGTCAGGAAACCAGAATTTATGTATGTTGGGTATGAGAGGAGTATTTAAAAGTACTTGTTTCTAGGCCCTACCCTCAGAGATCAGTGTATTCAGTGGGTTTGAGGTGAGGCCCTGGCATCTGCATATTTAACAAACAACCCTAGTTGTTCAGACGAAGGTGGTCCTCAGAATGCAGTTTGAGAAACACTGATATTTTCTCTTAATTCATTAATGAAAAGAAAACTGAACATTAGAGTTATTGGCAGCATTGAGAGAAGGGTAAAAACCTTAGAATTCAACTGGGGCAAAATACACATTTTCCATGTGAAGTTCAAATATGGAAGGTTAATGTTCTGGTTATTTATTGCTTCATAGAAAACTACCCAGTTTGCAACTTAAACATTTTATTTTGCTTTCGATTTTTTGGGTCAGGTATTTGGGAAGGACTTGTCTAGGTAGTTTGAGTCTGACCCACAGGCCATCATCTGGGCTTATGGAGCTGGATGATCCACTTCCAAGATGGCCTTTTCAATCATACGTCTGGTGCCAACAATGCTTCTTGGCCCCTCTTCCTGTCCACGTCCTCTTGGCCTCTCCACGTGCCTCCGCTACTCAGAGCATAGTGGTCTCAGTGTAATTGTACTTTTTAATGGCAGCTGACTTGCAAGAGGCAGGAACTGGAAGCTACCAGCCAAGTTAAGGGTTATGAGTATAGTTGGCACAGGGTCACTTCTGCTGTATTACACTGGTCAAAGCACTCCCGGGGCCTGCCTAGATTCAAGGGGATGTAGAAATAGACTCTGCCACCTGATGGGGTATTGCAAGCTCTCATTGCAAAAGGAATATGTGGAATGAGGGATGTTGTTGAAGCCATCTTTGGAAAATAAAATTTGCCACGTGTAAGTCACTCAGGATTAAGCCAAGAAAATTTCTCCTAGATAACACATGCCGAGGTAGAGTCATATTATATGTATAATACAGGAAAAAACGCATTTATTGGTAATAAAATGGTGGTGGTAGAATTTTATAGCACATACTTAATAATATCCATGTACACAGAATGTTTACTCTGTTTCTTTGCAATTTTCTTGGCACTTTTGAGAAAAGCGAACACATTTTCCCATTTGTTCTCCTTGTCCTATGCACCTTCTTGAAGAGTGAGTCTCCACATGATATGTGCCTCCAGCTATTTGCCTCGCCTTGGAAGGTTCACATAGACTCATGGGTCAGTTTTAAATTTATGTATCCTCTGACTTTCCTTGAGTTTTAAAAAATTCACACACTCATGTCTTTGCTCCTCAGTGGTATTTCCTCTTCTCCAATAATACTTTAAAATCCAATTTCATCACTCCGTTAGATGTGGTTCTTCAATTTTGATTTCTGTTTTTCCACTCTTTTCCAATTGGTGCTATCATATCAGTGACACTAACTAGTGGTTTTATTACACTAGAGCATAAAAGAATTGCATTTCCTCTACATTTATAAATGTCGTATCTACATTCAGGCTGTGCATAGATTTCACTGAAATGCCCTGAACTTGTTAGTTGATCCACAAATAGCTCCTCTCTGTATTTATGGTAATACTTTATGCTGAACGACAATTTCACACTTAGAACTGTCCCTGTTGGTTTGTCTGTTTTAAATGTCATCTGCTCATATTTATAAATGTGGAATGAGCTTGCTTAAAGTGGATTTCTTGGGTCCAAGACACTTCTGATTTTCCTAATGACCAAATAACCAAAAAGCAGAACAGATTAAGGGGAAAAAAGAAATCTCAGGCATACACAATTTCCAAGCAGTCAGGGTTTGTTTAAAGCTGCTTTGTTCAGCAAGAATGGTTAATAAAAGAAACAGTTCCCCAAAGAATTGTTGTGGTCTTTAATTAAACTCTTTTCCCATAGGTTTGTAATATAGTGTTGGACAATGTTTGGTCAGTTTCTCTGCCTGGCGTTCTTAGTCACAGGCTGGACTTCATTGGATCCTAGGTCCTAGGGGAACATTAGGAGCAGAGAGAGGCAGGCTGCATCAAATGAAAAGTTAATTGTGTTTGAGCTTTCTTGGAAATCAGCCTCCAGTGCACCTCAGCTGTGAGCCAAGCTCGACGTGCAGGTGCCCTGGCTGTCAGGCTGGGTCCATGGCCAAGAGTTTACCTGACCCAGAGAAAGTGCAGCAGCACAAAGACTAGTGACATGGAAAAGGTCAATCCAGGGCCTCACCTCTCAGCTTTCATGGGCTCTGGGACAATGGACAATGAGGCGATCCATTGTGCCGGTGGGGCTGCAAGTTGGGGTTTCTCTGAGAAAGGAGTGCAACTGAGCAGCAGTTCTTACCTATAGTCTATTAAGACTCAGAACTGTCTGGTGGAAAGGCTGTGATGAATTGCTCTAAATGAGCTGGAAGCTAAGTAGTGTTGGAGTTGGTGAAGAAGTATTTTGTTTGGCTTTCTTCCTGCCCTTGAGTTGAGAAGCACTATATCAGAGTAGACACATGCAGGTGCACCGAGCGTATCTACAGTGGGCTATTTTTTAAAAGAAATGCCCCCTTTCCTTCTTGTCTCCACCTAGGGTGGACCACTCATCTCCCCCACCCTTGGCACGTCCCTGGACACACATCACTGGGAAGGGAAATTCAGAGATCTTTTGGGGCATTGTCAACATTCTATTTCTTCATCTGGATGTGGTGCCATATCTGTTGATTTTATAATAATTTATTCAACAGTTCACATTTTACTTATATGAGTGTATGAATTAAAACATGAAATGCTAATAGTTGACCACTTTTCAACCTATAAAAATGGAAATTTTTTAAGGGTCACTATAACATATTTTATGCAAGGAAATTATAAAATAGTATAAATACCATCAAATACATCAGTATTTATGAGATGTATATAGATCAATAAGAGGCATTTCTATAATCTAGTTGTTGGTGGTAATTATAGTAGCTATGCCACTAAATAATGGTCCTATGTTCTTTTGCTTTGAGAGACAGTGCAGTGTGATGGTGAGAAGTTGGCCTCCATGGCCAGACACACTTGGGTTTGATCCTCTGCTCTACCATGGATCAGCTGGTTGTCCTTGGGGAAAGTTCTGGGCTCCAGTTTTTCCATCAGAAAGTGAGACTGGAAGTAGTACTATTGCCTAGGGTTGCTGAGCAGATGACCTTAGGTAATTCTACTTGCCAGATGTATCTCCCACCACATCCCTTTGGAATTTGATGCTCTAGGTGTTCTGGACTTCTTTGGACTTAGGGTGTTCTGGGCTCCCTTCTGCCACTGAGTCTCTGCATATGCTATTTTTCCACTCTCCGGTATGTTCTTCTCCCATGCCTTTGCCTACGTGGTTCCACCTCATGCTCGAGATCTCAGCTCACCTCTTGTTTTCTTAGCTGCCCTTGACATCTCTGACTAGGTCATAATTTTTGACTCTTACAGTCTCATGGAACCCTGTAACTTCCCTTTGTAATACCAATGACAGCTGTGATTTCTGAGTAAGCTATGTGATAGTTTGATCCATCTGTCACCCTCATTTGACTGTGAGCTCCATATGGGCAGGAAATGAGATGTTTTTGCTCATCATTGCACTCTGGTGGACTTGGCTCATACTTTGTGTTCCAGAAATATTTAACAAATAAGAGGGATT
Organism: Diceros bicornis minor; assembly: GCF_020826845.1. Classification (NCBI taxonomy): domain Eukaryota; kingdom Metazoa; phylum Chordata; class Mammalia; order Perissodactyla; family Rhinocerotidae; genus Diceros; species Diceros bicornis. The sequence goes on along the minus strand of NC_080741.1, from coordinate 81,163,332 downwards.
ACGTTATAGCAGTTCTTATATTTCAAGGCTTTAGTGAGAGTCCCTTTATTTCTGATAAAATAATGAAATGAAATAATGAAACCATGTACCTAAGCAGTGTATGTAAGTGTTTGCATAAGAATAATTGATAAACACATCAGCTTTCAAAAATTCACTTTAAGTATTTTGTGCAAGTAGTGGGTAGGCTGTAAAACGCAAGGTTTATGAGCAAAGACTTTGTCAGAAGTCCAAGTTCAAGCTCAGCTCATCACTTGTCTGCTCTGTGATATTGGAAAAGTTATTTTTTATGAAACTCAATTTCTACATCTGGATATTAAAAATAGCACCTGAATACTATGGGTTGAATTATGTCCCTTCAAAATTCATGTATGGAAGTTCTAACCCCCAAGTACCTCAGAATGTGACTTCATTTGGAGATAGGGTCTTTACAGAGATAGTCAAGTTAAAGAGAGGTCATTAGAGTGGTCCCTAATCCAATGTGACTGGTGTCCTTATAAAAAGGGGAAATTTGGGCAGAGAAATACATGCAGAAGGAAAATGATTGCAGAGACACAGAGATTAGAAGGTCATCTACAGGCCAAGGAGAGAAGCCTGGAACAGGTCCTTCCCCCACAGCTCTCAGAAGGAACCAACTCTCTTGACCCCTTGATTTTGGACTTCTAGCCTCCAGAACTGTGAGACCATAAATTTCTGTTGTTTAAGCCCCCTAGTTTGTGATACCTTTTCAGTAGCCCTAGCAAACTAATACATTGAATTAGTCAGTTTAATATACAATGATGCTTATTGAACAATCCAAAAATCTTAGTGATTTACAGTGGAAAACACTTATTTTTCTTGCTCTTGGGCCTGTAGGTTGGCTCTAGTTCACCCAGACTCTAGGCCAGTTGGGTTCAGATCTACTCCTGTGCCTTTATCATTCTGGAACTGGCATGTTCTCCTCATGGAAGAAAGCAGAAGAGCTCAAGGCAAGCAATGCAAGCTCATTGAAAGCCTCTCTTGGCGTCATGCCTGGTAGCATTGCATCTGCCAAAGTAAGTCACTTGGCCGAGCCTACTTCAAATAGGCAGAAATGTATGCTCTATCTACTGTAGTGGGAGGCAGTAAAAGTTACATGGAAGAGGAAAAGAGTGACAATAATCCAGTTGAGCACAATACCTACACAACACAGTGCTGTCTTCAATAAATAAGATTTTGCAAGTAAAGCTCTTAGTGCAGTGCCTGGCACCTTGTTGGAGCTGTATAAATGGTTGTTGCCATTACTCTTGTTGTTGTTTCTATCCTTGAACAAATTCTAGTGTTCATCTTCAATTGCAAGTCTACATGGACATTTTCCTTCCAAACAAGTAGAATTAGCCTAGTAAGTTGCGTTAATATTCGGATAAGTAAAAGTCTCTGTAGACAGCATTCTCACAGCTGTGATTAATTCTTTTAAATTCTTTTAAATTGCATGTCTGCTTCAGTGGATTGGAACAGAGATATGATTTCAAGCTTATGTTTCTCGTTAGGACATTGAGGCCACAATTAAACATCTTGTTTTTTTGTCTTTGGAAAAATCAAAGGCTCTTAAAATGGATTGTTGTGAAAGGACACATAAATACGTTTTAATCGATAGCTGAATTCTCCAAAGCACTATCGAGACAAAGTGTTAAATGTTCTGATTAAATTTGTGATTGGTTAAGCTAGAAATCCATACAGTTGCATGTCACACAATGTTTAATAAATGGCATGTAGCGTATCTTAATTGTACCCATTTATCACTTCCTTCTGTTTCTAGATGCATAAAGTTATCAAAATCTGGAAACTAAAACATTTTTATTTCCACTTGCTTGGTTGTGCTTTGTTCTCTGTCTTTCTTGCTGTGTTGGGTCTGGTTTTGAGTTAAATATTTCTGACACAACCTTCATGACTCATTTATATTTGGATAGTAACAGGAAATCTCTTTGCCAAGAAGGCTATTGGAATCAAATTTTACACCGTATCTTTTCTTTTATAACACGTTATTATCGATTATTTTGTACATCAAAGTACTTTTTTGCTTTCCTTTTTGTAAATCTATTATAGGCAATGTACAAGTTTTTCATTTTTCATCTTAGGTGCTTATTATTGCTTCTGATGCTCATAATTTATATCAGCTGCTTTAATGGTAAATATTCGAAGTGGACTTCTGAGATGTTCATTGCCTTTGCTAGTGAAATTTTATAAAGGGAGTTTGAAGTATAGTGCATGCCCTTGAATTTGTTGTTACATGCTGAATGAGATCTACGAATAAGATAGGGAGTACATAATTATGGGAAAGGTGATGAAATCAAATAGATTCCGAATCAGCAAACTGAGTGTGATTTATAAACATCCAAATGATGAAAAGATTTAATGGGACTTGATGCAAGTGGAAGATGATCAAGAGTAAATCTCTCTAGCTGGGAAAACAAACATCTTCAATGGAGGATCAGAGACCAGAAATTCCCAGACATCCAAATGGATTTCGCCCACCACACTACTTCATATCCACAGGAATTCTTTTAAAAAGATATTAGAATCACAAGACAGCTTCCAAGCTTGTAAACCAGCGTCAGTGGCATCAGCTAAGTTAGACATTGTTATTCTAGATGTCTGTAGGAGGAAGAATAAATTCTTTGTGTGCTAAGGTCTTGTCATGATTCTCCCTGAACTGGATAGAAAAAAAGGCTCAGTAAAGCCTTGTTTAATAAATTTTATTGAATGCTTATTCTGTACCAGGCATTGAGAGTCTTACATATATCGGTTCGTTTTATTCCTTCCCAAAGTCTTTTGAGATAGGTCATATTATTCCCATTTTCAGAAGATGAAACTGAGGCCTAAGGAGGATGGGCAGCATACCAAGTGGTGGAGCTGGGAGGAAAACCTTGGCAGCCAACCCTGAGTGCCCACTTAATTACTATGCTTGTTTTCAAAATCTCTCGTCTGTCCTTCCTTCAGCTCTCCCTCTTTCTCTCAGCTATTTATGTAGACACCCTATACTCTGTTCTAGGCACTGGGGATAAGATATGTCTACAGTAGAAAAGATGCCTGTCTTCAAGGAATTGATAGTCTACTCGGGGAAACAGACAGTTAGCAAGTAAGCAAATAAATATGTAATTGCAGGTTGTGCAAAGTGCTATAAAAATAAAGCTGAGTAAGGGGCTAGAGAGCTGGGGGAAGTGCTGTCTTAGAGATGTTGATATTTGAGAGATTTCCAACAAAGAATATCAAGATGTTGAAAATTTCATTGACTCGCTTGCTGGAAAGCGAGTAGGTATGCTCTACCAGTGTAATTAAGACTGTGATCTAGAAAGTCCAGGAGCCTCTTTGTGAGTCTTTTACCATACTGGACCACAGATGTAGAAAGGATAAGCCAGTAGGCGGCATTTCTAATGATCTCAGGACAAAACCTGGAACTCGTTTGTTTCCTTGTGATTTGCCCTGCCCCGCACCTTACCTCCCCTTTGAAAGTCAGGGCTAGAAGAAGCAAATCAATTGTTTTCTCCTTAATTGGGAAGGCACTATACCTGAAATTGTTTCTCTATAATACAGACCTAATGAGGGGGAGTTGCCATTTAGGAAGATTAGTTGGGGAATTTAAAAATATTGTAGAGTGAGGGTTAGAAACTTAATATCAGAGTATAAATGTTGAAAAATATAAAACAGCCCTGAATCACCTGCTTCTTACTTGCTTTCTTCATTTAACCAGTAGATAAAAGTCAAGGTCTGTTGGTGTATTAGGATGGAGGATAAATGAGGAGAGGAACTGGCAATGGGCTTCATCTCAAGTGCCTACTCTGATCTTCGTTAGAGGCTTTGTGGAGTGCAGTGTTGAGGAGGATTCTGAGGTTACAGTTGGGCTTGGTGATAAGAACGCCATGCCAGTTAGTGTCCTCTGCTGGGATCCCGGGTAGGAGGAGTGGCTCTGTATTGTAGAGCCGCGCTGGAACCCGTTTGTAGAAACTACTCCACTCTGATTTCTCCAGCCTGATTGAGATCAGGAAACACAGTGAGGAAGTCTAGCTGATGGAAGGCGACTTCCTTCCTTCCTCCCAGCCTTCTTTTCATTTTTCCTTTTCCTCCTTGTCCCTTTCTTCCCCTTCCTCCTCACCCTCCTCTTCCTCCTTCTCAGCCAAATAGTACAATATGACAGAATTTATAGTCATGAAGAGCACAGGTTCTAGAGTTGACTCCTTGACTCCCAAGTCTGGTTCTATCACATCCTCTTTGTGTGATCTTGTACAAGGCTCATAAACTCTCAAGATCTTCAGCTTCCTTGTCTGCAATAGGGGAGAATAGTGCCTCTCCTCCTTCCTCATGCCTCTCAGTTTTGGTGTCTAGTAATATTACTTCAAGGACTGTTTCTGAATATGTGACACATACACCACCATTGGTGGTAAGTTCAAGTGATTTTAGGTGTTTTGCAGACAAGGTATTAAATAATACTGTCTTGTAGAGGAGACGTTAGTCTTCTTTAGTTTCTCTTTGAATCCTTCTAAGAACTCAAAGATAAAGTCTCAATTTAGGGTTCTCTTCTCTAATACCTTTCTGACACTTGCTCAACTGCCTTATTAGCTGAGAGAACAGACCTGAGGCTCAGAGCTTTCTGTTGGGGCCATCTGGAGCCTGAAGTGAATAATGTCATTTGCATGATATTGCCTTTTGGAGTTACCTTCTGAAAGTGATACTAGTTTTATACTGAGGGAGAGGGTGAAAGTTTCTGTTCACATTTTTGTGTAAATGGAAAAAGTGAGTATATTTAAAGAAAAAATTACAAATAGAATAGGATACTGTCATGACTGAAATGTGGCTTGCAAATTACTAATGTTCTGATGTATGCAATGGACAAGATGGGGAAGGACAGCAGAGATGGGGCAACCAGTCAGGACTAGGTTTGAATAGGATTCTCTCTGTTCAAGCCCACTGGCCTTCCTTCTGTCTTGCCACCAGCTCTTTGTAGGGCTTTTGCCAGATTGTTCCCTCTGCCCCTCTTTCTACTCTCCTTCACCTAGTACTTTTTATCTTTCAGATCTCTGCTCATTTATCACATTCTCAAAAAAGCCTTCCTTGATTCCCCATGCAAGGCCATATTCTTTGTTATTGATTCTCCTAGAATGGTGTTCAGTTCTTCTGAGCACACATCTTTGGCTAATTATATGTTCATTGGCGGGTTGTGTGAGTGGTGTCTACCTGCCCTGTTGAACTATATGCTCTTTGTGGACAGGGTCCATGTCTGGTTTAGCTCATCAGTTATCCCCAGCACCTACCAGAATATAGAAGTTGTTATGGCTTCTGTAGTTTACTGAAAATACGTTAATATTGACAATTTGATATATCACTCCATGTGAGTGTAAGTCAACTTTAAATTCTCTTTTAGGAGTTGTTAACATTTGGGTTAATCTAATCAGGGACCCATAATCCGAGGCTGCCATCAGATATGGCTATCTGAAACTGCACTATCTGGTCTGTTAACAAACATAAGGGATGTTAGAAATAAGTTTTACTGGTGAAATGAATGGTGTTCAAGATATCCAATTGGGTAGAATCTGTCCTTGCACAAATGAGGTTGTTAAAGAAAAAGTTATTTATGACACTTTTTACAAATGATAAGGTAGACTTTATTCAGGACCATCATGCTACGTATAGGGTCCACTGCAATGGGATTTTACAGTGGGGGAGAGAAATTAGATTCAACTCTGAATACAACATGGGCAAGTGGGAATTTATAGCCAAGGAACATGGTGGAGGTCAGTGGATAGAAAATTATTAAGAGGAAACATCAGGGGTAAGGAGGGTTCTGGCTAAACTGACCTAACAGAATTCTTACTGCAGATGGCCAGGGAGATGAGACATCACCTGGGGGTGGTGGGGGATGAGGAGCCGGATCAAGTATGGAGGGTGATCAGATATCAAGAGTCTGGGGTTCTGATTAAACTGACTCAGCAGGGTTCATGCTAAAGCTGGATTTTACAAGGAAGTGCATAGATGAGCCTAGGAGAAGGTTCAAGGGCCTGACTAAAATTTGGTGAAGCAAAGAATCTTTGTCGGGATTTAAGAATAAGGTTAATATAGGTCTAGAACTCTGAAGGGTCCTAGTCCCTCTGCTCAAGGGAGGATTCTGTTGCCTAAATTAATTAAATGGGAGGTGAACCTGCCTTTAGTACCTCAGGGTGAATCTTCCATGGAAAGTACTTTATAAAATACCTCAGAAGCCCAAGAACAGGGACTTTGCTCAGCTTAGGCCCAGGTGGTTTCATTCTCATAGAAAGGGACTTGCTTGTTCATAAATGTTTGTAGATATGGTGGAATTCAGCCTGAGACTGGCTTTAATTATGAAATACCACCTAGGTGGCAACATGGAGTTGAGGAGACCTATGGCCCTCAATCACCTCTAAACATTGGAGGTTGCCTGTATTCACTAAAAGAGCTTGGCAACTGTTAATGGCCAAATTGGCTTTGGTCATCTTATAACAAGAGAGCAATAGACAATTGTTGAAGGAAGACCTTAATGGAAGGAAGTGGTGGTGGGTTGGAGAACAGATCTTGATGACTGATTTATGTGGATGTGAGGGAAGAGGCAAAGGTGACTGAGGTGTTGGTCCTGGGAGCAGGTTTCGAGGTGTGGGTTGGTTGAAGGAGGCTGATTATTTCATCTTGTAAACTGGGCTGGTCCCTGGCTCTATTAGGAAGCAGACAATGTTGGTCTTTGATAACCTCTCGCCTCTCTTTCACTGTGCCGCATTGTGAAATCTTCCTTCCCCGGTGCTCTGTCTTAAATAACATCCCACCTGTCTGGTGTGCTGTGTACAGGCCTCCCAGTCTTAGTTTTTTAGAAAAGGCACTTCAGAGTCATCTATTTACCGGCGCTACATTGTGATGATAATGGCTGCAAATCCCATGGGACTCTAGCCCATGTAAATAAATCTGTGGTTTTTATAATTTTATTTATTTATTTATTTCCCCCAAAGCCCCAGTAGATAGCTGCATGTCACAGCTGCACATCCCTCCCGCTGCTGTACGTGGGACGTGGCCTCAGCACGGCCGGAGAAGCCGTGCGTTGGTAAGCGCCCAGGATCCGAACCCGGGCCGCCAGCAGCGGAGCGTGCGCACCCAACCGCCAAGCATGGGGCCGGCCCAAATCTGTGGTTTTTAAAAGACTTTTATTTTGAACTCATTTTAGATTTACTGAAAAGTTGCAAAAATAATATAGAGAACTCTCTTACATCTCTCACTTCACTTGCCCTAATCATAACATCTTATATGACCATATGCAATTATCAAGAATAAGAAATTGGTGTTGGTATGGTATTACTAACTAAACTACAGACCTTATTTGAAATTCACCATTTTTTCCTCTAATGCTCTCTTTCTGTACCAAGACCCCATCTAGGCTCCCATGTTGCATTTAGTTGTTGTTTCTCCTTAGTCTCCTCCAATCTGGGACAGTTTCTCAATCTTTCCTTGTTTTCCTGACCGTGACACCTGTGAAGAGTACTGGTCAGTTTTTTTTTTTTTTAATTTATTTTATTTTTTTCCCCCAAAGCCCCAGTAGATAGTTGTATGTCATAGCTGCACATCCTTCTAGTTGCTGTATGTGGGACGCCGCCTCAGCATGGCCGGACAAGTGGTGCGTCGGTGCATGCCCGGGATCCGAACGCGGGCCGCCAGCAGCGGATCGTGCGCACTTAACTGCTAAGCCACGGGGCGGTTGTTTTATAAATAGACCTCAGTTTGGATTTGTCCAATGTTTTCTCATGATTGGACTGAGGTTATGCATTTTTGGAATGAATTCCACAAAAATACTGTGTTCTCAGTGAAGCATATGAAGGGGTCCCTATTTTATGTCTTATTACAGGGGATATTTTCCTTGATCACAACTTGGTAAGCTGGTGTTTGCCATGTTTCTTCCATGTAAAGTGACTGTCTTTCCCTTTATACATGGTAAGCAAATCTGTGATTTTTAACCTGGTAGCAAGCCAGTGAGGGCAATGAAACTTTGAACAGGAGAAACTGTCCCCTCCTCCCAACCTCCATTTAAAAAGTGCTTATTTGAACAATGTGACTCTTCCTGGAAAAACTAAGCAGAATGGTTGATATAGCTAAAATAAAGCCATCTTTTGCCTGCTTTGGTGAAATTTTTAAGGATGAAAATAGTGATATTCCTTTTTCCATACTGCAATCGATATAAAACCTATCTTTGATCATTTTACTTTTCTGATTAAAAATGTTTGTTGGGTTCCAAACGACAACAGGAAAATGTCCTAACTACCCAGTGTGCCACCCAGGACCCTCCCAATAGGACTGTGATCTCCTGTTCTATTTTCTTTCTTTCTTTCTCTCTCCTCTGTCCTCCACTCCCACGAATCCCATATGTCAGCCACATGCAACCAACAACTGTTCCCTGGGTCTTGTTTTTGCTTATGCTGTTCTCTCAGCCAGAACACCCCTCCTTTTCTCACCTCTACCTTCTACAACCCTTGTTCTGTGTGGATAAACATAATTACCTCATCAGTAATTAAGCTATTGTCTCTCACCTACAAACTCATCATTTTATACTCTGCTTTGTGATGCTGAGGCTGGTACGCGACAAACCACATTTCTGCTTGTGCCAGCTGCTTCCTGTAAGGCACTGCCAGTGTGGGGGACTAGAGGATTCTGGATGATATTTTATTCCTGTGAGCATCATCCCAGTAATGCTTCTTCACCCCAGCAGTGGTAGTTCCTTCTCGTGGCAGCACTGGAATTCACCTGCCATTTTCCCAGCACTAGCAGAATCTGCTGCATTGTGTCTGTGCAGATACCAGTGCTAGCTGGTCAGTGCCTTCTCCTTAACGGTCTGAGTCCCAGTCCCGTGGGAACCCTCCTCTAAGTTCAGAGTTCCCAGCATCACCTCCTCTCATCTTCCCTCAGGGGTCTGAGTTTTAGCTCTGCAGGGAACTTTCTCTAAACTTCCAAGTTTTTTTGTTCTTTTTTGTTTTTTTTTTTTTGTGCTGACGAAGATTTGCCCTGAGCTAACATCTGTTGCCAACCTTCCTCTTTATTTGCCTGAGGAAGATTGTCCCTGAGCTAACATCTGTGCCAACCTTCCTCTATTTTGTATATGGGTTGTCAACACAGCATGGCTGATGAGTGATGTAAGTCTGTGCCCAGGATCTGATCTCGCGAACCTGGGCTGCCGAAGCAGAGTGTGCTGAACTTGAACCACTATGCCATGGGGCCGGCCCCCATAAGCTTCTAAGTTTTGATAAATCCAACATCTTCCTTTGGTTCCTGCAGTCCTAGGAGTGGTAGCTTTCTCTTTCTGTGATAACTTAGTGTTCTCTTTTTGCTCTATATAAAGTTAACAATCTTATCCCTAGGTAAAACCTATTTTTATTAAATTCTGTTATGGGGGAAAAAACCCAAAAAAACTCCAAAACCCTAGTACGGTTTCTATCTCCTGACTAGACCCTGAATGATGTGGAAGTTGGTACCAGGAGCAGTCCTAGGAAAGTGATACTTCAGGATGGGTTTGGGGATTTGTTTCGTGGGGTCCTCAGGCTTGAGCACTGTGTCGAGTCTTGCCAATGGAAAATGCAATGCTGGCAATCCATGGCATCCAGTGGCATCATGATGGATCAGATTTGTGGTGAAGTGCCTACTGAAGCAAGGACCTTAGGGGTAAGTGACTTCTGCCTTTGACTGTGATGGCAGTAATCATGACCATCAGGATGGTGGTGTGGGGGTGGATTTTTCTCACGTGTGCTGGAGCTCTCACAGAAAGGGAGTGTCAAGCTCAGGTGTTTAAACTCTCAGCTCATGTCATGGTCAAGATGCAGAAAGCTTCCTTGGCAACCGTAAAAGACCTTCGTACTGAAGCCACAGTTGGGGCTGATGATGGTGGTGATTATCACCACCATCATTTATCATCACATCTCCCTGGTTTGAGAGAGACAGACAGAATGTGAATAAACCCAGCTTGGCGCAGAAGTCTTCGCCAGGGCAATGAGCTGTGGCCAGGCAGGAAGTGCCACACAGGAAGATGGTTGCCGGTGTAGGTGGCTGTTCACACAGAAGAGGGCCGAGTTGATACACCAGTAGTTGTGTTTTGACTGTGCATGGGGGCACAGACCACGGCCCAGGGGAGGAAATCTAGTGCCTGGTCACCTTGGTGGTTAGGAGAAGACAAGAAGAATTCTTTTCCAGCTCAATGTCTAAAACAAAGTGTGACCTATAAACCGAGAGGGCCTCCAGCAGATATCTGAAGAAGTTGTTTTTCTTAGAGACTTCTGAGATTCAGGACACCAGGTACTCTGCTCCTTGGTAACAGAGCAGGAATCAGAGTTGGGAAGAGGGATCTTCTTGCCTTTTCTACCTGGAACTCAGTGTGGCTTTAGAGCAGCAAGGACTGAGGGGAGCTCAGTGCCGTGTGGCACCTTGAGGGGTTTTCATCTCTGGGAGCACTAAGGACACTACACCCCAGGCAGAGAAATAGTATTCTCGTGGACGGCTCGGGCTGCAGTGGCAGTGGGGTGGGGCCGGGCATGGTGGGGCTTCTCAACCCAGGGGATGCCATCCAGGATGCCAGAGAAGGAAGATGCATCAAAAAGACTCCCCTAAATAGTGAGAGCTTTTGAAGTGGCAGCTGCAGAGCCGTTGTAATTCAGGTATAAATGTAATTTTTTGTGCTTTTATGCTGGTGAGACCTGGATTGCTCAGGTTACATTAAAACCTGCCGAAACAACTTGTTTTTTTTAAAACACAATTGTTATTCCATACCATTAGCCTATGGAAGGCTCTCCTTTTCCTGAAGACTTAGGCATTTGAAACTTGTGCCAAGAATGTAACAAAGAAAGCCCTGGAGTTAATCCCCTGGTTTTCACTTCTATGTCTTTTTCAGTGACACCCTTTCAAGGTTTCCAGAAGGATGAATCTGCCTAGCAAGGGGCTTCCAAGACTGTCAACTTCCCAAAGGCAGTTTGGGGTTTGTCATTAGCAGACGTGGCCAAGCACACATTGAAATAACTCATTACTTGTTCTACCTGTTGTTTTAAAAAGGCAGCTTTGAGACACTTTGAATATTTTGCTGTGGAGGTTTTGGCAAAACATATTTCAAATAGGGGGAAAAAATAATAAACAGTGGGAAAGAGCAAATGAATTTTCTATGAAGGATGGCTAGTTAGGACACATGTGTGTGTTGCTTGTGGATATAAATTAGAATATTTGGAGACCCTGTGGTATTATTTCTGAAGCCCTTTACTTATTATTCATGGTTTCATTATGGTCCCTTTTATTCACACACACATATAGGGGTGGGAAGGGGAGGGGGCAGGTGCTAGGCTTAGCCTTAAAAAAAAAAAAAAAACAAATATAAGACTCGCCATATATTTTACAGTTATAGGTACATGTATTTTTTTCCTCCCATCAAATCTTGTTTTCCATTTTAGCCACATAAATGGTTGTCATAGTGACATTTGCTTCCAGCCTCCATAGCTTTGGTACGGAGCAGAGCCCAGATAGTATCCAGTGACCATAAATCCAGCTCTAACTGTCCCCTGAGCTCTCTGAAACTAATCAGAAACGAGGTCTGCCATGGAGCTGCTCTTGCTATCTCAGAACAAGTGGAAATTATGTTGAAATTAGGCTACAACGGACCCTTTGTCTGACTTGCTCAGAATGGTGTTGTTCATTTTTAGGGAAAAGTTTGCTAGTTCAGCCTTTTAAAGAGCATTTAGCCAGTAGAAGGCATGATTTCTGTGACCCAGCAATAAAGTAGGATGTTTAATCCCTTCCAACAATCTCTGCATATCTTGGGTCTGGAGTAGACTTAAAAGTTGTGAGATGGTCCAAAACTTTTTAAAAAAAATTTCTTCAAGCAGACTTCAAACTCTCCTCTTTTGTAACACTTTGCTAATGTTATTTTGTAAAACTTTTATATATATTAAGATCAAGCATCATCCCTAAAGATATTTCCTTAAGGATTTTTTTTAATTGAAAGATTTAGCTATAATCCAGATGCAAAGACTTCAGGAGAATCTTGGCAGTTGAAGGTTCTAAGTTATTATATAGATTGTATGAGACCACTGAGGTGGAACTAATTAATGGGAGAGGAGATGGAAAAGTACCTTCCTGATCCTAGTTCAGGATGGGAGTCCGTGAAGGACTGGGTATTTCCTTCAAGCCTTTCCTGGCAGTCCTGTGGGCCTCCTGCTGTGGTCAGTCTAACATCCATCAGAGTAGGGTAGGCAGCTGTCATCTGTAGCACAAAATATGAAGAACAAAGGGCAAAGATGACCTAGGATAATAACTTATTTGGGATGCTTTGGGCTGCACGAAAGAAAATAGCACCTAAAAGTGGCTTAATCAGTTTGGACTTATTTTTCTTCTCGTAACAAGAAGTTGGGAAGCAGGGAATTCCAGGGTTGGTCACCATGGCTCTGGGTCATTGTTTGCAATTATCTTACCCTTCCCCTCCTGGTTTAAACGTGGCTGCTGCAGCTCCAAGTTCACACGGTGAGTTAGCAGCATCCAAAGCTGGAGAAGGGAGATGATGAACACGTGCTACTTGCTCATCCATTTCTCTCTTTCACTCTCTTTCTTTTTGAATCCTTGATACCTCCCTGCCCCTACAGATGTCCATGTATGTTTCATTGGTAGAACTGTATCACATGACCACCCCTTGTTGCAAAGAAGGCTGGGGAAGTGAGTATCTGGCATTTTAAGTTTCTGTCATGGGAGGTGGAATTTGCCTGTAGAGTAGAAGGGAGAAGTGAATGGTTGCTGTGTTGGCAACCAACAATGTCAGCCATAGAATTTGGGAACTAGAAAGACTTAATAACATTTTTACCCCTGTGGTCTTGCTTATGGAGACACTGGCACCAGCAGAAATGAGATGACCTCACCATACAGCTTGGTGTCAGATTCAAGATCTGAGTCTAGATCGTCTGACTCATGATGTAGAATTGAGGTTGACGATGACTAACATCTGACTTGCATATTCCAGCTGGCACGGTGAGGGCTTTGTTTAGCATGTATTAGCTCGCTTAATTTTTGCCTTCAGCACTGGGGGTGCTGCAGGCTGCTCAGAGCGGAGGGCACATATGCTGCAGCTTCTTACTTTTGCTGAAAAGTGGCCAATCATTCCTTCCTAATTAAAGATCAAACATTATTTCAGATGGTCCCTTCCTAAGATGTCATGGGAGATGTTCCTTGTATCTGTCAGTGGTACTGATCACGTTGTCATTTTTGGCAACTAATTCCTGGAATGAATAATAAAATTATAATACTCTCGCACCAGAGGGAGGACGACCAATTTGTAAAGTCCATTAAGAATTGAGCAAAGGATTGTCCTCTAATGAGATGGAGCGCACCAGGGAGACCGTACATCAAGCTGCTCTGTCACAGATAGACAAAGGGATCCTGGAGGAGGGGCTCCCATAATGCTGGCAGACGGGGCGGGTTGTCTCGGATGCACATTTACATATTGTCGTTGATCAGCTGCTGGAGAAGGGGATGACAAGCAGAACACCAGGGTTCTCCATTGTAAGGCTGGGGGGTGTTTATGCCACCATTGATTCATTCCCCACGGGGCAAGAAGCATTACTCACCATTTCCTCATGTGCCAGAAAGAGAAATGGAGTCAACGGGCATATCATCTCCTTGTTGGAAAATGACAGCTCCCTCATTATAAATCCCCAATAAATTGATGAAAGAGCTATTCAAACTTCATAGATATAAATGTTTCCTGAGATTAATGGGAAGTTATTCCTAGAAATGACTTACAGTTCAGGAACCAGTCTTTGAATTGAGGTATTGTATTTTGTTTTTCCTCCAGATGTCATAAACCCCTCAAAGCAGCTGAGCATAGATGGCAAAGGTTGTGCATTTACCCCCATCCCTGTACCCTGCCACTTTCCTCGCTTCTGTTGCCAAACCTTTACAGCTTTGGAAAGGTGAAATGATCCCTACCTTTTGGAGGAACCCTTCTTTCTTCTGAAAGTCCTTTATAGGGGAACTTAAAATGTGCAAATCTACATGTGACCTTTGGGGAGACATAGCCCCTATCTTGTAAGACAGAAGTCAAACTACTGCTTGCTATTGTATCTGACAGAATTAAAGAATTTTATTCAGGGCCGGCCCCGTGGCTTATTGGTTGAGTGCGTGCGCTCCGCTGCTGGCGGCCCGGGTTTGGATCCCGGGCGTGCACCGACGCACCGCTTCTCTGGCCATGCTGAGGCCTTGTCCCACATACAGCAACTAGAAGGATGTGCAGCTATGACATACAACTATCTACTGGGGCTTTGGGGGAAAATAAATAAATAAAAATTATAAAAAAAAAGAATTTTATTCAATAGATGTCTTAGCATTTTTGCTTTCAATGTCCTTTGTAAACCAGGATATTGAGCCACTGGACTGTCATGTTGGGAGGGGATTGTGCCAACAATGGCTTATTTTCTGAATCATCAGTGTTCTTCCCCGGTGTGGCCTCTAAGGGTCATCTTGGGACTGTCACTTGGTATTCATATTAATGTTAATATTCTTTTCGAGTGAGTGCTTTTATAAGTGGAACTGAATCATTTGTCCAGCACCAGGAGCATGGGGGCACTTAATAAGAACCAATCAATAGCTTTTGCTGATATTGGAATGTAGACCCATCTATTTCCCAGATGGCTCCATGGGGAAAGATGCATTTATAGCTTGTGCTTTATTCTGGAGAAGATACTAAGGGCTGCTACTATATTGCCTTTGTTTGAACCTCTGCTGGGTGTGACGTTTACCCAGGCAATGCCACTTCTGTGCGCCAGTTGCCGGGGAGCTGGAACTACCGTTGCCTTGCTGCTTGATTTGCTATATTTCTAATTTACCCCAAGAGTCAGCTGCTGGGGCGGGGGAGGGGCGGGGGGATGGTTGCCTGTAAGCCTGCCAGCCTTCTAAATGGCCTCGAGCCCATACCTCAGCCTCCTCCCTAGATTTCCAAGAAGTTAGAGGAGGGCTTGTGTTCTCCTGGCCATTCCACACTTCAACTGGCTTTTCCAAAGCAGGCAGAATTCTGGTAACTACCTTCTTGTCATTTCCACAGGAAGTGATTCATTCCACCTCCTCCCTTGCTGCCACCGAAGTCCCACTCCACGTGGATGTTGTATATAACATTTTACAGAATTTGAGGATAATGGAGGAGGAGAAGAGCACAGGGAACACAGTAAATCTGAGAATTAGACGTAACTTGGTTTTTTTCACTGGTGGTCTTGCTTCCTCAGGAGCCTGGCCGGGCTCCTGCCATGCTGCCACCCTCTGCATTCCTCTTTGCTTATTCAGTCAACAAATATTATTGAGCATCTACTGTGCACCAGGCGCTAGGCCAGATGCTTGGATAGAGAGCAGTAAATGCAAAAAAGACACCAGCCCTGACTTCGTGGGGCTTTTTGCCTACAGCAGAGAGGTAGAGCGTGGAGGAGAGATTAACACACAACACACAAAGATATTGTAGCTGTGATTAACTGTGATGAGGACTGAGGAGGAGGAGCACTGGGTTCTGTGAGCAAGGTTAATAACTTCCCTGGTCCTTTCATATTTCTGCATACCTTGCCCCCTTTCCAGATCACCTGCGAACCTGCAGATTCCTCTCTCTTCATTCATTCTTTCCTTTTTTAGTCTCTTGTCTTGATGGCCTCATTCTAGATTTGTTCCATGTTTAGGATCCTCACCTTTCCTACCTAACGAGGTCATTAAAGTACTTCATTAAAAAGTGCTACCTCCCCTCATATGAAATATGCCGCTACTGTCCCATGGGAAGACATCTGGGATATGGTTTTATTTTAAATTGCAATTATTTCCTTTTTGAAACACTGTCTCAGTGTTTTTTTCAAAGTGGGAGGTGTCCAAAGTGAGAGTGTGAAAGTTGTGTTTAGCTGGTCTCTGGGAGAATATTAGAACAACACATCTCATGGTGATGTAGACATTTTCTTCTTTTTTTTTTTAATTGAGATATAATTGACATATAGCTGATATATACCATTGTATTAGTTTAAGGTATGCAACATAATGATTTGATATATGTGTATACTGAAAAATGGTCACTACAATAAGTTTATTTAACATTCTTCACCACACATAGTTACAATTTATATATACATAGATACAATTTATATCTCATGTCTATAATTTCTTTTATTTTTTATTTCATTATTATTCTTCCCTCTCTCCCTTCTCTCTCTCTTTTTCTTTCATATTTACCAGATGGTAAAACCTGACACCCTTCAGTTACACATTTATGTGTCAACAAACATTTTTATAGTACTTATGTTCCATTACAAAAATAGATACTCTCAACTGGCTCAAGGAGAAAATCTCAGCTAGGTGCTGATGTGACTTGGCTATTTCCCTCTGTGAACCCACAGTGAGTAGGCCTGGGCTCAGAAGCTTTGACATCTAGCTAGAGTTATAGATCTCTGTTTTGTTTCATTTTGTTTTGTTTTATTATCATATTTTTAAGGGTAACTTCAACTTGCAGCAATTGATTCAAAGTTTCTTTTAAAAATAACTTGAACGTTATATATAACATAATATATAAATATATTAGGGTCGGGGGTGCCTGGATATAGCAAAATCACGTAGCTACTTGGACTAACTAAAGCGTGGACGTAATGCTACCATGTGTGTGATAGCAGAGAATGCTGTAGGCAGGGTGATGTCACATAATGAGGATGGGGGAAGGACGCTGTCAGAAGACCTGGTGTGAATCCAAGTTTTACCTCATCTTATCCATATGGCCTTGGGCAAGTCACTCTTCTCTCTGAACCTTGATTTCTTCTCCTTCCAAATGATGATGAATACTAGGATGCTGTAAAGATTCAATGAGAAAAACCTTGAGAAAATTCTTGGCATGTTGTCTGGCAAAAATTTGGTGTAGAACAAATGTTTGTTTTTAAGTGGGAGTTGCAACATTTTATTGAAAAATGAAAAGACATCCTTTTGGAAAGCTGCTGTGCTCAGACACTGGGCTGTCAGTGATGAACAGGACAGCCTGGGCCCCGTGCTCATGAAACTTCCATGCGATGAGGCAGACGAGACACATTTTACAAAGATTCCTGGAATTAGAGTTGTGATCAGTGCGAGAAAGAGAGGTCGGCACTATGGGAGCATCTGACAAGTAGGCCTCACGTTTACTGGGGAATGAGAAAAGTTTAGCAGAACATCAACAATGACAAAAAGTTGCTTAAACTGAGACCTGAAAAATGTGTAGGTGTAGGCCAGGCTAAGAGGAGAGGGAGAGAATCACATTCTAGACAATAAGCCTGCTCTCTCTTCTACCTGAGAACTTCGCACAGACCAGGTACGCAGAGCAGGTAAACTCATCTGACAAGCAGGCTCAGCTTATGGCACCATAAAGAGTTTCATCTATTCCCGGTTCTCGAGGCAGTCAGTCCCTTTATAGTGGCGATCTTGCTTCCCGTTTTATAATACAACTGAAGCTGTTCCTTTTCCAAATTGCCTGGCAGCCAGAGAGGTTTTATGCATACCTGGGTCTTTAGAAACAAGCCAAGGTTCCAAGTCTTCGATTTCTCCATCTCCACTGGCCTGTTACCTGCCGTTCCCTCATCTCCTACAGGTACCTCATTGTCCTGAAAATGAGAATCGCATTCTGTCATTGCTGTTTTTATTTTTTTTCCTGAGAGTCTTATTTGATGAGGACAGGAAGACCAGATTAAATGCTAATTACAGAACATCTCCCTTTATATTTTTGGCTGGCTTTGAAGGGACAGTCTATGTTGCTATTCACCATGATGTGCTATGTGAAGAGAAGAGCAGGTCAGAAGCCAGGCCTGAATTAAGATGGGGAGTATTGAAATCTTCCTATTTATTGGCTTTTAAGAAAGTCACTAGTCAGCCCTGGTGGTCCAGTGGTTAAGACTTTGTGCTCTCACTGCCAAGGCCCGTGTTCATTTCTGGTCGGGGAACCACACCACCAGGCTGTCATCTGTCGGTTGTCATACTGTGGTGGCTGCATGTTGCTGTGATGCTGAAAGCTATGCCGATGGTATTTCAAGTAGCAGCCGGGTCACACATGGTGGACAGGTTTCAGCAGAGATTCCAGACTAAGACAGACTAGGAGGAAGGACCTGGCCCCCCACTTCTGAAAAAACTGGCCATGAAAACCCTATGAATAGTAGCAGAGCAGTGTGTGATACAGCACCAGAATGTGAGAGGACAGCACAAAAATACTGGGCAGGGTTCCGCTCTGCTGTACACAGGGTCACTAGGAGTCGGAATTGACTCGATGGCACTAACAACGACGACGACAATCACTATTTATGTAAAGGTAACTTGACCAGTACGAGATGGTTTCACTAGCTTTCTATTTCTCGATTATTGTTCCAAGCCAGGGAATCTTTTTGGTTATGCAAGTTTGCATTTATGCTTTCATTGCTCTAAAAATAGCTCCAGTTTTGTCTAGTCTAATCTCATCTCTTATCTCTTGCTGGCATGTTAAGCATGAGCTGTACCAAACTTCTTTTAGTTTCTTGAATAATCCTTGTCCCCACTCACCTCTTGGATTTGCCCATGAAGCACCTGCTTCCTGAAAGGCTCCTCTGACCACCCCCCCGCCCCCTTCACCTGGGCTGCTCCTTCTGGTCTCAGCTGACACACAGCCTCTGGGAAGGTCTGTCTGAAAGTGCAAGATGAAGTTGAAGCCCATTTCCTCCACACGTGCTCATATAAGGCTCTATAATTCTCCCATCAGGGCACTTACCAAAACCAATTATATTAGCCTGATAATTTGTTAGTTTGCCCCCCACTCTACTGAGGTTGGGGGCAAGCCACATGTTTGCAGCTGTATCCTGTGTCTAGCAAAATCTGTACACCTAGTTGGTGTTCAATAAATATTTAAATAAATGAACAAATGATGTAATGAGTGAATAATGTGAGTGTTATTGGGCTTGGTTTTGAATTCAAAATCATTAAAAGTCAGTATTCTCCCCAGTCCCTTGATATGTTTGTTTGGTTTCATCCAAGACATATCCTCGCTCTTAAAGACGCGCTAAAGATAAAGTATTAGCTTGGGTTTCATATCATCTCCATTGCTCAGGGCGGTCCTTGTAGAGTAGCATCTTTCTTCATGTTTTATATTACAACTGGCCTAACTCAAAGTAGTACTAAAGGAGAAATTTTCTAATAAAAAGACTCCAAGCAATTAATTCAGGACCTGAGGCAGGCATGTTGAGAATAGAATAAAATTATTTAATTTGTGACTTGCCACTGGCCAAGTGACTTATTATCTCTTTAATTTTTGTTTCCTCATCTGTAAAATGGGGATGTTCATAGGACCTGCTTCACAGAGTTGGTGTGAAGATTAAATGCTGTCTATTTGAATGAAGCATAATTAGACAAAGTGACTATAAGATGATCCTTTGAGCAATGGCCTTTCTCAGCAGCATGTGTTATATGGTAAATAAAAAGCTCAAATTAATTTTAAACAGCTGTGATACAATGCCAGGCCCTGGATGAGTATCAATAAATAGCAGTTGCTATGGTAATGCTCATTCATATTAGTTTATAAAAATACTTCTATGCTTGCCTCAACCTGAGGCACCAGGGAAAATGAAAGCGTGTTCCAGACTTCTGAGAGTGATAGCAAATGGAACAGCACTAGCCTCACCCCTGCCATCTTGAGAAGTCCTTGTCAAAGGATATTTCAAGCATCTCTCAGATCAACCTCCCCATCATCATCATCTCTTTTGCTCTCGCTCATGGTAACCCCAGTGACTAAACTCACCCTGTAACAGGGAGGATGGTGACAGGTGGCAGATGACTGTGAAGAAACACTCTTGGGTAGAGGTTGAAGATTAACACGTGCTTTACAGATTTCCCTAGAGGCACTCATCTGAGAGTTTCAGCCAACTAACGTTATTCATGATCTAGTGTGACGAACTGGTACTGAAACCACTTTGAGCTTTGAAGTTAATTTGAGCTTTTTATTTTCTCCTGGATTTAAGACATTGGACCTTGTTAGGGATGTTGTTGAACTTTCCCCTCCAAAGCAGTATTGACAGCCAATCAGATTGTTTTGGATAATTAAATACTGTTGACGTCTTTTCGGAAATCACCTTCAAACTTAAAAATATGGTTTTATGCCTAATTTTCATGGAACTGGGCTTATATTAGC
This sequence comes from Diceros bicornis minor, assembly GCF_020826845.1. Taxonomy (NCBI): domain Eukaryota; kingdom Metazoa; phylum Chordata; class Mammalia; order Perissodactyla; family Rhinocerotidae; genus Diceros; species Diceros bicornis. Next base: position 81,143,192 of record NC_080741.1, on the reverse strand, counting down.
ATTTGATTCTTCTGTCCAATATGTTCCTCTGTCTGGCAGTAGAAGACAGTGTACTTGGAATGTCTTCTCTGTATCTGTAAACGAGAATGTACCTAGAATTTCTGGGATTTGACCAGAATTGGATTAGCAATAAATCTAGAGTTTATATAGCTTAATTATAACAATCACAATGATGAGTGTGAAAGGAAGAAGAAAGGCATGTTTGTATATGTGTCTATACATGAACATGTAATGTGCACATACATTGGCAGAATTGCAGTTCAGAGCTTTAAAACAGTTGTCACTTGCCAAGATATATAAATGACATAGAACAACCCTCTCAACTTGTAAATTAAGCTTAGGACTGATAGTAATGTGAATGTGATCAGCCATGTTTACCTGTCCCATTCTGCCCCAATTGATGGATCAGTCTATCATGACATCACCCATGAGACATTCATAGCCTTGCAAATCATTCTGTCACTACACTCTGTGTGTTATATACAGAGGTGTGATTTTAAAATGGAATTATTGGCAGGACTTCCAGGTATGGCTGAGTAAGGAGGTCAGAAAATCTTTTCCCCAAAAAACATCTATAAAGCTGGACAAAACTGACAAAAACAACCATTTCAGCATTCTGGAAATTAACTAATGGCATACAACAATCTGAGAAGCATTTACGCTTGAAAAACTGCTGAAATTCAGGTAAGAACTTTGGGAGTCTGGTCTAGAGCTGTTCCCCTTCCCAGCTCAGCTGAGATGAATTATGCTGTCACAGTAGAAGGGGGCCTGTGTGATTTGAAACAGTGGGTGATGTAGTGATGTTGTTCTTGAAAGTGATGATCTTGGTGACCAGCAAGTGGAGAGGGCCAATGGCTCACCTAGCCTGAGTTTTCAGTCATGTTTGGGGTAAGTGTGTTCCTGGCTGAGGCTGTGCACATGCACAGCTGAGACCAGAGACAGCCTTTACTATTCATACACTCCCGGCCAACCCTAATTCTTTGCACATATCCACAGAATACATGAAAGGGCCTAGCAGGAAGCAAAAACTGGAACAGACTTGAGAACAGCCGACTTTTAATGTCTACTTCTACCCTCTACGATCAGCAGAGGATAGTAGACTTACTGGTTCAGGTGTTTGAGTACAACCTCTCTCCCATCATCAGCTGACTACTGAGCTATGCTGATACAAGAACAACCCCTATGAAGCCAACCTCAAAAATAAAATCAAGAATTTAGAAAAACCTGAGCAGGGACAGCAGCAGCTGCACACTATGCAGGAGATAGGTATCAAAGTTTAGCTGAGGAAAGTTTCTATATAAATAGAACCAACAAAATAGCAACAATAACAACCGTCAGAGGGAAAAAATCAGAATCCAGAGTTGCCATGTATGTCATTTAAAATGTTCAGTGTTCAACAAAAAATATAAGACATACAGAGAAACAGGAAAGTGTGACCTATAATTGGAAAACACTGCAGTTAATAGAACTGTCCCTGAATGTCCCCAGATGTTGGATTTAGCAAAGATTTCAAAGTAGCTGTTATAAATATGTCAAACAACTAAAGGAAACCATGTTTAAAGAATTAAAGGAAAGTATATTAGTCAAGGTTCTCCAGAAAAATAGAACCAATAGGATAATATATACTATATGTATGTAATAAGAATTTGTTTACGTGATTACAGAGGCTGAGAAATCCCATGATTTGCCATCTGTAAGCTGGAGAACTAGGAAAGCTGGTGGTGCAATTCAGTCCCAGTCTGAAGGCCCGAGAACCCAGAGTGCTGATGTCCAAGGGCAGGAGAAGATGGATATCCCATCTCAAACAGAGAAAATTTACCATTCCTTTGCCTTTTTGTTCTATTTGAACCCTTAGGGGATTGGATGATGCTCAGCCACATTGGAGTGGGCCAGCTGTTTACTCAGTTCATCAATTCAAATGCTAATCTCTTCCAGAAATACTCTCACAGACATACCCAGAAATAATATCTTACTAGCTATCTGGGCATCCCTTAGCCCAGTCAAGTTGACATATAAAATTAAGCATCACAGGAAGTATGACAATGAATTAACGAATAGAGATTTTCAATAACAAGATAGAAATTATGAAAAAGAACCACGTGGAAATTCTCAAGTTGAAGAATACAATGACTAAAATGAATGATTTACTAGATGGACTCCACAGCAGATTCAAAATAGCAGAAAAGAGCATCAGTGAACTTGAATATGGATCAATAGAAATTATCCACTCAGAGAAAAAAAAAGAAAAAAATGAATAGAGCCTCAGAGAACATGGGACATCAAACATACCAACATAAGTGTAATGGGAGTTCCAAAAGAAAGAAGACAGAGAAGGGGATAGAAAAGCTATTTGAAGAAGCAGTGGCTAGAAACTTGCCAAATTTGATGAAAGTCACACAACCAGCACGCTTAACAAACCCCAAAGCATGATAAAGCCCAAGAGATTATCATTTAGACACATTACAGACAAACTCATGAAAGTGAAAGGCAGAGAAACTCTTGATCGTAGCAAGAGAAAAATGACTTTTTACTTACAAGGGAGCCTCCGTATGATTAATGGCTGACTTCTCAACTGAAACAATGGAGGCCAGAAGGCAGTGGATGACATTGTCAAAGTGCTAAAAGAAAAAACCAAAAAACATAAACGAAGAATTTTATATCCAGAAAAGCTATCCTTTCAAGTGAAGGCAAGTAAAGACATTCCAAAATAAAAAAAAGATTGAGAGAATTTGTTGTGAGCAGACCTGACAAGAAATACTAAAGGAATCCTTCAGGCTAAAAGGACAGGACACTAGACGTAACTTGAATCCATGGAAGAAATAAAAAGCACCAGAAATGATAAATATAGATTAATACAAGAAACTCTATAAATATATTTTTCTCATGTATTTTTCTCATATTCTTTCTAATCTCTTTGCAAGACAGATAAAGCAATAATTATAACACTGTATAGATATATATATACACATACAAACAAAGGAGAAGGGAATGGAGCCATGCTGGAGCAAAATTTCTCTATTTTATCAGGATTATGTTAGTATTAATCTGAAGTAGGTTGCCATAAATTAAGACATGTTGTAGTCCCTGGAGTAGCCACTAAGAAGATAACAAAAATGTTTAAAATAAATTAATTAACATAAGAGTTAAAATGATACACTAAAAAGTATTTATTTATTTATTTATTTAATTTTTTTTGTGAGGAAGATCGGCCCTGAGCTAACATCTGCCAATCCTCCTCTTTTTGCTGAGGAAGACTGGCCTGGGGCTAACATCCGTGCCCATCTTCCTCCACTTTATATGGGATGCCACCACAGCATGGGTCGACAAGCAGTGCATCAGTGCACGCCCGGGATCCGAACTGGCGAACCCTGGGCCACCACAGCGGAGCGCATGCACTTAACCACTTGCGCCACCAGGCTGGCCCCAAAAGTAGTTATTTAATACGGGAGAACGCAATCAAGGAGGAACAGAGGAACAAAAAAGAAAAGAAACAGAGAAAACAAATAAAATGGAAAATACAAATCCAACCATATCAATAATTCATTAACTGTAAATGATCTAAATACCCTAATCAAAAGGCAGAGATTGTCAAACTAGATTTTTTTTTAAAAAGCAAGACAATCTTTTAAATACAACACAAAGAGCACAATCCATAAAAGAAAAAAAATTCTATACATTTGTTTAATCAACATGAAAAAATTTTGTGCTTCAGAGGACACCGGTAAGAAACTGAAAAGACAAGACAGACTGGGAGAGGATATTCACAAGTCTGGTGAAAGACTGTATCCAAATACGCTTTAAAAACTCTTACAATTCAATAATAAGACAACCCAATTTTTAAAAATGGGCAAAAGATTTGAATGGCTATTTCACCAAAGAAGATATATAGATGGCTAATAAGTGTGTAAAAAGATGTTCAACATCATTAATCATTACAGAAATTCAAATTAAAACTGACATGAGGAACTGCTACACATCCACTAGAATGGATACAATCAAAAAGTGGACAATACCAAATGTTGGCAGTATGTAGAGAAACTTAACTGTTATGTAGTGCTGATAAGAATATAAAATGGAGGGGCTGGCCCCATAGCTTAGCGGTTAAGTGTGCGCACTCCACTACTGGCAGCCCGAGTTCAGGTCCTGGGCGTGCACCAACGTACCGCTTGTCCGGCCATGCTGAGGCGGCGTCCCACATACAGCAACTAAGAAGGATGTGCAGCTATGACATACAACTATCTACTGGGGCTTTGGGGAGAAAAATGGGGAAAAATGCAGGAGGATTGGCAATAGATGTTAGCTCAGGGCAGGTCTTCCTCGGCAAAAAAAAAAAAAAAAAAGAAAAAGAACATAAAATGGTACAGCCTCTTAGGAAAATAGTTTAGCGGTTTCTTAAAAAGTTAAAAATAACTTACCATATGACCTAGCAACTCTACTTCTAGGAATCTACCCAAAAGAAATAAAAACATAAGTCCATACAAAGACACATACACACAATAGCATTATTCATAACAGCCCCAAACTGGAAACAATGTAAATGTCCATCAACTTGTGAAAGGATAAACAAAATGTGGTATATCCATGCAATGGAATACTATTCAGAAATAAAAAGGAACCTATGCATGCTACAACATGGATGACCCTCAAAAATGTTATACATGAAAGAAGCCGGATGCAAAAGACCACGTCATATGATTCCATTTATATGAAGAGCGCAGAAGAGGCAGATTTAATAGAGGTAGAAAGCAGAATGTGGTTGCCTAGAGCTGAGAAAGAAAATGGGTATTAAGTGAAAGTGGACATGAAGGAACTTTTGGGGGTAATGGCTAAGTTTTATGCCATGTAAATTATACTTTAATAAAGCTGTTTTAAAAAATGGTAAATAAAAATATTGAATTATCATTAGAAAATTTAAACACTTCAGGTAAATTCTTCTAATGTTTGGATTTCTGCACAAGTGATCTTCTACTCTATGGTCAGATATGAGAAGGACTGTTTGAAATGAATATTTGTAATACATTACTTAATTTTACTTTGCACCTATGGTTTACACATACCCAGAACTATACTGTGAAGCCACTGCTTTCCCAATTCTTCACCTTTGTGAGATGTCATGGTCCAGAAACCTCTCATGAATAAGGATCTTCCTTTAAGGACAAGCCCTGTTTAATGCCAACTAGCTCAGATTTTTATAATGCTACTTATTGGACACATTTTCAAAATATATTTATATATAGCTTTCCTTCATAGTACCTTCCAGGATATGAATACTTTCTTCCCTATAATCTGCATGTTACATCATATACTCATCCAATAGTGTTTGGCAGGCGGCACTGTGTGATTTTTGCTGGTGAGTGTCGCTGTGGGCATCACACGTTGAAGCTTTCTGCCACTGAGTGCTCTCCCATGTTGTTTTTCATTGAGTGTGATCTGCAACATATGGCGTTTACTCAACTGCAGCCTCTTCTGCTGTTGTGTGCTATCTAGAAGAGTCATGACTCATAATGGTACCACAGGCACGCAAATGATAGTACAGGGTCTACTCCAGAGAATCAGTGGAAGAGCCTCCAGTTAGATGTAGATGTAAGACTTGCATTTAGTAAATGTGGCTGATATACTTGTAGGTAAATGCTTGAGGAAATGCAGGTAGCATCAGCAGGCACTTGGGGACTGGTGGGAGTCCTTTGACCTTATGATGGACAAACTTTGCCAGCTGGGATAAGTGACCAACATTTGTGTGATGAATTGCTGGGGGGAAAACATAGTCTAGCGCAAGGATGTCACATCTTCAAGGACTGAAGAACGTGGAAGTCATCGTGTAATTCAGGAAATTCTTGCCAAAGGGATTGTCTTGAACACCTTCAGATAGCACAGATTCAGGTAGTGTCCCTATTTCTTTCTTTCTTTTTTTTTTAATTCTACATAGATATATATTTTTTTCTATCTATTTTTTTATTGCAGTAACATTGTTTTATAACATTGTATAAATTTTAGGTGTACAACATTATACTTCTATTTCTGCGTAGATTATATCATGTTCCCCACCCAAATACTGATTACAATCCATCACCACACACAAGTGCCTGATATCCCTTTTGCCCTCCTCCCTCCCCCCTTCCCCTCTGGTAACCACCTATCCAATCTGTGTCTCTATGTGATTGTTTGTTGTTTTTATCTTCTACTTATGAGTGAGATCATACTGTATTTGACCTTCTCCCTCTGACTTATTTCGCTTAGCATAATACCCTCAATGTCCATCCATGTTGTCACAAATGGCTGGATTTCATCATTTGTTATGGCTGAGTGGTATTCCATTGTGTATCTATACCACATATTCTTTATCTGTTCGTCCCTTGATGGGCACTTAGGTTGCTTCCAAGTCTTGGCTATTGTGAGTAATACTGCAGTGAACACAGGGGTGCATGTATCTTTACGCATTGGTTTTCATGTTCTTTGGATAAATACCCAGCAGTGGAATAGCTGGATCATATGGTAATTCTATCCTTAATTCTAACAAAGCCTTCCAATTCCCACCCCTGCTTAATGGCTGAGGGGTGGGGTAATATTCTTGTATTTTACAAAGACCCAGTCTTTCCATCCTCAGTGATACTGCTCTGGCTCCCTTGTGTCAAGTCTTGTCACCCACTACAGGGGTGCCTCACATTGCAATTGGAGTGATATTTTTAATTTAATTAATTTATTTTTTTCCCCCAAAGCCCCAGTAGATAGTTGTATGTCATAGCTGCACATCCTTCCAGTTGCTGTATGTGGGACGCGGCCTCAGCATGGCCAGAGAAGCGGTGCATCGGTGCGCGCCCGGGATCCGAACCCAGGCCACTAGCGGCAGAGTGTTCACACCCAACTGCTAAGCCACGGGGCCGGCCCATGGAGCGATATTTTTAAATGGATGTTCTGATAGTGTCACTTCCCTGCTTGAAACCTATTAAAGGCTACCAATTACCCTCAGGATAATATCCAAACTCAATAATATGAACTGCAATGCCCTACCTGCCCATCCTGCCCTGTCATTCACTACACCCTGCTCCCTGCTGTCTGGACTTTGTACACCTGGTTCCTTCTGTTTGGACCATTTTGTTACTCTCTCCACACCCATCCCACTGCTCTTACACACACACAGTAACTCTTTCTCATTTTTTAGTTTCTGTTTACCTGTATAGGAGACACCCCTCTCCCTTGATTGCTCCAGAGTGGTCTACATGTCTCTCCTAAGTGCTCCCTTAGCATTTCCTAAATCCTGTTTTCTTGCACTTGCCACATTTGTGACAGGCACTACTAATTACCTCCCCAATATCCATTCTGCCTTTCTTCCTTATTAACAGAACCCTGATTTTTCTCAGAGTAACAACGGGCCCAGTTAAAAATACTTACCTTTGGGGGCCGGCCTGGTGGCGCAAGCGGTTAAGTGCGTGCGCTCTGCTGTGGCGGCCCGGGGTTTGCCAGTTCGGATCCCGGGCGCACACTGACGCACCACTTGGCAAGGCATGCTGTGGCGGTGTCCCATATCAAGTGGAGGAAGATGGGTACGGATGTTAGCCCACAGCCAGTCTTCCTCAGCAAAAAGAGGAGGATTGGCAGATGTTAGCTCAGGGCCGATCTTCCTCACAAAAAAATAAAAAACAAATTTACCTTTGCAGACTCCCTTGCAGCTGTGTGTGGTCATGTGACCCAGTTATAGCCAATGAGATGTAAGGGGAAGACCACTGGGTGGAATTTCCAGATAATCATTTCCATTTAAAGGAGAGGCTGACTTAACTGATGTGTACATTGTTTTGCCCTTGTCCTTTCCTCTGCTTCCTCCGTCTGTTGAGAATTCAGATTTGAGTCTCAAGGAGTAGCAGACATCTTGTGAGAACAGAAATGAGGCAAAACATTAAGGATGGCAGAGCAGGACAATGGAAGATGTCTGTGGCCTTTGTCACTACAGGGAACTGCCTTATGTGTCTGGGATTACCTACCCTTGGATTTCTTTTTATGTGAAAACGTATCTGGTTAAGTCAAATCTCTATTTGATTAAAGTGTTACATGCAGCTGAACTCATTCCTAGCTGATAGCACAATTTTTTAATTGGCTATTTACTTAACTTTATTTTTAACAAGTAACTTCCACAGAAGGCAGGAACTCTGTCTTGTTCACTTCTGTATTCCCAGCGACTGTAATGGTACTTGGCATAGAGTAGGTGTTTAGTAAAATTTTGTTGAATAGATAATTGGTTGAATGAATGAGTCAAGGTGAAAAAGTATGGATTGTCCCATGATTTGTATTTATTCTTCCTGGGTGTATTTCCCATATGGAGCTGGGCCTCAATATTCCGTAAGAATTTTTGGCATACTCTCTAGAGCAGGATTTCTTGGCCTTACACAATTGATATTTTGGGCCAGATAATTCTTCATTGTGGGGAACTGTCCTGTGTATTGTAGGATGTTTAGCAGCACTCTTCACCTCTATCCACTAGATTAGCACCCCAACCCCTCCAGTTGTGGCAACCAACAATGTCTCCAGATATTGTCAGATGTCCACTGCAGGGTAAGATGGCCCTTGGTTGAGAACCACTGGTCTAGAGAAGGGATTCAGAAGTTGAGTAGGATATGCATGTGTGAACCCCTTAAAATAACATGCACAATTTGTTGTGTGTGTGTGTGTGTGTGTGTGTTGCTTTGGGGAGAAGGCCTACAACTCTCATATATCCTTAAGAGAGCCAATGGCTTAGCAAAGTTAAGAACGATTGCTCTAGAATTTTCAAACTATTTCTAAACTTTTCACCATGTTTTCCTTTAACCTCCTATACACCATTGAACTTAATAGGTAGAGTGGCTGATTAAGACCACTGCTTAATGACTATGCAAGTTCTAATCAGGTGTTCAAGTCTAATAAACTAGAATTGCTTTGAGGCCCACAAAACAAGCCATTTGAAATATTTTGGAGAGCTGCTATAAATATGGAAATCAAGGACAGTATTCTTATGCCTTGTAACATAATGGTCAATCCACTTCACAAAGCAGAATCAAATTGCAGTTCGGAAACTCTAAGTGCAGTAGTAATTGGATGAAAAGTAAGAAGAGAAACTCTCATAAACAGATTACTTAAAAATGGTCTCAGGTGAATATACACCGGCAGGAAAATTTAAATTATAGGAAAGAAAGATGAATGTAAGCATGACTGAACTGAATTTAATGGTTGATATTCTCACTTACTTAATCACATAATGCCACTACTTGGGACTCTATTACTGAAGCAAATCATTTGTTGCATCCAAAGGGAGCCATAATAATGCAAAATGTGCCATGAAATACCCAATTAAATTATTTTAACACGTTGGAGACTGTGGGCTGGTGCACATGTCCTATACTTTCCTCTGCCTGACAGTCTGGAGGGTATGATCTGTATTTAATATCTGGTTTTATTTCTCCACTTCGGCCTCTGCGTGTGTGTGTGTATGTGTATATGTGGATTCACCACTCTACTTGAGCCATGAAAATGTTTGAGCACAGCACAGCCGGGAATATAAGGAATAAAAATAATCTGTAAATAAGACAGTCACCTCCTGGAGCACTCCTAGGGGAAGCTGGGAATATGATATACCAGGAACTTGGAAATGAGTTTTCCTAAACTTTATACTATGGCAGAAGCTTATTGCGGTGAATCTGCCAGGGGCACGTACCTTGCTAACTGATAAAATAGAGTTGTCTGCTGGAAACAAACATTTTGCTTGCTTGTATTAGTTGTGGGGAGAGGGAGAGGAGAGAATATGCAAAACTCCTCTTTTCACCTGTAAAGCGTTTTTATAAATGTAACTTTTTATCATCTTAGTTATTCTAGACTATAACTAAGAATGTAGATGAATCATATATAGTTTATATATGTATTTTGATTGTAAAAGTTATATGCCTTCGTTATAGAAAAATATAAAAAAGAAAATGGGAATTTTCCATAAAATTACCACCAAATGACAACACTCAATATATTTCCTTTTCATACATGCCAAAATCCAAAAAGCTTTTTTTTTTTTTTTTTAAAGAAATACTCTCATTAATACAGAAATCTGTGAAAATAGCCTGTAATGCTTGGGCCCAGCGATAACAGTTGTTCATTTTTTTATATAAATGTTCTTGTTTCTTCCCCCTAAAGACTCTTGCACCCACACATATACATAGATGGGATGTTGCCCACCAAATACTCTGTCATGGATATCTTTCCAAGCCAATAGCCAGATCTATGTTGCACACAAAGCTTTACTGTTTTTATACAAAAAGGCATGTCTGGGGGATGGGAGGAGAAGGGATAGACATACAGTCGTCCCTCAGTATCCGCGTGGGATTGGCTCTAGGACTCCCTGCGGATGCCAAAAATCTGTGGATCCTCAAGTCCCTTAGTCAGCCCTCCATATCTTCGGATGCAGAACCCACGGATACAGAGGGCCAACTGTATAGAAAAGTTCAGAAAAGAGAATAATAATACCCCAAGCCCACCATCCTGCTATAACTTAGGTTAGCATGGATAGACATTTAAAAAACACACGTATGTCCACTTATTCAGTTTTACATGAATGGGATCCTACTAACTATTCCAGAGATCCAGCTCATCTGAACTGTGCTTTGGTGCAAATTATAAAAGGCACCCCCTTCCTGGTGAATACAGCTTCCATTGTCCGCTCAGGTTTGTAGAGGCCTCAAACCGCTCAAACATAGGCAGCAACCCTTGATTCTTTCACTCAGCAATATGTGGAAGACGTCTATTATCATACATAGATGCGCTACCGCATATATAGATGCACATCATATACAGATGCGCTGACATGTCAGCATGTCAACATCACTGCCGTGAGTGAGCGGTAAATATAGTGCCTACTGCATTCCAGGCACTTTTCTGAGAGTTTTACAAATATCATCCTATTTAACCCTCAAACAACTACATAGTAGGTACTGTTATTTCTCTCTTTTACGGATGAGAAAACTGGGGCATAGAGAAATTAAGTCACTTGTCCAAAGTCATCCGGCTTGTGAATGGCAGGGCTGGGATTTGAACCCTGGCAGTCTAGCTCCAGAGGCTGTGCTCTTAACCACTCTGCCATTCTAATTAATGTCTTATTGGCAATTTCTTTTCCTTCTTCCACTCTTAAAATATTGTTGCAGTGAACATTTTTATCTGATTATTTCCTTAGGATAATTTTCTATTTAGTTTTTTTATTTTTTTATTTTTATTTTTTTGTGAGGAAGATCAGCCCTGAGCTAACATCCATGCTAATCCTCCTCTTTTTGCTGAGGAAGACCGGATCTGAGCTAACATCTATTGCCAATCCTCCTCCTTTTTCTCCCCAAAGCCCCAGTAGACAGTTGTATGTCATAGTTGCACATCCTTGTAGTTGCTGTATATGGGATGCGGCCTCAGCATGGCGGGAGAAGCAGTGCGTCGCGCGCCAGGATCCGAACCCAGGCCGCAAGTAGCGGAGCGCGTGCACTTAACCGCTAAGCCACAGGGCTGGCCCTCTATTTAGTTTTTATGTAACAAACACTATTAAATAACACTAAATGCCTGACACTGTTGTAAACACTTTACAACAACCTACCTACTGACAACCCTAGGAGTCAGGATTTATTATAAACTTCATATTGTAGTTGAGGCAGAGAGAGATTAACTAGAGTAAGTGCCAGAGCTGGGAGTCCAACCCAGGCCATCTAGCCCCAGGGTCTTTTTCCTTAACCACCAAGTTATGTAGCCTCTTCTTGTCTTCAGGAAGCAAGGAAGCATCATGGGCCATCATTTGGGTGTAAAACTCCCAGGATGCACTGAAGAGAGAATGTCCCAATGGATGATTCCAATATTAGGGAATTTTCATCTAGCCATCTTTTCCTATGAACATCAAAATATAATTTAGATCATACTCTATATCCAAATTTATCCAATAATTAGTTTCTTTAACAAAAATAATTTAGAAAACAAAAAATATAAAGAAAAAATTAAATTTGCCAATGATAAACCATCCAGAGATTATTACTGACACGTGCTATGGGCTTTACAGTATTTTTTTTATGGAAGTGTAAATATATACACATCAAAACAATTGTTACCTTTTTTGTAGTGAAAATGATCAACATTAGTTTTTTAAACTGTAGTTTTTATTGCTTCTATTATGATGAATTGTAAAAATGTATAATACATTTAGGGGCCGGCCCGGTGGCGCAAGCGGTTAAGTGCGCGCGCTCCGCTGCGGCGGCCCGTGGTTCGCTGGTTCGGATCCCGGGCACGCACCGACGCACTGCTTGGCAAGCCATGCTGTGGCGGCGTCCCATATAAAGTGGAGGAAGATGGGCACAGATGTTAGCCCAGGGCCGTCTTCCTCAGCAAAAAAAGAGGAGGATTGGCAGATGTTAGCACAGGGCTGATCTCCTCACAAAAAAAAAAAAAAAAAATGTATAATACATTTAATAACTATTAACTATAATACATTTAATAACTATCAACTACTATTGAAACAGGTTACATCCAACTTTTGTTTTTTGCTGGAAAAAATAGCACAATGATGAACATATTTGTACGTTATTCTTGGTGTGATTTTCTATTTCCTTTAGATTCATGGAAGAAGAATTAGGTCAAAGACTATGAATATTTTGGGGCTTTATAGATATACTTTTAGTTAGCTTGTAACATAGGCATTTTTCTAAGTTACTAAAAACTGTTTGTAAGGACCATTTTACTCTCTGCATAATATGCAGTTATGTAGCCACACCGTACCTTACTTAACCATTTCACTCCAGTTTGATGACTTCTGTTTAGAGTGGTGTTATTCAATCATTTAAAGTTAAGGTCCTCTTTTGATAAACATTAATACCTTACACCTCCTTTAATGTAATCCTTAGATAGTATTCAAAGCATTGATAATTTTAGGAATAAAAAAGTTTATTTTGATTTAAAAAAATTATTTCCCTTCAGCCTGAAAATCTTCCTGTAGCATTTATTGGAATTCGGGTTTGAGGGTGACAAATTCTCTTAGTTTTCTTCTATCTGAAAATGTTTTTTTATTTTACCTTTACTCTGAAGGACTTTGTAGTTGGATATAGAAGGATGTAAACTCTTTTGACAGGTTTTTCTTCAGGACTTTACAGATGTTGTTCTACTGTCTTCTGGTCTCCATAGTTCCTGATAAGAAGTCTGTGATTATTTAAATTGTTGCTCCCCTGTAGGTAATGTGTCATTTTTCTCTGGTTGCTTTTAAGATTTTCTGTTTATTTTTGGCTCTCAACTGTTTGACTGTGATGTGCTAGGCATGGCTTTCTTTGTATTTTTCCTGCTTGAGGTTTGCTGAGTTTTGTACATCTGTGAATGTGTGATTTTAACCAAATTAGGGAAAATTTGGATTTTATATATTCAAATATTTTTCTGCATCTCTCTCCCTTCTAGGACTGCAATTATATTATTATTATTATTATTATTTATTTATTTATTTTGTGAGAAAGATCGGCCCTGAGCTAACATCTGCCAATCCTCCTCTTTTTTTTTGCTGAGGAAGACTGACCCTGGGCTAACATCCATGCCCATCTTCCTCCACTTTATATGGGATGCCACCACAGCATGGCTTGCCAAGCGGTGCGTCAGTGCATGCCCAGGATCTGAACCGGCGAACCCCGGGCCACCGCAGTGGAGCATGCGCACTTAACTGCTTGCGCCACCAGGCCGGCCCTAGGACTGCAATTATATAAAAGCTAATCCACATGGTAGTGTTGCAAGGTTCTCCGAGGCTCTGTGTATTTTTCTCAGTCCTTTGTCTCTACTTGCTTTAGATTTGATCATTTCTTTTGCTTTCCTCCATCACATCCATTCTTCTGTTAAGCCTGTCCACTGACTTTCAAATTTCAGATATTTTACTTTTCAGTTTGAGAAACTTCATTTGGGTCTTTTTTCATAGTTTCTATTTCTCTTCTCATTCGTTATGAGAATTTTTTCTTGATGTCATTGAACATAGTCTATGCTATTTCAAATTCCAGCATCTAGGTCATCTCAAGATTGGTCTCTTTTTATTGTCTCTACTCATGTGACCTGGTCACAGTTTCTGATGCTTTGCATACTGAGTAATGTTGAATTGTATTCCAGATATTGTGATGTTATATTGTAGAAGCTCTGGATTCCATTATATTCTTCTGAAGAGTATTAATGTTTTCGTTTAACCAGGCAATTAACTTGGTTGAATTCAAACAGTAAACTCGGACGTTTGAGCAGGAGCTCAAATCTCAGTTCAGTTCTTTTATCTTTAGCTGGGCTGCTTTGAAATCTGCCCAGTTAATGAGTGTCATGAGACGTTCGGGGGATTCGATCAGAGACGTAAAAGAAACTTTCCACTCCAAACAAATGGACTGAAGGTATATTTTATCATATAGAGGATAGTAAAGGCGATAGTCCGCAAACAGATCCGAATAGGTCAAATATTAAGAGGGAAAAACATCAGCTCAACTGGAAAGGGAAAACATCCACATTGACTGAGATAGCAGCAGATTCGAATAGGTCATATAATGAGAGGGAAAAACATCAGATCGACTGGAAAGGGAAAACATCCACCTCGACTGAAGGGAAATGACACAAATCAACCAGAAAGAGAAACACTAGGTTGACCGAAAAGAGAACACCTCAGGTCGGTTACTCACAACATACACGCCCCACTGCCAGGAGAGTCCCTTCAATTGACACGGCTGGGCAGGAATCCAATCATCAGAGGTCCTGGGCTGGGCATCCCCTCCACAGGTGAGACTCTCACCAGGCCTCGGTTTCCAGCAGTTTATATAGGCAGTTACAGAGTTTACAGAGCAAGCATTCAGTGTTCCCATGCACAAATGGTTATCAGTGGCATACGTGCACTGAGCCTCCTGGCTATCATCCCAGGCCGGCAGTTGTCTACGTGCGTTGTTTTCCCTGGTTATCATCCCAGCCCGGCACAGATGGCCAGTCTGCCCCAGGCTGTGACACCCAAAGGACCTTGAAATTCTTACAAATTGCACCTATCTCCGTGGGAGAAGGGCCAGTTCCCACCACACAGAAAGCAGCTTTATATTTCTTTGTGTGCTGGTGGCTGTAGGTCAATGCAGTGGCCAAACATGGCTGCACTCATGTCAAGACAATGGGTCAGCCAGACACTAGGGCAGAGATTATACACAGAAATTGGGATTCTCTTTCTTTGGCTTTCTCCTATCCAAGATTCTCTCCTTACTTTCTAGTGGCAATGGTTGCCCCAAATTCTATCCTCCTGTTCTTCAAGTCAGAAAGATTGGGATGTTTCTTTCCGAGTTTTAGTCACCCCATATGGAACCTGCTTTTAGGCTGGAAGCTATACAGATAACTCATTCTATGCCTTTCTTTTCTTCCAAGTTTTGTCTACCCTCCAGAATGTCTCCTTTTGTTCATGCTCTAGTACCTTCCGGTACTTTCAGGTGTGTGTGTGTTTTGTCCAGAGTTTATAGCTATTATGTGTGGGACTCCTGGATTCTGTAGGCAAATCCTTGGCTGTACCAGAAGCTGAACTCATATGTGTTCTAAAGATGTATTATATTTTTTTTTTTTTTTTTTTTTTTTTGTGAGGAGATCAGCCCTGAGCTAACATCCGCCAATCCTCCTCCTTTTTTGCTGAGGAAGACAGCCCTGGGCTAACATCTGTGCCCATCTTCCTCCACTTTATATGGGACGCCGCCACAGCATGGCTTACCAAGCAGTGCGTCGGTGCGCGCCCGGGATCCGAACCAGCGAACTCCGGGCCGCCGCAGCGGAGCGCGCGCACTTAACCGCTTGCGCCACCGGGCCAGCCCCAAAGATGTATTATATTTTGTTTCAAAAGTTGAACCTCAGAGGTGAGTCACACCCACTACCAACTTAAATAGCACTTTTTTGTTGTAGCACTTATGGCATTTGTTATTAAACAGTTATTTGCATACTTATTTGTTTACTGTTTCTTTCCCATGAGGGCAGGTGAACCCCTGTAATCCCAGCACCTAGGCCTGGCATATAGTAGCAGGTCCTTAAATATCGGTTGAACAAACACACACAGCCAGGAGATGATGAGGGTCTAAGCCAGGGCAAAGGCACTGAGAGTAGAGAGAATAGGGTGTATTTAAGAGAAACCTCATAGAGATCTTTAAAAGAATTTGCTTATTGGCTAGATGAGTGGGATGGGGTTGTAGAAGATGGAGGAGTTTAGGAACACCTCAAGGATTCTAGCTGGGGTTGCTTGGTGGATGGTTATGGAGGGCAGGTGGAAGAGGGCTGTGCTTCGGTTAAGACCAGACTTCTGAGCATTGAGAAAAATGATTCTTTGGTCTTTGCATGTTGATGGTCACTCCTAATTTTTGATTAGCATTTATCTGCCCTCGAGCCATCTTTGGCTGGACCTGAGATTAAAGGAGGAGCAGTAACCAGATTTCTAATTCTTCAGTCCTGATCAGGTGCAGCTGGCTGTGCTGAGAGAGAGAAATGAGCGAGCCTGGAATCCAGGGCATCTATTAAGGAAGGGTGTTGCTCTATGATAAGGAGCTGAGTGTTGAAATGTAATCCTCCAAACCCCTGCCTCCCCAGGACTCCATTAAATTGTTTCTATTAGCGTGATTGCTCCAAGATACCAAAGGAGCAGGGGAAATATTAGAAAGCCTGAAAATGAGGGGAGAGAGATTGGAAGCTGTGCCTTAGTCATGATTTAGGAGTCTCGCTAAATTCATAAGTGGAAATGTCTGACAGCCTTGGAACCTGAAATCTTTCATCTTCCTGGTGGAATACGAGTTGGCTTGTGTAGTAAAATGAAAACCTGGAATATGAGTTAGCTTGTGCAGTAAAATGAAAACCGGTGGTGAGCGCCACAGTAAAGTTCATGTTCCCTTAGTAGCAGGGTTGGGATGAGAGCATAATTACATGTAGAAATGCTGCCCAGGGCCTCCTTTCCTGTAAGTAGCCACGATTAAGGCAGCATCTTATTACCTGATTCCAGGGCAACCTGCACTGTGCAAAGGTTTCTCATTAGCACCTTTGATTTCATTTAGAGTCACAGGCTTTCAGTTAATCCTTCAACGGAGAGCAGCTGTTCTTGCAAGCCTCAGTCAAGGCATCTACACCAGAATGCCTCTCCTGATGGACTCGCCCTGCAATTAACAAAAACAGTTTTCCAAGGTGGGGGGAACTGTGGAGAGCTGTGACTTTCAGTGGGGCTTCTGTTGCTATTTCTGTTTTGAGGGGATCTCTCCAGATGTCTGGTTCTCTGCCACCACCACAGGCCATGCACTGGGGGACTGATTACCTCGTTGTCAGGGGGAGTTTCATGCTCTTTTGTCATGCAGTTAGAGGTGGAAACTAGGGGATGCTGGAGGAAGAAGCAAGCTTAGCAAGTGGATGGGGACTGTAAAAATGCAGCCTTGAGTGTCTTGTAGTCTGTGCACAACAGAACACCATTGCTAACCAAATGCCAATGACCCTCACCTGTGGACTCCCTCCCACACAAGCCCCAGTGGTTGATTCGGGGGGCCCCAGTGGCTGTTTTGTGAGTGCTCAAAGCACATCTCTCTTTTTCTGTGCCAGCCTCCTCACTGCCTTCCACTGCCCTCAAGCTGCATGGCAGTGCATCCACGGCAATAGCTTGGTCCAGCCAAACAGGCGCTGCTGCCACTCTGAGCTGCTCTTCTGTGTGCCAGAAGTCTCTCTCCTGCTTCCCTTGTACATTGCTGCCCGCCTAAGTCCGCAGGGTCCCAAGGCTGGGATGGGGTGGGGGCTGCAGGGCTCCCTCTCCACTTCACTCCATAAAGTAACCTTGTATGTGCCCAGAGTTTGGTGAGATTCTTTCAGAAAACAGCCCTGTTTCTACCCTGCTGCCCTTTTCTCCACGGCTGTGGTTCACGCCTCTGGCTGCACAGTGGAGTCACACATACGGCTTTTCATAGATGCTGATGTCCGGATCCCAGCCCTGAGCATTGAAATTAGGATCCCGTGGAGGGCCCCTGGCACTGTGGTTTATAATCTCCCAGGTGACTCCTGTGGCAGGGGCTGAGGGTCACTGCTCTACAGGAAGTAGGGAAGAACCTGACCTCCGTCGAGGCGGGGCAGAGGACTGCTATCTACACCAGCCCAGAATGCCTGCAGGTCTCTTTCCTCCCACACAAGGAATTGTCTATCTTTGGATGGTATTGGTGGTGGCCAGTGCATTCAGTTTGGATTCGAGTACACGCTTAAACATTTTTAAGTAGCCATTTCAAACACTTCCTTTGTTTAGCTCAGATAAATCTGATCTGAAGCCATGGCTCAGCATCATAGAAATGAAAAAAAAAAAAGTGGGGTGGGAGGCTTAAAGTAGGCACAGAATCAAATTCTGGCTGTGTGACCTTCAATAAATTACTCAAAACTATCTGAAGCTCAGTTTCCCTACCCGTAAAATGGAAACAGAATTTGCATTGTTGGCATTGTTCTGATGTACAAGTTAGGTGACATTATATGAAAGCATTTTGTAAGCGTAAGGCATTATGGAAAAGCAACACCTTGCTATGTGATTATTATCCAGCCATCTTGCAGATCTGGGACTCGAATTCCTTATGATGAGTATCTGTGGTTCAGTGGGAATTCATTACCACTGCAATGAGTTGTAAAAGCCATTCTGAGCACACATTCTGGAGGTGAAACCTTGATGCCTCATTTTTGTAAATGGGGAGCAACAGTATCATTCTTGTGTAATTCCATGATCCTCTGTAATAGTGTCACTCCCTGCGGCAGAATGACTCATTTTTCCCAGTACTAGGAATTCTGGCCCTGGAATATTGCCACATTTTTAGAATAATACCTCTTAGACCAGAGGTTCTCAAACATTTGAGGTGGCAGAATCACCTGGAAGGTTTGTTAAAACAGATTGCCGGCCCCACTCCCGGAGTTTGTGATTCACTGGGTCTGGCACAGGGTGAAAGAATTTGCATTTCTCCTGAGCTCCCAGGTGATGCTGATGCTGCTGGTTCAGAGAGCTACTGGGAGAACCACCGTGTAGACTTCTGCAGAGTGTCATGGCATGACGTCTAGGGCAGTGCAGTGCGTCTTATCCTTAGCTGCACCCTAGAATTACCTGGGAGCTTTTAAAAATACTGGTCTCTGGGCCTTACCCCACACCAACTGAATTGGTCTCTGTGGATGGGACCAGGGTATCACTATTTTTAAAATGCTCCATGGGTGATTCTAATTTGCAAGCAGAGGTGCAGAGAGGCCACTGGCTTGGCCTACATCCCATTTCCCTGCTTCCAGTCTTAGGCCCTATAACACATTCGCCACTCAGCAGCAGAGCCCATTTTAAACATACAAATTAGATTATCTCATGTCATTTCTCTGCTCAAAACTCCTTTCTGATGTGCTTAGGATCAGGTCCTAACTGTATCACACCTCCAAAGTCCTGCCAAACCTGCTCCCTGTTAACTCCACTCTCCCCACATCTCACCTACGGCCCAGCACACTGGCTTCCTTTCCGTTCTTCCAACAGACCAAGCCTTGCCCCTCGCCTGGGCCTGGCCCTTGTCCTCTCTGGCTGGGATGCTTGTCCCCGACTCCTAGCACTGCTGTCTCCTTCTGTCCCTCAAGCCTCAGCTCAAATGTCCCTTCCTCAGAACAGCCTCCCTTGGCCAGGAATCCTGTTAGATGCGGCTGCCATGTAGATTTGTGCCGTTTAAGGACTGCACAACTCTAGGGGGCCCCGTTCACCTCTTGGTCATCACAGATTTAATACGTGTTGTGTCAGTTTTCTGGCAGATGGCATTAAAGTGTCTGGAGTAAAGGATGGTGCTTTCTTTTTTTTTTTTTTGTGAGGAAGATCAGCCCTGAGCTAACATCCACGCCAATCCTCCACTTTTTGCCGAGGAAGACTGGCCCTGAGCTAACGTATTGCCAATCCTCCTCCATTTTTCCCCCTTTTTCTCCCCAAAGCCCCAATAGATAGTTGTATGTCATAGTTGCTCATTCTTCTAGTTGCTGTATGTGGGACGCCACCTCAGCATGGCTGGACAAGCAGTGCGTTTGTGCGTGCCTGGGATCCGAACCCCGGGCTGCCAGCAGCGGAGCGTATGCACTTAACCGCTAAGCCACGGTGCCAGCCCCAAGGGTGGCTCTTTCTAATTCTTACAAAGTCACCATCTTTTCTAATGGTGGAGCCACTACTAAAATAAGCCCTTTCCTACCTCCTGTTATTCTCTCTCATATTTGTCTTCACAGCCCTGATCACATTTTAATATCTTGTTTATTTATTTCATTGCTTGTGTTATCATCTGTATCCCAGACTAGAAATCAGCTTTGTGAGGCCAGGGACCTTCTCCACCTGGCTCAGTGCCTGCCAGGAAGAAGGTGCACAAATATATTTATTGGATGAATGAATAAATGAACCCGCCAAATTATGGGCTCCAGGTACCCAGTCTGTTCTGTGACTATTACTGCAAGGCACCAGCAACTCCAGACAAACCCAAAAATAGACTTTTCAAAAGCAGTGGGCTATGTTTGGTGACACTGGAGGCCACGTGGATCACGTCATCCCTTAGCTGGGTTGACTTCTCACTGACTGCCCATCACAGCTTAGGTCAGACAACGGTGGGAGGGCCAGGGCAGACCAGCACCCACAGTGCATTTGGCAGGAAATATGACGGGTGAGTGAGAGGTCCCGGAGTCTGTTACAATACCATTCCCTTACAGAGGGGTGGAGCTGTGGAAGTGTCAGTAATCGATAATTGCCCATTTTATATGGACAGTTTATAGGCTAATCTCAATTAATTGTTTCTGAAAGAGTAGTAAAATTAGGCAAGGAGGCCATCCGAGATGATGGCTCATGAGGGGCGGCTGCACAGAAAGGCTATTAGCATCGTAGAGGTCAGAGTGGTCTCAAAATGAAGAGCATCGTGCATCCACAACGAGGCGTCCCAGCTGAAGCAAAGCGTTCAAACGGCACCTGGAAGATCCAGTTTCTTGCTGAAGAAAAGGCTGAAAGGACAGGAGTCTGTGCTATGGAACAGGGAGGTAGAGTCAAGAAGGGTCAGGTGGAAAAGCTGGTGATCAGAAGCAAGTGGGCTCTCTTTCTAAAGTGTTTTTCCCCTTAAGCACAAAGAAGTTTTTCACAATCAATACAACTCTCTAATCTCTTTGCAGTTACAGTATTTTCTCCTATTCATGCAAAGTGATGCACAGTGCACATTTCTATGTGAAACTGAAGGTGAAAAAAGTGCATCTCAAATAATTATCCTTGAATTTCAGGATAATTGGCAGGCTTGTCCAAAATGTAGCCCCCCCTTACTTATGAAGTCAGTGAGAGGATATTAGGTCTATCTGTATATTTATCATTAAAAAATTTTTATTAGTATAGTAGAAACTCTGTAATTAGGAGGACATCAGACCTGTGTGTTTTCCTTTGTATAATGGTATAAAGTCTTGTGCAAATAAATTTATGTTAAAAATTACGAGTTGATTTTAAAGAAATCTATTAAGGAACTATCAGGAGAAAGTAAGGAGATAAAGCAACAGTTGCTTAGAAGCTTGAGAATTCCTGGGAACCAGGAGTAGGGCACCCAGGCCTAAGCAAACGATTAAGAAAATTTTTTCTTTAATGGATGGAAATGTGAGAAAAATTGGTTTTGCTCAACATCTTCAGCATAAAAATATGAGGAGAGGAGTAAGATTAAGTAGCACCTTTGACCACGTGTTTATTCTTTGAATGAGCTGGAAGTTTCCCAAGGTAGGCCCATGGAACAGAAGAGGGCAAGGAGACTCTACTTAATTAGCTGGATTAGCAAAATCAGCGTTGGCTTTCTGATCAATGGAAGATAGATGCTGCCATCAGATGATGCTAGCTTCCTCAAAAAACCTGCCCTGGTTTTGGACACAAGAACTCATAAATCTTCTCTTGCAGCCCTTGACCCCAGCAGGAAGACAAAGTTGGGGAAGGCTTAGCAAACTTGGATCTCTTCCTAGGTCAATTACCAGAGAGGGAACGGTTTGCACTTCCTGGCCACACTAAAGTACCAACAATTGCTTGTCTGTGGGAGTGTCCCAGAGCAAGAATTTAGCATAGTAATATTTTTAGATGGTTAAAATGTGGGTCTTCCACTGTCAACAACTGCTAGTAGTTCTGAACACATCAGTAGTTGCTGACAACTGCTCTTAGCCAGTTTCTCTTGATGATTTTACTATAACTGAAAAGAGTCTAGGGTGGGAGAATTTCTAAGTATATAGGCACTTCATTATTATAGATCTGCACTGTCCAATATGGTAGTCACTAGCCACGGGGGCCATTTAAATCTAAATCAAAATTAAATAAAATTTAAAATTCAAAGTTCAGCTTAAAATTCTCATTTGCACTAGCCACGTTCCAAATGTTGAATATCATCATGTGGCTAGTGACTACCATATTGGATAGCACAAGTATAGAATATTCATTCATGGCAGAAAGTTATTTGGACAGGGTTGTATGAGTGAATCCTTTCTGAAACTTTGGGCCAAATCAGCTTGTTTTCCAGGAGGATAATCCCATCCTGGGAATTTGGGTGTGTATATGGGTGGGATGGGGGAGCAATCAGCAGTTAGTATGATTTTTTCAATTTTCCAATTCCTAACCATTTCTTAGTGTATTTGCATCACCCTGGGATATGCCTCTTGTCAACATACCTACTCCGTCTGAGCTTGATTGGCTTCTCCACATGAGCATGATGTTTATTCTGGGTTTACTAATTCAAAGGATTCTTGCCATTTCTAGAGAGAGTTAATAAGCGATGAATCAAAAAGAAAAAGTCACAAATAAGTCCATTCTTAAGACTTTCACTGACTGATGTTCTTCCCCTTAAGGTGGTAAAACAGTGCACAGGCAATGCTTGCTCTCTTTGGTAGAGAGTGTTTAAAAGAGTAAGAAAAGAGGTGATTTAGAAATGAAAGGAAATTTGTTTTGAAATTTCCCCAGATGGAGTCAGGACGTTGAGCTAGAAAAGCCAGAACTAGCTGTTGAAAACTCTGGATGTTTTTTGTTGATGTGTCTTGTCCCTTGCAGCACAGATTTACTGCTGCCCTTTGAGTGATGTAGAACATCGATTGAGCCTCTGCTAAGAAAACAAGTATCTCCATTTGATTTGAGAAAATACAATGTGTCACATGCTTAGTGAAAATCAATAATGCAGGAAAATTTACTGGCCGTTATTTAAACCTCAGTTTCTCTAATTGTATGGACTGGCAAAGTCACTGGTTTTCGAAGTTTAGAGGTTAGGTAATAAGTACCAGTCACTGGCTCTTTGGTAGTACTGGAAAGAGTCTCAATTGAGTTGTTTTCTGGAATAATGTAATGGGAAACAAGTGGAGAAAGACAAGGACAAAACAGACTGGAGGCTCCTGTGCTCAGAGCAACCCCTGAGAGCTTGGGGTTCACTTTGTAGAAGGGAATGACGAAGAAGTGCTTCAAACAGGGTTCTCAAAGCAGGAATCCTCACCTGGCTCGTTTCACCCACACAAGCTGTCCCCCTGGCACCGGTTGGGGGTTTGAGTTGCTTGTGAACAGACCAATTTGGAGGCAAAGAGAAAAGAGAGGGAGAGCCCGGAACGGAGGAGTTGTCTGTTGTGGTTAGAATTGAAGGCAAAAGTTGCTTACCAGGCTCCATCTCTTCCTGGGCCATTAAAAAAAGGAATTTAGTAACAGAATGAGAGAATTGTAGAATGCAGGTCAGGGGAGAGAGGGAGGATGAAGATAAGGAAGGACTGATGAGAAACTGTAACAGAGTATTGAACTTTGGGCAATAATATGGTGAATTATAGCCCAAGCCCTTGAATCATGGCTGGAAGTCATCAAGTCTCTCGATTTTACCAAGTTGTTATTCACATGTGATAG
This sequence comes from Diceros bicornis minor, assembly GCF_020826845.1. Taxonomy (NCBI): domain Eukaryota; kingdom Metazoa; phylum Chordata; class Mammalia; order Perissodactyla; family Rhinocerotidae; genus Diceros; species Diceros bicornis. The sequence continues at coordinate 81,119,341 of NC_080741.1, read as the reverse complement.
TAGCTGAAATTAACTGCTGCATCCCTCTCAGAAGGGGAAATGGCTCTCCATGCCATGTTACCGCCTCCAGGGTATTACTTTTGTGTGGGTGGGAAGTGATTCATGGGACCCCCCCCAACCTTTTTTTCCTAGCTCCAGATTTTCAAGAGTCTTGTGTGAATTGCACTAGTTTAGCAGCAATCCTGTATGAAATCTCATTGTTATTTGCAAATAATTGCTTTGGATTTGAGGGAGTGAGAGAATCACTAGAAATAAGGTAAGATAAATAAGGCAAGGAGTAAGGTGATATTTGTAAATCTATGAGGGATTGGAGGAAATAGTTCTGACTGTGGAATTCTCACTCTTTAACTCAGTGGCACCCCTGGGGAAGAAGAGAGGGGAAGGCAAATATTTGGACTGTTGCTATTTCCATGTTTTATTAATAATTTTCCAAGCCACTCTTACCCTCTTTGGCTGAAAATTTTGCCCAAAGCTCTACCGCAGAGAAAGGAAGAATTAAGTGTTTGCGAAGACAATAAAGTAGTTCTCAGTGAGACAGAGCTAATTTTGTCCATCAGTGGGTATTTAGGTGCCTCGGGTGCTTTTCTGCCTCTCTATTCTCAGCTGGGATTTGGGATCCAAAGCAGACTTCTGCTGACTATCAGTGTTCATTCAGACATGGCCCTGGAGCATCGATTCTACTCCCCCACCATGCCCTGCCCCCAGTCTTGGCTGATGTTGAAAAGTGATGTTCATGAGCATCTTGAAATCTGGAGGTGTTTTTATTTTTTATTTTATTTTTTTTTTTGTGAGGAAGATTAGCCCTGAGCTAACATCCGTGCTAATCCTCCTCTTTTTTGCTGAGGAAGACCGGCTCTGAGCTAACATCCATTCTAATCCTCCTTTTTTTTGCTGAGGAAGACCGGCTCTGAGCTAACATCTATTGCCAATCCTCCTCCTTTTTTTTTTTTTTCTCCCAAAGCCCCAGTAGATAGTTGTATGTCATAGTTGCACATCCTTCTAGTTGCTGTATGTGGGATGCGGCCTTAGCATGGCCGGAGAAGCAGTGCATCGGTGCACGCCTCGGATCTGAACCCCGGGCCGCCAGTAGCGGAGCGCGTGCACTTAACCGCCAAGCCACGGGGCCGGCCCTGGAGGTGTTTTTACAAGAGTGATGCCTTGACCTTGAACTTTGACTTAGGAATCTACAGCCTCATTCTTGGTATATTTTCACTGTAGTTCTGTTCTGTTTTGTTCCTTCTATCTCCTTGATTTTAGGCAACATATTTAGCAGGCAGCTCTCGTTTGAGATGTGATATAAAAATAATAACAATATATAATAACAGTAATAATTGTTATACTATTAGTAATATATTACATATTAATTATATTAATATATGCTAATTGTATACTTTTTTATCTCCGTTGATATAATAATAATTAAATTAAAAATTGTCACTGCTAACATTTATTTTTTACTATGAGCCAAATGCTATGCTAAACATTTGTCATGTATTATGTCATTTAATCCTCACAAAACCCTGTAGGTGAATATTTTCATTTTACTAATTTTATAGATGAGGAAACTGAGACAGAGTTTAAGGGACCTGCCCTAGGATACACAGCAAGACAATGACAGAGCTAGGCATTCTGCCTCCAGTGTCCTCATTTGTCACCTGTGTAAACACTGCTCTGTGATTTGGTGCAGCATGACAGGTGTCTGGACCAGGTGTCTGGCCCTCCTTCAAGCCTTCTGTTCTCAGGATGATGGAGAAGCCAGTTTTTGCCTCCAGGAAGATGTCATGTTCTAGTGAACTGATGATGGACCCAAGCCCCATTAGTTGGCTGGCACTGTGGATTTCAAGGCGGCTGTTTTATGGCTTGTGGGGCCAGTTCACTGCTAGGTCACCACATCCCGACTGACCTCTAGCGATGCACTGATAGACGACGGGGTGTGGGGCTCCCGCCAGCAGTGGGTGTGTTCTGCAGGGTACAGCCCCTGGGGCAGAGCAGTGAATCAGATTGGTAGATTAGCAGACTCTGTCCCCCCACCGTTGGCTCCCTCCTCTAAGTAACGTGTGAGGAACTGTGCAGGGAGCCATGCGATGATGAATTATGGCTGGCACGGGGAAGTGGGCGAAATGGACCCAGTCTTGTCTTTGTTCTCATTGACAAGAATAACAACAAATCCCAATTGCTGAAGGTGGAAACTTCCACCCCCATCCCATGGAAACAAAAGGGCTGAGTTTGTCTTATTCATTCCCCTGCTCTGGGGTACCCAAACCAGCCCACTGTTCTAATTTGGGCAGTCAGATGCTGGTATATATTTTGGAAGCACCAAGAAGCAAGCATGTGTAATTTGAAATGTAACAAATACCTGGGAATTTACAGCAGTGTTATCCTTCTAGCCCATACTGGGGCCCTCAGCGAATCCAAAGGCCCCACCCAGTGGACCTTCCTGCTAGAGAACAACATTACAGAGAGGCAGCATATCCTAGTGGCAGAGGTTTGCCTGGGACAGTTGCAGTTTGCACCTATTGTCCTGCAATAATTATTAATAGTGTTCCCTTTCACTCTAAGAAGTGTCCTCTTGGAATAGGAATAAAGACAAATGGTAAAGACTGGTAAAGAAGGAGGCACTAGAGTCCATGGCCTCATTGTGAATCTTGGGTTTTCCTATTCGTAGCTCTGTGACCTTGGGCAGTGAGCTTTATGAGCTTTGACTTCCTCATCTCTAAAATGGCACCTGTTTCTGAGGGTTGTTTTGAGGATTAAATGAGATAATATATGTGAAGGGCTTAGTATGAGGGGCCTACGTGTAAAGTTCTCAATGAAAATTGAGTCTGTTATGCAGTGTGTGTGAATCTTGTGCATTCTGGAGTGTAAGAAATCAAAATTGGCTTGTTTTCTTTAACAGTCTAATTGCTGGCTTGGACTCTCCTTTTCTTGAGGCTGGCAACACGGTCTGTGAGCCTGTGCTGGAATTTTAGCCCTGCCCGTTAATAGCTGTGCTGCCTACGTAGGTTATTTTGCAATTCCTCATTCAGTGTCCTCTTCTGTAAATTACACTGATTATTACAGCCTAAAGTTTGGGACTCTGAACGCTGGAGCCAAGTGTCTGCTTTCAAATCCTGGCTCTTCTACCCCATCGCTGTGTGACCTTGGGGGACTTCCTTCACCTCTTTGTTTCTGTTTCCCATCTGTGAAATGGGGATAGAATCTACCCTAGAGGGCATTGTGAGGATTAAAGATGTGCACACATGTAAGCCTCTTTGAACTGTGCCCAATACATAGTGAGCATTCGTTGAATGTTAAATATAGATGTAGTGTTATTTTTCAGGGAAATATGAAGAAATTTAAAAAACTGTTCATGATTTCATTATCCAGAGATATCCACTGTTAAGATTTCAGTGTCTTTGCTTTCATTTATATTTTCATATGTAATTTAAAAAAATACAGTAATGATAATAGACACTTTGCTATCCTTTTTCTTTACTTATATCATGGTCGTTTCCCCCATGTCATTTGGGTTTTAGAAACTCAATTTTAATTAGCAGCATTATATTCCATCATATGATGAAATTTATTTTTTATTCCCCTGCTATTGTATATTTACATGGTTCTAACTTTTTTCTATGATGAGTAATTGTTCAGCAAATATTGCAAATGAAAAATGCACAAATTTCTAAACCACTTCTTTGGTTACTTCCTTCGGATGGAGTCCTACCTGCGGAAAGACTGAGCCAAAGAATATAACTTTTTAGGCTCTTGATATATATTGTCAGGTTATGCTCTAGTAATGTATCAAATTTATCTTCTCAGCAGCAGAGTGTAACAGTGCCCTTCTCATCACACCATCACCAGCACTCAGTGTTCTTTTTTTTTTTTTTTAACTCACTGGCTTTTTTAAACAACCTCCTCTGTTATCTCTAGACCGGTGCTGTCCAACAGAACTTTCTGAGATGACGGAAGTGTTCTGTACTAGCACTGTCCATATGGTAGCCATATTGGGTAGCCCTAATCACATGGGGCTATTGAGCCCTTGAAATGTGGTTAGTGCAACCAAGGAAGTGAATTTTTAATTTAAATTAATTTGAATTTCAATAGCCCCGCGCAGCTAGTGGCTAAGGTACTGGACAGTGCAGCTTTGCACTCTCTTTACCGTGAACATGGCAGAACAGCACAGTGCATTATCACCGGAACTCATCTAGTGCTCTCTTCTGGTCCACGCTGGGGGCAGGGTGAACTCAAGTGATGCTATTGGGAAACAATCCTCCCTTTTTTTCTGTGTCACTCAGCAGTGTTCCCAGAATGCCCTCAGCCCAGAGAGCTGAGAACCCTTCTTCCATTAGGGGAGATTTAAATTGTGCACACAATAGTTGGCCATTTTCTGTTCTCTGTTGTCCGAGGTTGCTGCCTCTCATAATTTTAGACCTAGTTCCATAGCGATATAGAAGCCTCAGAAAAGTTGTCTCTCTCTGCTGCTTTGCCACCTGGCTCTTACTGGTTTGGAAAGTCATGAGTTGGTTCTCTGCTTCCCTCTGCCCCTTCAAAAGAAGATGTCCGTCATAGCTCAGAATCCAGGGTTTCAGCTTCTCACTCCTCAAATGCTCAGCTTGTAACGTCTTCCATTAGTGTTTGGTCATGTGACTAGCGTCACAGTGTGGTTCCCTGCAGGCCTGAGCTCAGTATCTCAGTGATGGGGAGCCAGCCAGGCCCTCTGTGATGTGTGACTCCATCTGCTCAGCCCTGACCAGTGGGGCCAGAGTCGAACAAGGCCAAACTGCCCAAGGAAACACCTGCCAAATGGCTCTTGGCAGACGTGGAGATGCCCTATGGCCTACTCCTGACCACATCTGAAGAGAAATTCATGTCACGCCGTATCTTCTAGTTACTTAATTCTTGGCAAGCCCAAGCGGTAGATAATCTCATTTGTAAATGGATGGAATCATTTCAAAACCCTAAAAGAAAAAGGCAGCTAGAAGTGGTAAAAAGGTTTGAAATTTGCTTATATCCACCATTCTGCTCAGGTAAGAGTTAACCTATATGATCCCCTGTGGTCTGACTGTACTTGCCTTTTATTATTTAATTGTAACTTTTAATTCCGCAGATTGAAGAAAAGACCAGGAATTTACACGTGTAAGCTATTACATATGAATTCCCTCTAAGACAAATTCTTTTCAAAATAGCTGGGACAGTCACAGGCAGCCTCTTAGATTGTGCCTTTGTGTTTGCTGAGTGTCAGGCACTGTGCTGTGCATCATGTGGGTTATTTCATGTAATCCTTACAACATCCTCCTAGAGGCAGTGACATTTTTATTTCTATTTGCAGATGAAGAAGTTTTAAGGGTAGAGAGGGCAAATGGCTTACCTAATGTCACCCAATTAGTAGGTGATAAAGCTGGGATTGTGGTCCAAGCAAATGGATGCAAGGGTCTATATTCCTGCCCACTGTACCAATCATGTTTACAACAGGGAACGTATGTGCCAGGCACTCTGCTAGGCACTTTAATGTTGATTATTCTTTTAACTCTCACAACAGCCTTACAGGCTGTGGGTACTACCCTTACCCTCAATTTACTGATGAGCAAACTGAGGCTTATAGACTTTAGGGACATTGACCAGGGTCCAATAGGAAGGAAAGTGGTGGAACCAGGATGGGCCATAAGTTGGCTCTCCCCAGAGCCCAAATTTTCAGCTACCAGGTTATATTCCCTCCCCACCAGTTTAAAGGTTTGTCCTGGGAGGTAGCCAAAGTGTCGTTTCTTAGAGATTTCCAACGGATAAATAACGTAGTTATATGCTTTTAAATTAAACTATGAATTGGGGCAGCGCCACAGGTCTGTAGTGATCCAGTGGGAGAGATTTAGTGGTACAGACCAGTGCTTCGCAAACCAGGAGCTATAGTGAAGGACCATGTATTTTTAAAATTTCCAATCTATCATGGTCCCACTGTGCATGGGTAGTGATGCAGCTTGGGCCACGCACAACTCACTAGGGAGTTTGGGCAAGACCCAAAATTCGGAGAGACAAGACCCTGGACCTATGCTTAGATGTCAGCAATGTCAACTTGCTATAAAAGTTCTGAAGGTTTACTCTCAATTTCTGTACTTATCTAATTGTAGACAGCCCAGGCTGTGGACCACACAGAATCATTGCTACAAATGAGACTTCAGGCTCAGAATTGAGGAAACACTCATTCTAGCTCCTACCTCTAGCTTGCTGTGTGGCCCTAGGAAAGTCACTTAACCTCTCTGAGTTCAGCTTCTTCATCTGTCAGTGGATAGGTTTGGAGCAGATAAATACAAGATCCAAGCCACTATGATTCCATGTTGATTTTAAGTCTCCTGCACGAGTGAAGCCAGCGGCCAGCCAATATAAGAACAACATACATTTACAACAGACAGAAAATGGTCTGTTTCTTGACAAAGCCTGGCCCAGGCAACTCAGGAGCTTTGCCTAATAAAGGGCTCCTGTGATTTACAGCCTGTGTCATCCTTTTGTTTGACAAATGAATTTCAAGGGCACTGGAGGAGCTTGAATACGCTGAGAATCAAAGCCTGCCCAATGTGCCAGAGTGAGTTGTGGGTGGTAAATCTTTGAGTTTAATTACAGTGATAGTTACAATAACAGGAAATATAATGAGGTTTGTAAAGTGTAATTCCCTTGTTGCTTGTTAAGTGTGGTTTATTTCAACTTGGAAGCTGGAGCCGGATCCTGGGTTTCTATATCAATAGTGTTTGAGAAAGTATTCAAGGGCCTCCACTTACAGCTTCAGAGAGATTCCTTTATTCTGTGTTTTCTAAATCCTTACCATCTGAAGTGTGGTCTCATGGACCAGCAGCCTCGACATCTCCTAGGAACTTAATAAAAATGCAGAGTCTTGGGTCCCACCCCGGACTGAATGAATTAGAACCTGCATTTTAACAAGGTCCCCAAGTGAGCCAGGCACAGTCGAGTCTGAGAAGTGCCACTGGAATTGCTCTTGGAAAGGGAAAATGGAAGAATTAGTCATTTGAGAAGTAACACTCTCGGTGGCCTGTTGTATGGCAGGCCCCATACTGGGCACTGGACTGGGGTCTGAAGGGGACACATCTGGTCTCCTTCTCACAGAAATATGACCACACAGTCGTTTGTCACAATGGACTCGGTGCTGTGATAGGGCATGTGAATGGCACCACAGGCATACAGAGGAGGGACGCCTGCCCTTCCCCGTGGAGGTCAGTGAAGGCTTTCCAGAGGTGTGGCTTTTAAGCCAAGACGCAAAAGTGTAATAAAAAAGAATGGAGAAATGCAGTTGTTTCCACTGGGGGCCTGAGTGTGGGGGGACAGGGGCTTGCTTTGCTTTCTGTCCTAGAAGGAGTTACAGGCAGGTTTATAGTTGGCTCCTGATTCCCCTAGACCAGTGGCTGGCAAACTGTGGCCCACGGGGCCTAATCCAGCCTACTATTGATTTTGGTAAATAAAGCTTTGTTGGAACCCAGCCAGGCTCATTTGTTTACATAGCGTCCATGGCTACATTCGTGATACAACAGCAGAGTTGAATAGTTGCCGTGGAGACTTTATGGCCTGCAAAGTGAAAAATATTTACTGTCTGGCTCTTTGCATGAAAAGGTTGCAGACTCCTTTTCTAGAGCAGTGGTTCTCAGAGTGTGGCCTCCAGCTCAGCAGCATCAGCATCACTTGAGAACTTTTTAGACATGAAAATTCTAGACCCATTGCATCAGACCCTCCGGGGGTGAGGCCCAGCCGTGTATGTTTAACAAGCCCTCCAGGTGATTCTGATGCAGATAATGTTTGAGAACCGCTGCCTCAGACCCAGCTCCTCTCTGCTTTGGGACTTGCACAGAGTCACTAGACTGGAGATCTCCCTAGACTGGAGATCCTCGCATGCCTGGCTGCTTCTGTCCCTTAGGCCCCAGCTCACATGACCCTCCTTCAGAAAGGCGTTTCTTGAACACCCAGTCTAAGGTGACTCTGTGACCAGTCTATCTCATGACCTATTCTTCTGTTTTTCACAGCACATATGCTGTTTCCCCCACTTACTACCCTTTTTTTTTTTTGTGACTATCTGCAAAGTCATTTATTCTATCTCTGCTTCAGTTTCCTCGCCTGTAAAAGGGGGATGATAATAGTACCAGTGCTATCAGGTTATTGTGGGGAGTGAATCAGTTAAGTGCTTAGACTCTGGCACATGGAGGTGTCAGCCTAAGAGATGATATAGTGCTCTACAAGTTTCCTGAGGTTCCTTGGCAGGAGTCACTTGCCAGAGGGAGTGAACTGGCCTTGGTTTGGAACCCACATGTCCTGGACTCTGAGTTATTTCCACTGGGCTCTCTGGCTCTCATTCTGGTAACTGGACCAATAGAATGTTGGAGCTTGAAGATCATCAGGTCTAACCCTCTTGTTTTACGAGGTGAGAGAGTTGGGCACTGACTGTGGTAACTCCTGTCTGCTCTGTTGTTGTGGAATGCTCACTAAGTACTTTACGTGTCTTATCTCTTTAGTCCTCACAGCCACTCCTTCGTACCTCCAAGTTAAGGTGAAATACCTGTGGCTCAAAGAGTTAACTTGGCTAAGGTCACACAGCTAGAAAATGGCAGAGTGGGTGCTCACTCCCAAAGGTCTGTGTTCTTAACAGATTACTGAAACTTGTCCTAAAGCATCACAAGTGAGCATGATTTCTACCTGTGGTGGCTCCTTTTGAGGTCATATTCTTCTGGAAGAGCAGGATCTCAGCTCCCATTGACGTAAAGCTCCTGAGCATTCTTACCGTTCTCTACTGGTGTGGCATTGGTAGCCTTCTCTTCTCCTTGGACACATGACTCAGGGACTCCTGGATAGACGAAATGCCAAATGGACAGTTAGGCTCATTTTGCTTCTATGGTTTGCTTCTTTCATCATGTCTGAAATTGTTGACACTGGACTGGGCACTCCTAGCATAGCCTGTAGCAGCCAATTAGCTTGAGATCTGTTTCAAGGCGGGGCAGGGGACCAAAAAAAAAGACACTATGTGGGAAATTGAATTGTCAGGGTTACTTACAAAGTTGACGGCCATAAAATATCCCCTTACCTGTAGGAAAGTTCCCCTAAGATGCCTATGGAAAAATATTAACATGCAATGAAGAATTGCTAGCAAAAACAAATATATAATTTCTTATGGTCTATGTTTTAAGGGCAAGGCCTCTTTGAAATGAGGCAGGTGTGAGATTGATGGTTACATAAAGCCAGGTCCTCCTTGTTCGAAGATTTAAACAATAATAAGGGAGGCTGGCTTTCCCAGGCAGTTCAGCTCAGGACTTTGTAATTACTTTCATCTTGATAACATCCCAGGCCAGGTTATTTTTATTGCTTGCAAAGAAGAAGTGCCCTCAAGTTATCTAAGAAAAGCCAGTCAAAGGCACATTTATAAAGGTATTGACCTTAAGGTAATAATAAAGTGTGTGGCTGAGGGAGTGTGAGGGCATGTTGGGTTTGCGCAGGATTCTGAGGGAAGGGGGTTGTCACTGGACAGTGGAAGGGTGGAATAAGAATTGGACAGGACAGCTGGCACCTAGCAAATGATTGATATGCATCTGGATTCTTGTATTTTCTTCTGACTTGGAGAGGCCAGAAGTAGTGACAGAACACGGATAACCATGGTGCCTAGTGCTCACGCAGCTTTCCTTGAGGCAGCTTCAGTGTTTTGGAAAGTGCAGGAAGAAAAGAAAGGGATTTAAAATAAAAATACTAGTTTAGTGCTGAAATCTTAGATCTCCGCAGAAAAGTTCAGTAGTCAGAGCTTTTAAATGGAACTTCAGTTCTCAGACCTAAAGTATAGACATACTTTGAGGAAGCATGAAGGAACAAGTAAAATCTCTTTCCTCCTTCTCTGAAGTAAATATTGTGAAAATCAAGCCAGCTCTGGTCCTTAAGTGTAGACATGAGCCTACTTTGTGGGATTCAAGGGAGGAAAGTGGCTTACATCACTCAGAACATCTCTGAAAGTCCTACTGCAAAAGATCACAACGCAAGATGGCAAGTGGCTTGCTTTCTTTGAATAACTGATTTATTGGTAGTAGATGACCGAAGTGCCGTGCTGAGAGGGATTCAGAGGTCACATCTGGCCTCAGCAAGAAAGAGTGCTACCGTTGATTAGCAATGTCTGCCGTGGGGATGACAGAGGAGTGTGGTTTCATGTGTACCAAGCAGAAGTCACCATGTTAATGTTGAGCTAAGATGCTGTCCCAGAAAAGCACTATGCTATGCAAATCTACTACATAGGTGGGGCAAAGGTCACATTGTTTTTTTTAAGACAATTATTTTTAGAAGCGTTTTAGTTTCTCAGCAAAATTGAGAGGAAGATATGGAGATTTCCCATAATCCCTCTGCTCTCACAAATGCATAGGCTCCCCTGTTATCAACATCCCCTGTCAGAGGTACATTGGTTACAGTTAATGAATCTACATTGACATGTCATTATCATCCCAAGTCCATAGCTGACATTAGGGTTCACTCTTGGTGGTGTATATTCTATGGGTTTGGACAAAGGTATAATGACATGTATCCATCTTATAGTATCATACAGAGTATTTTCACTGCCCTAAAAATCTTCTGTGCTCCACCTATTCATCCCTCCCCACCCCCAACCCTTGGCCACCACTGATCTTTTTACTGTCTCCATAGTTTTGCCTTTTCCAGAATGTCATATAATCGGAATCACATAGTATATAGCATTTTCAGATTGAATAACCACATTCTTAATGACTGATTTGGAAAGGTTTAATAGACAAATAGGTTTATTTACTTAGGTTCTGCAGGTGGATATGTGTCCAGTTGTTCTGACGGCTCACGTGTTATAAAGCAACAGTTGGTAAACTTTTTCTGTAAAGGGCCAGATAGTAAATATTTTAGGCTTCATGGGTCAAGAGGCAAAATCAAGGATAGTATGCAGGTATTTATATAACCATTTAAAATATAACCATTTTAAAATTTAAAAACCGTTCTTAGCTTATGGGCCATACAAAAACAGGTGGTGTGCTGGATTTGGCCCACAGGCTATAGTTTGCTGATCTCTAATATAGTGGCTTTAGAGAGAGACCTCACCATGGAGACAGGGTATCTCCTCTTCAGTTTCCCACACACCACGCTCTTCCCATAAACTGGCTGCTTCCTTTATTTACATCACCTGTCTGACCCATCTAGGTAATTAGGTTTGCAACTCTAGGGCTGTAGGAATGAGATCTAAAGCATGACATCATCCTTCAAATAATTTATGTGTCATGTCTTCAAAGAGCTGGTGTCAGTGTTGGGTGTGAGGGGGATGAAGATGGACAGTCAAGGGTGGGGAAGCGTTACAAACTAAGAGAACAAGGGCTAGCAGTAGATGGCTCTCTTTGGTTGAAGTAATTAATTAGATCAAAGGCCGGGCCTGGCTCTGCCATTTGCAAGCTGTGTGACCTTGAACCAGCCAGCTCTCTGAGCCTCAGTGTCCTCACCTGTAAAATGGGGATACTGATACCTGCCTACCTGATGAATAGGCTTGTTGTAAGACTCAGGTCATATTCTTTTATTATGTGAAGCTATGTTGGGAAGTGTAGTGTTTAGTATTTTTTTCTTGCTTGTATTTAATGTTCTTTTGTTTTTTTTTGTGAGGAAGATCAGCCCCAAGCTAACATTCATGCGACTCCTCCTGTTTTTTTGCTGAGGAAGACTGGCCCTGGGCTAACATCCGTGCCCATCTTCCTCCACTTTATATGGGACGCTGCCACAGTATGGCCTGACAAGCGGTGCGTCGTGGTGTGCCCGGGATCTGAACCCGGGCTGCCAGTGGCGGAGCGCTAGCACTTAACCGCTGCACCACGGGGCCGGCCCCTTCTTTCCTGTATTTAATGTTTTTAATTTGGATTATGGAAGATCAAATGAAGGTGAGTTTGAAGTGTGATTTGATGGGCTTGGGAACCACATCCTGAGAGACCAAAATTGGAGATCACGCCTTGGCTCTTGAGCAGTTTAGTTTTAGAAATGAGAGAAGGAAATGTCACCATTTGGCAGACAATTCTTGAGGAGCTGTTACTGTGTAAAGCCTGATGGATGGGAAAGAGTACATTTAGAGACTTAATTAGGACAAGTACAGAAGCCCTCTTTGGTCCAGGGTCTGGCCCTCAGCCATGTGGCCTCAAACTTACGACTGTCTACATTGTCATGACTGTGCCCATCTTTCAGGAAAGGATTCATGCTGGCCACGCTCGCATGACCAATGCCCCAGAACTGGACTATTAATTTATTCATTTCTAGTGAAAACTTCAACTGCCAAAGGGGTCAAAATGCTTGTGCCTGGATGATTACCTGCTTTGCCCAGGAGACTGGAAAACTCAATCTTTTGCCTAAAATTTCCTGAATTATTTTAATATATAAAGATAAAGATTTTATATATATGTGTATTTGTATATATATATCTGATTAGAACAACATTTGGAAAAGGCAGAGAAGGATAAAAAAGAAAACAAATCATTTCTAATCCCATCACTCAGTTATAACTTAAGTTAATATTTAATGGACATATTTTTTCTATATATACACACATTTTTAACAAAAATATCATTATATAATACAATACTGTGCTAGTCAGGGTTCTCAAGAGAAACAGAACCAATAAGATATATACATATATGTGTGTGTGTGCGTATTGCGAGAGAGAGAGATTGAGATTGACTTATTATAAGGAATTGGCTCACACAGTTATGGGGGCTGAGAAGTCCCAAGATCTACAGCCATCAAGCTGAAGACTCAGGAGAGCTGATGGTGGAGCTCTAGTCTCAAAACCAGCAGGCTTGAGACCCAAGAAGAGCCGATGTTTCAGTTCAAGTCTGAATGCAGGAAAAGACTGATGTCCTAGCTCAAGGCAGTCATGCAGGAGTTTCTTCTTACTCCAGGGAAGGTCAGCCTTTTTATTCTCTTCAGGGCTTCATTGCATCATTGCATTCATGCAATCTGCTTTACTCAGTCTACTGATTCAAATATTAATCTCATTCAGAAAACACTGTCACGACACACCCACACCCGCACAACCAAATGTCTGGGCACCCCATGGCCCCAATCAAGTTGACACATAAAATTAACCATCACAGATACTGTTTTAGAAATGACCTTTCCCCATAATATATTGGGAACATTTTCCCATTTCATTATATAATCTTCCGTAACACCTTTTAAATTATACCATATTTTAATTGACCATTTCACCATCATTGGACATTTAACATTGTCATTCCTAGGTTTTGATGCAGTTCCTGAAAAGCCTTTCTGGAAGAAGAAAGGTATAAATAAAAAAGTAATATACTCTGGTGACATCACAAGGGATACAATGGCTTCCTACAAGATGATCTGTTACTCCACCATCAGAGATGGCCCCTCTGTACAACTCTAGTTTTGTTGCCTGAAACCTCTTTAAATAGATCTGATGTTTGACGACTCCTTTCTTCTCTCTGGCCAGCATTTTCCAACTCGTTCCCTAAAGTCTAGTGTGGTTCCACAAATAGTAGGTATCTGCCCTTGTGTTTCTTGTCTAAAATTATCCCCCTACAAAATTATTCTGTACTACTCATACAGTTGTTTCCTTCATAGCATTTACCTGCATCTAAAATATTCTTGTTTATTTGTTACTTATCTATATGTCTTCCCAACTAGAATGGAAACTATGAGCATAGGCACCATTGCATTTCATGCACTTAGAGTATAGACAGGCACATAGTCAGCATTCAGTGAATATCTAATAAATGAAAATCGAATGCATGAGCAACCATTCTATGAAAAATCTCTGAATTTCCATAATCTAATTTGTTGGTCTTGGAGGAAAAGGTATATGAGTGTCTTCTCTAGTTAAAAATGACAGGGACTGGGCCCATGGCCTAGTGGTTAAGTTTGGCACACTCCGTTTTGGTGGCCTGGGTTCAGTTCTTGGGTGCAGACCTATACCACTCATCAGTGGCCATGCTGTGGTGGCGACCCACATACAAAATAGAGGAAGACAGCACAGCTGTTAGTTCAGGGTGAATCTTCCTCAAGCAAAAAGAGGAAGATTGGCAGCAGATATTAGCTCAGAGTGAATCTTCCTCAGCTGGAAAAAAAGAAAAAAAGACAACTTATATGAACCATATTTTGATTAGCTTTTGCCACAATTAGGCTATGAAAGTTTGATCAATTTGGGGTGGTCTTCTTTAATGCACTGGCATGTATTTCTCTCAAATAAGATTTTGTGAAGGGTGTCCTATAGAATGGTGCCCTCCTGTACTTTTTTAGCTTAGCACCTCCATCCTTTAAGCCTCCCCATCCTCAGGAAAAGGCTATCACTGAAAGGCTGGCAGATAGTATTTGGAACTATCTGCCTATGAGTCCACCTATGAGTCCCTTCCACATAAGGTGTGGGCCTTGTGTGGGAGAGGGTTGAGAGGGCAGTGACAGAAGAGGGAAGGAGATGTGTGCACAGTCCAAAAAGACCTTCTGGGTCTTCTCACCTCTGACCTCCATGCACCGTCTTGATTCCAGTAAGCAGGAGCCTTCTTTCATGTCAGGGGCCAAAATGCAGCCTATGGAATAGCAGAGCTGGTCAGATAAAGCTGGGCCATCACGGCACAGAAGGCTGCCACATGGGCTTGGTATCTGCCTCATTGGTGGGTTGTATCTGGCAATGAACATTATTGATTGTGTATTTTATTCTCCTGTGATATTGAGTTGAGTTCTGCTCTTCCCATGGACTAGGGCATTATACCGTACTGGGGGTCAGCAAACTTTTTCTGATAAAGGGTCAGAGAATAGATATGTTTGGCTTTGCAGGCCATGTAGTCTTTGCTGCAACTACTCCCCTTTCCTGTTGTAGCATGAAGGCATGCATAGACGATACATATGTGAATGGCATGCCTGTGGTCCAATAAAACTTTATTTACAGAAACAGGCGGTGGCTGGATTTGGCCCGTGGGCTGTAGTTTGCGCACCCCTGCACTATAGCATTGTGATTACAGATGTGGATTTTGGAATCAAACGCACCTGGCTTCAGAAGCCAGCTGCACCCCTTTCTGGCCGTGTGATCTTGGGGGAGGACAGCTAACTACCTTGAACTCTGTCTCCTCGTTAAAATTAGTGGAATCAAGGAGCTCCGGTAAGAAAAATGCTCAGCACAGGGCCTTCACATGAATATTCTTTTTCTCAAAGAAATTATATCACGAACATTTTACCTTTTACTTAGAATCTCTTCAGTGGGAAAGTAGAAAAACCCCATTCTAAGGCAGAAAATTAGACCTTCCTTTACTTTGGCAGAATGTGATTCTGGGGCTACCTGAGCCCCTGAGCAACAGAAGGCATCAGAAAGGAAAGTGATCACTAAAGAACCTTTTGCTTTTCAAGTCATGGAATAAACCAGACCACAACTGGCATCCTTTAAAAATGTTAACTTTTTTTTTTCCCTAGAGAAAATAAAATAGGTTTCTAAAATCAAATTTCCCTTTGTTTCCCGTACAAATGCACTTAGAATAGACGAAAAGTCCCAACCTGCCCACAAAACCTCCTCCATGTGCTCCAGCCGGAGCTGCCTATTGCAAAGCCTCTCATGGCAGTGGCTGCTCAGCGAAATCCAGGGGCGTTGCTTAATGAGGGGTGAAGACAATATGGACTCAGGGATGCGGCCAGTTGCTTTTTCACAGTTGGTAGGCAGTGTTGCAGGTGCATTCTCTTAATGAGGGTTAATTTGTCTCATATTTTAATCTGACAGAGTCTGGCCATGTTGTTATGTATTCCTTAGAGGTAACTTGGTTGTTCTTGGTTGGCATAAAGAGAGAAAATGGAGTATAATTTGGAGGTTATTCGAATGATAAAGCAGCGAGCTAGACTTTGTAAGAAATCCTGCCTTTCTGGGGCCCAGAGTAACAATTACATGGAGGAAGAAAATTTTAGCAGAAACAGCAAAGATGAAGGAGGGCTCAATTAGGTTTCTGGAAGACTCCAGTTTGCCATGGCTCGCTGTACAATGACTTGAATCAGAAACGTCCTAGAGGTGTTATTTTGCACTGCTTGTGCAATTCGCCTGTTTCAGATATTGCTATCTACATGGTATTTAATGGCTCCTACTCGGAGAGGGAACACAGATTCTGCCCATCCTTAATTGGAGGTAAAAGTGTTTCTGAAAAAAACTATGTTTTACTGAAAAGAAATCATAAAAAATAATTGGTACTTATTGAAAAGTTAAAATTAATGAATAAAATTGACCATTTTTTCCCTATCTTGAATCTCAATCATAGATTTTCAGATGTAAATGCTGTTAAACTGCTTGGATATGTGTTAGATTTGGGGGCGTACACAAAAGCTTATATGTATGTATTCATGGTATTTGGGAGAGTTCTTTAATTGGTACGTGACGGAAACAAAACTCAAACTAGCTTAAGCCAAAAGTAAAATTACTGGCTGTATTATTGGGAAGTCCAAGAGGGGATCTGGATACCAGCACGATTGGATCCTGGCGTTCATTTGAAGTCGTCCCTCCTCCTCTGTCTCTTCCTTTCTCCTCCATCATCTGGTTCTTCTTCATTCCAGTCCACTGCAGATGGAGCTCCTTCCTTGACAGGAAAGAGGCTTACCTGCATCCTCAGGCTCAGAACACTCCAGCCGAGTGACCCCTGGGGAAAGAGGAACTTCTTTATCCAGGGACCCGTAGATCAATCCCAGGGAAGGACAGACCTGGGTCACTTCTGTCTCTGTGTCCAGGTGGGTGGGTGGTGTTACTATTGGGTACTGTGAATGAGGGGACCACATGAACTCAAAAGAGAGGGAGTTTCTGATACCAGAAAAAGGGGAGAAGGAATGCCAGTTAAATAAACACATACGTGTGTGTGCCGGCACACACACTCACACAGGCACATCTTGATTTAAACAACAAAAACAAGAATATAGAATCTTTGCTATTCCGTAGGTATATTTTTTTCACTTGGTACATACCTTTGTGTGTGTATGTGTGTCCTTACAGCTTTCTTTTTAAAAGTCGTATAGTATTCATTTTGGCATACATTCTATTTTACCAAAGCCAAAGGAACAGCCATTTAATGAAAAACAATCATATAGCATCCATCTCAGAGCATGTGACAATTTATATTTCACTATTTCCTTGTATGTCTTTGACAGCGATCCCCAAACTCTTTGTTTCATTAAATAGATTTAAAAAACAGAGAGACGTCGTAGCGTGTGTAGGATTGGGCTTCAGCAGCAGAAAAGAAAATAGAGATTTCTGAGCCTGCAGAAAAGCCCCCGACTTGTTCCTTATGCCTGGAATTCCACTTCTGCAGCTCCTTTCCTTTTGGCTTGAAAAATGAAAATCTTGGCCCTGGAGAGGTGACGATTTTAACAATGAATTATTTTTACTCCTTAAGGTAAATGAATTTGTCAGAGCCTTTCCTGCATGGAGGTTTTGATAGGAGGTGAGAGGAAATCCTGGACCCCTGGGAGCAGGAATGTTCCTTTGGCGGGTGCTGTATGAGGAAGCGGGGAGAGAAGTAAAGAGGAGTGGGAATGACACTAAATACATGGGTTGTTCTGGTGCTGTGTTGGAGCTCTGTGGTTCCTTAGATAAGCGATGGAAAACTCACCTCCCCCTTTTGGGGACTTGGCTCCACGTATGCCAAAATCTGTAAGATTCCAGAGTCCCCTCCACAATTTCTGCCAGTGTCCCCCTGCCTCTACATCCCCGTCTGTGCATGCTGCTTCGACTCCACTCTTGGTAATACTTGAACAAAGCTCAGGCCCTCCTTTGGTTTCCACAGAACACCTACACATGCCCTAATAATTGGTGAGCATAATAACTTTTTATGGAAAATTTTAGGGAGTTCATGGAAAAGAATAATATTGGGTCTGTGTGGTTCTTCCTACCACCTTCTGGCACCAAAATGATTTTTTTCTTTATTCCTGTCTGCCTTTCTTTCTGAGATAAAAAGAAATTCTTCCTCATGCCTCCTATAGAATAGTTCTGAATGAACTTCCTTAGTTCTTACCAAGCACTTTTCAAGAGGTCAAATAATGTTCTCTATCTGGTTAAAACAGTGTAGGGGACAGAACATATGTGTTTGAATCAGGCAGGCTTGATTTCAAATTCTTGCCTTTCTGCCTGCTGACTGTGTAACTTTGGGCCTGTTAGGAAACCTCTCCAGACTCAGTGTCCTCAGCAGTAAGATGGCTGTAATACCGCCCACCTCAAAGCATCGCTGTGAGCATGAGATGGAGCAGCCCTGGCAGAAACCACTGTGCCTGAAGACTGGTGGGGCTGGAGGATAGGGTCCGGGTAGCTCTATGGGACGTGGGGCTGAAGAGGTGAGCAGAGACTATGTTATGGAACCTTCTAAGTGTCAACCCAATTTTTGACTTTACTTTTTGTCCAGTTGGGAGCCATTAAAGGCTTATGTGAATAAGAGCTGGCCTTAGAAAGAATTCTGGGAGCACAGAGGAAGATGGGTGGCCCAGGCAAGTGCTGATGAGCTCTGGTGCTGGGACAACAGCAGATCTGAGTTGTGTCATAAGGTAGTGTCAATAGAATTTGATAAGTTATTAGATTCCACCATAGAGTCGGCTTCCATTCATCCCTTTCGCTCTGCGTTTATTTTTGTGATTTACTGTTATTCATTCATTATGCATATTGTATGTTTTTCTAATCCTTTACTATTATGATTTTTTTTTCTAATGGCAGAGAAGAGAACGCCTCTGCAAGGTGTGTAGCCTTTAAGGCTCTGGGTCCTAGGCATGAGGGCTATTTCTTTTACTTTGGTGTCCTAGGGAACTATCGCCCAGCACAGTGGTGGCATCTGATTAATACTAAATGAGCCATCATCTTTGCACTTGCTCACTGTGGATGCATGAATTGAGAGGTATGAATTGTAGGGGTCTTTGATGGACTCTTTGGAAGGAAAAGAACCTCCCTCCCAGGCAAAATGGCAAACACTTCTCTATAAATGGTAGCTATCCCTGATTACGAGTGTCATCCCGAGTACATATCTCAATAGAATTCTGTTACTGCAACGTTAGACTTGATCCTCAGCTACCGGCATTTGAGATGGTGCTCTAGGCGACTCTGCTGCCTGCTGTGTGGGGTGGGGTGGTTGAAGGAGAGGCAGTGGGGCTATCTGCGGGAAAGGGGATTGGACAATGTGGTGAGAAACTGTATATTCAGACAAAGCACAAAGCTGTCGGTAATGAGTTTCCTGTTTTGGCAAAGGCACAAGGGCTTCAGAATTTCCCCAAATCTCAGGTGTGAAAGCTCAAGTTACCTTTAGGCTGTTTCAACTAAATTGCCTGCTTGGTACTTCTTTGATAAACCCAAGTCTCCAAAGGCTTGGCAACCAGAAAGGCTGATCTTTCATAAGGTTGAACAGTTCTCAAACAACTTCTCTGGCATTGGAGGCACGAACTTGGCTTTCCCCCGCCTCCACCTGAGCCCTATTGGTAATGCCTCCTGCCTTGTTCCACTCTTGCGTTTATTTACTGTGGGGTAGATGCAGCGTGAAATTCCCAATTTCTATTTATGTCTGACACACCCTAGGTTTATCAGGCTCATCACTCCTTAATTATGAAACACTGAGATGGACCTTTGAAATGGAAGCCAAATCTTGTTAAAGACTTAATCATAGGTCTTCAAGTCATAAAATTGCTTGTGATCTCTCTCTCAGTCCCTCTTAAGCAAAGTAAGTTTGGTGTCTAAATTTCTCTGAGGTCATTGAGCTAGAATAGGTTAGATCCAGTATAAATCTATCCAAATTGTACAGAAAAGTGTGTATATCCATGTCTGTGTGTGTGGGGGGAGAATGGATTCTTGTTACGTACACTGCACGTTCATCTAATCTTGTTAGTAATGTTAGTAATCGAATGCATGTTCTCATTACTGGGTCTAAAATGGATAAGCCCTGGAAAAGCGAAGCTTTGCAAGCCAGACTTGCTCTGCAGAATGAACAGCCTCGTTTCACGGCCTAAATCACTTAAGTGCTGCCTGTGAGTTTTGTGTGGGCATCTCTGTCTGCATTTCCTTCAGTAGGATCCAGGAGTCTTCAAACCTCACTCCCAGAGGTCCATGAGACCCATCTTTCAATGAAACAAGAAAATGTCCCTGAGTTAGATAATGTTCAGGTCTGCCTAAGGGCTGGAGGACGAGGGAATGAGAGAACAGAGGGGAACTGTGCTTATTGAACGAAGCTGCCCATCTTGAGTTCATCCAACCGAGGTTCACATAAAATGAGTGAAAAATGAAAAGGAGACTTTGCTAAGTGTTATTTCATTTTTTGCCTGCTGTAGCCAGAACTTTCCATTACCCATTTGCTGGGTAATATGCAAGTTACCCCCTGTTATCCTTGTCTATACTTTACAGCTCTTGAAAAATCAAACTGCCCTTTATTTTGACTGTTTTTCATCAAATACAAATGCTTACAAATACACCAAGGCATAAGGTCAGAAATCAATTCCATCTTCCTTAAATTACTTGCATGAGGGAGACGGCTGCTCCAGGGAACCTGGTTCAATATCTCATATTTTACTCTTAGAGGTTACTTGTTTAGCTTCCTAATATCTGGAACATGCTATGGGATATTTTCTCTTACTTTCTTTTAAAGCAAGAAATTCAAAAGGGCTTGATGAAAGGAGACAGGGTAGCATGGGACCAGAGGAGGGAGACCAGCATTTTACACGGTGCTCAAATACAGCCCTTGGCAGCACCGGATAAGCAGCTGGACCCTGGGTGATGCTTGGTCACTTATCTGGGCCCTCGAGCAGCCGAGGATTGTGTTTTTCACAAGGGTCTCAGAGTCCTTACCCCCCCGCAATGATGCTAGTACAGTGCATTAGTGGTATCATTTCCTTTCAAAGTAGGTAGATTTTTCTTCTCATGAATAAACTAAAACATTTGTCATAAAGATTCTTTTGTCCCATCAATAGTTGTGTCTCTACCCATTGTGAGCTATGTTGCAAGTTATTTGATCCTAATAATTATTTAAAATTTCAAAACCATCCAGTTCCAAATGATTTTTAAGAGGAAATTAATAATTTCAGTGTCATTTTTTTAATAGCTTCCCTCTCACCTGAATCCTGATAGTGTTCTTGAGTGGGACAAAAAAGAGTAGAGTTACATTTATTTAAAACCATCTGTCCAACTATCTGTCCATCCATCCATCCATCCATCCATCCATCCATCCATCCACCACTTAGTGAACACTTGCTCTGTGCTAGGCAATGTGGTAAGAGCTAGGACAAGTGATGAACAAGGCAGACAGGGGTCCTGATCTCATAGAAATCAGGAAAAGAGAAATAGAAAAGAAAAAAGTGAGCAAAATATTAATAAACAATAAAGAATTAAAAAAAGACAATAAAAAAGCAATTTCAGATAGTGGTAATTGCCAGAAAAGAAGTGAAACAGAGTGTGTGGTAGAGGGATGGCAATGGAACAGAGCCACTGTACATATGATGGTCAAGGAAGGTTTTCTTGGGGAGTCATCATTTGAGCTGAGACCTAAACCATTAGAAAGATTGGGCCATGCAGAGATCTGGGGAAGAGCGAGGGAACAGCAACAGCAAAAGTGCTGACCTGGAAATGAACTTGATAGATGTGAAGAACAGAAAGGAGGCTGGTAAGTGATGAAAAGAGAGGCACCAGAGAGTTGTGTTTATTTTATTTTACTTTTAAAAAATTTTTTGTTTATTGCAGTAACATTGGTTTATAACATTGTATAAATTTCAGGTGTACATCATTATACTTCTATTTCTGCATAGATTACATCATGTTCACCAACCTAATACTAATTACAACCCATCACCACACACATGTGCCGAATTATCCCTTTCGCCCTCCTCCCTGCCCCCCTTCCCCTCTGGTAACCACCAGTCCAATCTCTGTCTCTATGTGATTGTTGTTGTTATTATCTACTGCTTAATGAGGGAAATCATACGGTATTTGACTTTCTCCGTCTGACTTGTTTCACTTTGCATAATACCCTCAATGTCTATCCATGTTGTCACAAATGGCTGGATTTCATCGTTTCTTATGGCTGAGTAGTATTGCATTGTGTATATGTACCACATCTTCTTTATCCATTCATCCCTTGATGGGCACTTAGGTTGCTTCCAAGTCTTGGCTATTGTGAATAACACTGCAATGAACACAGGGGTGCATGTATCTTTACGCATTGGTGTTTTCAAGTTCTTTGGATAAATACCCAGCAGTGGAATAGCTGGATCATATGGTACTTCTATCCCTAATTTTTTGAGGAATCTCCATACTGTTTTCCACAGTGGCTGCACCAGTTTGCACTCCCACCAGCAGTGTATGCGAGTTCCCTTCTCTCCACATCCTCTCCAACACATGTTGTTTCCTGTCTTGTTAATTATAGCCATTCAGACGGGCATGAGGTGATATCTCATTGTAATTTTGATTTGCATTTCCCTGATAATGATATTGAACATCTTTTCATGTGTCTGTTGGCCATCTGTATATCTTCTTTGGAGAAATGTCTGTTCAGGTCTTTTGCCCATTTTTTAATTGGGTTGTTGGTTTTTTTGTTGTTGAGATGCATGAGTTCTTTATATATTTTGGAGATTAAGCCCTTATCAGATGTATGGTTTGCAAATATCTTCTGCCAGTTGTTAGGTTGTCTTTTCGTTTTGTTGATGGTTTCCTTTGCTGTGCAGAAGGTTTTTAGTTTGATGTAGTCCCATTTGTTTATTTTTTCTATTGTTTCTTTTGCCAAGTCAGACATGGTGCTTGAAAATATGTTGCTAAGACCGATGTCGAAGAGCGTACTGCCTATGTTTTCTTCTAGAAGTTTCATAGTTTCAGGTCTTACATTCAAGTATTTAATCCATTTTGAGTTAATTTTTGTGTATGGTGTAAGGTAAGGGTCTACTTTCATTTTTTTGCGTGTGGCTGTCCAGTTTTCCCAACACCATTTGTTGAAGAGACTTTCTTTTCTTCATTGTATGCTCTTGGCTCCTTTGTCGAAGATTAGCTGTCCATAGATGTGTGGGTTTATTTCTGGGCTTTCGATTCTATTCCATGGACCTGTGTGTCTGTTTTTGTGCCAGTACCATGCTGTTTTGGTTACTATAGCTTTGTAGTATATTTTGAAATCAGGGAGTGTGATACCTCCAGCTTTGTTCTTTTTTCTCAGGATTCCTTTAGCTATTCAGGGTCTTTTGTTGTTCCATATAAATTTTAGGATTCTTTGTTCTATTTCTGTGAAAAATGTTGTTGGAACTTTGACAGGGATTACATTGAATCTATAGATTGCTTTAGGAAATATGGACATCTTAACTAAGTTAATTCTTCCAATCCAAGAGCAGGGAATATCTTTCCATTTCTTTGTGTCTTCTTCAGTGTCTTGCAGCAATGTTTTATAGTTTTCGGTGTACAGCTCTTTCACCTCTTTGGTTAAGTTTATTCCTAGGTATTTTATTCTTTTTGTTGCAATTGTAAATGGGATTGTATTCTTAATTTCTCTTTCTGCTACTTCGTTGTTAGTGTATAGAAATGCAACTGATTTTTGTATGTTGATTTTGTATCCTGCAACTCTACCGTATTCGTTTATTACTTCTAAAAGTTTTTTGGTGGATTCTTTTGGGTTTTCTATATATAAAATCATGTCATCTGCAAATAGTGAGAGTTTCACTTCTTCCTTTCCAATTTGGATCCTTTTTATTTCTTTTTGTTGCCTGATTGCTCTGGCTAGGACTTCCAGTACTATGTTAAATAGGAGTGGTGAGAGTGGTCATCCTTGTCTGGTTCCTGTTCTTAGAGGGATAGCTTTCAGTTTTTCACCATTGAGGATGATATTAGCTGTGGGTTTGTCATATATGGCCTTTATTATGTTGAGGTACTTTCCTTCTATATCCATTTTATTCAGAGGTTTTATCATAAATGGATGCTGTATCTTGTCAAATGCTTTCTCTGCATCTATTGAGATGATCATGTGATTTTTATTCTTCATTTTATTAATGTGGTGTATCACATTGATTGATTTGCGAATGTTGAACCATCCCTGAATACCTGGAATAAATCCCACTTGATCATGGTGTATAATCTTTTTAATGTATTGTTGTATGCGATTTGCTAGTATTTTGTTGAGTATTTTTGCATCAATGTTCATTAGTGATATTGGCCTGTAGTTTTCTTTTTTTGTGTTGTCCTTGTCTGGTTTTGGTATCAGGGTAATGTTGGTTTCGTAGAATGAGTTAGGGAGCTTCCCCCCCCCTCACTTTTTTGGAGGAGTTTGAGAAGGATAGGTATTAAGTCTTCTCTGAATGTTTGGTAGAATTCACCAAGGAAGCCGTCTGGTCCTGGACTTTTATTTTCGGGGAGGTTTTTCATTACTGTTTTGATCTCCTTACTGGTGATTGGTCTATTCAAATTCTCTAGTTCTTCTTGATCCAGTTTTGGAAGGTTGTATGATTCTAGGAATTTATCCATTTCTTCCAGATTGTCGAATTGGTTGACATATAGCTTTTCATAGTATTCTCTTATAATCTTTTGTATTTCTGAGGTGTCTGTTGTAATTTCTCCTCTTTCATTTCTAATTTTACTTATTTGTGCCTTCTCTCTCTTTTTCTTGGTGAGTTTAGCTAAAGGTTTGTCAATTTTGTTGATCTTTTCAAAGAACCAGCTCTTGGTTTTATTAATGTTTTCTATTGTGTTTTTAGTCTCTATTTCATTTATTTCTGCTCTGATTTTTATTATTTCCCTTCTTCTACTGATTTTGGGCTTTGTTTGTTCTTCTGTTTCCAGTTCCTTTAGGTGCATTGTTAGAGGTTTATTTGAGATTTTTCTTATTTGTTGAGATAGCCCTGTATTGCTATAAACTTCCCTCTTAGAACCGCTTTTGTGTATCGCATAAATTCTGGCATGTTGTATTTTCATTTTCATTTGTCTCCAGGTATTTTTTGGTTTCTCCTTTGATTTCTTCATTGACCCAATCATTGTTCAGTAGCATTTTGTTTAATCTCCACGTATTTGTGGCTTTTCTGATTTTCTTCCTATAGTTGATTTCTAGTTTCATACCGTTGTGGTCAGAAAAGATGCTTGGTATTATTTCAATCTTCTTAAATTTATGGAGACTTGTTTTGTGGCCTAATATGTGATCAATCCTGGAGAATGTTCCATGTGCATTTGAAAAGAACGTGTATTCTTCGGTTTTTGGATGGAATGCTCTGTATATATCTACTAGGTCCATCTGTTCTAGTGTGTCATTTAAGGCCAGTGTTTCCTTATTGATCTTCTGTTTGGATGATCTATCTGTTGGTGTAAGTGGAGTGTTAAAGTCCCCTACTATTAATGTGTTACTGTCTATTTCTCTTTTTATGTGTGTTAATAATTGCTTTATATATTTAGGTGTACCTACATTGGGTGGGTAGATATTTACAAGTGTTACATCCTCTTGTTGGACTGTTCCCTTGATCATTATATAATGCCCTTCTTTGTCTCTTTTTACAGTTTTTGTTTTAAAGTCTGTCTGATATGAGTACTGCTACCCCAGCTTTCTTTTCATTGCCATTTGCGTGGAGTATCTTTTTCTATCCCTTCACTTTCAGTTTGTGAGTGTCTTTAGGTCTGAAGTGTGTCTCTTGTATACAGCATATATATGAGTCTTGTTTTTTTATCCAATCAGCCACCCTATGCCTTTTAATTGGAGCATTTAGTCCATTGCCATTTAAAGTAGCTATTGATAAGTATGTACTTACTGCCATTTTTAAATTTTTTTTCCTCAGTGTTTTAGTAGTCCTTCTCTGTTCCTTTCTTCTTCTGTACAGAATTGATGGTCTCTTTAGTTTGACCTCTGACTGAAAGCTCTACTCATTAACTCCCCTCCTCCCTCATTTTATGTTTTTGGTGTCATATCTAACCTCTTTTTTGTGCATTTGTATCCATCACCCTCTTATCATGGAAGTAGATCATTTTTCCTATTTGTGGTCTTATTTTTTCCCCTTAAATCAGTCCCTTTAACATTTCTTGTAGCACTGGTTTCTTGGTGACAAACTCTTTTAATTTTTGCTTGTCTGGGAAATTTTTGATCTCTCCTTCCATTTTGAATGATAACCTTGCTGGGTAGAGTATTCTTGGCTGTAAGTTTTTTCCTTTTAGCACTTTAAATATATCATGCCACTCTCTTCTAGCCTGTAAGGTTTCTGCTGAGAAGTCAGCTGAAAGCCTTATGGGGTTTCCTTTGTATGTAACTTGTCTTTCTTTTGCGGCTTTTAGGATTCTCTCTTTATCTTTAATTCTGGACATTTTGATTATGATGTGTCTTGGCGTGGGCCTCTTTGGGTTTATCTTGTTTGGGGCTCTCTGTGCTTCCTGTACCTGGATGTCTGTTTCCTTCCTTAGGTTAGGGAAGTTTTCAGATATTATTTCTTGAAATAGATTCTCTGCCCCTTTGTCTCACTCTTCTCCTTCCAGGACATCTATAACACGGATGTTAGTGCGCTTGATGTTGTCCCAGAGGTCCCTTAGACTGTCCTCACTCTTTTTAATTCTTTTCTCTTTTACCTGTTCAGCTTGGGTAATTTCTTCTAGTCTTTCGTCCAGCTCACAGATCGTTATTCTGTAACCTCTACTCTGCTTTTGAGTCCCTCTAGTGAATTTTTCATTTCCAGTATTGTATTCTTCATTTCTGATTGGTTCTTTTTCATATCTTCCATTTCTTTGTTGACATTCTCACTGAGTTCATCTATTCTTCTCCCCAGATCAGTGAGCATCCTTAACACTCTTTGTTTGAACTCTCTGTTGGGTAGGTTGCTCATTTCTGTTTCACATAGTTCCTTTTCTGGGGTTTTGTCCTGTTCCCTTACTTGGAAGGTATTCCTTTGCCTCCTCGTTTTGCCTCTTTCCCTGTGCTTGTGTCTGCGTATTAGGTAGGTCAGCTACGTCTCCTGCACTTGGATGGGTGACCTTATGTTAGTGATGTCTTAGGAGGCCTTCAGTGTGCTTCCCTCAGTTCTCAATGTTCCAGGGGTGACCCCTATGTGGGCTACGTGTGTCCTTCTGTTGTGGCCTATTTGCTCTCCCTGTAGGTGCCCAGGGAGGCTGAGTTATGCTCCTGGCCAGCTGTTGTAATGCTCAGCTGCTTGTAGTTGTTGTGGGCCCTTCAGTCTCTTTACCAGGTGTGGGGAGCCCCAGCACAGTTGGCTGCAAGTTCTAATACCACATTTGTGTTGCAGTATTTCTTTTAAGCGAGTAGGCCCCCAGCTTGGCAGGCTGTTAGGCTCAGGGGCTTACAAATGCTATAAGCCTCCAGGCTTTAGGTCTCTTGTCAGCTCTCTGAGGATTGCAGCTGGGTGGGGCTGGCCTCAGGCACGGGAGCACCCAATTGTTTCAGGCTTTGGAAGGTGGGGCAAACCCCCTATGTGGGTCTTTGAGAAGCACAAGTCTTCTGCAGCTGACAAGCCCTGCCGCCCACAGGTCCACACACACAGTCAACACAGTCCTGCCCCGTGTGCGTGCCCCGACCTCCTGAAGTGGACCCAGTCTCTGCACAGCGGGACCCCCACACACTCCACCACCACCCCACACTCTCCACCCACTCCTTGTGCACGCCCTGCCCCACTGAAGTGGGCCCAGTCACCAGGCTGCAGAGAATTCAGTCACCAATCTATGCAGGCCCACAAGTTGCCTGAGGGCTTGTTGTTGGGTGGGGCCAGTCTCTAGGGTGGGCTGCCTGCCATGGCTGAGCTGGATTAAATTGGTGCTCTAGTGGGTGTGGCAGACCCTGGGCTAGTAGGCTCCAGGGAGAACTCCAATGGTGGCTGTGTCAGCACACCCACACCAGGCCACAACAATGGCTGCCGCCAATGCCCCAGTCCCTGGAGAGGTCTCACCTCTCACTGCAATGCACTCAGAGCCTATCAGGTGAGTCTCTTTTCACCAAAGCACTGTGCATCTTTCTTTCTGGTGATTTTAGGTTGCTTTCTGAAATGAGTGAGTTTGCGCGTGGGCCCTTTAAGAGCCTGTTTTAATTTCTTTGTGAACCAGCTTTTCTGGGGGTATTCCCCCATGTTTTAGTAGCAGGCAAAGTCAGATATTATGACACTTGTCTCCATTGTGCTGGGTCCACAAAATGCCCACAGCGGGGGCGCTCCCGGCTCAGGGACCCGCTCCTCCAGGGAGGGCTGTGTACCTCTGGCCTGCTCCCGGGCAGCTGTGAAGCTGGCAGCTTGTGAAGGCGCCGTTTTTTCTCTCCAGAAGGGAGTTTCTGCCTCTCCCACCTCAATTAGGATTGTCCTTTGTTGCAGGAGTTCCTCTTATCCAGTTTTCAGTTCTGTCTCGGGTAATTTTTCCATGAGTAGTTGTAAAGTGGCTGTGTCTGCGGGAGGAGGTGAGTTCAGAGTCTGCTTACGCCGCCATCTTGACTTCTCTCTCGAGAGTTGTGTTTAAAGAGCATGGACTTGGAAGCTGCCTGGACTGGAATCCCAGTTGTCCCACTTATTAGCTGTGTGGCCTTGGATAAGTTTCTTAACCTCTCTGTACTTCGTTTTCCTCATCTGTAAAGTGGAGGATAATGATAGCCCTACCTCATTATGTTTGTTGATAATTAAATGAGCTGATATTTGTGAAGCACTTGCAGTAGTGCCTGGCACATGGCAAGCACTATATACGTGTTTGCTGAATTAAAAAAACATTTTAATTAGTTTGAGGAATTGTATGGATCTATTTTACCTGTGCCTAGTAATTGTGATAATTCCATAGACACAATCTTACAATGTCATGAGCATCACTATGGGGGCATAAAAAGGTGAATTGCTGACCTAGTTCAGTAGCCTCATTTTAGAGAAACTGAGCCTTACTGGCAGGTTTCATTTAAATTATTTATTAAGTATAATATATATAACTGTGTTCTTGTCATAAGACGTTCTTAGAATGCTGCCAAGGCTACCTTCTGCACTCTTCTCACCCTTGATTCCAGTCCCCTCCCTGGAGGTCAATATCTGGCTCTGATGACACTTATCTATATTTTCATATGCTTAATCATACACATGAAAATACATAGTTTTGTTTTTATAGATGATATTAAGAACATTTTGGTTTTTTTAATTGTGGTAAAAGACACAAAAAATTTACCATCTTAACCACTATTAAATGCACAGTTCAGTGGCATTGAGTATATTCCCATTGTTGTGCTAAAACATCTTGTTTTTAAACTTGTTTGTTTTCACTTTTAATTTTTTTTGTTTTTGTTGTTTTTACTTAACAGCATGTCTTAGAGATTTTTCTTCAGCATTTATGTAGTTTGTCCTCATTCTTCTTAACCTCAGCTAGGCATTTCACGGTGGTGTAAATAGTTCTTTGAATCATTTCCATGTTAGCAGACATTAAATTACTTCCAAGTTTTTGCTGTTACAGGGAAACTGAGTATTTAAAATATTTTCTCTCTTTACTGCTAAATAATAACACATGATCTAGAGCCATGTTGGGTAAAAGTGCAACTTTTCAACATTTCCTTGTTGCTTATAAAGCAGAATGATCCCTTCCGCTTTGGCAGAAAGACAGCTTTAGATTGGAAAGCAAGTGATGGGCAATTTCTCCCTAATAATCGTCTAAGGTTCTAAGCTGCTCCCAATGGAGCTGGAGCTTAATGACTTATGGAGGCGAGACACCTTTTAAATAAAGCCCTGCCTGGGAGAATTGCAATCTGCTTTGTCTCATATTTGTTTTCCTTCCTTCATAATTTGAGGGGTGCTCAGATGTGGCCTGGTAAATAACAGCAGTGTGGTTTGTAATCAGACACCTGCCCATCCCATCACAACTGTCGGGATTCACAACGGTCCCGCCACATATGGGGCAGTGCTGGCAGCACCATGCAGAGCTGAGCCACCCTTTAGTGGCTGAGATAGTGCGCGCGAGAGAGGCTCCCCGGGAGGTGCCAGCCACTGAATCCCAGGCCCTGGAAGAAGCCCTCAGCCCCCAACAGATCAGTAATGGTTCTCAAGAACTTCTCCCTTGGCAGGACTTCATGGAGGAGTGTGGTGTGTGTTGTGGGAAGGGAGTGCTGGTGAGGCTGCGCTTGCTTCTGTAGGGCTGTTCCAAAGGAGATGCATATTACAGGTGAAGTAAAAGAGTGAGGCTTTTCTTCTTCATCATGCTGTACATTACATCCCCAGGACTTGTTTACCTTGTAACTGGACGTTTGTACCTTTTGACCACCTTCAGCCATTTCACCCTGTCCCCGACCCTGTACCTGTCTCTGGCAATCACCAGTCTGTTCTCTGTATCTATGAGTTTGGTGTTTTTTTGTTTTTAAGATTCCATATATAAGTGAGACTGTACAGTATTTGTCTTTCTCTGTGTGACTTAATTCACTTAGCATATTGCCCTCGCATTTCATTCATGTTGTCAAAAATGGCAGGACTTTCTTCTTTTCTATGGCTGAATAATATTCTAGTGTTTGTGTATGTATACACACCACATTTTATATATATATACACCACACTTCCCTATCCATTCATTTGTTGATGGACATTTAGGTTGTTTCGCTGTCTTGGCTATTGTAAATAATGCTGCAATGAACATAGAGGTGCGGATATCTTTTTGAGATAGTAATTTCATTTCCTTCAGATAAATACCGAGAAGTGGAATTGCTGGATAATATGGTAGTTCTATTTTTAATTTTTTGAGGAACTTCCATACTGTTCTCCACAGTGGCTGCACCAAAAAAAAAAAAAAAAAAAAAAAAGGGCAAGGATTTGAAAAGATACTTTTATTCACAGTCTACATAAGATTTAGAGATGTCGATTGTCCACATCAAGTATTATTATTGTTACTCTGTTGTTGTTACTACCTCTATTTCTACCTCCTGGAGTGGCTTTGGGGAGACAAGACACTATTGGATGAGTCTTAAGCCTCTCAGAATAATCCCTCCGTAGGGCTGCTCATTGCTTCTCTCTCGCTCATTTGCATGTAATCTCTCTGCCACCTTTTTGTAATGAGGAGGATTCATGCTCCAGATTTCCACAAGCTAGGCCCTCCTTTCTACCTCCTCAGGTCAGCTAGTCATCCTAATAACAGCTCGGTTTGAAATAGTAAATTTAATCTTGAAAGTTTTCTGAAAACTCAAGAATTTTTCTGTCTGACACTCAAGTTTGGCCAGAATACTAGAGAATGGGACTGCTTGGGCATCTTAAAGAGTCAGGGAAGACATGATATATATGCATTCAGCTTCAGTTGTCTCATAAATCCTATGATTGGCTGGGTTTTCCTATGATTTTCTTCAAAGAAAAAAAGAGAAAGAGCAAAAAACAAAACAGACAATGACAACGAAAACAAAAACAGCCTAAAATGCCCCTACCCAAAGAATAATCCAAAATAGACCTTCTCAAGAAAACAGGGACATGGGATCTCGCTGGTAAGGCTATTTCGATATTTTGGGTGGAGTGTGCACAGTTTGGGGCATTAGGAATTCCAAGTTTGCCCCTAAGAGACAAGGAACAGAAGAGTTGGGTGCTCAAGTGGTTCCCGTCTGCTTTGTCACCTGCAGGCCATTAACGTCCCCAGTGGTCATTTTTACTGTTAGGGACATGCACCATGTACTGTGTAACTGACCAATTCCAGATTGTCTAAAGAAGGGTGTTACAGATCGTGGGCCACCAAGCTCCCTTTCATTCAGGTATGTCAAATCGTCAGTTGCCAAGACTGCCTGGTCCATGTCTATGACATCAGAAATGCCAACAACCTGGCAGAATTTGTGTCCAGGTCTTGTGAAGAGACTATGTCTCGGTGTTGCCACTAAGAAAGTGGCCTCATAGCCCAGGTTAAATCTGGTTAATGGGATTGTTCAAAATGAGAGTTGACATTTACTGAGCACTTGCTGTATGCCAGGCTTTGTGATGAGTTCTTCACATGCATCAGGTTATTTAATCTTTACAGCAGCTCTAGGAGGTAGGTAGTATTATTTTCCCATTTGAGAGCAAAGGAAGCTGCGACTTAGAGGGGTTAACTTGGCCAAGGTCACGTAACAGACAGGTATCACTCCAGAGCTGTCACTCTTAAGGGTCAGCCAACTGTGGCCCACAGGCCAAATCCAGCCCCTGCCTGGTTTTGGATGGCTCATGATCTAAGGATAGTTCTTACATTTTTTAAATGGTTTTAAAAAAATAAAAGAAGAATGTTTTTTTGTGACAGATGACAATGATGTGGAATTCAAATGTTGGTGTCCATCAGCAGAATTGTTCTGTAATGTAGCCTCCATCATTCCTTTACGTATAGTCTAGGACTACCTTTGCTGTCCAGCAGCGGAGTTGAGTAGTTGCGACAGAAACTGTGTGGCCTGCAAAACCTGAGATATTTACTACTTGACCATTTACAGAAAAAGCCTGCCCACCTCCGCTCTTAGTCATTGCCCAATTACCTGCCTGTGAATCCTCACTAATAATAATATGAACATTCTGCTACATTTGCCACATACCAGGCACTGCTGTAGGCGCTTATATTCACTCAGTAACGGCCCTTTGCATCCGAGGTCATCATGACCCCTTTTTACATACGAGGAAACTGAGGCATCCAGAGGCACTGTTCTAGGCGCTCTACATCCATGAACACACTCCTGTAAACAGGTACTCACTGCCCGCATTTGACAGATGAGGAAAATGTGAGACAGAGAAGAAGAGTGGCTTTCCCTCTGTTACACAGGAAGCTAGAGGCAGACATAGTCCAGCCTCCACGCTCCTGAACACCACTCATGACAGTACACCCAAGCCGCAGCATTGTTACAGAGGTGCCATTGCCAATTGCCCGACAGGTGAGGTTGTGGCCCTTGGTGACTCTAATGGCCTGCTTCAGGCTGGCCACAACCGTCTTTCATCCTTTGAGAGCTGGCTCCCCTCCCCTCCTCGGCGCCCCCCACTCCCATTCCTCCATCCTGGCTAACTGAGCCTCAGTAATGATCTCATTTACATCTGGGGGGTAGGAGAAGATTTAGTTCAAAACCAAGTGGGCAAAGGCGCATTCCAATTGCGCGCTTTTTAAGCCGCGTGCTAAAGCAGGTCTTGGTAATACCTTCTCTCCCTGGAACCAGAGGATTCAAATCTCAGCAGGCCAACAGCAGGCCCTTCCCCTTTCAAGTTGGATGAGTGGAGGCTCACGCGGCATCAGTGGGAATAGTTTTGATGGTCTCACAAGGTGAGCACTTTTCTTTTTCCTTTGAAGGCATTGCTTTTTAGGAGTTATTGCTGAGTTCCTGTTAGAATAAATCGAGATGGAGTTTCTTGAAAGCTCTGGTGCTCACACTATGGATGTGTAAGTAGTATATCTTTTGGTGGCGTGAGAGGAGAAAGGTACTCTTTATGTCCTTAAAACGGCTTCCCTTCTAGATTTCTTTCCATCTCATGCAAAACTACCATCCCCCTGCCCCTCTCTGTCATACACCCACACAGCTTGCATCAATTCCAAGAAACGCTCATTAAGCACCCCATGCCAACAGCAACTTCATTTAGTTTTTTGTGATTTGTTTTTATTTCTATAAATATTCATCTCCTTTTAAAAATTGGACAAAACAGAGAATTCCACAGACATCTGAATCTCCTGTAAGAAAACTGTGTTACGTGTATGTGGGGCACACGCCACAGGGAGGAGAGATGTATACATTTAAAATAGAAGATAAAATATTTTAAAATCCTTTCTAAGGCAAGGCAGAGTATGCAGTCCTATAATTTATGTCGATTTACATTGACTTGTGAGTGTGAGGGGGGAGGCTGATTCATGCTGGGTGGCTGGGGGCAGTTTGGGAACGTTCCCTGATCCAAGTAGGATTAGAAATCAGCTTTGAAATGAGACTAAGATTTACAGAAGAGCATTGGGGATGGATTTGCAACAGGAAATGGGCAACATCATTCAAGAAGTAAAAAGAAAATTAAGAAGCGTGCTTGAATTCCTTACCATGGCCAGGTAAAGCATAGATCAGGGATTGGCAAACTATAGCTCGTGGGCCGAATCTGGCCCACTGCCCGTCTTTGTAAATAAAGTTTTATTGGGGCACAGCCACCCCTAGTTGTTTGCATATTATTTATGGTTGCTTTTGGCAGAGTTGGGTAGTTACAGCAGGGGCTAAATGGTCCTGCAAAGCCTAAAATATTTACCATCTGATCCCTTTATAGAAAAAGTTTGCCACCCCACCCCCGGCATTGATAAAGAAGATGTTATAGGTAAACAGAATGGAAGGAAAGAGGAGAAAAGGGAAAAAGAGGAAGGTTTAGAAGAAGAGCAAGGAGAAAAAGGAAGGTAAATGGAGAGAGGCAGAGGCAAGAGCTTACTAGGTTTTGTTTGTGCAAATGTGAATCCCCTTTTCAGTTCAGCCAGCTTCCCCCTTTCATCCAAATATGGCAAAGCTGTGATTCACAGTATCTGCTCTCTGTGGGACTATGGAATCTCAGTATCGTCGCTGTTGGCCAAAGGAGCCCTATGATAACAGCTTGCCCTGAAAAGTTTAGTGTCATATAAAAGCCAAAAGTAAAAATTCAAAACTGCAGAGAGCTATGGGACGCGTGGAGAAGAATCACATGAGGCCAGAAGGGCAATGCATTAACATCCTGCTTTAGAAGTTCCACACTGAAGACGACAGCTCACCAGGGTGAACTTAGCACTTTCCCCATTTTTAGAGAATTCTCTGTGGGATCATGTGTTTGGTCAGATAAGTTAGGGAAATGCTGAGTTAAATACAGTTAAACCTATTTACTTGCTGCAGGACTTCTCAGAGCCTTTACTATAGCTCATGAAGCTCTGGGAGCAGAAGATAAGCTGTAGTATTTCTCAAATTTATTTGACATGAGCTTCATCCTCCCCCTGCCTTTTTTTAAAATAAAGCATGTGGCTTATGGAGCCCATTTGGGGATGCAGTAGCCTAAGCATTATTTTGAAATGCATATATTCACATACATTTAAGAGCTAGAGAGAATCTAAAAGGTCATGTAGCCCTATGCCCTCATAATGATGTTATGAATTTTCTTCCTGGGAACTTTATAAAATCAAATTTAGGCCTGCGAGTCTGTGCTATTGATTTTAATGTTGCTCTTGAACATTTGTTTATGGCGTTTGGGTTTAGAGGTTTTGTAATTGCGATCTAATCAAATTCCAGCCTCAGAGTCTACACTCACTTTGGCCCCTGAATTCTGTCCTTCCCAAGGGGGTAATGGCAAAAAGGGAGTGAAAATGATAAAACTTTGTAATTGGACGCTTAAAGGTCAGTCACTGGAAAAAATGAACCAGCATGTTGCCTCAGTGGTCGTGGATGATGAGTTTTTGGTCAAAAAAAAAAAAAAATCCTGTATTTCAAATACAGCACAGAATCAGCCCTAATTGCCTGAACTGTGGGCTTCCAAATGAGTGTCTGGAAACTGGTAATCAGCGCAGATCCACATCTGTTGTGATGAACTCCTGCCTCCACTGTGTCCTCGATCACGGGAAGGAGCCTCCCTAGTTCCCCTAGTCACCTTGTCACTTCAGTGTGGATTTTGCTTCCTCTGTGACGTGCTTCGCAGACAAGGCAGGGCTACTCTGGGGGCTCGGGGAAGTGTGCCAGGGTTCACTCAAAGCTCTAGGATAAACCCGTGCATTTTCCTGGAGAATCTTTTTAAATAACTTTTCATTGAAGTGTAATACACACACACAGGTACGGAAAAGTACACATGTCCTGATGGTATAACTCAGATTTTCAACATAAGAACATACTCACATAGCCAGCACTCCCAGACTATCAATTTTAATCACTTATTTTATGTTAAATCTAGTACAGATATGTTACCTGATGTTTAAAATAAAAGAGGAGATTTCAAATAACTTTCAGATCTGTGTGGGTCACCACAGGCTGTCCCTGGAAAAGCTGCCATCCACTTCTCTAAGAAAACAAATGGATTCTTCTTTACTGTCAGTTGCTGTTTGGTGAAAAAGTTTGAGGAGAAATGACTAGGAGGAAATGACTAGGAAAAAGGAGTAACCAGCATTGCACTGAGTCCTTACCCCGTGTTAAGCAGTGGTCATGCATTACCAGAAGTGTTCCTAATGAGCCTGAGGGTCAGCGCACAGCACATTTGAAGCAACTGAGGCTTCAAGGCACTGCCTGTGAGTTAGAGCTCGGATCTCAGATCCGTCCGACCTGGCGTCCATTCTCTTAATTGCTCTGTTCAACCACCTCTTCGACATTTTCCTATTTCCTTTGTTTGGAGGCAAGCGATCTTACAAAGGGATATTATTATTATTTTTTAATGAATTGAACATCGTGGCTTCTTGTTGTAGTGCTCTGAAAGCAGAAAATTCATTTTTAGGATGGAGACACATGCCGATGGTCTTGTTACATAGCCCCCTGTCAGTTTTAGTGGGAAAGCAATCCAAGTTGAATTTGCAATGAATTACCTTCAAATGGCCATGCTTTGCAATGTCCTACTGTAATCTGGGATATTGAAGCCAGCTTAATGTGCTGGGTGATGACACGTGTGACCATTATGTGGCTCTCCCTCATTGAATGCGTTGGGCGCAGCCCAAATCATAAATCTGCCAGCAGACAAAACATAAAATTTACATGCAAGATCAAATCTCCCTTGTCCTGATTTTTATACAAGGGTCACCAATGGGTAGTAAATTAAGATTCAGAATAAAAGTTACCTGCAGGTGCTAAATCACTAGACCATGTCAGGATCATAGAATTTTCTTTTGTTAATAACACTACTGTTTGTTATCTGAGCCTGTTCTTACATAAAGCACGGAGCACTATTTATATAAGGAAAGGTGCCCTTTGTCCCTCAGAGATTTTGGATTTTTTTTGTCACATGTAGTCACATTGTTATTCCAAACAGCAGAATATCTGGACCAAGATCTGGGGTTGAAAGCTAAACATAGGTGAGCAGACATGCTTGGATGGTCTGTCGTCCTAATAAATCTCTGGTTGCCAAGAAATTACACATATATTTTAATTTCATTAGCTTTCAAGACATATTTATTGAGCACCTGCTGCCAGATACCACGTTAGGCACTGAGGGTGCAAATAGGAATAAGACAATTCCATTGAGAAATGATCAATCAGGGATCAGTGCAAGAAACAGAAACCACCCTAGGTATTTTAAGCAGGTGGAGACTTAATGTTAGAAATCAGATGCTTAGAAAATCCCAGGAAGCGTTGGAGGAGTGCTTCAAGGCCTGGCCTCCAGGAAGGATTCCCTGAGCACCTCTGAGGCACAATCCAGTCAACAGGAAGGAGGTACCTAGAGCCCACTGTCACCAGCACTGCCACCTCAGCTGCCTCTTGACACTCAAAGAGTGGAGAATGCATGCCAGGTGCTGGTGTACGAAGGCCTCACGTTTCTGAGCCCTCGCTTGATAACGTGAAGTAGGCTACAAATGCAGAAAGTTGGTCTCTGCCTTACTTCTGCCTTCCAGAGCTTTCATGAATGCAGCTAACTAGCAGAGTCTAGTTTACATCCAGCTGCAAAGGAGTCTGGGAAAAGTCATTCCAAACTTTCCCAATAGAAGGAGGATGGCATGATCAAGGGAGTCGGTCTAGGCAGCCGGCCCCAGGGCTTAGCGGTTAAGTGCGCGCGCTCCGCTACTGGTGGCCCAGGTTCAGATCCCGGGCGTGCACCGACGCATCGCTTCTCTGGCCATACTGAGGCGGTGTCCCACATACAGCAACTAGAAGGATGTGCAACTATGACATGCAACTATCTACTGGGGCTTTGGGGAAAAAAGGAGGAGGATTGGCAATAGATGTTAGCTCAGAGCTGGTCTTCCTCAGCAAAAAGAGGAGGATTGGCATGGATGTTAGCTCAGGGCTGATCTTCCTCACCAAAAAAAAAAAAAAAAAAATTGGATCTATAATATCCCCCGCTGGAAGTATGGCAGGGCACAGGTGCAAAATGCATACTTTGAAAATAATATGTTGAGTACAATCACTGTCCTCTGTGTCGAGGGCTGCAGGAATAGAGAGGGCCGACACTTATTCTCGCCTCAGGGAGCTCTAAGAAGGCTTCTTGGAGGGAGATGCATCTGCACTGAATCTCAAAGGGTGAGTAGGAGTAATCCAAGTTGAGAAGTAAAGGAACATCCATGGGGAGAGCGTGAGCAAAAATGGAGTGTGCACACACGTGCCTACATGCACGCAAACCATAGACATTTCAGGGTTAATAAGCAGGAAAATATGAAGTGTATATTATCAGGAGATGGGACCAGAGAGAGATACAAATAGGGCCAAGTTACAGAAGGCCTTGTTTTCCATACCAAGGAACATGGATACTCCATAAGATGATGGCGCATACTATGAACATTTGTTGTTTTTGTCTATTGTTATTGGTTCTCCATACCTTTAAGAGTATCACTTAATTCTTCTGGGGAACTTCTCCTCCCCAGTCTCAATCAATATGGTTCAAGTGAGGTTGACCCCACCTCCTGACTGCAGTAGAAGGTGTGTAACCCAGGGCTGCCAGGAGAGGGTATAGTATATTCCTGGCCATGAGAATAGATTTAAGTCAAGCCAATCAAAGACAATAAGCATCAGACCCTAGACTCTTAACTGCATTAATTAGTAAACATAAGCATTTGGGGTTTTGTTTTTATCCTGCTAGGGTTGCTAAGTGAAAACATAAGCTTGGAGATGGTGAGGTTCCCCAGGAGGATGACTGAGAATGATATCAACAGAGAGGAAAGCAAAGCCCAGAGATGGAGAAAGACCAAGTGCTAGTAATTTCCCTTGGATCCATGAGCCATTGGCCATGCTGGTGGACAGCCTAATGGCTGGTCTCCTCAGTTACGTGAGCCAATAAACTCCCCTTTCCTGTTCAAGCCAGTGTGAATTGGATTTCTGTCACTTGCAATGGAAAGAGTCTTGAAGATTACGTGGGGCCACTGAAAGCTTTCAAGACAAGTATCAATATGATCAGATAAAATTACTGGTATTACAAGTATCAATATGATCAGATAAAATTCTAAGACTGAAAGCAGAAAGATGAGTATGAAGGCTATCTTACTTGTCCCAAGGAAATGCAGTGCAAGCTGGGCTTGGGCAATGGTACGGGACAGTGGAGGGGTCAGATTTGGGAAATTGTTAGGAGTTAAAGCCAGCAATGCTTATGACGGCTAATTTTATCTGGGTTAACAGCCACATTCCACAGCCTTGCTTGCAGCAGGAACTGTCAGATGACTAAGTGGCAGCTGGTGGAAGTGCGCAGAAGTGATGTGTGCAATCCCCTGGTCGTGTCTTGAAAAGGAAGCTGCTTATCCTCTACTTCCGTTTGTCTTCCTCTTCCTCCTCCCCTGACCATTGACGGGCTGACATATGGATGTGGGGACTGTAGGGAAGCTGAGCCATGAAGATGAAGCCAGTGCTCTAGGAATCACAACGCTGCAAAACCCTGGATTCTGATGGCCTCGTGGAGCGAAACTGCCTACCTTCCTGCACCACTCACCACCTTTGCCTTTTACTGGGAGAGAAAGGAAACTTTTGTCTTGTTTAAGCCACTGTTTCTTTGTCTATCAAGGCAGCTGAGCCATTATCCTAACTAACACGGTGGCCATTTAAATATAGGGGGTGAGGAGGAGGAAGAAGTCCAGGGGAATGATTGCTGGGCACATTTGTATTTCAGAAGGATTGCTCTGGTGGAGAGTAGATTTAGAGTGTGGCACTAACTGATGACATGGAGGCCAGTGTAGTGGTCCAAGGGGGAGAAAGTGGCATTTGGCACTAGGGTAGTGTTAGATGGGACAGAAGGAGATAAGTGGATGGACTAGGAATACATTTAGGAGTTAGAACCAATAGGATGTGATGACTGATTGACTCTGGGGGTGAGGGGAAAGAAAGAGTCAAGCTGCCTTAGGCCATTGTGTAGAAGATGGCACCATTTATTGAGTTTGGGACCAAAGGAGTAGGACAGGTTTGAAGGGGAAGAAAATGAAGTCAAGTTGGGACACACTGAGTTTGAGATGTGACATCTAAGAGGGGATGTCCAGTAGGCTTTAGGATACAGGGGCCCAAAGCTGAGTAGAGAAAGTGGAACTAGAGGGAAAGATCTGAAAGTTAGCAGAAGATAAATGGTAGTTGAATTCATGAGTATGGATGGAATTGTCCTAGTAGGGGCCAAGGTCTAGAACAGAATCTCAAGGGTGCAACATTTATGAAAAGGAAAAATCTGCGAAAGAGACTGAGAAGGAGTGGTCAGAGAGGTGGGGGGAAGGTCAGAATAGGGAAAGTGGGTTTTGAGAGGAAGAGGAGGGTTAGAAATAGCCTGCTGCGAGAGGCTAAAAGAGAAAAGTTCTGGAAGTGTCTATTGGATTTGGTAACAAATGGGTTGATGACCTTGATGAGGGTAATTTCAGGGATTGGTGGGGGCAGAAACCAACTGAGAGTGGTTTGAAAAGTGAGTAGGAGTAAGATAGTGAAGCAACTCCTTCAAGATGTTGGTTATAAAGGAAAAGCAAGGGATTAGGTGTGAGATGGAGGACGACATTAGATTCAAGGTGAAACTGTATTTATAAACTTTTCTTCCCTATTTCTAACTCATACAAGCCTGTGAATTAGTGGGTAGACATAAAGTATGTAACATTTTCCTAATAAGACCTGGAAATTGCTTATTTGAATGTTCTAGCCGGATGTAACTTTGTAAAGATCTTTGGATCTGCCTACTGGCCCATAATATGCATAACTGACTCTCTCTGGGCTTTCATTCAACCAAGTGGCGTTTACTGAGGAACTGCTCTATACTCAGCACCGTGCTACATGCTGCAAGGGATGCAGGAGACATGTAAGATACATTTCTGTTCTGTAGGGGTTTACAGTAATAACACCTTGCGAAGGCACAGCGTTTTAGGGTTACAAAGTGCCCTTGAATGCATTTTCCTAGTGTGAGCCTGATGGCCGACGCTGTAAGCGTGGAGCCCTGGGGATCCAGAGGGGTAAAGCAGCAGCAAGTGATCCACACGTCCTCTTTCTCCACCCGGAAACCCACGTCCTCCTTGCAAGCAGCGTTTTCCACCTCGCAGAACGTGGACCCCGGGCTGGAGAGTGGGGCAAGCGGAGCTCTTGCTCCACCCCGTGACTTGCCAGGACTTCCCTGAGGACATCCAGCTGGCACAGAGGATGACTGGTGTGCTGGCGGAGGTAACACCAAGAGAAAGGAGCTTGTCATTCAGGGCCCTAGAGGGGGGTTGAGGTGGGTTTGGGTGACAAAGAACCCAGGGGTTTGCATTTCATTGTCTTGTGCTTGTCAACAACCCTAAATTGACCTTTCATAGCTGGAAGCCTCCTTCAGGTTGCAAGGAATAGAGTGATGCAGAGCCTTCCTCAGGTGATCTTAGGCTGGAGAAGGGGGAAGGGGATGGTTGGGAGCGGGTTAGAGTAAGGATGGAGTGTGAGGAATGTAGGAACATCCAGCTGGGTCCCATGATGCCAGGGCCATCACTGAGAACACAGCGGGAGTTCTAGTGTCTGAGAAGGGCTCCCGGGACAGTGATAATGATAAAGAATCATAACAAAAGCCGCTAAGTTACCGAGAGCTTATCACATTCCAGGCCCTGTGCTAAGAGTTGAACATCCATCACCTCCTTTAGTTTTGTTTCTTTTGTAAATTTCATTTTTTTTTTTTTTTTTTTTTTTTTTGTGAGGAGATCAGCCCTGAGCTAACATCCGCCAATCCTCCTCTTTTTTCGCTGAGGAAGACGGCCCTGGGCTAACATCGGTGCCCATCTTCCTCCACTTTATATGGGACGCCGCCACAGCATGGCTTACCAAGCAGTGCGTCGGTGCGCGCCCGGGATCCGAACCAGCGAACCCCGGGCCGCCGCAGCGGAGCGCGCGCACTTAACCGCTTGCGCCACCGGGCCGGCCCCTGTAAATTTCATTTTTTGAATAGATAATAGAGTCACAATTGAGAAAAGCATAAATGGATATTCCTGTCCCCTGGACAGCAATGCTATTAATGATTTTTGTGTATCCTTGCGGAGATGTTTTATGCACACATAAGCAAATACCTATACTCTTTATCTCGTTTCAGTTTTTGTTTTTCTAAACACAAATGGAAGCATTCTGCATCCCTGTTCCATACCCAGCATTTTCACTTAACAGTATACTATAACTTGTGGTCCTTTCCAGGTCAGAACATAGAAGAACCCATTTGTTTTTGTTTATTTTTGGGAAGACAGCTTTATATCCCATTCATTGTTTGGATTAGCATAATTTGTTATAGTCTTCTATTAAAAGCCATTGAAATTTGTTTCCATTTGTTTGCAAATATAAATAATGCTTCCACGAGAAACCTTGCATAGAGGTCATTTCCCATTGCAAATATATCTGTGTGATAAACACCTAGCAGTATAATTGCCACGTCAAGGGGTATGTGCCTCTGTAATTTTGGTAGATAGTGCCAAAGTGCCCTGCACTTATGGTGACATCTGTTTATACAGCCTGCAGCCATATATCTGTCCCCACCGCACAATGGGTTATCCAACCTTCGCATTGTTGCCAATAAGGTAGGTAAAAACTGGCATCTTAGCACAGTTATGGTGGACATTTCTCATGTGAATGAGCATCTTTCTCTGTTATCCCAACACCATCCATTGAACACCCATCTTTTCTCACTGACGTGAGATGCTTCCTTTATCATACACCATTATTTCATCTAATTCTCATGACGATCCTTTGAAGTCAGTATTTGTCTCCCATTATACAAATGAGGAAACTGAGGCTCAGAGAGGTTACATAATTTGAGCCACACATCTGGAAGTGGAGTTGCCTTGGTTTGAGCCCAAGCCTGTTCTAGTGGCTGCTGTGCTGTATTGTTTCTCTCAACAGCAATTCTAGAAGTTGCTTGGTCAGGGGCTTGTGCCTTCTACTCGACCCCAGCGCCCTCTGCTATCGTGGCTCAGCTCTTGTCTGTCTCTGTTGTTACTATCCCAGCCACTATCTACTGACATCCTCTCTCTGCAGCTTTTGGGCTCAAACGCTTTAAAAGGGAGACGGGTTTGGTCAGCCTGCAGCCATCCACTGGAGCGCTCTTGTTGGGCAGGGCTCTCAGACAAGACTGCCTTCTAGGCCATGACTGGCTGGCTGTTTGTAGATCCGCTGCCCATTCTGCTGATAGCCACAGTCAAGGTAGAGGGGCCGACCTGTGTGGTGTCAGCCACCCACAGGAGAGGAGTGTCCTCCACTCTGAGGCTTCCCAGAGTGGGAAGCTCTTTGCTCGGCTGTCTTGGGGTAGGGGCAGTGTCCATCATTCTTGGCATAAGTGAAGTCTTATATCCTCTATATGGATCAGGACTCTTTGAGTTGTAAGTGACAGAAACCCAACTTGCACTAACTTAAGCAAAGGGCAAGTTTATTTTCTCTTCTAATCAAATCACAGAAAAAGCTGTGCTCTTATTGGCCTAGGGGTGCCAGGATTCAGGAACTTCACAGCCATCAAGTATCTGTCTGTCTGCTTTCTCTCCCCTTGTCCCTCCTTCTCTTTCTGCGACCCCGTAATTCCAGAAGAGGTAGTCATGAGCTTATGACATTATAATTCATAAAATCTCAGGGATAGATTCTGATTGGCCAGACTTGGGTCGTAGATCTTTCCTGAAATAATCACTTCACTATGGCCAGGGAAGGGAGGCGTGGGACTTATGACTGGCCCAGCCTGGCCAGGTAACCACCACCAGGGTGAAGTGGGTGGGTAGTGTCCTTGGAAGTTCCACCAAAATCATGTGGTTGGAATGGAGAGGAGCAGGGAGGGGATGACTTTCATCAAAGGCCGCTAGGCAGAGCAAAAGAACCGGTTGGCTCCATTTCATCCTGCCCTTAGATTCAGAGCCACATCAAAGTACTTTGTCTGGTGTTATCTGGTTTTGCTGCGAAATACTGCCTCCTTCTCCCCTTCCTATTTCTAGAAAAGGACTCCTTCTGCCTAGAGGTCCCTGTGGATTTTAAATCAACCATCCTTTTCTTGGATTTGTGCCTACTGACCAGTTTGTCTCAGATAAATTCATTTGCGTATTTTCAATCGGATTCTCTCATTCAACAGACTTTTATTGGATTCTACTGTGTGCTCATGGGTCTGCTCTGTTCCCATCAGTGTGGGATTGGAGATCAGGATTTATAAATGCTCGGGACTAAAACAGACCTCCCCTGGAACCAGCTCAAGCAGAATGGTGGGATCCAATTTAGGTACA
The DNA here is from genome assembly GCF_020826845.1 of Diceros bicornis minor. Lineage (NCBI taxonomy): Eukaryota > Metazoa > Chordata > Mammalia > Perissodactyla > Rhinocerotidae > Diceros > Diceros bicornis. The sequence goes on along the minus strand of NC_080741.1, from coordinate 81,075,219 downwards.
TGGGAACCAAAACCTCAGGAAGGGACCAGAGCGGGCCTAGAAAGCATTCGTGAGTTCTGTACCTCTCGTATCTGCTTCTGCCCATGGACCTTCTAGGGTTCAGCTGACCGACTCTCCCACTGGCCGCATGTACCCTCCTGCCCCCATCCCTGGAGCTTTCACATCACAGTTCTAGACGTCTACAGAGACCAATTGTATTGGCTTGCTAGGACTGCCGTAATGAAGTACCACAAACTAACTGGGTGGCTTAAACAACAGAAATTTATCGTCTCACAGTTCTGGAGGCTAGAAGTCCTAAATCAATGTGTCCATAGGGTTGGTTCTTCCTGAAGCTGTGAGGGAGAATCTGTTCCGTGCCTCTCTACTGGCTTCTGGTGGTTTGCTGGCAACTTTTGTGTTCCTTGGTCTGTAGAAACGTCACCCTGATCTGTGTCTTCACTTTGACTTGGCGTTCTCCCTGTGTGTGGTCTGTGTCCAAATTTCCCTTTATATAAAGCCTCTAGTCATATTGCATTAGGGCCCACCCTGATGATCTCATCTTAACTAATTACATCTGCAGTGACCCCATTTCCAAATAAGATCACATTCTGAGGTACTGGGGGTTAGGACTTCAACATATGAATTTTGTGGGGTGCAATTCAGCCCATAACACCAATTGATTTTCTCTCTCTGTACAAATTCTGAACCTCCAGAAGAAGGAAGTTGACTGGCCCATCTTGAGTCAGGTGGCAGGGGTCCACCCTCAACGGAATCAACATGGTGGTTTAGGGGTAGAGGGAGGTGGCACCTCCCCCTGTGGATTGGGGAGCTTTACAGGAACCACAGAAAGGGTCTACTCTATTAGCTTTGCACATTGACTTCTCCCATCCACTTCTGAACTGCAGATGCACCTCGGTGGTCGTTCATTATCGGCAGACATCTTGGCGATGAATTTGCAGAGCTGTTAAGACGTCGTCCCTGTCTATCTGGTAACCGAAAGTCAGGCTTGCCCTGGCCAAAGTGGGACTCCAGTCACCTTCCCTGAGCTTTGTTATGCCTGGCAAAAGGCGCTACATTTACTCCAATGTTTGTTTTCCTTTCTTATTTTCCCAAAGAAAGGAATAAACTTTGTTTCAGGTTAGAAATGTTCATTTTTTTAAAAGAAAAACTGGGTAACACAAAATATGGAGAAAAAAGTATGAAGTGCCCCTAATCCCACCTGCCTGAAATAAACACTGGAAACAGTTTGATGCACTTTCTTCCAGACTGCTGTCATCTATAAATAAATATATACACATGCAAATGCATCCATACGTGTGTCAGTGGGATCATATATATATAATATTTTGCCTTTTTTACTAAAATGTTATGCCATTCCATATTAATCCGTATAGATCTATATCAACTTAGCTGCATAGCATTTCATAACATATTTACTCCTATTAATGGATATTTTAGGTTACTTTCAAATTTTTGTTATTAATAGCAGTATATTAGTGATTATCCTTATCCTGTATCTTTATGAATTCTTGGAAGGAGAATTGCCAGGTCAAAGGGTGTGCTCTGCCCTGGATGGAGAAATAGAACAGGGGTAGTAGCAGCCTAGTCATTACGCCCCTCTCCCCTCCTTTAGAGGAAATCTGCTTCTGAGTCGCGTGAAGTAGACGAGGGGATGCCAGTTTCCCTGGTAGGTGTGTCTCGGCAGGAGTTCGCATCAGGCTGCTCACATCATTGGGCTCTATTTCTCTTGCTCTCGTGTATCAATTCAAAGCCTCAAGGCCTGCACTCCTGCGGCAGGAGGCACAGACCCCTGATCAGGCCCTGCCCATCAGAGTAAATGTTGGTGAGGTTTCCTGTTTTGTTTACAATCTAGTTGTGTGTTTCTTCTCTCCCGATGTCTTTTTCCGTGTCGATGCTGAAATCTTGCTTGTGAGACGGCCTGAGGCCTGCTGAGCCCAAACTGGGTGCCAGGCAGAGCGGGTGGTGGGCCTGCTGTGGCCCCCGAGGCTGGGGAGAGTGGATTTTATGTTGACTGCAGTGGGCAGGGGTTTTTCTCCTCTAAAGCCACCCATGAACCAACAAGACAGCAACATGAGATAAATCTAGGGGCCCTTTGCTCGCCGTGAAAATGTCTTGGCGTCCCTGATTTTAAAGGTGTCTGCATTAAACAGAGGGACTGATGTATGGCATTTGATTTAAGCTGGTGTTTCTCCTTATGTCAGCAAAGTCTGCTTTCAAGTCACCTGCACAGGACAGATTATAAAAATCAGGGGTTGAAGGACGGACCCCCGTGGGTCTTCATTTCCTGGGGTGTTGGTAGATCTCTGATTCTTGGCTTGTTTGTCTTTGGGATTTTGGAGCGTGCAGAGGAACTCTGCATGGAGGGGAAGGGAAGGCTGTGTGTGTGTGATGCACACTCAGACACAACTCGCAGGTGTACACTAGCGCATCATCAAGGGAGTTTAACCTGGGCACGGTTGCACGGCTTCTGAAAGGTTCACACAAATATATTTTTAAAGTCCACACTCACTCATAGCACTCGTGTAATTCATCCTGAGTGTATAGCCGTTACTGACAGGCTTGGTTTTACGACAGCAATGCCTCACCCCGCGGGTCACAGAAACGGTGCCGTGGTGGAGCGATGGAGAAGGCCGAAGGAGAGCGGGGTCCTCCAGGCATTGGATACAGTGGTTTGAGAGGGAAGAGGAGGTGCCAGCACGCTTTTAAGAAAACTTGTGTTACAGGATGTGAAGTAGGAGGAATAGATTAAGGGAATCCAGAGAGATTCTTAAAAGTGTATATCCCAGGCGTGTTTGGAGAGCGATCGGACTATGCTGATTTTATAATTTATAAGGTAAATTACCCAGAGCTTACTATGCATTAGGCACTAGTGCTAAATGCTTTACACACATCATTTCATTAAATACTCCTAAAAACCCTCTGTGCCGTTATTACTATTCCCATTTTACAGACGAGGAAGCTGAGTCTGGGAGAAGTTACACGTTTGCCCAGGACCTGTGAAATCTGTGCAGAGCTGTGATTTCAACCCAATCCTCTCAGACTTCAGAGCCCACCCATGCTCTCTGCCACAGCCCTATATGGCCCCCGTGAGTTTATGGGCAATTTTTGGTTTTGGGGAGAATGCTTTCCCGAGACAAAAAATGAAAGCTCGGTGGACATTATCTCATCAGCAGTACATTTCCTGTCAATGCTGGAAAGATGGTACTTGCCTTCCTGATGTGAGAGGATAATAATTATTTATAATAATAGTTTGAGTTAATTGAGTGTCGACTGGGGGCCAGCTTTAGCACTGAGGCCTTGGCAGGTATTATCTCACTTAATCCCCAAAATAACCCTAGGAAATAGATACTATGCTGATCCCTACCCTTTCCAGAAATGTTGCCTGTTTACTTCTGTTTTGTTTTGATCCTCCTCCCTGCAATTAGAATCTAAGCTTCATGAGGGGAGGGACCATTTCTGCTGGTTCACTGGTATGTTGCTGGTATCTAACCCAGTGCCTAGCACATGATGAACATTCAAGAAATCCTTGTTGAATCTGAGAGTGAATCTGTATTTTAGAGAGGCAATAAGTGAAGCCTGGAGGGATAGGATAACTTGCCCAACATCTCAGGGCTCAGCTGGTAAGCAGGGGGCCCAGAAGCACTTTGATTCTCTGTCCACTCCAGGTAAGAGTTAAGAACTTTACTTGCTGACTCCAAGAGGACTAATGTGAATGGTTGTAATTAGGGGAAATCAGAATTTTACAAAATTTTTTAGAAAATTGGTAGGCATTGCATATCAGCCATGAAGTTCCTTTAGCCAGCCCGCCTTCCAGAGAGCTGGGCTGCCTACCTGTGGTCGTTTGCCTCACTGAGTCCGAGGACCATCTCTGGCTGGGGTCTCACTGTCCTGGCTTAGGAGTTGGAATGAGCTGTGGTTTAAATGTCTTTTGTATTCAAATTGGGGAACATCCAGGCTCTACTCAAAAACTGCACAAACGTTTTGTAAGAAGGGCCCTAGGGTCCCTGGCATTTCTTGTTCTGCAGTTGGTATGAAACCATTTGAAATCCTGCCCTGTGGCTCTACAGGCTGGAGAACTGTGCCCCAGGCACATCTTTCTCCAAACCCGGCAGGGGAAACCTCAAGGAAGGCACTTGTAACAAAAAGCTCCTGGGTGACTGCAACATGGACCCCAGAGGCTGGTCCCTCTCCACTGCTGAGGCCTGAGCCATTACCCTGCTTCTGGACAGGGGTTATTGACACTCGGCCAGGACCGGCCGAGAAGACACTACTCTGGGTCAGAGAAGAAACAGCCAGTTCGCAATTAGGGGCCAGTTTGTTCTTTTTTCCTTTTTTAGGTTAGTCATTTCTTAAATATATTAAGAACTCACTGAATCCTTTTTCTGATCAGGCATCATGCTAAGTCAGGGTTTCTCAACATGGGCACTAATGACGTTTATGGCTGTATAATTCTGTGGTGTGTGGGGCTGTCCTGAGCATTAGAAAATGTTTAGTAGCATCCTTGGCCTCTGCTCACTAGGTGCCAGTAGCACCCCCTTCCCATTTGTGACGACCAGAAATGCTTCAAGACATTGCTAGTTGTCCCTCGGGGGGCAAAATCATGAGAACCACTGTGCTAAGGGATTTAAATCCATTATAGCATTTAATCCTCCACAGCCTGCCAGCTATTCCCCGTTTTGCAGGGTTGGAGCCTGAGGCATAGGGAAGTTAAATGTTGCACCGGTGTCTCAACCCTAGAGAGCAGCAGGCTGGAATGTGTCCCCAGAGCTGAGGTTTTTAACTGCAGTGTTCTCTGTCTCCCTGAGAAGTACAGTGGGGTCTTATTACAAACCCATGTTGCCTACGTAAGCTGAGCAATCTCTGTTGATGAGAAGGCTTCCAATTTGTTTCCTTCATTTGTTCAGCACGTAGTTGTGGAGAACCTGTGATGTGCCAGGTACTGTTCTGGATGCTGGATGGGATACCGCAGTGAATGAAATCATAGAAATCCTGGCCTTTGGGGTTTAGAACACACAAATATGTTGCATCTCACTCCTCGAGCCCTCAGGACCAGGGAAGGGGCAGCGTGGCCACATCATCACACAGCGATAGGTTATGTTGACATTTTGTTTTTCTCCCTAGTATTATTACTGATGTTATTATTGTTTTTCTACTAATAGTGTTCTCAGTTTAAGAGCTTTACTGCAGCCAAGCTTTGAATTTCTGAGCACTGCAATTCAGCTTTTAAAACCAAACTCTGTACCGCTTTGGTGGAAATTGAAATAAGGCTCAGGATCAGAAAGCATATGTATTTTTAATGCAATATTGCAAAATAGCTGCTCAGCATTTTTTCAAGTCCAATCAGTTAAATTTTTTCTCGCTTTTCTCCCTTCCTGGGTAAACGATGAGGTTTTGATGTTCTTGTGAGTCATTTAATAATAAAGACATGGATCTAGCCCATTTAAACTCCCTCCTAATGGGCTAGAGTTGATGTGATTTTTTTTTTTCAAAAAGGAGAATTTTGTTTCTTTTTAGGTTCAGTGTGAATTCTCACCATAAGAGCACACATACAAGTTTCTAACACTTATGGAAGTCTTTTGATAAATGGCACCATAAACGCAGGCAATTTTCTACATCTCGTTCATCGGCTTTTGAAATTTACAAGGTTTCCCTTTAACACAATTGTCTGTGCCAGCTAACAGGCAGTTTTACAGTCTATCCGTATTTATCATTAGGATAAGAAAAATACCCTCCTGTTAGATTCTTTAGTCTCACAGGAACATAAATATTTCCAAATAACTAGCAATATCTCAGCCACAATTTGATTTGGCAGCTCTGGGGGAAGGCACTCCTATTTTGCTGTTAAACCCTTTCTGCCACATACATCTGAGTTTGGAAAGGCCTGGGCAAATTCTAAAATGTGTGCTATGAATCTAATTAATGTATACAAAAATGTCAGAATGCAGTTTTGAAACAATAATTACATGATTGAAGTTCCTTGGAACCCTTTCCACACCTTTATTTTCGGCAGCTTTGGGGTCAGGGCCAAGAAATATGTTCAGAGGGACTAGAGTTTTTAGGCTCTATTTCAGACTGTCACAGCTCACAAATTTATAGACTTGTTGAAAATCGAGTTACGTTTCTATTATACTGGTACAATCAGTCAAATAGTTTGTCATCCTATTAAGACAATAAGAGCAAATCAGTTTTTTTCCCAAAATGCCTAAATTAACCTGTTATGTTAGTTTTTAATAGCTATTTAAAATAGATTTTGGCCCTTACTGTATATACATCTAACTGCTAACAACATGTTATAAAATATGATAAGATAAATACATGTGCCACAGGAGATATATTACATTATATCTTAGGTGTGTAAAAAATTATATTTTTCTTCGTTTGCTATTATTAATTGCATATTGCTCACAAGCCACTTTATCAAGGCTGTTTCAGCTGTATACTACTGTGACAGGTAAAAGGAAAACGACAGACACTTAAACAAAACTAAGTTAACTTTTTTCCATGTTAAAAATAAAGTCTAGAGGTGAGAGGTTCAGGGCTGATACAGTGGCACCACAAAGTCATCAGGGACCCTAACTGCTTTTAGCCATTTGTTCTTCCTTAGAGTGTGGCCATTGACTCATGGTCCAAAATAGTTGCTAGGGTACCAGGCATCACATTCAGGTTCCAGGTAGCAGGATAGAGGAAGGGGAGAAGTCTGTGCTCACACTCTTTTAAGGAGACTTTGTGGGAGTCTCACATGACATTTCTATTTACATCTTATTGGCCAAAACTTAATTACGTGGTCACATCTAGTTGCAAGGGGAGGGGGGTTGGGAAATACAGTCTTTTAGTTGGTTGGCAGTGTACACAGTTGAAAGTCAGGATTCTGTTACTGAGAAAGCTGGACAGCAAGGCACACCCTCATTCCACTAGAAGAAACTTAGACTTACCAAGTAAAGTTAATTCGAACTCTTCTTATTTAAAACAGCTTGTCTCAGGTTAACTCTGTCTCTTTTGAATGAATGCAGATTCTCTCCTCTCTTCCTCCCTCACTTCTCCCTGGGTGGCATCTGGTTAAGGAGAAGGTTAGCAACCTCATGGGATCAGCTGGGTGGAAGGAGGCACGTCTTGTCTGTGTGGCCCCTCTGGGCCTGAATGGCTCCTGCTCTGAGAGGGCTGATGTGGTCCAGGACATCAGGCTGGCAGATGCTGCACTGTGCCTGGTCTGGTTTGGACTCCGGAGGTTGTGCTGGCCCCCTGCTGCTGCTGACCACAGACTTGGTCACACCCTCTGTTCCTGAGGTCTCTCCTGATCCACCATGCTCTCAGAGCTTCCACAGCTGCCTCCTGGAACACCCAGGAACTTCTCATCCGAGCATATGCAGGGAGAGGGCAGCCAGAGGGGGGGCCTCAGGCCTGGATCTTTTGCTTTATTTGTCCTCTTCCCACCCTAAACACTTACCTCAGAGGGGTGAAGTCTCCCCATAGTTCTTCTAGAGGAAGCAGGGTGCCAGCCCAAAAGTTCCTACTACCTTCTCCTCTCCAGGGCCACCCTGTGGGTGGAGGAAGGAGAGAATGGAGGGCTCTGAGGTCTTCCGTCTTTGTCCTGGTTTTCTCTTTTCCTTATGTCTTTATATCTCCCTGCTCTGTGGACTTCATTGTGCTGGGGTAAACTGCCTTTTCCTTTCCCAGTAAGCTTCATGGCTTAGCCTTAATGCTGAAAGAGCTACAGGGGAAATAAAAAAAAAAAATTATCATGAGGATAATTTGTAAAATGTCCTTCTGACACATGCAAAAGCTGCTTATTTTCTAAGTCAGTCAGAAGCAACACTGCAGTAGCCTGTGTTGATGTGAGTGCTTTATTGTAGATGTCACGGCAATCAGCTGTAATTCTGCCCTGGTCCAATGATCAAGAACATCAAATTAATAAGAATCCTATGTGTGGTGAGATTAGAATATGTGCTATTTTAATAAATACTGAGTTATTTGGACTTTTAAAAAGGTATTATTGGGGGCTGGCCCAGTAGTGTAGTGGTTAAGTTTGCACCCTCCACCTTGGGGTCCTGGGGTTTGCAGGTTCAGATCCCGGACGTGGACCTACACGCTGCTCATCAAGCCATGCTGTGGCAGGCATCCCACATACAAAATAGAAGATTGGCATGGATGTTAGCTCAGAGCCAATCTTCCTAATCAAAAAAAAAAAAAGGTATTATTTTTTATACTATTAGTGTTTCCAGTTCCTGGCATGTATTTGTTGAATGAATGAATAAATGAATAAAGGAACTACAGATAAATCAAAACTGTAGAAGGGGGAAAAAAAATAAACAAAAGAATTCCCAATTCTCAAGATCAATCTTGTATTTTAACTTTAGATATTCTTTCTCCTTTGGCATTTTGATTGTCTTAATTCAAACTCAGATTCCCCTCGGCACATTTTTTATCCCGCTCAGAGGCAGTATGAAATTTACAGTAATTGCTTTGCAGAGCATCCGCAACACCCGCCTCCCTCCAGCCCCCTGCTTGGGGCTGCGCCTCCGCCACGCACCAGCTTTTCTCTGTCGAAATGCACGGTACCCATTTTAAGAACATGTTTTATTCTGCCTCCCCTAGTCAGTGACACTGAGAAAGGAGGATTGTTACAGTGCTGAGAGGGCAGCGCTGCTGCTTCTAAAGCAATAAACATTTCCCCTATCTTCTTCTTCTTTCATGTGGGTGGCTATTAATTGTAAACTTTTGTGATATGGGGAGCAGTAAAAAGAGCGATAAAATTGTTGCTGTGAATTGTGGGGCTTGGAGCCTGTGGCATTTATTTGTTTAGATATTTATTTATTACTTAAAATATTTTTTTTTTCTTTAAGGATCTAATAAGTCTGCTTGAGAGATCCACGGTAGCCACTTTTTTATAAGGTGACCAAATATTAATCTAAAGATTAATAAAGTTCTGCCGGTTTCCTGGGGCTATACAAGGTACTATGACTTTTGGTTATATATATATATATTTTTTTTTTCTTTGAGAGAGGAGAATGCGTTATTTCAGGAGGGCTTTATTGAACCGTAACTGGAAGTTCAAGGCTTTGTAATTTATCTAAGAGAATCGACCAACCCTATATTACTGGTATATTTGCTGGGTGTTTTATTTGTGGCAAACATTTCCTTTGGAAGGAGAAGGCAGGTTTTTTACTCCCTTCAGTGGGCTATCGGGATGATTCCTCTGGGTCAACCTGGATCTGTTGAGGAATTTAAACCTGTCCAGTCCCCTGAGTCCTAAACCACCTTCTAAAGCAAAGCCTAAAGAGATACGAGCATGGGTTTCTCAGCTCCCCTATGGCACACAGGGGACTGTCTGCTTCACCCACACTTGGAGAGAAAAGCTGCCCCTGGTCCCTGGTCCCCATCACTGGTCCCCTGCAAACTAAGCTAAGTATTTATGTCTACATTTATTTTTTCTTGTGGCCAAAGTAATGCAGAAACACATATATATACACAAAATCAAATGATACAGAAAAATTAAAAAGTAGACAGTGCGAGTCTCTGGGTAAACCACCTTTAGAAATAACAGTTACTTGATGCATATAAAATTCCATGGTTTTTAAAAGACGTAGAAATTTAGACTGTATGGGGACCATAGGGCTTAGGAAGTGGGGCAACGCAGATGAGATGTGATCATTACAGAGATCAGTGATTCCCAGTCAGACCCACTGCCCATCCGACGGGGAGATTTCACCAATTTCTGGTGAGATGAGAAAGTAAGAATAATGTAGTTTCTGTCCTTCCTACTTCTGTGATGTTAAAATATCATTATTGCAATGATAATGGATGTTAGTTAATATTATTCTCTTAAGTCCTTTCTTGGGCTTGTAGGTTGGGTTGTTATTCAAAGTATTTGCTGCCCCTCCATAGGGAACTATATATCCCTCCCACGTTGGCACCAAGCCATTGGGCTCAGGCATGTGACTTGCTCTGGTTATTTCATTGGCCATGTGTGTCATTTCCTACCAGAATCTTGAAGAGACAGTGTGTTTCTCCATTATTTCTTTTCCTCCTTTTATAAGGTGTGACATATTTTATTTGCCTGGGTCTCAGAGTGAAGATGACATAGACTAGAGGGGCAGGCAATTCATATTGGGCATGTTGCACGAGGAGGAAATAAAACTGTTGTTTCAAGCCACTGAGATTTGGGGGTACTTATTATTGTAGCATGATTTTGCCTAAGCAAACTGATACATTTGGTAAAATTAAATATGGGCAACCCTCTAGGGCCTCATCAGTTATTTAAAATTTTATAAGTTTATGAAATTCAAGTCTGTGGGACTCATTGCTGTATGTAAAAATAAAATGGTAGGTAGCAATTTTAATTATTACTCTAGGTCTGTGCTGTCCAGTATAGTAGCCACTAGCCACATGCGGCTATTGAGTGCTTGAAATGTGGCTAGTCAGAATTAAGATGTGGTATGTGTAAAATACACACCAGATTTCAAAGACAATACAAAAAAATGTGAAATATCTCAATAATTTTTTATATTGATTACATGTTGAAATGATAATGGTCTGAATCTATTGGGTCACGATCAAATATAATAGTAGCATTAATTTTGCATGTTTCTTTTTACTTTTTTAATGAGGCTACTAAAAATTTTTAAATGACATACATGAGTCACGTTAGATTTTTACCGGCCAGCTCTGCTCTATGCTATGGAGTGAAACAGACCTTGGTTCCTATCTCAGCTCTGTCAGTGTCTGCCAGTGAGACCTTGTAAAAGTTGCTTCATGACTCGTACTCACTCCCATCTGTAAGGCAGGGGGAACAGTTTCTGCCTCCCAAGGATATTGTGAGGGCTAGGTAAGATAATGAACATAAATTGTGCAGCCCGTCGTAAATACCTTTCTTCTCTCTCCTGCCCTTCTCAGTAATGTATTTTCTAGAGGCTTCCTTTTGCAATACAATTTGCTCATATTTTCTGCCAGGGAAGACAGGCAGTTAATTTCATAACTTCCAAATGCCTCTGGAGTTTGGAACCTTGGAGTCATGAGTGAGGTGAACTGGTTGGGCCAAAGGTTTGCTGTGAATAACGTGAGTGAGGCCTTCTCATTCTGCGTGGATACGTTGGCTTTTCTGGAGGCTGGAGAATTGTCTTGGATTACTGTTCACCCTGATTTCGTTATTCACCTCTTTAGAAAATGCAAATGGCCCATGCACTCTAATGGATTATGTTGGGATGTTCATCTTGAAATTATTAATCTTTATTGATTCTTTTGAGACAATACATTTGAGGTGCTTGAAAATCAAATTCCCTGTGGACTACAAATTAATTTCCTTCATGAATCTATTCAAAGATGCCAGGTTAGTTTATTTTTCCTGATGGCTGATCCGTGAGACAGATTGTCATTTGAAAAATGTCTGTCTTACCAGTTTAAAACATTTTTATATAATGACTTCCCTCTACTTTAGTTAGGTATTCAAATTAATTTCTATATATTTGTTTTATGAATATTTGGAATCCTTTTGGGATTGCTTTGCATATGTGGGAAGCAGTCTGCAAAGTTTTAAAGCATCATTAATATCATAAACATTGATCAAAGAGCCTCAAATTATGGTGGGTTGCTTGATGTTGTGAGTAGCAAATTATGAAGCTGCAAGCTTTATGCTCTAGGACCCAAGTGTCAGACATCACCCTTCTTTGTGGCCCTCATACTACCTTCCAAGAAGAGTTTTTCCTTATTTCCATCAGCAAGGCCTAAGTTAAGGGTGGAGATTGGATCCAGCTTTCATGAAAAGTATATAAAAGATCCAAGGTTGAGGCACTTCAGCGGTCATTCCCAATACCACCAGCAGCAGCAGCAGCCTAGGGTGCTGGTCTCTGATATACACAAGGCACTATACTGAGCACTTCCTTGAGCTTCTAATCTTTCACAGTCCCTCTTAGCCCATCTCATTGCTTGGGACACGCTTTTCTCCAGAGTGTCCCTTGGGACTTTGGGCTTCCTTAATCACCTTTATTATTTGATTTCAGATTCAGCTACAAATGAATAATGACCCAAAATAACAGTGATTTAAATAAGAGTGAAGTTTATTTCTCTCCTATGTAAGCAAGGACCTGAGGTAGGCATCCAGGGCTGCTAATGTGGCCTCCCAAATCCCTAGAGACTCAGCTTCTTTTTATTCTGCTGCTCTGTCATTCTCCACCTCGTGGTCCAGAATGGCTGCTTGAACTCCTGCCATCATGTCCACATGCCAGTCAGCAGAAAAGAAGAAGGTAAAGTAGGGTCTACCCATTGCCTTTTAATACGGCTTTCTAGAAGTTACACGTAACACTTCTGCTTACATAAGATTGGCCACAACTTAGTCACTTGGTTGTATCAAGCTGCCAGGGAGGTTGGGAGATACCATCTTGATTCTGAGCAGCCGTGCCCCTGCTAAAAATTAGAGGTTCTATTAATAAGGAAGAAGGAGAGAGAAGATATTAGGGAAAGAACTAGTAGTCTCTTCTATATCATCTTTCATTTAATCATCCTTAAATAGAGAGTTTTGTGGACCTTATTTTACAATACCTGATTAGTTCTTGCTCCCAACCAAATGAGGGAGGTGGCATAATCTCCATTTTTCAGATAAGAAACTGAATTTCAGAAAGTTTGCCTTTCTGCTAAATCAAGATAATAATGGCAATTATTATTACTCTGAACACCTTATATGCATTACTGCCACTAATTTTGGTCCCTCCAAAACTCAATGAGTTGGTTCTAATATAGCTCAATTTTACATATGAGGAAATGTTGGATAACTTGTCCAAGGTCACAGGCTACTAAATAAAAGGAAGAACTGGGAGTAGAACATAGCTATTTGCTTCAAACTTTTTGAATCTTTTTTAAGTTGTCTATTGCTGCCATAACAAATTACCGCAAATTTAGGAGCTTGAAACTGTACCCATTTATGATTTCACAGTTCTGTAGGTCAGAATTTCTGTGGGCCTGGCTGGTTTCTCGGTTCCAGGTCCCACAAGTCTGGAATCACTGGGCCCTATAAATCTCCCTATTTTAAGATTAGTTGATCAGTAACCTTAATTCCATCTGTACAATCCCTTTTGCCATGTAATGTAACATATTCACAAATCCAGGGGATTAGGGTGTGGAATCTTTGGGGGTCCATTTTTTAGCCTACCACAGACTGTGACCCATAGTAAAACATACCTTTTCCATTGCACCCCAGCACACATATGTAATACACAGAGTTCAAATGAGTTGCACCAAACAATACTCACCTATTCAATTCTGTTACTTCAGTTTTAAGAAACATTGGGCATGACCCAGCAAATTGATTTCATGACCCACAGCTTAAAAAACACTGCCTAAGCTTCTCCCATTTCTACTGCCATTACCTCAATCTGGTCATCTTCCTTTCCTGTCGGGATCGTTATGAGCAGAAGCATCCCAGGGGTTATCCATGCTTCTCAGCTCTCCTCCTTCCCGGCCTCCTTTAAGAGAACCCACCAACCCCAGCACCCTTCACCCTCACTATGTGTGTGCTGCGTTCTCCCAGATATATGCATTCCCCGTGATTACCAAGCTAAGAACCCTGATGCGCATTTGTAAGAGTGTCCCTGAGTAAGGTAACCCCTGGTTTTCATAACCAAGGCCTTGGAAAGACCGTAACTTCAAAGATGGCAAATGGGTTTACCTTTGATCTACTGGGAATGTCTGAGACTGGAACGCTGTGAAAGCACTGTGAATTCTCACAAAGAACAGGCAGAGGATACTGGCATCCGTTAGGGCTGCCTGCTGTGGACATAGGAGGGGAGAGAAAAGGCACAAGGGCCAGGCATTTGCCATCTCTGGGGTTAATGGATGTCGGTCGCACTGCACTTGCAGTTAGCAAAACCAAAACAAACATTCCTCGAAAAGAAAAACCAAAATTAAAGTGGAGAAACTTTAAGCAGAAATAGATCTAAATTTTAAGAAGAATCTCCTCTGCTTGGGCGGAGAGCAAGATAAATAAGACATAGTGATTTGTCAGAGCCTGGAAAAAGTGATTTTTGTAATTTGGGAGTGTAGAACTGGGAAGGATACAAATCACTTTCTTAGGCTAAAAGAATTCTTAGCTCATTAAAGCCTATTGCTGCTTTTACAACCATCCTCAGCATCATAAATCTGTCCTTTATCATTTTGAGAGGTCTTTGTATTTTCCCTGGATGTTTTTCTGTTTCCTCAGACCAGAGGTCAGAAGCTCAGATGCCTACAAGCAAGACATTGGGAGCCAACATTGTGACCTGGTTTGGAGCCCTGCTCTGGAGTCAGGCTGCCTGGGTTCAAATCCCAAATCCCAAATCAGTCATTTACAATGAGCTTGATTTTCAGCAAGTTGCTTAACCTCTCGGGGCCTCAGTTTGTCTTGGTGTGCCATTGACAATTGGTGCCGGGAAACTGGGTGGCATTTGTTGATTGATGGCCTGTGGATCACGCTTCCTGCTTTGTAGGGTCCTTTGGAGGAATAAATCAGATGCTGTGTGAAGAGCACGAGGCGTGTAGTCAGTGTCTGATAAATGGCAGTTATTGTTATTGCTTAGTCAGGATTGATGGCTCTTGTTGGTACCATTGCTTAGTCATGTTTTAATTATTTGTTTACATCTTTCCCCCAGAGAGGGCGGATCAAAGGCCAACTTCATTTTCTGTCTCTCTCAGTATCTAACAGAATGGGCTGAATTTCAGTTGCATTCTATGTGTCCACCCTTGCTCCCCACAGTCTCCTCTTCCCCCAGCAGCTAGAGGGATCTTACAACACCTGCATCAGATCATTTTGCCCCGTGGTCAAACTCTGATGGTTCCAGTGGCCTACAGGGCCCTTTATGATCTGCTCTCCCCACCTGTACCCCTCTGACCTCATCACCTATCCCACCTCATTCCACGCCAGCACATGGGCTCCTTGTGTTTCCTTGAACATGCTAAACGTGTGCCCACCTTAGCAGTTGCTGTAGCTGTTCCCACCTTCTAGAAAATTCTTCCCATAGAGATCTTCATGGCTTTGTTTTCACTTCATTCAGAACTTTGCTCAAATATCACCTTCTCAGAGAGGCCTCCCGTAATCACCTTTTCTAAAATAGGAACCCCTCACCCCACAATCGCTCTCTGTCCTGTTGCTCTGTGCCATTTTTCTTCTAAGCATTTTGTCATATTCAGATGTGTTGTATTTTTGCTTGATTATTAGTTTCTTTTGTCTGTCTTCACCCATTTAAAATGAAAGTTCCATTAGAGGAAGAACCTGGTTGATTTTGTTCACAGCTGTATCTGCTGTGCCTGGAACTCTGCCCAGCGCACAGTAGGCCCTCAATAATATATACTGATTGAGTGGCTAAAGAAAATCCACTCAACAGATTTTAATTGAGGACCTACTGTTTGCCAGGCACTGCATCAAGCTCCAGGATATACAAATTGAACAAGATTGGACATGGTCCCTGCCATCTTGAATTTTGTGATTAAGAGAGACACACAAGGCCGGCCCCGTGGCTTAGTGGTTAAGTGCGCATGCTCCGCTACTGGCGGCCCCGGGTTCGGATCCCGGGCGCGTGCTGACGCACCACTTCTCTGGCCATCCTGAGGCCGCGTCCCACATACAGCAACTAGAAGGATGTGCAGCTATGACCCACAACTATCTACTGGGGCTTTGGGGGAAAAAAAAAGGAGGAGGATTGGCAATAGATGTTAGCTCAGAGCCGGTCTTCCTCAGCAAAAAGAGGAGGATTAGCATGGATGTTAGCTCAGGGCTGATCTTCTTCACAAAAAAAAAAAAAAAGAGAGAGAGAGAGACACACAGACAAGCACATAATTTCCCAAACTTGTGAAGAGCATTGTGATAAAGGAACTAGAAGAGGCCTCTGGGGAGATATTTCAGAGGGTCCTATCTAATCTGGACCCTTCCAGCGGAAGGGGTATTTACCTATACCTAGAAGTATCAGTAGGACCTGAACTGGGTGAGGGGATATATTGAGGATAGAGCAGAGCATTTCAGGCTGAACTGAAAACTTAACCAGTTGCTGGAGACTTTCCTGATGACCTGGGTTTCTGATGCCCTAGGAGGTCTTTTACAAATGGTAGTAGATACACCACGGGGGCTCCAGCATCTCTACTTAGTAGAGATTTGGGGACAACAATTTGGTTTTAAGGGGGATTGCTCTGAAGCAGTATTTGCACAAGAAGTTTATGTTTAGATTCTATTTTATTTTCAGCGGGGGCTTAGAGGTCTGAGGAGGATTAATTAAGGGGCAAAGTCACTCCTGGCCACTTGTTAATGCCACACCATGGATGCTTCTTAGAGTGGCTGTCTAGCAGACACTATGGTGTGCAATTTCCTAGACTAGGCCAAATAAGGTGTTGTGGCTTCCAACTTGTCGTCTTTCTTGGCTCACTTCCTATGAGAGAAGCCAGCCACCATGTCATGAGGACACTCAAGCCGCCTGTGGAGAGGCCCAGAAGGGGAGAAACTGAGGTCTCCTGCTAACATTCAGCACCACGGGAGTGAGCCATCTTAGAAAGGATCCTCCAGGCCCAGTCGAGCCTCCAGATAACTGCAGATCCAGTTGACATCTTGAATGAAACTTCATGAGAGGCCCCAAGTCAGAACCACCTGGCTAAGATGGTCTCAAATTACTGACCCACAGAAACTGCAAGGCAATAAATGTTTAAGCTGCTACATTTTAGGGTAATTTGATACACAGAAAAAGATACCTAATCCAGAAGTATACTCCTGTTATTGTTATTTCTCTCCTGTAGTAACCAACACTTTCTCAGTCTTATCCCAACTTCCAAACATGTTCTTTTTCTACTTTCTCCATCTCTGTGTTTTAGATCATTATTGACCCCATCGAATAGAAAAAGAAATTGAGAAAAGACTTCTTAACAGTTTTGAAAAAGTCTGTAGCAAAATTGGTATTTGTCTTATCGGTGCCTTTTTATCATCCCCAATTTTTATTGATTGAGCACTTACTATGTACCAGGCATCTCATTGTGAGCTTTTTGATTACATTATCTTATTTAATCCTTTCAGCATTGCCTTGAAATTGATACTGTTATTTCCGCTTATTTTCAAATGAGAACACTGAGGCTCAGCAAGGCTAAGTAAGGTTTCTAAGATCATACAACTCATCAGTGGCAAATCTACTCTCTCACTAACTACACTTTTAACCGCCCTCTAGGGAGCTGTCTGGAGTTGTGGGATCGAGGCAGGAATGGGGGATGTGAGAAAGATAATGATAATGGTGTAATCCAGGGTTTCTCAAACTTTAATGTGCATGCAAATCACCTGAGGATTTTGGTAAAATATAGCAGCTGATTCAATAGGTCTGGGCTGAAGCCTGGGAATCTGCATTCCTAACAAGCATCCAGGCTGTGCCGCTGCGGCTAGCCCAAGACTGCACTCTGGTTAGCACGGGTGAAGAAGACTTGAGATGTGAGATAAAAGGAGACCCTCTGGCCCCAATCGCACTCCTTGTTACAAAGCTTTGGAGATCACATTTCTCAGAGCAGTAAGTGCTGACAAAGCTGTAAAAGGGTTGGCACTCGGGAGTTTCACCTCATTTTGGAAGCAGGTAGCCAACTAATTTAGTTTAATCATCAGCGGAAAATTCAAACAGAAGGGAGAAGGCACACAGCCCTCATCTACCGCGTTGTGTTTTAGGCTGCCAGGCCTCTGGACTCGGGGCTTTCGCTGATATTACACGAAGGATTTAGATGTGGAATAAATATTCTTAAATCTTTGTAAGGTGCCTAAAATATTTATGGTTGTTTTCGTTTGGTTTGCATGCCATATTGCGCTCTTACATTAAGCGGTTTTTACCCCATCAAGCTCCCCCGTTAGTCATTTCAGCCTGTTCCCAGCTATCTTTACCGAGGGGAGATCCATCACATTCAGCGACTGGAGCCAAATGATCTAATTTCTCCTTTGGCTGTTTCATCAAATGGTTCATAAACCGATGGCTATTATTGTGTTAGGAAGACACATTGTAGTCCTTGAGTGTCGTGTTGACATGTTTACGTGTCTTTTTCTTAAGAGAAATCATGATTAAAATGGGATATTCTTTGACGGGAGGACGCTTTATAACAATTTTGGTCTGATGAAATTAAAAAAGGGGAATATTCAGGCTCCAACAAATGCTGAAGTGGTTGAATCAACGTCGCTGAAAGATCAAAACCATCTCGCTGCTCTCTTCTTAGTCCGTGGAACTATTTCAATGGAGCTTGAAAGAAGAGAGAGATTTGCTGAGTGAGAACAATTATCATGAGGGGCAGACAAAGAGTGGAAGTGGGATGTTTTTAGAAGGGGACTCAGGGGCTTAAGATGGGAGCACTTGATGGTATTACTACTTCCCTATCTACCGAGTGTGTTCAGATTCTTAAAAAATAACTTCCTGAGTGTCTCAGAGTCCAATTTGACTCTTGAGAGGTTGATCTTATAACAGGTACAACCTTAAGATGACAGATACCATTTTGACTTAATGTTAAAGAATAGAGAAAGAACAAAATTGCCTCAAATCAATTTGGTTTCCATTTATTTCTTTGGGGTTTTTTTGGTGTGCTTTCTTTTTGACTGGAGAAGAAATGGACATGATCACCCTTGCACGTAAGCCATCATTAGACTTCCTTCTGTACAGACTAACATCAAACAACAGCCACCACAAAAACCTGAGGTAATTAATCATGAGATAGTTTAGCTAAGAAAAAGCAAAGCCTGTGATCTATTTAAGTTATAAAATTACCTTGACTTTTTAAACCTACTTTTGATAATATACATGTCCAAAGTTAAAATGCTCTGGAAGGAAATATGGCTTTCTTACTTCACCAATAAGAGAATTTGTAGATAAAATTTAAATGAGTTCAGAAGTCATTTTTGTAAACAGTTGCCTTCGTTCCCTAAGTCACAACTAGCAGAATGGAGACTATACACATGCACCATATTCCTTTTCGGATCACACACCCTGTCAGCAGCTGTCATAGGGATCCCTCTTTGCCTTTAGCTGTCATTTTGCATTATCGACAGATATGAACCCCCTGTGTCACTATCTGCCATGTAAACTTGATTAATTTGGCGCGGTATCCAAAACTACACATCGGCAATCAGGGAGGGAAATTCACGTGTAATCAAAACCAGCCCAAGTCTAGTCCACAGGGCTGAGCCACAAACTCTGGAGACTCACATCTGTCCATTGTCATGGCTGCTTTTGTGAAGGTGAGATGTAAGATTCCAGGTTTTTCTTGTTTTGCTTACAACTAAAATTTTTAAAATAATTCTTGCTTGGGTAGTAAGCTGGTGAGGAGAACTGACGAAGGGCTAGGATTCAGTGTTGTTGACCAGGATTCAAAACCTAACCTAACTTGTGTTTGCAGGTTGACAGCCCGAAATGGTCCATTAAAAATACATGAATGCAGGGGCCGGCCCGGTGGCGCAAGCGGTTAAGTGCGCGCGCTCCGCTGCGGCGGCCCGGGGTTCGCTGGTTCGGATCCCGGGCGCGCACCGACGCACTGCTTGGTAAGCCATGCTGTGGCGGCGTCCCATATAAAGTGGAGGAAGATAGGCACCGATGTTAGCCCAGGGCCGTCTTCCTCAGCAAAAAAAGAGGAGGATTGGCGGATGTTAGCTCAGGGCTGATCTCCTCACAAAAAAAAAAAAAAAAAAAAAAAAAAAAAAAAAAAAAAAAAATACATGAATGCAGATGGCTGTTTTCAAGAAAGTCACAGCTGTTCAACCTGGTACGATGTGCATGCACACATTCTCAGCTGAGGTATCTAAAGCTTTAAGCAAAAAGGCACGATAGGGGGTGTCCTTGTTTTGATATAATCACCCCTTACCTCTGCCCTTCCTTGCTCCCCTCCCCCACCGCCAGCATTATGAGGCATGAAACATGACCAGACTCCCCAAGTCCCACGGGGCCATGATTATTTCATGATAACAACGCTCCCTGGAGTGGTCTTATTGGTACTATAAAAAGTGTTTATTGTGGAGAAAGCCTATGTTTTTGGTGCTGGCAGTAAAGGCTGTTGAGAGGCAAGCACAGCTGTGGTTATGATTCGAATTGATTAATCTCATGCTTTAGACATCTCATTAGCCAATCAAAGTAATCCCAAAATAAGAGGGAAATTTATAGAGAGAAGCAGAGCACATTCAGAATGAGCCCATCCCTCGCTTCCTGCTGCAGACAGCAGCGAAGCTCTCCTGGGTTCTGCTTGCTCCCACTGCGGAGAAAATGATTCATTGCAAACCCTCCTCTTGCACAACCAAATTCAGGGATCTGATTGGCCCTCTCAGTGTTTCCTAAGCTGTGAGGTGTCGGTCATTTTTATCCTCTGAGACAAGATTAGCAGCTAAACATTGGAGGCAGCCAAAAAGCAAGTGCAGACCGCCGTAAGGATGGGGATATTTGCAACGTGACAGCTGGGGGCTGGAGGCAGAGGCCATTTACATGCTTTCTGGGCGGAGCTGAACATGGCACACTCGTCCAGTCGGCACCCCAGAATCACACTCGGGTGCAGTCCTCGGTGTAGGTTGCGGAAAGGAGTCCAACCGCACATCCCTAGCACAGACATCAAATTGGGGCTTGCTATTGGAGGGGGAGCAGATGCCGCCAGACACGCCCAGCAGGCACAGTCTGGGCCCAGATCAGCAGAGAGGGATGAGCTTGGGGCCTCTAGTTGAGGGAGGTGGTAGAAGTGGTTGGTTCTCTTGAGCACAGACATAGCGAAGAAAGCCCAGTTAGATCCATCTGTCTAAAATGCAGCCTTGCTCCCTTGCCTCAAAGGCAAAAACCTTGTTATATGCCATTAGTGGAGAGGCGATGAGCATTTTATCAGGGACTGTTTATTGAGTATCTATTATGTGCACTGTGCTGGGTACAGGAGGGTGAGGTTCAAAAGTGGATGAGGACTGGGCTTTGCCCTCGAGTCAAGGAGCTCACTGAGGGATGGTTCTTACCTGACTGTGTGCCGTGGAGCCCTTCAGCCATCTGGTAAAGCTTTCAGCTCCCTTCTCAGAGTACTCTTTTGAAATTCATCTGATAAATAAGATAGGATCACAAAGGAAGCTATGATACTGACAGTTATCAAAAATATTAAAAAAAGCAAATCTGTGATATAGTAGTAAATGTGGTTCTTTTACTGCACTAAATAACCACAGTTAGTAGTGGGTCTAATAACTAATTTCAAAATTTGTATAAATAATATTTTGATATATCTACAACAACTATGATGTGATCTGTGAAAATATTTGCAATTTCTGTGAATGGCCAAGTAAGTCACAGGTACTTGTTGCCTTTATTTGTAATTGAAGGATATGGACAGTTACAGTTAGATGTCAGTGAAAATGAAGTGTAGGTGTTTTCGTGTCTAAGTTTAGAGACCCTTGAATTCTCTCCTTAGAACCCAGATTAAAGCTAAGATCAAGGGGGAAAGACAGAACTTCCTCTACTGCAGTCTCAAGTGATTATGACCTGGGATTGTGATGGAAGCAGGGAGAAGGGAAGATTACCTATCTCAGGGAGTCAGGAAACTCTGTGAGGGAGGTGGCATTTGGGCAGAAGGATAGCGTTCCCCAGGAATGGAAGTGGGGAGGGGATTGAAGAAGAGGCGTGGTGGGTTAGGGGTCCTCCTCCAACAAAATCCCTTATTTCTCAGTCTTATAGCTTCCCCTTACTGTGTGAGCTAGCATAGTGACACTTCTAGGTGGGGCCTGCCGGTACACAGCCCATGGGCTGCCCCTCCCTAATCCCATGCCCAGGGCAGACATAACTAATCAATCAGATTTCTAAACATAAATGTGGCCCCAGAGACTTTCTTGAGATTCAAATAGCCATTGCCAATTCTTGGGTATTTTGAGATCAGACATATTTGCCGTTTCAGTGCTAAGTGCAAAAGTGTCCCAAACAATGTTATTTAGAAGGATGACAGTTTATAAGGTCATGAACTGAATACCGAGCTCCAGGTATGCTGAGTTCCTGAGCAGTCAAGTTTGCTTAGTCTTATTGTGTTTCCTCCATTCGTGATACTTTTGTACAATCAAGTGAATGCAGATTGCTCTCAACAGGGCTACTGTGTGGTTGTTCAGGTTGTGAACTGACCAAGTGTGTTAGGTTTGAGGGGAGATTGGGCTGAAATCTAGCCTGCACTGCTGGTGCAGAGCTGAGTTTACCTGCAGGGCCCTTTTAATGCCTTTAAATTTCCTCTAACGCACCTTGTATGCCAATAGGAATTTTAGGTCTTGGCCAAGATTTTTCTTTAATTCTCTGAAAAGTTTGTATTCTTTTTCTAGTTCCATCCTCTTCCTCTGCCTGGGCAAAGTAAAGACCCCCTCCTTGGTCACTAAAGAACTCAGAAGCACCTAGGCTGCTGGAGGAAGCCATTTAAACCTTCCTTATAAAACTCTGCTTTTTTTGTCCTATCAACAAAATATCCCACATTATCCTATAACCATGTTCACCCAAACTTAAGTCATTTCTATTCCACGTTGTGTTTTTTCTCATTTCAACTCGCCACTTCTGCTATTATTTACTTAGTATTTTTTTCAAATTACTTTTAAAACTTAAATTAGCATACACAATAAGAAAACTCTAATTTGAAACTGTAAATAAAAAATAGAAATTAATTGCTGTAAATAGGAAGTAGCCGTGAAAGTAAGTACTATGCTATGAAAACCAAATACTGACATTCAGTTCTAGTTAAATACTGTTATCTGAAGGCTCTGAGCTCAAGGCCCATCCTCTATTAGTTAGAGGAAGAAATGATGAGTATTACAGAAGTTTTAAGTACCCATTTGTACCAATCTGAGGCTTTCTCTTCAGAAGAACTGATAGAAAATTAAAGAGGAAAGCTTTTTCTCTGTGTTTTTTAATTTAGTAGTATTTGATGTCCTGTCCAGAAGGTCCATGCTCCACACGGTGGGAAATGGTGGCTTAGTGCAACCTTGTCTTATAAAGTAAATCAGATGGAGGAGGTATCTGTTTTCATGGGATTAAAGAATAATCTCATTTCACAAAAAGGGGGGGGGATGATTTATGCCAGCCAAATCATTCAAATGTGGATTAGCACTTTGCAGATTTCATCACCTCAATCCAATTGTTATTTCCAGAGCCTGATTTGAATGAGTCTTGAAGAAGCAGCTGGCATGGTTGGGGGTGGGGATGCTCATTACCAAGGCAGTCCTTCGTCCCCATCTAATCCTCATGTGTGTCCACAGGATCAAGCCGAGCCCCGCCTCACAATCGGCCCCATGGGTGCAATATGTCAGTTGCCAGGTCCCCCAGGACCAAGTCATTTGCAGAGGAAACAGCATAACATATAGTTTTGGTCATTTATGGAATATGTTCCCATGGTTTTGTCACCACAATCTCCTAGGCTACTTTCCCACCGTCCTTTTGTTGTTCAAGCAGGGGATTCTGTTGGCCTACAGCAGGGTTTCTGAGCCTCAGTGTGACTGACATTTTAGGCAGGAGGATTCTTTGCTGGGGGAGAGGAGGAGCTGTCCTGTGCATTGTAGGATGTTTAGCAGCATCTTTGGTTCTCACCCACTAGACACCAGTAGCACCTCTCCCCTCCCCATCCCATGTGACACCAAAATGTCTCTAGACATTGCCAAATGTTCTCTAGGGGGCAAATCCACCCACCCATCCCTGCTGAGAATCACTAGCCTAAAGACATGAAATTTCTTGGTAAACTGTGGGAATTAAACAGAACCAAGCACTTCCGTGGTCTCTTCCTTCTTAAGATGCTTCCTGTTCCCCTTTGATGCTACCTAGTCGCTGCATGGGCACTGCTGGTGCGTGGGTAACGGCTGGTGAGGAGACATGGTGTTGTCTTGTTTACTCCTGCTCATATGCCACTGCCCTTTCTTTAGGGCTAGCACATGATGCAGCCCATGGCTGATATTAACACTCTGCTTGTGGGATGAACGAATCGGACAGGCCACAGGAGCCATTTTCAGTACTCAAGTCAGTAATGCTGTTTGAAGATTCAACATTACATTGCCTACAAGAGACGCACTTTAGCTTTAAGGAGACACGTAGGCTTAGAGTGAAGGGATGGAAAAAGATATTCCAAGCAAATGGTAACCAAAGAAAGCAGGGGTATCTATTCTTATATCAGACAAAATAGACTTTAAGCTAAAAATGGTCATAAGAGACAAAGAGATCATTATATAGTGATAAAGGGGTCAGTTTATCAAGAAGATATAACAATTGTAAATATTTAAGCATCTAGTGTCAGAGCATCTAAATATATAAAGCACATACTAACAGAACTAAAAAGAGAAATATACAGCAATGCAATAATAGTTGGGGACTTAATACCCCATTCTCAACAATGGATAGATCATCCAGACAGAAAATCAATAAGGAAACAGGAAATTTGAACACTTTAGACCAAATGGACCTAGCAGACATATAGAGAACATTCCATCCAAAGCAGCAGAATATACATTCTTCTCAAGCACACAAGGAATATTTTCAAAGATAGATCATATGTTAAGCCACAAAGCAAGTCTCAAAAAATTCAAGAAAGAAATTATATATCTTTTCTGACCACAATGGTATAAAACTAGAAATCAATAACAGGAGGAAATCTGGAACATTCACAATTTTGTGGAAATTAAACAACACACTCCTGAACAACCGTTGGATCAAAGAAGTCAAAAGGGAAATAAAATATATTGAGACACTTGAAAATGGAAAGCATACCAAAACTTAGGGATGCAGCAAGAGCAGTTCTAAGAGGAAAGTTTATAGCTCTAAACACATATATCAAGTAAAAAGATCTCAAAGAAACAACCTAACATTACACCTCAAGGGACTAGAAAAAGAAAAACAAACTAAGCCCAAAGTTAGCAGAAGGAAGGAAATAATAAAGATTAAAGCAGAAATAAATGAAAGAGAGAATAGAAAAACAATAGAAAAGATTAGAGTTGGTTCTTTGAAAAGAAAAACAAACTTGACAAACCTTTAGCTAGACTAATCAAGAGAAAAAGAGAATTCAAATAAATAAAATTGTAAATGAAAGAGGACACTGATTATTACAACTGATACCACAGAAAGGATCATAAGAGACAACTAGGAGCAATTATATGCTAACGTATTGGACAACGTAGGAGAAATGGATAAATTCCTAGAAACACACAACCTACCAAAAGTGAATCATGAAGAAATAGAAAATCCAAACAGACCATTACTGAATAAGGAGATTGAATCAGTAATCGAAAACTTTCCAACAAAGAAGACTTCAGGACCAGATGGCTTCACTGGTGATTCTACCAAACATTTAAAGAAAAATTCATGCCAGTCATTCTCAAACTCTTGCAAAAAATTGAAGAGGAGGGAACACTCCCAAACTCATTTTACAGGGCCAATATTACTCTGATACCAAAGCCAGATAAGGACACTACAAGAAAAGAAAACTCTGGACCAATATCCCCGATGAATATAGATGCAGAAATTCTTAACCAACTAGCAAACTGAATTCAACAGGGCATTAAAAGGATTATACACCATGGTCAAGTGGGATTCATCCCTGGGATGCAAGGACAGTTCAACTTATGCAAATCAATAAATATGATACATCACGTTAATAGAATGAAAGATAAAATTCATATGATCATCTCAATAAATGCAAAAAAAAAGCATTTGACAAAACTCAACATCCTTTTATGATAAAAACTCTCAACAAATTGGGTATAGAAAAAACGTACCTCAACATGATAAAGGCCATATATGACAAGCCCACAGCTAACATGCTCAATAGTGAAAGGTCGAAAGCTTTTCCTCTAAGATCAGGAACAAGACAACTGTGCCCACTCTCACTGCTCCTATTCAACGTTGTACTGGAAGTCCTAGCCAGAGCAATCATTGCAGGAAAAAGAAATAAAAGGCATCAGAATTGGGAAAAAAAGGAGTAAAATAGTCTCTGTTTGCAGATGACATGATTTTATATATGGAAAACCCTAAAGACTCTACCAAAAAACTGCTAGAACTAATCAATGAATTCAGTAAAATTGCAGGATACAAAATCAACATACAAAAATTTGTTATATTTCTATACACTAATAGCAAACTATCTGAAAAAGAAAGGAAACAGTCCCATTCCTAATAGTATAAAAAACAATAAAATACTTAAGGATAAATTTAACCAAGGAGGTGAGAGATTTCTACAATGAAAACTATAAGATATTGATGAAAAAAGTTGAAGACAAAAATAAATGGAAAGATAGCTCATATTCGTGGATCAGAAGAATTAATATTGTTAAAATGTCCATACTATCTAAAGATATCTATAGATTCAATGCAATGCAATGCAAAGATTCCAATGGCATTTTCAACATGAATAGAAAAAACAATCCTAAAATCTGTATGGAACCACAAAAGACCCTGAATAGCCAAAGTAATCCTGAGAAAGAACAGCAAAGCTGGAGGCATTATACTTCCTGATTTCAAACAATACTACAAAGCTATAGCAATCAAAATAATAGGGTACTGGCATAAAAACAGACACATAGACCAATGGAACAGAATCAAGAGCCCAGAAGAAAACTCATACACATATATATGGTCAACTAATATTTGACAAGGGAACCATCAATGGGGAAAAGATAGTCTCTTTGATAAATGGTGTTGGGAAAACTGGATATCCACATGCAAAAGAAAGAAACTGGACCTCTATTTTACACCACTTATAAAAATTAACTCAAAATGGATTAAATGCTTTAATGTAAGGCCTGAAACCGTAAAACTCCTAGAAGAAAACATAGGGGAAAAGCTCCTTGACACTGGTCTCGTCACTGACTTTTTGGATTTGACACCAAAAGCACAAGCAACAAAAACAAAAATAAACAATTGGGACTACATCAAACTAAAAAGCTTTTTCACAGCAAAAGAAATAATCAACAAAATGAAAAAGGAACCTATAGGATTGGATAAAATATTTGCAAATCATATCTGGTCAGGGGTTATCCAAAATATATAAGAAACAGAGCTCAATAGCAAAGTAACAAATAATCCAGTTGAAAAATGAGCAAAGGACCTGAATAGATATTTTTCCAAAGAAGACATACAAATGGCCAACAGGCACATGAAAAGGTACCCAACATCACTAATCATTAGGGAAATGCAAATCAAAGCAACAATGAGATATCGCCTCACGCCTATTAGAATGGCTATTACCAAAAGACAAGAGATAAGTGCTGGCGAGGATGTGGAGAAAAGAGAACCCTTGTACGCTGTTGGTGGGAATGTAAATTGGTACAGCCACTATGGAAAACCAATATGGAGGTTCTTCAAAAAATTAAAAATAGAACTATTATGTGATCCAGCAATCATACTTCTGGGTATATATCCAAAGAAATTAAAATTATAATCTTGAAGAGATGTCTGCACCCCTATGTTCATTGCAGCATTATTTACAATAACTAAGACATGGAAACAACCTACATGTTCATTTATGGATGAATGGATAAAGAAAATATGGTATTTATACATAATGGAATACAATTTAGCCATAAAAAAGATAAAAATCCTGCCATTTGCAACAATGTTGATGAACCTCTAGAGTATTATGCTTAGTGAAATGAGACAGATGGAGAAAGACAAATACTGTATGCTCTCACTTATATGTGAAATCTAATAAAAAAGATGAACTCATAGAAAGAGTAAATTGGTGGTTCCCAGGGGCAGGAGGGTGGGGGAAATAGGTAAAGGTGGTCAAAGGGTACAAACTTCCAGGTATAAGATAAATAAGTTCTGGGGATCTAATATACAGGATGCGGACTATAGTTAACAATACTGTATTGTATACTTGAAAGTTGCTAAGAAGGTAGATCTTAAAAGTTTTTACCACGCACACATACACATACACAATGGTAACTATGTGAGGTGATGGAGGTGTTAACTAACCTTACTGTAGTAATCATTTCACAATCTATACGGATATCAAATCATCACGTTGTACACCTTAAACTCACACAGTATGTCAATTATATCTCAATAAAACTGGAAAAAACAAACTTTTAGTATTATTTTTAAAAAGTGTGTAGGGCCGGCCCGGTGGCTTAGCGGTTAGGTGCGCGTGCTCCACTACTGGCGGCCCGGGTTCGGATCCTGGCCGCGCACCGACGCACTGCTTCTCTGGCCATGCTGAGGCCTCGTCCCACATACAGCAACTAGAAGGATGTGCAGCTATGACATACAACTATCTACTGGAGGGCTTTGGGGAAAAAAAAAGGAGGAGGATTGGCAATAGATGTTAGCTCAGAGCCGGTCTTCCTCAGCAAAAAAAATAGGAGGATTAGCACGGATGTTAGCTCAGGGCTGATCTCCCTCACAAAAAAAAAAAAAAAAAAAAACTGTGTAAGGAAGGAGTTTTGCAATGGAATGTGGGGTGGGTTGATGGTACAAGAAGTAGCTCTTCTAATAAACCAAGAATGAGATGATGGAGATTCAGGTGGTGTTATATCATCGCTGGTTACTCTGGGTAAGGCAACGTGGTCCAGTTTTACATCTTTCCATTTGATCATTATGACAACCTTATTAGGCAAGTGTTATTATCCCAATTTTCTACATGAAAACACTGAGGGTAGATAGGTTAAGTCAAACAGGTCCATTCTTCATCACCAAGAAGCTGTGTGACTTTTTCAAGGCCACACCACTTTCCATTCCCTGTTTTCCTCATTTCTGAAATTAAGGAACTAGACCAGTTGTTGTGAGCTCTAAAACTCTGCCACAAACTGGGTGGCTTAAGATAGCAGAATTGTATTCTTTTACAGTTCTGGAGGCCGGAAGTCCAAAGGTGTCGGCAGGCTCTAGGGGAGGATCCTGCCTCGCCGCCTCTAGCTGCTGGTGGCTCCAGGCGTTCCTTAGCTTGTGATTGCATCCCTTCAGTCTCTGCCTCCGTCTGTACACGGCCTTCTCCTCCTCCTGAGAGGAGAAGGAGTGTCTTCTCCTCTCAGTCTCTTATGAGGATACTTACTGGATTTAGGGCCCACCTGGATAATCCATGAGGATCTCATCTTGAGACTCTCAATTACAACTTCAAAGACTCTTTCTCCAGATAAAGTCACATTCCCAAGTTCCGGGGGGGTAGGACATGGACATATCTTTTGGGGGCTACCATTCAACCCACTACACTGGGTTTCTATTTCCCCATTGACAAAGGAAGAAACTCAGTGACACTGACAATTCTAGCCAGTTCTAAAATGTTGTCACTCTCTCCCCTGCATCACGATGGTGGCAGTGAGAAAGATGAGAGAGAAATAAATCTGAGAGACACTGAGATGGAAGAAAGGACCTGTCAGTCGTGGCTTTTATAGTCACCCAGTCTCACTGACTGCCCTGGAGTGCCCGACCCAAAGCCGAGTCACCCGCCTGCCCACTTACCTTCTGTGCCCATGGCACAAGGGTTTCTTAGAAAAGCTACTCTGGACCTGCTTTGACACATAGCTCACCCCAAAACCTGCGAATTCTTCCCAGGTTTTCACCTCTGTTTCCCAATGGGCTGCCCCCTCCAAAATAAACCACGTTATCATTCAATAAAGGCCTGCTGACATCCTCAAATTTGCATACCCCAGATGAGGCTGCAAAGCCATTTATCTCTCGAGAGCAGCCTGCTGTCGTCCCTTTTATTTTTTTATGGCATTGTCCTTAAATGGCTGATTAGTTTGGGGTGATTTATAAATGCTTCAAGCTTGGCAGTTTCCTCCTTAATGATTGGACAGATTTGTGCCTGGCTTTAAGCAGCCTTGGTTTTTTTTTTTAATTAATTTAGCATGTTCTCCCACCACCCACCACCCTCCACCCCACCACCCCAATTCCCAGTTGGCCTCAGTCTAAGTCAGCTTAATCTTTCACCAAATTTTTCCAAGGTTTTAAAATTGCCTGTCTTTGGCCATTTATTTTTTGGAAAGGCAGAAAACCAAGTACAAATAGATTATTCTTCTCATTCCCTTCCTATTCAGGCACAAGAAAGAATTGCACTGACCCGGGATCAGTTATTTATCCTTTCTGGGCCTTGGTTTACTCATTGGAAAATGGGAAAATGCAGAATCTTGTTCTACCTCAGGGATTGTTTGAGAATGGAATTAGCTAATGTTAGGAAACTGCTTAGCACTATTGCCTGTTCACAGCCCTTGATAAATGCTGGCTGCAGTTTTTACTGTTATGGTGATATGGCGAGAGGCAAGCGTGAAAACTGAGGACACTTGGCGCTTTATGCTCTTAAACCCCCTTTGATCTACTCACAATTATTCATGCTTGACCTCTTCACAATGAAGCTATCTATGGTGGGTCCAGCTTCCCA
This sequence comes from Diceros bicornis minor, assembly GCF_020826845.1. Classification (NCBI taxonomy): domain Eukaryota; kingdom Metazoa; phylum Chordata; class Mammalia; order Perissodactyla; family Rhinocerotidae; genus Diceros; species Diceros bicornis. The sequence goes on along the minus strand of NC_080741.1, from coordinate 81,044,937 downwards.
CCCTTCTGTGATGATACACCCTCACGTGTTAACTAGCTCCTTTATATTTTGCTTTGTTCTATTTTTAATTTAATTTTTAGTCTTACTAAAGTAATATATGTACCAAAAATCACTTTCCCATTCCTGGCTTTCTTTTTCCAGAGGCAAACCACTTTAATTTCTTTTAGCTGTTTCTTATGATGGTTACTTCTATATTTTTAAGAAATATACTCATATTACTATTTCTTGACTTAGATATTTTAGATTATTTATAGGCTTCCTAAAATGGAAGATGATAGATTCAATTTCTTCTATATCCTCCCACAGAGACACAGACTTACACACAAAATTCCCCTTTCCACATTCTTCTGTTCTTGTTTGTTTGTCTTTTTTTTAATAAGAACATTCTTTTTTTTTTTTTTTCCCCCAAAGCCCCAGTAGATAGTTGTACGTCATAGTTGCACGTCCTTCTAGTTGCTGTATGTGGGACGCGGCCTCAGCGTGGCCGGAGAAGTGGTGCGTCGGTGCGCACCCGAGATCCGAACCCTGGGCCGCCAGCAGCGGAGCACGCACTTAACCGCTAAGCCACGGGGAATGCCCTCCATTATTGTTATATCATAAGTTTGGCCAATTTTTTCAGAAGTGGGTGGCCAGCTTCTTTTCCCTAGTCTGTCTAGTCTGGAAGCTCTGCTGAAACCTGTCCACCATGGGTGACCCGGCTGGTACTTGAAATACCAGTGGCATAGCTTTCTCCATCACAGTATCTAGTTTGCAGGTTTCTATGCTGTTGATAAGTCTAATGGTAAGTCCTGATCTTTTGTGGGTGATATGGTATGTATATTTGCCTCTCAGGACGTCGTTAGTTCTCTGGTCATAGTGTTCTGAAATGTCTTAATGATTAAGGTGAAGTTTTAACCAATTGCTTGCTCTGGGCATCCACTGGGCCCTTTCATTCTAAAAACTCATTTCCTGCTGCTCTTGTACGTTTTTTTTTTGTTTTACATCATTGATGAATTCCTTTCCTTTATTTTCTGTGTTTACTACTTCTGAGCCTCCCATTTTGGACTCTTTGGATTGAATCTTTAATTTTATCTCTTCTCTTCTACTTCCTACATGTTTTGTCTTTGTGTTATACTTTCTGAGAGATTTTTCTCAACTGATTCTACCGTTTCTTGAACTGATTTTATTCCACTCTCATATTTTAAATTTCTAGATGCTCTTTGTTATTCTCAAAATCTTTCCTTTGATAGAATTCTGTTTTTGTTTCATGGATGTAATATCTTGTTTATCTTTCTAAGCATTATGATTATGGTATTTGAAGTTTTATTCTGTTCCGTGTACTATCTTTTTTTTCTTCTGAGCTGTACCCCAAACTCACCCCAATCAATTTCTTTTGGTTTTGAGCTTTCATTGGAGAAGATATATTCAAGTATCTGCTTGTCTTGGCTTGCCCATTCATATTTTAAGAAGCAGGGAAAAACCTGCTTGAAAGTTGAGTGTGTGTATTTGGGGTATGTGTGTATGTGTTTGAAGTGCGTGTGCCTGTGTGAGATATGTGTGCAGTGTTTGGTGTTTGTGGTGTGTGTATATGATATGTGTGTATGTGTTTATGTGTTTGGGGTGTGTGTGTTTGGGACATGTATGTATATATGTCTTTGAGGTTTGTATGCGTTTGGGATATGTGTGCATGTGTGTATATATGTCTTTGGGGTATGTGTGAGAGTGGAGGATGTGTTTGTATTTGTGTGTGTTTGGGGTATGTGCATCTGGAGGTGTGTGGTATGTACACGCATGTGTGTTTGCAGTGTGTATGTTTGGTGGGAGAAGACTGGTGGCTTCCCTGTAAGGTAAGCAGGCACATTCCAGACATTTTGTCATGATATTCTTTAAATCTCAGTGCCTGCAGGTTTTTTCTCTTGGATCAGTTTCTCAACCTAGGAATCTTTCATTTCCTGCTTTGGGAAGTTTAAGCTCAGCTCCCAGGATGACTCTAGGAGCCGACAGAAGGGACAAGGGTCTTGCTATTGGTATGCAGACTTTTACTGCATCCCCATTTTTTCTTTGATTCCTCACCTGAATCTTCGATGTGCCTTGAGTTTTCATGTTTGGAAAACGTGTCTGGTTTGATATCTCCAGATATAAAGATCCCACTAACTCTTGGGGTCAGGGTGGGTCCTAACCTAGCCCTGAGGTGTTGGGGGAGATCCCCTGGTGGTTTAGCTACTCCTTTCATGGACTTGGAGCTAATTCTCCTCTTTTTAGTCTTATCCTTTGCCCTTCCTTTAGAGAGATATGATGCCTCCAATTCCTGAATCTTTCTGGAGTTCAGCATCACAAACTGGCATCTTTGTTGCCTCCACCCACCACCCACCACCCACACACATTTAGGTCCCAGCATTCTGTGTTCAGAATAGCTTTGCTGAAGTCTTTCAACTACTGGCATCTTATCTCCTGTTCTCTTTATCCTGTGAGTTTATACCTTTTTGTACCTTTAAAGTATTTAATGGGATTTTTGGAAGGAAGCAGAAATAACTGTGTGTGTTCAATCAGTCAATGCTTTCCAGAAGCCTCGGTTACTCTTTGCTAACTTATCATAAGTTTCCTACATCTCTAAGGATTGTGATGGAAAGTGAGAGTGACTAATATATATTTATATATATATATATATATTTTTTTTTTGCTAGCTTCTGTGCATTATAGGAGAGCTGTACTGATTTGTTTCTTTAAACGTACATTTATCGAGCACCTACCAGGGCCAGCCCCATGGCTTAGCGGTTAGGTGCGTGCGCTCCGCTGCTGGCAGCCCGGGTTTGGATCCTGGGTGCGCACCGACGCACCGCTTCTCTGGCCATGCTGAGGCCGCGTCCCACATGCAGTGAATAGAAGGATGTGCAGCTATGACATACAACTATCTACTGGGGCTTTGGGGGAAAAAAAGATAAATAAATAAAATTATTGAGCACCTACCATATGGCCAGGCATTGTTTTAAGTGGAGGAGGGTATGCATAGGCTAACAGACAGCATCTCTGCTTTGGGGGTTTGTATTATAGGCAGTGTGAGATGCTAGAAACAGCAAAGGCAACATTGTCAGGTGGTCTTAAGTCCTATGTGGGAAGTAAAATAGGTGAATGCTGGAAAGTTACAAGGGGACTAGCTTAGATTGGGAATCAGGGCAGGCCTCCCTGGAAAGAGGACATTTAAACTGACCTCTGGGTGACCAGAAGGAGCCAGCTCTGCCAAGGCTGGGGGAAAGGGCAGTGTCAACACTGGGCGTAGCCAGAGCAAAAGTCCCGAGGTGGACACTGATGGCTTGGAGAAGCATACAGAAGGATGGATGGGCGAGGCTCTGAGAGCTACCGGGAGAGCAGTGTCGAAGAGGTTGGAGGCTCAGCAGGATGAGACCGTGTTGGCCTCTGGACCCAGTGAGGTGTCTGAATCTTATCCAAAGTGCCACGGGAAGCCTTTGGCAAGTTTTGATTTTGGTGAGGGGAGAGGAGGGGAGGGAGCATGATTTGATTGCAGCTCTTATAAACTCACTCTGGATGCTCACTTTGCATCAGAGTGGAGAACAGGAGTCTGGAATGGAATCCATAAGGCCGGTAGGAAGCTGTTTCAGTAACTTAGGGAGAGGTGCTGATGGCTAGAGTGGATGGTGGGGAGGGGGCAGAGATGGGATTTGTTCTGGCAGCAGAGAAGGTAGTACTTACAGATGGACTGGATGTGGAAAGAGAATGATCAAGGATGATGTCGGGAACTTTTTATTATAGTATAAGCTACACACAGAAAACCACACGCATCATCAGTGATGAATTTTTACCAAGTGAATACGTTCACGTAAGCACCACGCAGATCAAGACGTGGAGTCTCACCAGCACTCCAGTGTGTGTTAATTTTTAGATGTCTTTTCAATACCCAAGTAGAGCTATTAAGTACATGTCTGGAGGACAGGGTACAGGTAAGTTTGGGAGCTATTGGGTGTGTAAATGATATTTAAAGCCATGAGACTAGATGAAATTAACTAAAAAAGAAATTATGGTAGAACCCAGAAGGTTTCCCCCTGCCACACTATGGGTGGTGTAGACAGTGAGATGGGAGCCCGGGGGGCAGAATCACATTAGGACACTGAGCAGCAGCTGTCAGGTAGGAGAAACGGGGGACTATGGCGGGCTGGAAGTTAAGAGAGGGTTACAAGGAGAGCATGATCAGATATGCTGAAAGGTGCTGAGAGATTGGGGTAAATGAGGTCAGAGATGTGCTCTCTGCCCTGGTTAGCATGAGGGTCCCCAGTGACCCTGAGGAGTAGTTTCACTTGTGGGGATGGATGTCCAGCTGGAGTCAGTGAAGAAGGAATCAGGATGTGAGGAAGTAGAAACAGCAGGATGACACAGAATGAGATGGCTTATGCGAAGGGGAGCAGAGAAATGCTCTGGTGTCTGCAGCGGGTGCTGGGATTAGGCAGGAGGATTTTTTTAAAGAATGGAGATGCTCTTCAAGTTTATGTGCTCTTGGGAATGATCCAGTAGCAGGGAGATGTTGATGACACAGGAAAGAGTGGGTCTAAGCCGTAACGAAGGGGGAGGGTCCAGAGCACAAGTTACATTTCCCTGATTAGAACAGAAATTGTAAGCAGAGAGGGCATCTACATGCAGGTCAGGTGGTGGATGTGGCAGTGGAGTTGCTGTCTTACTGCCTCCACGTTCTTCCTGAAGTGTTAGGCAAGCACATCGGCTGGGAGGGAGCAGAGAGGAGAGGGGTGTGGGGGTTTGAGGAAGGAGAAGAAGGTATGAAAGAGACGTCGAGAAACTAGAGAAGTAAACATACCAGAGAGGTGCAGTTGGCCTGGAAGTTCTCAGTGCCCAACTAAGATTTGCATGCATGAGTCTCAAAGGAGACCAGTCCTCACGGTGCTAACTTTGTTTCCTGCCATGTTCAAATGCTTGGGTGCCAGCGTGGAATAGGCGAGTGGAATACCATCAATGACATCACTGAGTCCCGCAACAGCTCTACAGGGGGTGAGGTAAGCTGCCCCAAGACACAGAGTTTATCAGTGGTGGAGCTGGAGCCAGGCTCCTCTGACTCTACAAGCACTGTCCTGCTGTCCTGTAGAGCCGCTGTCATGGTGGGGAGACAGACAGCAAGCTGAGACAGAGGAAAGAGACTTCCTTAAGTTAAGTGCTTTTTTTTTTTTGCTGAGGAAGATTCGCTCTGAGCTAACATCTGTTGCCAATCTTACTCCTTTTTTGCTTGAGGAAGATTAGCCCTGAGCTAACATCTGTGCTAGTCTCCCTCTACTTTATTAATGGGACACCACCAAAGCATGGCTGGTGAGTGGAGTAGGTCTGCATTCGGGATCTGAACCCATGAACCTGGGCCACTGAAGCGGAGCACATGGAACTTTAACCATTCAGCCATGGGGCCAGGCCCTACTTTTTTTTAACGCATTTCTCCACTCCAAGCAAGCGTTGCACCAAGGGCCGCAGATGCCAGTGGGAAGTGGGGAGTGGCCAAGACACCCAGGCAGCTGCTGGGGACCATCGACCACTTGAAACCTCACTGAGGCCATCCAGCAACTGACACAAGACTCCTGACTGGCTTGCCAAAATCGATACTAAACCTCTTAATCTCAGGTTTGTGTGCGTGATGTGCAATAAACTAATCACAGAGACATGGGTGCTTGGAGATGGAGAAAGATTTATTCGAATTGGCCAACCAAAACAAGAAGGCGGGAGGATAGGTGCTCTCCAATCCGCCTTCGCTTTTTGGTTTTTAATCTGAGAAAGGGGGCCGGCCCTGTGGCTTAGCGGTTAAGTGCACGTGCTCCACTATTGGTGGCCCGCGTTCGGATCCTGGGCGCACACTGACGCACCGCTTCTCTGGCCATGCTGAGGCCGCGTCCCACATACAGCAACTAGAAGGATATGCAACTATGACATACAACTATCTGCTGGGGCTTTGGGGGAGGAAAAAAAAAGGAGGAGGATTGGCAATAGATGTTAGCTCAGAGTCGGTCTTCCTCAGCAAAAAAGAGGAGGATTAGCATAGATGTTAGCTCAGGGCTGATCTTCCTCACAAAAAAAAAAATAATAAAATAAGTAAAATAAATAATCTGAGAAAGGGCCCTCTTGATTTCCAGCAGGAAGCAAAACCTAGTGGAACAGGTTTGGGAAGCCAAACTGATCTCTAGCTCCTTCTAGGTCTGATTGTCAAAGAATACCATCTTCAGTTTGCTTCCATTTGCAAAGGATCAGTTTGCCAAGCACATCCTAACACGTGATTTGGGGATCATTCAACGTGCTGTGTCATCTCCTTGTGTTATCTTCTGGATTGATGGGAACAGTAGAGAATTCAATCTATCAGGGTAGCAGGCAACTCTGGGACCCAAGTCACATCCCCTCAGCCTGCCTCTGGTTTCGGCCAAAGCCAGAGGGGCTGTTCCCAGCAAGTTCAAATGCACCTTGAGCCACCAGTGTCCCACCTCAAGTGTACCCATCTCTCTGCATTCTGCCCCAGGGGAGGTCACTCAGCAGGCACATGTACCACCCAGAAGTGTGTGTGTGTGTTAATGACCCTGCAGCCAACCTTCAACCAAAGGCGGATGGCTTCTGGAATGTCCCAGCCCTCCCGCCTTTCCAGACACCTCTGGGAGACATGCCATCTGCTCAGGAGGTCCCAGGGGAATAGAGCCCCCAATGCTCTATTGTGACAACTCGCCCATACATTAGCTTTCTCTTACCCCCTGTCTTTCTCACTCTGCATGCCCTCTCTCCTGTTTTCTGGGGTTGCCTCCCAAATAAACCACCTGTCCCCAAGACCTTGTCCCAGCCTCTTCATTCAAGGAAACTTAAGAATGTCACTGACTTGGATAATGATTCCTTTAAGATGGCTCCCACCAAACTGAAAACATTTCTAGATGAGGGAGCTGAATTCGACAAGGGACAGACTGAGCAGAAAGAAAAACACAAGCTGCAGTGTAGCACAGTGTTAAGAACTGGAGCTTTGGAGTCAGACAGACCTGGGGTTCAGTGGACTCTGCCACCTCTAGACGTGACATTAGACAAATTACTTAACCTCTCTGAGCCTCCTTTCCACATCTTTAATATGGGCATGATAGTGTTCCCTAATGGAGACACACATAAGAAACCTGGGGTGCTTGTTAAAGACGCAGATTCCCAGGCTCCCCTCTCACGGAGTCTGAGTGACTAGCTCTGTCTCCTCCGCCTACGTCACCTGAGATTCTGTTGCAGGTCGTCTGCCCACTGCGCTGTGAGCAATGGTGTCCTGGAAGCTGATGAAATGGTAGAGCATTTGCAGAGCACAGCGCGTGGGGGAAGGGGCAGAACCTGCTTTGCCACCTACTAAGGACTCAATAAATGTTAGCGGTGAGGATGATAATGCTGGTTTATAACTGTTCCTAAGGCACCACTTGGCTCACTATGCTAAGCCTGTCTGTCACCTGCAACCTTCCTTCTCCGGAAAAGGCACAGGAATTGGAAGAGCAGACAGTGTCAGTGGCAGCCACTCAAGGAGAGAACAGATACCCGGGCGAGCCGGGGCGGCCAGTTCCCAGGCTTCCGTGCCTGCAGGCAAAACGAGAATATCAGGATTTACCTGAGGGGAGGAAGCTACTGCTGTTTGCTGTTGGTTCCTGAGCATCCCGGGAAGGGGGTGCCGTGTGTCTTACCCACCAGCCCTGGTGGGGGCAACACCTCTCTCCCCGAGATGTGCTGGGAGTTGCTCTTAGCACAATATTTATCTCACCATATAAACCAATCTAGCTGGTTAGAAAAACAAGTTTTATTGCATTCTTAGGCAGTGCACTTAGCTGGCCGGTCTCCTATAAAGCCATCTGTGTCTGATGATAGAAATAACTTATCAGCATAAAGGCTGGGTAAATTGAATTAAGAAATCGCTATGTGCTGAGAAAGTGGACAGAATACATTAAGAAATGGAAAAAAGGAGACCAAAAAAAAAAAAATCAGGGAGGGAGAATGGACTGGCAGCAGAGCCCCGCTGCAGAGCTGGACTGCCTGAGTTCAAATCCCAGCTCCTCTACTTTACTAGCTGTGTGCCCAGGGCAAGTCACTTGACTTCCCTGTGCCTCAGTTTACACACAAAGTGGGGAATTCAATGAGGGAATACATGTATTACCGAAGTCCTTAGAACAGTGCTTGCAAATAGTAAGAGTCTAGTAATATCAAGTTATAGGAGAACTATGGAGAAGTTGGGCTGTGGGCTCCTTAGGGCCAGGACTAGGGTGAGGGGTGTGAGGTACTCACCTGAAGTACAAAATTTAAGGGAGTGCCGAAAAGCTCAGTAATCAAAGTAAATAGTACTTTAATACAATATTTTTAAAACATCAAAATCCATGATGAACAAAGTATCAAATGTTTAAATAAAGACAGGATGTGACCCTGGAATTATACCACCTTGCCTCACTTGCCTTACCCTAATCCTGGCCCTGAACTTCCAATAAAACTTTATTTACAAAAACAAGTGGCCAACACAAGACTCATAGTTGGATGCTTTGGTTTTTTTAAAGGATTGTGTTGAAATCATATTTATCCTTATTACTGGGCTTTTTGGCACTCCCTTAAATTTTGTACCCTGGGTGTCTGCCTCGCCTGCCTCACCCTAATCCCAGCCCTGGATGTTTTCTTTAAGAATCTCTGAGAAATTCTAAATCATAACTAAATTCAGAACACTTAGGAGCAAACAGGAATATCCCCCTTAGCTGGAGGATGAGAATATTAATCCATGACATGCATGTGACACTCTGGGGGTTGTGAGAGGCTGTGGGAACTGCTCCAAGTTCACCTTAAGGCTAAACTCCTAGCCCAGAAAGAAAAAAAAAAAAAAAATCTGATTTCACATACTCTCCTTCCGCCCACAAAGTATATTTTTGAAATTAAATTAGATGCAGAGGGAAAGGAAGGGCAAAGACAGGGAGAAGGTTGGATGAAAAATTCCAGGACCAAGGGTTGCTGCCTTTTTCTTTGTTGTTTTAACCTTCCTGGTGCTCTCTAAAAGGAGGCATTTGTCAGCAGCACTATCAACTTTAGTGCCCTCTGTGTTTATAGCTTTGGATTTAATAGGAAGGACATAAACATATACTTTTCATCCATTTTCACTGTTACTCGTATAGCTCGACAACAGCTAGGATTATCATAACCCTTTGGAGGGAGCTATTATGGGGTCCGAGGTTTATCCCTGTCCTCGCAGAGCCATAAAGACTGCACTTCGGTGTGCAGAGACACACCATCAGTGCGTCCCGGGCATCATCAAAGGCCCCCCTCCACCATTTGTTAGGATTAATCCCCTCTTTTCAAAGCTTAAAGTCAACCAGTGTTGAGCTCTCCCCTGTCGGTTGCTCAGATGTTGCAGGGGATGTGTATAAAATGCAGCCGGTGAACTGACCTTCTTGAGGACAAATAAGTCAGGGCTTGTAATTTTCGCTGCTTTGGCCCTTTGGGTAGAGCAGTGGTGCTTCGGCATCCTTGGGGCCCAGAGCGCTGCCTACACAGCCGCTCACTCCAGGGAGCCAGGGAGGAAATGAGCTTTCTCGCTGACTTCGTTGCCAGCAGCCAGTGTGATCTGAGCCAGGCCACTTACCTGGCCCGGGCCTTGGTCTTCTGGGTGGAAAATAAGGGGGTGTGATGGCAAGGGTCACTTCCAGCCTGGAAAGGCTGCAAGTCCAGGGGTCAGGCACTGCGGCCGGAGGCAGTGGCTGACTGCCCATCTCAGTCGGCAGATTGGGATTACAGATTTTGTAGCTTTGCAGAGTATCTAGTGGGGGACAGTCTGTCAGCTATTTAGACCCATATGAAGGAAAGTGCATAAGAAATGACTCAAAAGAAAAAGGAAGAACCAAACAATTCAAAATACATGCATGCACATCAAGCAACCATCGTATCATAATGAAAATGTAATACAGCAAAACAAGGGTTAATTTTGTTTGTGTTAATGTGAGTTTTGCGGCATCCTGGAAGGTATAAAAACTCTTCAGTAGTTTTTTAAAGAATATTCAATTTATTAAAGTTACACTGTAATTTTTCCTCAGACTTTTAATTCCAGTTTCTAAATCTCATTATCCTATTTAAATATCTCACATTTTAGCAATCTCATTAAAGGAGACTTGTTTATTATTTGAGCTCATTTATTAAACTTAATTAAGTCTTTTTAAACATTTTAAATAATTTATTAGCTGACTATATTCAATTTCCTTTTTAAGAACTTCAGTTTATTCAGTTGTATGTGTTTTTAAAACTTTCCGAGTACTTAAGTAATTCTCATAACTCTAATAAATTAAACTTATGTAAATATGGTGAGTCTTAAGGTCTCTTAAATGTTGCAGTTCTGTTCTTAAAATAGGTTTTTAACTTTAAACTTAAGGATTTAAGTTAATTAAAGATTTAATTTAAACTTACGGATTGCAAGCCTAAAGCAGTTATTCAAGTGTACGTCTCAAAGGGACATTTACAAGGGTGATTGGTTAACTCCATCAGGTTAAATTCTCTTTAAAAATATAAGTATGTAAGAAAAGAAATGAGCACAGATTCTCGAATCCAAGAATATTATATGGGTTTGTTGCTCACAAACATTCTTTTACTTAATTCTAAATCTTTATTCAAAAGATGCTTATCCAGGAAATAGATGTCATCTCAAAAATTTGGGGGCTGCCATTTTCCAAGTAAATTTGAACTCATTTTCTGAGGTTCTTGAAGTTTCCCAGTGACGAGAGGTACCAGCTAGAATGCGATTAGATTCATGTCCTGACTGTGATAGGCACAATCTGCATAATTGCCAGTCTTTACCAGCATCTCCACAACACAGCCCAATGGTCATACAGATCCGCTCAGACGGTGTTGGATTTTGTGGTTCTCTGATCTTTAAGATATTTGAACTTGGTAGAACTCTGTACTTAAAATCATACATATTTTTCTGTTTTATAGGAGTTGAATTCTTACTGATATTACAATTATATCTGATTGGCTTCTGTATATCCCAAGGCTATGTTTGACTCATGAGTACTGATATGGGTTGCACTGTACCCCTCAAAAAAGATATACTGAAGTCCTAACCCCCAGTACCTCAGAATGTGAGAGAGGGTCTTTACAGAGGTAATCAAGTTAAAATGAGATCATTAGGGTGAGCCCTAATCCTATATGACTGGTGTCCTTATAAATGGGGAAATTGGGACACAGAGATAGATACATGCACGGGGAAGATGATGTGAAGATTGCTGTATGACATTGGAGTCAGGACTGGAATGATGCATCTACAAGCCAGGAACACCTGAGGCTACGAGAAGCTGGGAGAGGGGCATGGGACAGATCCTTCCCTGGTGCCTTCAGAGGGAGCACGGTCCTGGCGACACCTTGATTTCGAACTTTTAGCTTCCAAAACTGTAAGATAATAGATTACCGTTGTTTTAAGCCCCTGAGTTTGCGGTGTGTGTTATGGCAGCCCTGGGAACTCTAAGTATCAGGGATGTCATTCCTATGACAGGTTGTTTCTGCCAGTTGGAGGGATTTACCTCAGCTTTAGAGTAAGTTGACTCCATCTTGTTTTTAAAAACCACCTGCTGCTTCACTCTGCCCCCAGTTCTTGTTGCCGTCTTCTCAAATGTCACCTCCTCAGAGAGGCCTTCCCTGAGCCCCCCGTCAGAAGTAGCAGTGTCCACTGCCATTCCTCATGACTTTGTTTGCATCGTGGACTTCTCAGCACTCTTCACAGTCCGAAGTTCTCCTCTTCAGATGTTTGTTCTTTGTTTATTTGCTCTGTCCTCTCCCATCCCACCAAGATATGAGCTCCAGAAGGCTAAGGACCTTCCCTGCTGTATCTCTGGTGTCTAGAACAGAGCCTGGTACATAATAGGCACCTGATAAATATTAGCCGATGGCTGAGGCTAGAACAAGTTTGAGATAATAGAACTCCCCACCTCTAGTTCTTCAGTCACTCTTGAAGTTCTTCTTCTTCCTTCCCCTTTTCCCTGGAAGATCTCAGTGGGAAATCTAACTTCTTCTGCCCTCTATTCCTCTTTCTTTCTCTCCCATCCTCTTTCCCTTTCTTCCTCTTTTCCACTCTCCCCTCTCTTTCTTCCTCCCTTCATCAGTTTTATCAAGCAGCTACCCCGTCATAGGCACTGTGCTAGGTATCAGCATGTCCCCATGGGGCTTAGAGTCTGTCAGGGTGACAGACATTAAACAAAATGTTAGCATTTTAATAAATGTTAGGAAGAAAAATTCTAAGGTGCTATACATGTTTACAACGAGGGACCTTCTTTAGTTGGGAGGATGTGTGTGGATGGTGAAGGTTCTTTGAGGAGATGACGTCTTATCTGGAGCCTAAAAGGAAAGGAGGGGTGACCAGGCAAAGAGGTGAGGAGAGGGATTCTAGAAAATGGAACAGTGTATGCAAAGGTCCTGAGTGAGAAAGAACACTCTGGAAGAAATTAAAGAAGGTGAGTGTGGCTAGAACATGGATAGGGCTAGAGAGGGAGGCTGGAGTAGTTATGTTAAGGATCTGGGGTTTTTTTGTAAGAGCAATTGGAAGTATAGTATTTAGGCTGAGGGAGGGACATGGTCAAATTTGTATTTTAAAAGAGATGATTTTGACTGCCCTGAGGAGGAAGCATGCATGAGATGGGCGAGACTGAATTGGGGAGACCAGTTAAAAGTCTGCAGTAGTGGCCCTGGTAAAAAATGCTGGTGGCTTCCAGATGGCAAGGCCTGGGTGGCTTGGACACTGCGCCCCCCCTATTCTGACACATAGCCATTTGTGTGCATGGTGTTTCGATAGTTGTCAAGTAAAGGGATCTCCTAATACACTCTACACAGCTGGGCAGCGGAGCAATTGGCACAGCCTTCCTGGAAGTGGTATGTCTCAAAATGAAAAAGGATGCTGCAGTTCCACTTGTGGGATTGTTAAATAATGAAACAATCAAACAGAAGCACAAAGATGATTCTGCTAGGAAGTTTACTCCAGAGCTGGTATAGTAGTCAGACACTGGCAACAGTTAAAATGGCCCTTCTGTAAGAACACATGTGATGGTACACTGTGCACTTGTGAAAAATGATGATGCAGGTATTTATTCACTGACGTGGGTCCACTATCTTTCGTAGGAGGAAAAAAAAGGTTACAGAAATTATGATCTTATTTTTGTAAATAGAAAAGTGTGCTCCAGCTTCCAGGCAGATATAGAGATGTTTCTTCAGGTATTTTCTTGTGCAAGAAAACTCTACAGACTTGTTCTCACTCAGGCATGAGAAAGAGAAAGATTGTTTGGGGAAGGGTGTAAGTGGTCACTTGCCAAGACATAAGGACCGAGGCAAAGTGACCTCAAGAGGTCACTCATGCCATTCATTATATGACCATCCTTACTCCCTAAAGGAAGTCCTAAAAATGCTCACTTGTTTGCTTAAAGTGGTGCCCTCAAGTTCATGAGTACTCAGCAGGCCATGTAGATAGCAGTTGAGATCACTAACTTTGGAGTGAGTTCTGAGGCTGCACCCCAGCTCTGTGGTTTACTATGTGCATGACCTTGAAAAGGTCACTTAGCCTTGCAGAAGCTTGGCAACCTCACCATACAAATGCACATACTTCAAAGGGTTTCCTAAGAGCCAGCTGAGATTCAAGAGCTTAGCTCAGTGCCTGGCTCATATTAGGTACTCAATAAATGTTGGGAACTTGTTACTGCTGCTCTCAGCACCTACCTGCTTCCAGGTACTTGACAGGTTCTTCTCAATTTTACTTGACTTTTACAGCCCTTGGGGACCACCTTCAAAGGAGGATGGTGTAGTGATAAAAGTATTGGAGTATAAGCAAGAGGCCTGGGTTTTTCTTCTCTGGGTTTTCCATGAACTCTCTGGGTGACCTTCAGCACCACTCAGCCTCACTGGGCTAAGTTTCTTGAACTTTAAAGTGAGAAGGTTAGACTGAGAATGCTTCCATCTCTATAACGCTGAGACTGCGTGGCCTAAAGACCTGATGAAACCTATTTGCCTATCTTGTTGAGACTTCCAGGTAGAGGCCGTTATCTCTGGGCCTCAGGCTAGAAGGGATGTTTAGTGAACTAATAACAAAGAATTCAGTCTCTGTTTGCTTTCTGATCCTGTTGCACCAGCTGATAGGCCTACTAAACTGTTATCAACAGTTTATGGTCACCTAAATGCATGCTCTTATCAGCAAAGCTAATCGCATTTTAAGCTTTTTGAGTTTCTCTGCTTTGAATAATTGCTTGCTTTTACTGCCTAAGAAATCTTTAAATGATAGTTGGATTCTTTGGTGTGGGAGAACTGGAAGATGGTTTGGTAAGCTCCAGCTATTTCTGCCCCAAGTAGGGACCTATCAGGAGAAGATGGCAGTGACACACTTTTCCTTTTGCTGCAGGGTGCTGTGGGCCTTGGCTATGGCTGGCTCCATATTGGCTGACTCATTGCTTTCTCTTCTGTTTGTCTCTCTAAAAAGTCATCCATAATTCAAAGTTGATTACCAGCATTTCCCAATTATCTTCCTTACTAAGTTGTTCTCAGAGGTGTGATTGGGTGTTGTAAAAAAAAAGTTTGCCATGAAATAAAATTGGAGTCTGTAGATTATATTTCTTTCTTTTTTTGGAGACTCATAATGTACCTTGTCATACCAAAGTCACTAAAAAGTCTTGTAGTCAAGAAACCTTTTTCCCTTAATCCAATTTTGTGAATGACATTTCTTATGTGACTAACATTTTTGTGTTATAATACTTCTCAGCATCTTGGTGAACTAATAGTTTGAAAATATTCTATACTGTGCTTTGACCCTTTGAGCAGAGTTGAACTCTAACTGTGGCTTCTATATATAAGAACCCTTAAAAGGGTTGAAGATTTGACCACCAATTATGGTGCAACTGTATGAGTTCTCTTTGTCGAGGTTCACTCGCTCTCCTTTCGTCCCTAGCAGGTTGTGTGTACCTTTAGGGGCTCTGTGAGATGTCTTCCCTCCCCTGCCTCTTAGGCCTTTGCGTAGCTGAGCCAGGCTTCCAGGATCAGAGGTGAGGGGAGCGTAACTTCCTCTTGCCCCAGTCCCCTTCCTGTCCAAGAGCTATGAGTAAGCCCAGAGTTCAAATGGCTGTTCTGGCTCCTGAAACCCTAGGGGAGGGATCATATTCTCCTCTACCTTCTTGCTCTTCTAACATTGGAAATCTGGGCCCTCTGCTTCCTGTCTGGAGACTCGACATTCCCAGTCTCCACCTCATCTTCCTCCCACATACTGACCCAGGGGTGGTGCCTGTACCTGCCTCTTTTGAGACTGGCTGATTTTATTTTTTACGTATGTATGTATGTATGTATTTATTTATTGTGAGGAAGATCAGCTCTGAGCTAACATCCATGCTAATCCTCCTCTTTTTGCTGAGGAAGACCGGCTCTGCGCTAATATCTATTGCCAATCCTCCTCCTTTTATTTTTCCCCAAAGCCCCAGTAGATATTTGTATGTCATAGTTGCACATCCTTCTAGTTGCTGTATGTGGGACGCGGCCTCAGCATGGCCGGAGAAGCGGTGCGTCAGTGCGCGCCGGGGATCCAAACCCGGGCCACCAGTAGCGGAGCACGCGCACTTAACCGCTAAGCCACGGGGCCGGCCCTGATTTTATTTTTTAAATAGGCACTCAGAAAACCAGGCAGTGATCCTATTTGAGAAAAACTCAGAAGAGTGATAGGAAACTGCACAATAGAGAGAGGCCAAGGCAGACATTTTGCCCTGTTCTGTGTTTCAGTGTGCTAGTTTGCTAGGGCTGCTGTAAGAAAGTACCACAAACTGGGTGGCTTAAACAATAGAAATTTATTCTTTCGTAGTTCTAGGCTAAAAGTTCAAAAATCAAGATGTCGGCAGATTTGGTTCCTTCCAAGAGCTGTGAGGGAGAATCTGTTCCATGCCTCTCTCCTGGCTTCTGGTGATTTGCTGGTGATCTTGGGCATTCCTTGGCTTGTAGAAGCATCAGTTTGATCTCTGCCTTCATCTTCACATGGCATTCTCTCTGTGTTTGTGTCTGATTCCAAATTTCTCCTTTTCTATAACAATATCAGTCATATTGGATTATAGCCCAATGCAATGACCTCATTTTAACTTGATTACCTCTGTAAAGACTGTCTCCAAATAAGGTCACATTTTGAGGTACTGGGGGCTAGGGCTTCAACATATCAATTTTAGGGGGTTATAGTTCAACGCACAACGTGGAACATTAGGAAGCACCAGAATAGTGTTGATACTATGGCATCCCCCACTCCCCATGGAAAGCTGGAGGAAGGGGGCTGTGGCCATTACCTTGCCGTGACCTGCAGGAGGCTGTGGTCTACACAGTACCAGAAGCATCATGTATTTGGGAACTGTCATTCATTTAATGCTTACAGAGCATCAGGCAAGTTTGCATAAATTATCTCCTTAAATCCTTATAAAAACCACTCCACTTCCCTGTAGACATCTGCCAAGGTCCTCCCAGGTCTCTTCCCTCACCTTTCCGACTGAATCTCCAGTCATTTCCCTCTTGTTTTCTGCTCCAGCCCTGCAGGTCTCCTTGCTGTTGTTTGAACATACCAGGTATCTTCCAGCCTTGGGTCCATTGCACTTGCTGTTTCCTCTGCCTGGAATGTTCTTCCCCCAATACCCACATGGCTCCCTCCCTCGCCGTGGTCGTCTTTCTTCAAATGGCACATCTCAGTGAGGCCTCTGTTGACCATCCTATTTATAATAACAATGCCTCCCTACCCCAGAACTCCTTACGCCTGCCCTTGCTTTATTTTTCTCTGTAGCACTTATCATCAAAAGCATTATATGATTTTAGTTTTTGTTGTTGTTTATTGTCAGTTTCCTTCTATTGGAATGTAAGCTCGATGAGGGCAAAGATTTTTTTCTGTTTTGTTCACTGCTGTAGCTCTAGCCCATCAAACAACACTGAGCACGTAGTAAGTGTTCAGTAACTATCTCTTTAAAGAAAGGATGAATGTTTGCAGTGTTAGTGACCTATGTTACAGATGAGGAAATAGATTCATAGTGCTGAAGACCAAGAATACACAGAGATGAGAGGGGCCACAATTAGAATGCATACTCTGAGACATGCAAATCAAAACCACAGTGAAATATCACCTCACACCCATTAAGATGGCTAGTATCAAGAAAATAAATAACAAGTGATGGAGAGAATGTGGAGAAATTGAAACTCTTGTGCACTGTCGGTGGGATTTTAACATTGTACAGCTGCTATGGAAAACAGTGTGGCAGTTCTTCAAAAAATTAAAGCTAGAACTACCATATGACCCAGCAATCCCACTTCTGGATAACTATCCAAAAGAATTGAAAGCAGGGTCTCAAAGAGATCTTTGCATACCCATGTTCACAACAGCAGGATTCAAGAGCCAAGAGGTGGAAGCAACTCCAATGTCTATGGATAGATGAATGGACTAAGAAAAGGTGATCTATACATATAATGGAATATTATTCAGCTTTAATAAGGAAGGAAATTCTGACATATGCTGCAATATGGATGAATCTTGAAGACATTATGTTAAGGGAAATAAGATAGTCATAAAAAGACAAATACTGTGTGATTCCATTTATATGAGGCACCTAAAATAGAGACAGAAAGTAGAAAGGAGGTTTTCAGGTCCTGGGGGGAGGGAGAAAAGGCAAGTTCTTGTTTAATGGGTATAGAGATTCAGTTTTACAAGATGGAAAATGTCTGGAGATCTGTTTCACACAACATTGTGAACCTAACACTACTGAACTGCACACTTAAAAATGGTTAATATGGTAAAAATAATAATAATGAGAGTTGTTATTTGTATAACATTGGATTTAGAAAGAATCCATGAGTTTACTGGAATAAAATGAGGGGGAGTGAGGAAAAGGAAAGGTTTTCTTTGCAGGAAATGGCAACTAATAAATGTAGAGGAATGTAAAACAAAACATGCTCTATGCCCTGTAGCCTCCTGGGGTGTTATCTCTTGGGTGTGCCTGCTGAAGGTCTACAGAAAGTGGTAATGACCTTAGCAAGAGCCGCCTCTGTTCAGAACCAGAAGAGACTGGCTCTGGGTCCCAGCATGAAACTAGTGATGCTATCCAAGGCTTGTACAGTGCTTTCCCTTCACACAGTATTTCTATGTCTATAGGTCTCATTTACTCAGAAAGAATCCAGCGTCTGGGAGGTAGACAGAGGCCAGATAGAAAAATCGAGGGCAACTGCATTTGCAGCGTCTCTGGCAGAGGCCCTGATGCATCATAGTCAAGCCATAATACATGCTGGCGGCTGATGGATTGTTGAGGGAGTTTCTCAGAGCAGTGAGGGCAGGAAGTACAGAATAGCTTGTATTGGGCAAAAGTCAGAAACAGGGCCTGAAGAAATTTCTCTATACACTGTGTTCCCAGAAAGTTCTTGTCCAACCAGGGATTGAAGGAAGGGGAGCTCGAGGAGAGGGAAATGGCTCCTCGGGGAACTTACGTGACACACATGTGCCTGAGAAGGGCTCGGTTGTGAGCGATTGTGCAGACCCTCTGAGCTGGACCACGCGGGACCCTCCACCTCCATTAGGAGTTGTAACTGCCCAGGTATAGTTTGGGCCACACGCACCCTCACAGCCTTAGGAAAGCAGTTTGTGCTCCATTCAAACAGTTTGCTGGGTTAATTGTTGGCAGCTGGGGCTGCAGGGAGGGACGAGGAGGAGGCATGTTTTTGAAACCATGGTCTCATGAGGAGTTCTAAAATTTGGATGGTGATGGTCTGTGATGGTCAATTTTGTGTGTCACCTTGACTGGGCTATGAGGTGCCCAGATATTTGGTCAAACATGATTCTGAGCATTTCTGTGAGGATGTTTTTGGATGAGATTAACATTTAAATCAACAGACTGAGTAAAGCAGATTGCCCTCCCCAAAGTGGGTGGGCCTTGTCCAATCACTTGAAGTCCCAAATAGATCAAAAAGGCTGACCCTCCCCCAGGTAAGCTAGAGTTCTTCCTGCCTAATGGCCTTTGGACTGGGACATCAGTTTTTTTTCATGCCTTCAGACTCTAACTGAAACATCAGCAAGTCCTGGGTCTCGAGCCTGCCAGCCTTCAGACTGGAACCAAACCATTCGTTCTCCTGGGTCTCTAGCTTGCCAACTCACCCTGCAGATCTTGAGACCTGCCTGCCTCCATAACCAAATGAGCTAATTTCTTATAATGAATCTCTCTCTCTCTCTGTCTCTGCATCCATCCATCCATCCTTCCATCCAACCATCCATACACACACATATATCCTGTTGGTTCTGTTTTTCTGGAGAACGCTGACTAATACATAGTTTAATAGTTTGAAAACTATGGCCCATGAGCCAAATCCAGCCTGCTGCCTGTTTTCGTATGGCCCATGAACTAAGAATGGTGTGTACTGACGAATATCTGTAGTCGATTTGATGATAGGTACCCTAACTTCGAACCTTATCCCCACTGCCCCCAATTCCATTCTCAGTAGTAGACATATATTGGTAAAGATTGTACTCATATACTTTGAAATTCATCAATGAAAAATGGAAATTAGTTTTCTCTCTTCTTATATAAGGACCTACCTAACATCCTTGATTTCATTTCTGGACCCACATATCCTAAAATATTTGCTCTCTGGCCCTTAATTGAAAGAATTTGCTGACCCCTCATCTAAGTTCTAATCTTCTGCTATAAGTGAAAAAAATATTGTGGGTATCTTAAAGACACCACAGCACTTTTTTGTTTTTGCACTTTATAACTTTAAAAAGTATCTCTGTTTATATTCTGCAGGTATTTTTTAACATTAAAAAAATCAAATCACAGAAAATTTCCCAGTGGATTTAATTAAAGCAAAGCTTGCCTCTTTCTTACAGGTGGAGGTAAATGCAGGTGAGGAGGAGAGCAGCCTCTCTGTGTCTCTCTTGTGGGCTGGCTTTGTGTGTTGTGCTGGCTGGCACTGGCTCTTTACAATGTAGCGAGTATCAGCCATGACTTGGCCCCAACCCCTTCCTCTGGCTCCAGATGGCTTGAATCACTCAGGTTGGTTTGCCACTGCTTCCTCTCATTTGCTGCCTTTAATCCCCTTTCGAAGAAGCTGTCTTGAATTTGTCTTGGAGCATTCTTTGTTTAGTATGTTAAAATGATGAGAGTTGAACTAGCTTCAGAATACACTGTTGAAAATGAGTCCCTACGTTACCCAGGTTCTCCAGCCTGGCTTACTGGGTGACACCTGGGAGGCTGTTTGTCCAAGGTCACTGAGAGTTCATTGTGACGGGAGAATAAGCCAGGCTCTGTAAATGATGGCCTCGGCTACAGTGTGGCCCTGCTTGGTGGTTCTACATGTACAGCCAAACAAGAAAGGCAGTCGTGCTCACAGAGGGCACAGGTTTCTCACCCCCTAGTTGAGCTAAGAGGGGACCTAGCCTCGTGTTCCTTGGGGAGGTAAGACTCTGGATGCCAGAGTCAGAGATGGGACACCAAAGTGCAAAGCGTGGCTTTTCAGGCAGTCTGGTTCCAAAGAAAATTTTCCTACCCCAGGGCTTTTGCACTTGCTATTATAGTCAGTTTGGAACATTCTTGCACACACTCTCTGCATGGCTAGCTTTTTCTCAAACCTTAGATCTCAGCTTAAATATTTAGAGATGTCTTCTCAGATAACCCAACTTAAAGTACGATATGCTACTGTAATTTTTCATTCATTTATTTAACATATTTTAGAAAATGCCTACTATGTCCAGGAACTAGTCTAAGGATTGGGAGTAAAAAAAAAGAAAAAAGTCTACATTTCTGCTTATTTGCAGTGTTTCTCAAACTTTAGCATGCATCCAAGTCATCTAGAGGGCTTGGTAAAACTGATCACTTGATCCCTGAGGTCTGGGGTGGGGTCTGAGAATTTGCATTTCCAATAATATCCCAGGTGATGCTGGTGCTGCTGGTCCAGGGACCCCACTTTGGGAACCACCACTCTAGTGGGTAATGCTCCTCTCAGACCCGTGCTTGTTTCCTTATCATGATTTGCAAGTCTTTTTCTTTCTTTGTTTATTTGTGTTTCTTTTTCTGCCTCTGCCACCAGAATGAGTACTCTTTGAGGGGGGATCATCTCTGCCTTGTCTCCAGCGTGTCCCTGGTGCCTAGCAGAGTGACCAGCACATGGTAGGCGCTCCGTGGATGCTTGAAGAGGGGAAGGCTGGCAGGCAGCAAGGAAAAACCTCTCTTCACTATTCCTCCTTGCGTATAACCCTTCTTAATTCAGCCACTTCCATTTTCCATGAGAAATCTTGGCAGGAGAGACAGGCAGAACTGGGGTTAGCTTCTCATCACCATTGAAAACCTCATGCATTCAGTCAGATGACTGCACTGCAAACAATGCTTTATGTCACAAAGGTGTAAGATTATAGAGCAGGTGAGTGAGTAAAAGAGAGAGAGGCTGACTGTGTCATGGTGGGTGTCCACATGTATGGGATGGGGGTGGAGGGAGGACAATCAGACACCCTGTGACATTTAAGCTTCTACGCAATTGTTTAAAAAGATTTCCCAGAATTGGGTCAGTGAGATCACTCTTATTAGAGCTATCTTCATGCCTAGGGTTTTTACGTTAGAGTTGACACGGAGAACTCTGTGCTGTGAAACCTTACCATGAAGGAAAGAAGAGGCAAGCCAATCAGCTGTATTTCATGCCTGGAGACAGACCCTTGTCCCCTGCCAGTTATAGGAGAGCCCAAAGTGTCATCATAACTCACATCTGGGCATCTTAAGGAGTTTTCTCAAAAATGTTTTGGTATTATTTGGCACCATTTGCAATTGATGATTCCTCCAAGAGATACCAAACATCTTAGTCTATTCTGGCTGCTATAACAAAATACTATAGACTGGGTGGCTCATAAACAGAAGAAATTTATTTCTCACAGTTCTGGAGGCTGGAAGTCCACGATCAGGGTGCCAGCATGGTCAAGTTCTGGTGAGGGCCCCCTTCTGGTTTACAGACAGTGGCCTTCTGGTTGTGTCCTCACATGGCGGAAGTGGGCGGGATCTCTCTGGGGCCTCTTTAATAAAAGCACTAATCATATTCATGAGGGCTCTGTCCTCATGAGCTAATTACCTCCTAGAGTCCCCACCTCCTAAAACCATCACCGTGGGGTTAGGTTTCAACATATGAATTTTGGGGGGGACACAAATATTCACTCTATAGCACCAAGGTGGGCTTGACTCATGCCCTGAGAAATCCCTAGGCCAGGAGACATAGGTACAATTTATTTCCTGGGCATCCAAATTAATAATGTCCAAATGAAGGGACACCAGCCTCATTTTGCCTTGAATCCATTCTGCCTCAGATCAGATCCAACCCTGGTGTCTGGGAGGGCTTTTGTGAAAAACGTGATCCCTGGGATTGCAAATAAAAAGTGGCACATATGTTCATTTTCTGAATGAGAGGGAGTTTGTAGCTCTCAAAAATGCTTGCAACAATCTATGCTCCCAAGAAGCCAAAGGGAATTTGGTTTGAGAGTTAGAAGACGTAAGTTTTCTTCCAATTGTGACTATATGTATATAAAACATAAAATTTGCCATTTTAACCATTTTGAAGTACACAATTCAGTGCATTAAGTATATTCACAATGTTGTGCAACCATCACCCACTATCTGTTTCCAAAACTTGGGCATCACCTTAGACAGAAGCTCTGTGCCCATTAAGCAATAACTCTGCATCCCTCTCCCCGAGCCCCTGGTAACCATTTTTGTTTGCTTTCTGTCTATGAATTTGCCTATTCTAGATATTTCACATAACTGGAATGATGTACTATTTGTCCCATTATGTCTGGCTGATTTTACTTAGCATCATGTTTTTGAGTTTCATCCATGTTGTGACATATATCATAACTTCATTTATTTTTTATAGCTGAATAATATTCCATTTTATGGATATACCACATTTTTTTCTGTATTCATCCCTTGATAGACACTTGGGTTGTTTCCACCTTTTTGCTGATTGCTGTTTGTGAATAATGCTGCTATGATCATTAGTTTACAAATATCTGTTCAGTCCCTGCTCTCAATTCTTTTGGGTATATACCCAGAAGTGCAATTGCTAGATCATATGGCAGTTCTGTGTTTAATTTCTTCAGGAACCACCAAACTGTTTTCCAGGGTGGCTGCATCATTTTTACATTCCCACCAGCAGTGTACAAGGGTTCCAATTTCTCCACTCCTCACCAACACTTATTATTTTCTGTTTGTCTTTTGATAGTAGCCATCCTAGTGGATGTGAGATAATTTCTCATTGATTTGCGTTTCCCTAACGATTAGTGATGTTGAGCGTCTTTTCACGTGCTTATTGGCCATCTGTATATTTTCTTTGGAGAAATGTCCATTGAAGTCCTTTGTCCATTTTTTTTTTTGAGGAAGATTGGTTGTGCGCTAACATCTGTTGCCAATCTTCCTCTTTTTTTTTTTCTTTTTTCCTCCCAAAGCCCCAGTACATAGTTACGTATCATAGTTGTAGAGTTGTAGCTCTTCTATATAGGATGCTGCCTCAGCATGGCTTGATGAGCAGTGAGTAGGTCTGCGCCCAGGATCTGAATTGGCGAACCCCAGGCCCCCGAAGCGGAATACATGAACTTAACGGCTACGCCACTGGGCTGGCCCCCTTTGTCCATTTTTTAATTGAGTTATCTTTTGTTGTTGTTGAGTTAGATTGAGTGGGCCCCTACTCCATTATGACTGGAGTTCTTTATATATTCTAGATATTAAACCCTTAACAGATATATGTTTGCAAGTATTTTCTCCCATTCTGTAGGTTGTCTTTTCACTGTCTTAATAATGTGTTTTGGTGCACAAAGTTTTTAATTTTTATGAAATGCAATTTATCTATTTTTTATTTTGTTGCTCATGCTTTTGGTATCATATCTAAGGATCCATTGCCAAATCCAAGGTCATGAAGATGGCATGAGATTTTTTTGGACTAGGAGATCAAGTCAACATTTATCATGTCTTTGCTTAAGACAGTACACTGGTTCCGTGAATCCCCTGAATTATATGCAAAATATTTTACATTCCCTGTAGCTTTCTCTGGAGGCTTAAAGGAGTCTCTGTGTCAAAAATAAATAACACAAAGCATTTTGGTATAATATGAATTACTGGCTGATTGCTCCAGAGCCCTGGCTGCTGACATCTCCCAAAGTATTTCTTTGAAAGGCATGTGTCCTGGCTCACCATGTGGCAAGATCTTCACTGAGCTCTTGTAGGTTTTAATAAACACATTCAATATTTGTCCTTGTTTCTAAATGCAAAACTATATGCCAACGTATGTACTTCTTTGGGAATTATGCTTGATGCTAAATGAAGAAATACATTCCAAGCCTCATTTATAAATTGTACTTGTTCATAAGGGAAATAAGATCATGATACTTTAGGTAGGTATTAAAGAAGTGACCCTGGTAAGGAGGAGGGTAAAGCAGGACGGTTAATGGAATAGCAAATAAAAACAAGACGCATTCCTGAAAAGGCTGGGTCAAAAAGAGCCAGATGATTTAAAAATTGGTCAGGGTTCCAGTGCAAGATGGCAATGTAGGAGGATCCTGAACTCACCTCCTCCCAGGGGCACACCAAATCTACAGCTGTATATGGAACAATTTCCTCCGAAAAAAACTAAAAATGGGCAGAGTGACCCCTTCACATCGGGCAAATGAGAGGGAAACCACACTGAAGTGGGTAGGAAAGGCTGAGACAGTCTTACCGTAAACGCCACCCCTGGTGTGGCAAACCTCAATCAGGAGAAAACTCAAAACCTGGAGCTTCTTCCTGAGGAGCAAAGGGTTCATATGCTATATCAGGAAGCCCAACTTTTAAGACTGGCACCTGAGAGATGAGCCCCTAAAACATCTGGCTTTGAAGACCAATGGGGCTTGTGCCCAGAAGACCTGCAGGCTGTGGTGAACTGAGAAATGGCTCTTAAAGGACTAGTGCCCAGATCCACCTGCCGCAGGGCCCATCACAGGGGCAGCCCTTTGAAAAGTGCTCAGACTTTATGTGAAAGAGATTCATTTGCTAATTTTAAAGTGTTGGTCTGAGGGGCAGGGGCCTGATGGGATACTCTCCGGGGATGGAGGCTGGTGGGTGCCATCTTCCTGTCCTCTCTCTGCCTTGCTAAAGCCAGCAGGCTCATCCTTTTTTTGGTTTTTATTTCTTTTCTTTGTTTTTCTTTTCTTTTTCTTCTTTCTTTTTTTCTTTTTTCAGAAAGTGCCATCTTTGCACTCTGTCTCTGCTCACTCTAGCCAATGGGTGCCATCTTTGCATTCTCCCTCTGCTGCACTCCAGAGCGCTAGTATCTTCCAGATGGGAGCATCTACACATGTCTGCTACCCCAGTTTTTGTGGCTGCCACCCAAGGGATAGTCCTTGATTGCCTGGCTCTGGAGACCAGGAGTGCTTGTGTTCCTGGGTCCCATGGGACTGTAACAATCAATGATTCAGTTCTTGGCAGGCTGCCACCCCCAGGGCACTGCACAGACAGCAAACTACAACACACCCTGCCCTTCTGTGTAAAGAGGCCCAGTCCTGTAGCTTCCACCTTAGGGGCAGGCTTCAGGTTTGGCACACATCTAGAGTCTATGGAGGTGCTCTCAGGTGTCGTAGGCCAGGGACGTCATCTTTATGCTCTCTCTCTGCCTAGTTACAGCTCGCCAGTGTCTCCAGAAAGGAGCTTATACACTCACCTGGAGACCCAATTTTTGTGATTGCTGACCAGGGCACACCTCCAGATCGCCTGGCTCTGAGGGCCAACAGGACTTATGCCTGTGGTCCTGTAGGACTGTATATATTTGCATTCTTTAAAATCTGCTACCTGAGGGTCTGACTTCTAATCAGTCTGAATCTAGGTACTGACTGAGATCCTCCCCTTTGGGACACTGACTGGTCTTGGCACACCCTCAACTACTGGGAGCTATTAAAAATAACATAGACTGCTTGGACAACCACAAAAGTTTGAGAGACAAACCAAGAGCTAGGGCAGGGTTGAACAATAAGATTTATCTCCTACACAAGGCCAGCCCTTCAAGACTGAGAGAGTGGTTGTTTCATCTAATGCATAAAAACCAACACAGAGAGTCAAGCAAAATGAAGAAACAGAGGAATATGTTCCAAAAAAAAAAAAGATAAAACCTCAGGAAAAAACCTTAATGAAACAGAGATAAGTAATTTACCTGATAAAGACTTCAAAGTTATGGTCATAAAGATGCTTACTGAACTCAACAGAAGAATGGATGAACACAGTGGAAACTTCAACAAAGAGACAGAAAATATAAGAAAGTTCCAAACAGAAGTCACAGAGCTGAAGAATACAATAACTGAACTGAAAAATACACTAAAGGGGTTCACAGAAGACTAGATGAAACAGAAGAAAAGATCAGTGAACTTGAAGACAGGGCAGAGGCTATCACCTAATCAGAGCAGCAAAAAAAAAAAAAAGAATAAAAAAAATGAAGACAGCTTAAGGGATGTATGGGACAACATCAAGAAAACTAATATTCACATTTCAGGGCTCCCAGAAGGAGAAGAGAGAGAAAGGTGCAGAAAACTTATTTGAAGAAATAATGGCTGAAAACTTCCCTAACCTGGAAAAAGAAACAGATATCCAGATCCAGGAATCCCAGAGAGTTCCAAATAAGATGAACCCAAAGAGACCCATGCCAAGACACATAATTAAAATATCAAAAGTTACAGACAAGGAGAGAATCTTAAAAACAGCAAGAGAAAAACAACTTGTTATATACAAGGGAATCTCCATAAGACTATCAGCAGATTTTTTAACAGAAACTGCAGACCAGAGGGAGTGGCATGATATGTTAAAAATGCTAAAAGAAAAAAATTTCCAACCAAGAATAACACTCTATGCAGCAAAGTTATCATACAGAATGGAAGGACAGATAAAGAGTTTTTCCAGACAAGCAAAAAAATAAAGGAATTCATCACCACTAAACCAGCCTTACAAGAAATGTTAAAGGGACTTTTTTACGCTGAAAAGTAAGGGTACTAATTAATAACAAGAAAACATATGAAAGTATAAATCTCACTGGTAAAGGTAAATACATAGTATAGGTAGTATTAATCATTTACAAAGATAGTATGAAGGTTAAAAGACAAAAGTAGTAAAAATAACTGTAACTACCGTAATTAGTTAAGGGATACACAGGTAATAAGATGTAAAATGTGACATCAAAAACATAAAATATGGGGAGGAGAGTAAAAATGTGGAGCTTTAGAATACGCTCAAACTTAAGTTGTTATCAACTTAAAATAGACTGTTATAAGTTGTTATATGTAAGCCTCATGGTAACCACAAAACAAAAACCTGTAGTAGATACATAAAAGATAATGAAAAAGGAATCTAAGCATATCACTAAAGAAAATCATCAAAACACAAGGAAGAGAGCAAGAAGAAAGGACCAGAGGAACTACAAAACAGCCAGAAAAAAATTTACAAAATGGCAATAAGTACAATAATTACTTTAAATGTAAATGGACTAAATTCTCCAAACAAAAGACATAGAGTGGCTGAACAGATTAAAAAAAACCAAGACCCATCTATATGCTGCCTACAAGAGGCTCACTTCAGATGTAAGGACATACACAGACTGAAAGTGATGGAAAAAGATATTCCATGAAAATGGAAACTAAAAGAAAGCTGGGGTAGCTATACTTATATCAAACAAAATAAACTTTAAATCAAAGACAGTAATACGAGACAAAGAAGGGCATTAGATAACAATAAAGGAGTCAATCCAACAAGAGGATATAACATTTGTAAATATTTATGCACCTAACATAGGAGCACCTAAATATATAAAGCAAATATTAACAGAACTAAAAGGAAAAATAGACAGCAATACAGTAATAGTAGGGGACTTTAATACCCCACTTACATCAATGGATAGATCATTTCAGAAAATCAATAAGGAAACATTGGCCTTAAATGACATGTTAGACCAGATGGACTTAACAGATATATACAGAACATTTCATCCAAAAGCAAGAGAAGACACATTCTTCTCAAGTGTACATGGAACATTATCCAGAATAGATCATATGTTAGGCCACAAAACAAGTCTTAACTAATTTAAGCAAACTGAAATCATATCAAGCCTCTTTTCCTACCACAATGGTATTAAACTAGAAATCAATCGCAGTCATGCGTCGCTTAATGACAGGATACGTTCTGAGAAATGCATTCCTCATTGTGAGAACGTCATAGATTATACTTACACAAACCTAGATGGTATAGCCTACTACACACCTAGGCTATATGGTACTAATCTCATGAGACCACCATCATATATGCAGTACATTGACAAAAATGTCATTATGCAGTGCATGAGTGTACAAGAAGGAAACTGGAAAATTCACAAATGTGTGGAGATTAAACAACATCCTACTGAACAACCAATGGATCAATGCAGAAATCAAAAGCAAAGTCAAAAAATACCTTGAGTCAAATGAAAATGGAAATACAACATACCAAATCTTATGGGGTGCTTCAAAAATAGTTCTAGGAGGGAAGTTCATAGCGATAAATGCCTACCTCAAGAAACAAGAAAAATCTCAAACAACCTAACTTTACACCTCAAGGAACTGGAAAAAGAAGAACAAAGCCGAAAGTTAGTAGAAGGAAGGAAATAATAGAAATCTAAGGGGGATAAATGAAATAGAGACTAAAAAGATAATAGAAAAAAGATCAATGAAACCAAGAGCTGGTTCTTTGCAAAGATAAACAAAATTGACAAACCTTTAGCTAGACTCACCAAGAAAAAAAGAGAGAGAGGACTCAAATAAATCAGAAATGAAAGAGGAGACATTACAACTGATACCACAGAAATACGAAGGATTATAAAAGACTACTACAAACAATTATACACCAATGAATTGGACAACCTAGAAGAAATGGATAAATTCCTAGAAACATACAACCTTCCAAGACTGAATCATGAAAAAACAGAAAATCTACACAGACTAACAACTAGTAAGGAGGTTGAATCAATAATTAAAAACCTCCCAACAAACAAAAGTCCAGAACCAGACAGCTTCACTGGTGAATTCTACCAAACATCCAAAGGAGAATTAATACCAATCCTTCTCAAACTTTTCCAAAAAAATAGAAGAGGGAATGCTTCCAAAATCATTTTAGGAGGCCAGCCTTACTCTGATACCAAAACCAGACAAGGGCACAAGAAGAAAAGAAAATTATAGGCCAATATCCCTGATGAACATAGATGCAAAAATCCTCAACAAAATATTAGTAAACCAAAGTCAAAAATACATGAAAAGGATCATACACCACGATGAAGTGGGATTTATTCCAGGGATGCAAGGATGGTTTGACATACACAAATCAATCAATGTGATACACCGCTTTAACAAAACGAAGGATAAAAATCATATGATCATCTCAATAGATGCAGCAAAATCATTTGACAAAATTCAACATCCATTTATGATAAAAACTCTCAACAAAGTGGGTATAGAGGGAACATACCTCAACATAATAGAGGCCATATATGACAAGCCCACAACTAATATCATACTCAGCAGTGAAAGCTGAAAGCTTTTCCTCTAAGATGGGGAAAATGACAAGGATGCCCACTCTTGCCACTTTTATTCAATATAGTTTTGGAAGTCCTAGCCAGAGTAATTAGGCAAGAAAAAAAAAGGCATCAAAATTGGAAAAGAAGAAATAAAACTGTCACTGTTTGCAGAAGACATATTATATATAGAAACTCGCAAGACTCCACCAAAAAAAAACCTGTTACAACTAATAAGTAAATTCAGTAAAGTTGCAGGATACAAAATTAATATACAGAAATCTGTTGTGTTTCTATACACAAATGATGAACTATCACAAAGATAAATTAAGAAAACAATCTCATTTACAATTGCATCAAAAACAATAAAATTTCTAGGAATAAATTTAACCAAAGAGGTGAAAGACCTGTACTCTGAAAACTATAAGACATTGGTGAATGAAATTGAAGAAAACACAAATAAATGGAAAGACATTTCCATGGATTGGAAGAATTAATATTGTCAAAATATCCAAACTACCCAAATTTATTTATTTATTGCAATCCCTATCAAAATTCCAATGGCATATTCACAGAAATAGAACAAAAAATCCTAAAATTTGTGTGGAACCACAAAAGACTCCTAATAACCAAAGCAATCTTGAGAAGGAAGAACAAAGCTGGAGGCATCATGCTCCACGATTTCAAACTATCTTACAAAGCTATAGTAATCAAAACAGTTTGGTATTGGCATAAAAACAGACACACAGATCAATTAAACAGAATAGAGAGCCCAGAAATAAACCTGTGCATATATGGTCAATTAATTTACGATAAAGGAGCCAAGAATATACAATGGGGAAAGGACAGTCTCTTAAATAAATGGTGTTGGGAAAACTGGACAGCCAGATGCAAAAGAATGAAACTGGACCACTGTTTCACATCATCCACAAAAATTAACTCACAATGAGTGAAAGACTTGAATGTAAGACCTGAAACCATAAAATTCGTAGAATAAAACATAGGCGGTAAGCTCCTTGACACTGGTTTTAGCAATGATATTTGGGATTTGATGCCAAAAGCACAGGTAACAAAAGCAAAAGTCAACAAGTGGGACTACATCAAACTAAAAAGCCTCCGCAGAGTGAGGAAATCATCAACAAAATGAAAAGGCAACCTACTGAATGGGAGAAAATATTTGCAACTCATATATCTGATAAGGGATTAATATCCAAAATATATAAAGAACTCATACAACTCAGTAGCAAAAAACAATCCAATTAAAAAATGGGCAGAGGATCTGAATAGACATTTTTCCAAAGAAGACATATGGAAAGCTGACAGGCACATGGAAGGTGCTCAGCATCACTAATCATCAAAACCACAATCACCTCACACCCGTTAGAATGGCTATTATCAAAAAGACAAGAAATAAGTGCTGGTGAGGATGTGGAGAAAAGGGAACCTTTGTGCACTGTTGGTGAGAAGGTAAATTGGTGCAGCCACTATGGAAAAGAGTATGGCGGTTCCTCAAAAACTTAAAAATAGAACTACCATATGATCCAGCAATTCCACTTCTGGATATTTATCCAAAGAAAATAAAAACACTAACTCAAAAAGATATCTGCAACCCTATGTTCACTGCAGCATTTTTTACAATAGCCAAGTCATGGAAACAACCTAAGTGTCCAGTGATGGATGAGTGAATAAAGAAAATGTGGTGCACACACACAAACAAGAATATTATTCAGCCATAAAAAAGAATGCAATCTTGCCATTTGTGACAACATGGATGGAACTTGAGGGAGTTATGCTAAGTGAAATAAGTCAGAGAGACAAAGACAAATACTATATGATCTCCCTTATATGTGGAATCTAAAAAAAAAAGAAAAATCAAAGAAACCAAGCTTATAGATAGAGAGAACAGGTGGTGGTTGCCAGAGGTGGGGAGTGTGGGTTGGGTGAAATGGGTGAAGGGAGTTAAAAGGTACAAACTTCCAATTATAAAATAAAGAAATTATGGGGATGTAATGTACAGCATGGTGACTATAGTTAATAATACTATATTGCATATTTGAAAGTTGCTAAGAGAGTAAATCTTAAAAGTTCTCATCACAAGGAAAAAAAATTTTGTAACTATGTATGGTCATGGATGTTAACTGGACTTATTGTAGTGATCATTTCGCAATATATACAAATATCAAATCATTACGTTGTACTCTTGACACTAATATAATGTATGTCAATTATACCTCAATAAAAAAAAAATTGGTCAAATATAAGTTGTGCCCAGAAAGTACCACTTAAAACATTGCTGACTTGGAGTCCAGAGAGCAGGTATGCCCATGTTCTTAAGGGAACAGAGTCCACAAATGCTGACAACAAGGCCCAGGTCACACTGAAGGTAGGTCTTAGAAACTCATGTTTCCATCAGAACCCAACACCCTTTATCCTTAAGACTGCCCTAAAACCTAACGGGCAGGTTTTGTTTGTCCATTCTGGGTAAATGGTAGGCATTTGCGAAGCCCACCTTCTATGTCTTAAATAAAATGTCTTTTCCCTGCTTCTCAGAAAATGGGAAAGCCTCAATTATAACTAACTAGGATTTATTTAGCTCCTCTGTGCTTCCAGTTCATCGGCACTGAGAAACTTCCTGATGGAGTTGGATGCGTCGTGCCTTCGGAACCTTGTGGCCTCTGCCCACGACCCTTTGGAGAGCATTTATGGAAGGAGGAGCTGATTGGGTAGCAGCGGGGGTTGGACAACCCCCCTTTTTGATACGGAGTCACTCGCGTTGGTTCACACAGCAGGCCCAACTCAGGAGAGGTGTTTCAGAGGGCTGGCTAATCAAGGAAGCTGTGTGGCCCTGAAATTGCTTAAATTGCCTTCTTCATTATGCATTTGATGGGACCATTTCATCAGATGAGCTGCTCCTTTGGGGGGTGGTAAGAACTGTAGGCTTTAGCTGGTAAGGAAGGGAGGAGGCAACTCAACTCTCTCTAAGCTCCTGGTCTGTGTGTTCATGATGGCTGTTGGCTGATGGAGCCCTGGATAGGGAAATGTGCTCTAACAAGTGGTCAATTTGGTTGACTCTGCAGAAAAAAATTGACTAAGCTCATTAAGTTTATCATCTGCAGTGGCGTAGAAATGGAAAGCAACATGGTTATAAACAGATTTATCCCTGAGCTGGAAAAAGGCAGAGCACAAAATGATCAACATAGTTTATCCAGACTCTTACAGACTAAATGTTTGTGTGCCCCCCAAATTCATATGCTGAAGCCCTAAACCCCAGTGTGATGGTATTTGGAGGCTGGGTCTTTGGGAGATGATTAGATTTAGATGAAGTCTTGATGATGGGGCCTCCGTGATGGGATTAGTGTCCTTAGAAGAAGAGAAAGAGGACACAGCGAGAAGATGGCCGTGTATAAGCTGAAGAGAGAGTTGTCCCCAGAACCTGACTGTGCTGTCACCCTGATCTTAGACTTCCAGCTGCCAGAACTGTGAGAAATAAATTTCTGTTGTTTAAGCCACCCAGACTATAGTGTTTTGTTATGGTGGCTGGAGCTAAGACACAGGCATTAGGTATCTGCTGAAATATGAGCCTCTCCCAGAGTGAAAATTTACAAGCCCCCTGTCATGGAGACACTACCGCCCAGCTCAGTGATAAAGTATGATTAGAAAGAACTGGTTTCACTTTTCTCCTTAGCCATGTACCGGCTCTTTCACTTTGAACGAGTTGCTACCCTAAGTCTTTGTTTTCTCTTCTGCATACTAATCTCAACCATCTCATAGGCTATTTATGGTTAAGCAAATTAGCACATGTAAAACATTTAGCGTAGTTTCTGGCACGTTAGGTGCTCATAAATGTTGGCCATATAGAATGGATAGTTATGGTCAAGTAAACAGCTTGGCTCCTTCCTACCTCCTCAGTCTTATCACACACCATTCTCTTCTCCATTGCTTTCTGAGCTCAAGCTACATTGGCTCTTTTTTTCAAATAAGCCATGTCTCTCCCACCTCAGGGCCTTTGGCATACGCTGTTTCCTCTGCCTAGAATATAACCACTGTCTTTGCCTAGTTATCTCACATTCATCTGTTGGCTCTCAGCTCAACCATAACTTGTTTGGGAGACTCTCCTTGAAATCTGTGGCACTAGCTCTCTTGTCTGCCCCCTACTCTAACCTTCTTGACATTTTTAAAGTATTTGTGTGATGACTGGATTATTATTTTCTTTCCCACTAGACTGTAAGCTCCATGGGAACTCATTATGGCCCTAAACTGAGTGGACAAAAAAACGAGCTGAAACTGCTAAACCAAACCTATAATGTCTGGGGTGGCAGCTAAGGAGGAGGACTAAACGCACAATTCAACTTAATATATTTTTGAGAGACTCTAAGATCTAGGGAGTTTCATTTGGCTTTTGAGGATTTTGGCAAGACTCATTAAATTGGTAAGCAAGTTTAACTTTGCAATAGCCCCATTGAAGTAAGGATCGTTAATTCCCCATTTTTCATTTTAAAAAGATGCTGAGTGCACTGAGGTCAGTGTTCTGCCACTGAAAGGCAAAACCACGTTATAGGCAAATCAGGTGCCCCCCTGGACCGTGCCCTCTCAGGATTAGTTGAAACTGGAAGCTAAAGAAAAATGGATCATTTAAGCAGAAAAACCCATCTGAATGAAACCCAAAGAACCACATTCTGTTTTATAACTGCTTTAGGGGAAAATTCACTTTTTTGTGTGTGAGGAAGATCAGCCCTGAGCTAACATCCATGCCAATCCTCCTGTTTTTGCTAAGGAAGACTGGCCCTGGGCTAACATCCATGCCCATCTTCCTCTACTTTATATGGAATGCCACCACAGCATGGCCTGACAAGTGGTGCATTGGTGCTCGTCCGGGATCCGAACCCCAGGCTGCCAGCAACAGAGCGCATACACTTAACCACTACGCCACTGGGCCGGCCCAAGGAATTCATATTTAATCAAAACTGAAGACTACAGCGTTTGCCATGAGAATTCTTGCAGCTTACCTCAGTTTTAGTGATTTCTTTTTAATTAGTTGATGCTCCGCAGAAGTCCTAAGTGCTTGAAACAATCGGGAACGGGAATAAAAGTGGGAGTTGTGGTTGCTTATGGCAGAATTGTGTTTGCTTCCTTGGTTTTGGGCAATTTTGCTGACAAGTAACGTGTAACCTACTTCTAAGGCTACAAGTAGATAATTATTTGGTTAACTTTCATACTTCAGTTTATAATCCTACTTAGTTCTCCAACTAGTATTCTCTAGGCAGTGTATAGTCCAACCGCATCACATTTGTGAATCTTGCTATTTGGGAATGCCTGTTTTCATTTAAAAGAGAAAAGCTTAATTTGTGCCCAGAATTCCTATATTTTTATGCATTGTCATATGTTCTTGCTAGGAGAGTTGGAATACTTTGTAATTTAAAACTCAAAGGGAACTGAGTGATTTTTGCCTATCACTTTGAAGCAATTTCTTTTATTGTAATCGTGACTATGTTACAAATAGTAACGTAACCTGAACAGCCTTCGAGTTACTTCTTGAGAAGTAGATGGCGGCACAGTGATGAAAGAGAAAGGGTTTGGCATCAGGTGGATGCAAATTCAAATCACATCTCTGCATCATCCTGGCAAGGTTTTTTTTTTTTTTTTTTTTGTGAGGAGATCAGCCCTGTGCTAACATCTGCCAATCCTCCTCTGTTTGCTGAGGAAGACTGGCCCTGGGCTAACATCCGTGCCCATGTTCCTCCACTTATATGGGACGCCACCACAGCATGGCTTGCCAAGCATTGCGTCGGTGCGCGCCCGGGACCCGAACCGGTGAACCCCGGGCCGCCGCAGCGGAGCGCGCGCACTTAACTGCTTGTGCCACCGGGCCAGCCCCGTTGCAAGGTTCTTAATTGTTGATACGGCCATCGACCTCGCAGAACTGCCCCACAGATTTGGTGAGATTATGAGGTCAAATGTTTTGCACATACATGCCTGATAATCTCTGTATTGGTGCTATCTAATGGAAATATAATGTGAGCCACACACATAATTAAATTTTTTCTAGTAGCCCCATTAAAAAGTAAAAAGATGAAATTATAATTATTTAACCCAACATACACAAAATATCCTTTCAACATGCATAAAAATTATTAAAATAGTTTTCTTTTAGTACTAAGTCTTTGCAATCCATTTTCTCAGAACATTTCAATTTAGACCAACCATATTTTAAGTGTTTAATAGGCAGTTATGGCTAGTGGCTACTGTACTGGACAATGTAACACTGGATGATCAATAAATTTTCATTTCTTTCCCTTTGGATTCTAGAAATGGTTTAAACTTGAGTCATCTGGCCAGTAGAGTGGGTGCTATGGAGAACTGGGAATCTGTGCTTGTTCTGAAATTTATTTAGCTATGAGAAAAACAACTATTAACACAATGCCTGGAAGAGTGTAGGTACTAGGGGTGTGTTGAATTTTACTTGCCTTAAACAATATAGTTCTAATGGGAAAAGAAATGTATTCCTTGATACTAAAAATGGGCATTCAAATCAAATAGTGCTATAAGATGCAACTAAAAAAATAGTTTGAAAAATAAATCCATAGAGTTGTCATATTCAGTTGGTCTAAACTTGGGGTTTTTGCACCTTTAGAGGAGGTCCATGAATGGATTTGGGGGGGCATGAAAAGCCTCTAAAATTATATGCCATTTTTTTGTGTTATTATATGTACATTTTTCTGTGGAGAGAGAGAATCCACAGCTTCCGTCAGGTTCTTAAATGGGCCAAGGAAATAAAAAAGTGTGAGCAGTTTGGGGGTAGAAAGGCCTGTTGGTTGCAATGCAAGTTCTCTTTACCTGGGAGCTTGGGTTTCACGTCAATGAGAACAGAAGCTGTAATTGTCTTGTCGTCATTACCCAGGAAAATCCTTCAACTCGCCCACCAGCTCAGAAATGCTTGTACTCTAAGGCTCTTGGGAGCTCAGACTCATTGAAGAAATAACAGATTCATGTCTTCTGGCTTATGCTCACTCCAGGGCGTCCACTGATGAAATGTGTTTGTTTTTTGGCTGAGGGGACAGGGTTGAATGCATCTAAGTTAACTGTGCACATGATGGCTACCTCTCCCCTGTGGGTGGGGTGATAGGAGCTGTGGGAACAGGTGTTGCGTTCTGAATTCAAATCCCAGTTTTATAAGCCACTCATCTCCTTGAGTCTCCTGCTCACTGATAAAGTGATGTTTCTAAGGTCTCTTCCAATTCCTTTTAGGAGTTGATTTGCTGAATGAGATTTAGAGAACATCATATTACATTGCAAATTATGACCAAGTGTATTTATATGATAAAGTGATTTAAAACATAAGATGGACTTGAAGGATCTGGAATTGGATTTGAATGTGTTACTTTTTATTTCCCTCTACTTTTTCATAAGTGGCACAGGCTGAGCCCTAAACCCAGAGGCACGTGGGGAGCCCTGATTAGAAACCCCTCTGCTTGACTCCCATGTCGCATGACTGTTTAGGTTGGAGCTCTTGGTTCTTGCCGCCATGTACATCTGTCTGGCCTTTAATGAGAACGCACAGCGGGCGGAAAGCTATTTCCCCAAAGAAACTGCTACACTTATATCTGCCTTGCAGCAATTTATAATTCACCTGATCTGTTTGTTCTTTGTGAAACGTTATCTAGGAAGACAGGGTATGAGGTAAAAGCACTGGGGATGGAGAGCTTCTCTTGGGAGCCAAGGAGCCACTGCTGTTGGAAGTTGACCTTGGAGAGAATTGGAAAACCATGGCCCTAATAGTCCACCTTGTGCAAAAACTTCTCTTTGGAGGGTTGATTAACTTCTTCTCTTGGGAGGGTTGATTAGAATAATGTAGCAGAGGTAATTAACTTCGCAATGCCTGGTTCTGGAAGAGGTAATGAACAGACATCTTAATAGTGAGGAATAAGTATTTCAGCGTCTTCTTTTCAGTAAGTTGTTCTGTTGCAAGTGTGACCACTAATTAGTCTCAAGATTTTGGCCCCTCAAGGAGGAATTTTGGTTGGAATAGGTTCTGTGGGAGAAATCTATGTCTGAGATGCCTAAACACCTGGTCATTTTAATCAAAATTTCAGTTAGAGCAGCGAGTAAACCAAATGTCTGGCATCATGGCAAATGACACCCTTCCTAATCCTGTCTTTATTTTTTGTCTTTTCAGTGGGTACTACAGCTGAAATTGGTGTAAACAAACACTATAATTAGGGAACAATTTGTAGCAAACTCATTGTTTAGGATCCTGGGGGTTGTTGGAGTCTGAAAGATACCAGTTTTGAAGCCCACCCACTTTGGTGACCTTTGTTATTCTATGAAAATATTGTGTGATTTGCCGATGGATCTTAGAAATGGAAAGTTGGGACTGGCCACTCAGAGATGTTTGTTTGTTAGTTATTACTGGCAGGCAGTAATGGTTGCAGTAAACCAAAGAGATTTCATTGTAAACGTCGCCCCGATTGATAAACTTGCTCATAGTTAGTTATTCTTGTTTATAGGCTATTGGGCCAGGTTGAGGCTTTCTGCAAGGCAGTCAGTCAGAATGCAGGATTATATGGTAAGTTTGAGTCCTTATTTTTCACTGACAGACCTTGGTTTTACATCTGTCTTTGGGTTCCAGGCAGAATGAAGGCTCCGAATGATCTGACAGACTCAAATTCTTCCAAAGCAATGAAGGAAAAAATAAACACTGCAAAAGACTTTTATTTTATAGGCACCACTGCAAAATGAGGAATCACTTCAAAACATATCAAATAGAAAATAATAATTTAACTTCATTTTACTTAATGTTTATAACTAATCATGATTTTGTGAACTTGCTTGTAAAAGTCTGTCCCTTCAAAGCTACAAAGCAAAGGTTTACTACAGTGAGCACTTAAAATTCCACAAACCGTCTCCATCCACAACTTTCCTGTACATGCAAATTCTTCCAATGGGCTGCAATATTTGCAAACATGCTTTCAACTTCCATAAAGCTGCATGATACTTTGCTTTCTGTTACAACCTTTACACTCTCTTGGGAACTTGAACCAGAAAAATATTTAAATATGCTTCCCAATTCTAAATGCTGCTGGTTTGGTTATGTGTATTAAATTGTTAACCGCCGAGTTTGGTGGTTTTGAGTTAAGCCTTGACCTAAATGATATATTAATGGTCACTCATATGAAACACATTCGCAAAGTAACATTCTAAAATAGGGTTCCATTAAAAATACATACTGGCAGTTGTATTTGTGTTTTTGGCAGGAAAAAAAGCGTGTTTAACTTTTTTATATGAATATAGGTTAAACAAATTATTCTGTGAAAGTATGCTTAATAAAAGATCTTTTTGAAATTTAAACACTTTATGTAAAAGGTAACAAGTAAAAAAGTATAATTGCTATTTGAAAAAAGCATTGTTTGTTAACATTGCCTTCCCAGATAGATAGGTAAGGGTGGTTTTCTCCACTTAAAATAGAGCTCTGACGCCCAGAGTTGAAGAGTTCACCGATTTTGGCTATAAACATGATGACCGTATTTATCTTATATACAGAAACTTGCCGCATTGAACGAGGCAGGAATTTCTACCCCAATGGTAGTGTTCTCTTTTATGTACATAATGCAGAGTGAAAATTATACAGTAGTCACTGATAAAAAGGAATTGTATACTCTAGTGCCGTCTGGTGATTTTGTGCCGTGGGTTAAGAGTTCCTGGATTGTCATCCAATTATCAAATATCTTTTTATTCCTCTTCTTCATCATCTTTTTGTGGCTCAGTTCAAGGATGTTCATCTCCTTCCTGTCCTCGGCGGCTTGCTGCTCCTTCAGGCAATCCAGCCTGCTCTGCATCATGAACTCGCGCCTCCGCCTCTGCTCCTTGGCCTTCACCACGTGCTGCTTCCTCTCCTCCTTGCTCCAGTACCGGCCCATCTTCATCTCGCTCATGGCGTCGTCGTCGGTGGTCATGCCGCTGCGCTCCTCGCGGATCTTGAGCGCGCGCTCCCTCAGCAGGCGGTCCCGCACGGGCCTCTTGGTGATGTAGCGCGTCCCGTCGCTCCGGATCTTCACTTTCCACTCCATTCTCGGTTCCAACTGGCTGGCAGAGTTCAGGTCCTTGCACATGCTGACCAGGCTCATCTGGCTTTGTGCGTACTCCACGGCTGACTTCTGCTGGATCAGCTGCATGTAGCTCTGGTAGTGCTGGGCGTGGGCCGGGATGTGGGCGTGTTTGTAGGGCGAATGCTGGAAGGGCGACAGGTACGCGCTGCCCAGCTTCTGGCTGGGGGTGGGGCTCCCGCTGCCATCGCTGGCTTTCCTCTCCTTGCTCTCCAGGGCCTGGCCGGGGTCCAGCTCTTTAAGAGAAGGACTATAGTCCGGGGTGCCCACTTCGGGATCTTCCGTGATGGACAGCAGATTCTTTGCGGACGGCCCGTAAGCTTCCGAGGTCCCCACGGCCCCTTCGCTGACTGGACAGCTGCTGCCCTCTGCCACTCTCCTCAAGGAGTTATCGGGGGACATTTCCAGGGTGAGTGGGGTGCTCCGGCAGCTCTCCCCGGTGTTGTAGGCACTCGAGCTGTCCTTGTCGGATTTCTCGGGGAGCTCGGTGATGTCCGAGAGCTCGCGTCTGCGGACGTCGACGCTGGTGTTGTAGTTGCGGAAGCCGCTGTTGTGCAGCATCCAGGACTCGCGGTACTGCTCCTTGAGCTGCTGCATTTTGTGGGCGCGCACGATGCTCAGGCACTCCAGCTCGATGCTGCGCAGCTCCTCGTTCAGCAGCTCCAGCTCCTTGTCCACGCTCTCGGGGTCACTCTTGCTGGCGTCCAGGGGGCTGCTGGGGTAGTACAGGCTGTAGGGGCTGGTGCTCTTCACCTGGCACTTGAGCTCCAGGAGCTCGCGGAAGCGCTCGCACTCGTCCACGGGGATGCCCAGGTAGTCGGCGTCGGCGCAGTCGGCCGAGACGAAGGACTCATTGCTGAAGGGCAGGTCGCCGCTGCCCAGGGTGTCCTGGCTGCACGTGAGCTTCCTCTGCCCGGCCAGCGGCGTGGAGGACGCGGTGGCGTCATCGCCATTGTTCTCCTGCTCCGAGCTCTCGTCGTTGCGCGTGCTTTCGTCTGTCCGTCCCACACCACTGTCCTTCTCGTGCTGGTTGGACAGGATGGTGGCTGTATCTGTGGTTCCTCCGTCTTCTTCCTGCTTCTTCTACACAACAGAAAACAACAAACAGGCACCGTGAGGGAGGCCCAAGGTGCAGCCACCAAGTGTGACCTTGCCTTGTAGGACAAAGGTTTCTGGACAGGGCAGGCTCTCCATTTATTTATTTTTTTGATTTTATTTATTACTTGTCCCCCAAAGCTCCAGTAGATAGTTGTATGTCATAGTTGCCCATCCTTCTAGTTGCTGTATGTGGGACGCGGCCTCAGCATGGCCGGACAAGCAGTGCATCGTTGCGCACCGGGATCAGAACCCTGGCTGCCAGCAGCGGAGCGCACCCACTTAACCGCTAAGCCACGGGGCGGCCCCAGGCTCTCCATTTCTAAGGCTGAGGAGCAACATGCGCTATCAGGGCAAGGACAAGGGCCAGAGAATTAGCCAGACCTACCGCTAACTACCTGGTTGAGCCACTTAGCTTCATTCATCCTCAGTATTCCCACCTGTAAAATGAGGCTAATAGTCACCTTACCTGAATGAATAATTCTAGCTATTCTATGACCCAGGGCATGGGCAGCAGGAAGCATCTAGGGCCTTCCATATAAGGCCTTCTTTAGCTCATAAGGTACTCAGTGGGTTATGACGACTCTGACAACGGTGGGGGCACAGAAGGGAGTAAAACGGTGCTAAGCAGTTCAGGTTACACAGGGAATTGCCTTACTTTTGAAAACGCGACTTCAGTTTTCTCTGATCTACATTAATGCTGGCACATGTGTTTTCCAAACAAATATCAGGTCAGCTGTACCTCGGCATTATCACTCCACTTTAAAAGCCAAGCAGCACTCTCTTGGCGGGGAGAGTATCAGCTTGCGGCTCACGAGTGTGCCAAGAGAAAAGCACTTGTTTTCTCGCTGCCTTCCAGGACGGTGGGTGTCCGATGGTCTCTAGCATCAGGAAGGGAGATGGAGGGAGCAGAATTTCCTCCAGCTCAGAGCAGGGAGGGCAGAGGGCTGGCCATGGGCCTTACCTGCTGCAGCACGCTGGCCGTGAACTGCATGGCCTGGTGGTGCTGCTCCTCTAGCATGTCCATGTGCAGGTCGTCCAGGTAGTCGTTTCTGTCATCGTCCATCCAACCCTCATCCAGCTGGGGAGAAGCAGAAGCCAACGTATGCCTCAGAAGAGACTACTTTTGCTTTCATTTTATTTATTGTTTTTAAGAAAGGATAGTACCTTGGGGAAAAATATTTTTAGGGCTCCCTCCAGGAGTCATCAAAATGCAATCTGCCCGCTGTTTTGCTACACATCAGAAGACTACTCCATCCTCACATTAAAGAGACCTCCACCTACACCACGTCTGGGAAAGGCGCCAGTGTCCCGCATTTTATTTCTGCAGGGTGAAGCTCTTTCATCCACGTTAGCTACTTTTGGTCATGCAGGCCACCTATGTAGGGGTCAGGTAGACCCAGCCCTGCCCACACACAAGTTTAGCAGGCCTCAAAGAAAAACCACTTTCCGTGCAGAAAGAGTTCCTTCTGACAAAAAAACAGAGGTCTGCTAACTAGCTGTTTGGCTTGGGCAAGGCCTCTTACTTTATTAGGCCCTTCTCTTCCTTGACTGTAAGAGAGCAGACTATTCAGGGCTTCTGAGGTCTACAGCCCATGGGCCAAATCTGGTCTACTGTGTGGTTTTGTTAAAAAAAAAATTAACTGGAACACAGCCACGCCCTGTCTCGACAACAACAGAGTCTAACCGTTGCAATAGAGACTATATGGCCCCCATAGCCAAACATTTACTGTTTGGCCCTTTAAGAAAAAGTTTGGTGACCCTGGGATGAGACAATTGCTGCATTCCTTGTGAGCTCAGGACGCTGCCATCTGTGATGAATCAGACACCCTTGATGCACTGTTCCCAGATTATTAAAGAGAATTACCCCACCAGATACTTGGCTAGAGCAAGTTAAAGTGGATCAAGAGCGCCACCCAGTACAAGTTCATGATCCCCTCCATGGAAGGAGTTACTGTCACCGACTAGGTGCCTGGAGAAACTCAAAGGTGGGTTTGGAAGCAACTAACTGTTTTCCCAAGTTGTTTCTTTTCCTTTGTATGTTAAGGAGATGTAACCACCAACCATCCTGAAACTGACCAAGCATCACCACAAGAGCTATGCCCATGACCTTTGCCTTATGCTTAATACTAAGATCTCGCCAGGAGGAGCTTAAGCCTCATTATGTGGGAGCATGTTCTCTTCCTAACCCTGTGCAAGCGAATACCTGCCTCTCCCTTTTGAATCTTCATTCCCCAACCGAAATAAAAGTTCCTGCTTCCCTTTGTTTGGGGACGCCGTGACTTTGGAAATGATTCCTCATGGCCTCCTATTTGCTGCAAATACACTTTACTTTGTGTTGTGAGACAACGTCCACTGGTGTAGATTCTTATTTAACTCACCAGGATGTGAGCCCACTTGGTTTGGTAACATTACCATGACCCAGTGGTTTCTGCGTCAGATTACTTGGCCCTGAATCCCTCTCTGCTCTGTCACTCTCTGGCCGCATCTCTCTGGGTAACTTGTGAAGCTCTGGGGAGGCTTAGCTGTTTGTAAGGTGCTCCTCACACGGCCTGGCACTCACTTATCAGGTGGTCACTAAGTGTTAGTCATTATTTATCAATGTTTCTTTCGTTTTTCTTTTTATAAACAAAAATTGTATTATGTTTAAGGTATACATCATGATGATTTGATATACATATACATAGTTAAATGATGACTACCATCAAGCTAATTAACACATCTCCTCAGAAGTTACCATTTTTTGGGTGAGGAGAGCAACTGAAATTTACTCTCTCAGCAAATTTCCAGTAGCCAATATGGTATTATTGACTATCATCATCATGCTGTACATTCCCTGCACTCTGCAGTTATGAATGACATCTGCACAGATCTAGGCTGGAACATTTGTCAGGCCTTGGAAAATCAAACATCTTGATAGTCATGACCCTGGCTGTGTTTTCCATTCTGTTTCCTTCTTTTCCTTCATTATGATCCCCGCATTAATGAACCTGCTGGGCCTACAGTGTAAATGCCAGAGTGGATGTCAACACCATCCTTAAGTGGTTAAAACATAAAACATTCCCGGGCCGGCCCG
Organism: Diceros bicornis minor; assembly: GCF_020826845.1. NCBI lineage: Eukaryota > Metazoa > Chordata > Mammalia > Perissodactyla > Rhinocerotidae > Diceros > Diceros bicornis. The sequence goes on along the minus strand of NC_080741.1, from coordinate 81,001,134 downwards.
GTGGCGCAAGCGGTTAAGTGCGCGCGCTCCGCTGCGGCGGCCCGGGGTTCGCTGGTTCGGATCCCGGGCGTGCACCGACGCACTGCTTGGTAAGCCATGCTGTGGCGGCGTCCCATATAAAGTGGAGGAAGATGGGCACCGATGTTAGCCCAGGGCCGTCTTCCTCAGCTAAAAACGAGGAGGATTGGCGGATGTTAGCTCAGGGCTGATCTCCTCACAAAAAAAAAAAAAAAAAAAAAACATAAAACATTCCCTTTTCAGGGTACAAAGTGCCTTCAAGTTCAGATTCAATACTTGGGCAGTGTTCTGCAGGGCCATGGACTCAGGTTTATTGATTTCAGAAATACAGACCCAGCTTCACGTGCAGGAAGCCAGCTCACCTGGAGTTCGGGCCTTGCAATCAGCAAGGAAAAGTTCTTGTTTTCTTCACTGGTGAGAAGAGCCACAGCCTCTTCACGGTTCTGTACCTCTATCCCATTAATCTTAAAAAAAAAAAAAAAAAGTAGATGGGTGTGCAAAATAGCATAATTAAATTTTGCAAAATCACTTTATACTGTTTGTTTCGGGCCTGCATATGCCACCCACTCACGGCTGGCACATGGAGTTTCCATATAGCTTGAAAAGAATGCTGATTTTCAGAAGGAAAGGTCTTCCTCAGACTGGTCTACGAGAGAGCCTCCGTGGGTACAGTTCACGAGACAACTGTAAAGTGGAGGCTATGTCAACAGAAGTGGCTGGGACTCCAGATGGCAGCACCGAGAGAAATCACGGTGTTGAGAAGAGGGAACATCTAAGCAATTTAATTAGACGTGATATTCAGGCAGGAGTGTAAATGGAATATATGAAGGCATGACTATCGATATTTTCAGATACTATGGGAAAAAAAGGAAGGGACAGGTTTGATGTGAACATTATGGAAGTTGAGGAAAGTTGAGAAGGAAATGGAATTATACGGGCGTTTTTGTGTCCCCAGTTTGCCACTTGAACTTCTCTAGGCAGGACAGAAGGTCAAGTGGGAGGGGCTCTCTCACTCTCACACCTGATGACTCCCTTGCAGGATTTCTGCTGCTTGTCCTGGCACTGTTGAGCTCTGCTAGTCTGGAGGTCTGAGTCCCAGGGCAGATGATTCCTCTAGGGGACACAGCGATGGTCCCACTGAGCTGAAAGGTCAGCCTTCCACTTGACTCCTTATGCCAGTGAACCAACAGGCAGCAAAGGGGGTGACTCCCCTGGTTGGGGTGATCGATCGTGGTTCCCCAGGGGAAATGGGGTCGCTGTCACACAGTGAAGGCAGGGAGGGCCATGTAAGGAACCCAGTACTTCCATGCCCAATGGAAAATGCTAATAGAAAACTATAGCAACCAAACAAGGCAGTACTGCTGAGGATCCAGACCCTTCAAGAATGAAAGTTTGGGGCACTCCACCAGGTGAGGGACCCTGAGCAGCTGAGGTTTGGGTTGGAGTCTGGGGAAATGTAGAATAAGCAATGGAAAAAGAAACAAAAATTACTCATAGTGAATAAACAGTGGATTAGAAATGAGAAGAGGCAGAAGCTAAGCCTTGTAGGACACAGTGAACAGAAGACTCTCAATTTCTGTGAGATTAAAAAAGACTGTAGCTGAAAGTGAAACAAAGTGTCTCATTTTGACTTGAAAGAGCAACAAGGCTTAAGGTAAAGAAACTACTCTTAGAACCCATTCCACAAAACAGTTAAATACGGAGCCATGAAATTTAAAACACTTTGCAATCCATTTTACTGAATTTGCCAAAGATATTCCCATTTTCAGGACAAGAGCAAACTTGAAATACTTGGTCCAAAGTTAATCCTGCAGAGAAATCTAAAATGAGATTTATTCTGGTTCACGTTGCAAACTGTTGGCCTGATTTGGCCCAATGGTGTGTTGTCTTTGACTCAAAGAGAATTAAAGACAGGGAGGAGAGCTGGCTCATATTCTGTAAGGTGCTGGGGCAGCTGCCCTCCTTAGAGGGGGCGTTCTTTCTCCAGTTTGTCTCAGTCCTCACCACTCCCTGTTGCGTGTTATTTTCTAGAGCTTGTGCTTCATTCATTCATTCAACTTGTCTCACCTCACTACACATCTGATTTAGGGATCCGTGTTCTTTAACTTCTTCTGCATTGTCGACCCTCAAGCTATTATTAAAACTAGTTTGTTGTTTAGTGATAGGCAGAGGGCAAGGCCACAGGTCAGAAGCTGACCTACCTGGATAATGCGGTCTCCTTCTCGGATGCGCCCATCCTTGGCCGCGATGCTGTTAGGGTCGATCTGAAACATACAGCAGACATCTCAGCACTGAGTGGATAACTCAGACATGCATGAAAACAAACGACATCACTTTCCAAAGGCGCTAACATAGTCATGCTCATCCCTCTGTTTTTGTTTTGCACAGAAATAAACGAGACTTAGTACCTGCAAGGAGAGACAAACATGGATTCATCTGTTTCCAAGCTGTTTCTGGGGGATGTTCTTGGATTCCTGTGTGACAACCCTGTTACACAGCAGTGTGCAGAGACTGCTGACTTAGGGGATGGAGAGGCACAGCTGACTTTTGTTCCATGCACAGTAATGAAAATCAAAAGTGTCACCGACTGACTAGGCGCCTCGAGAAACTCAAAGGTGGGTTTGGAAGCAATTAACTGTTTTCCAAAGTTGTTTCTTTTCCTTTGTATGTTAAGGAGATGTAACCACCAACCATCCTGACACTGACCAAGCCTTGCCACAAGAGCTACGCTCATGACCTTTGCCTTATTTTTAATGCTAAGATCTCTCCAGGAGGAGCTTAGGCCTCATTATGTGGAAGCATGTTCTCCTGAGCCTGTGCAAGCCAATACCCAAAAAATACCCTTTCCAATATTCATTCCCCATCCAAAATAAAAGTTCCTGCTTCCCTTTGTCCAGGGACGCCATGAATTTGGAAATGATTCCTCATGGCCTCCTATTTGCTGCAAATACACTTTACTTTGTGAGACAACTCCCACTGGTGTAGAGCCTTATTTAACTCACCAGGAGGCGAGCCCACTTGGTTTAGTAAGAAAAGTGTGATGTAGAACAGGTTAAAGGGTACCCCTTCATTATGTTGACTAGCAACCATAGCTTGATTATTTTACCAAATGCTTATACTAAATTTTGGAAAACAACTTTAAAAATGACATGTCATAATTGAGACAAGTGGGACTCAATATGGGAGGGGCCCTAAAATGCAGCAATGATGGATCAACTTAAGCTTATACATCCAAAGGGATAATTATTAGGCCTAGTAGACACATCCCTTGGTTCATTCCATAGAGACAGATTTTATTTCCTGACAAAATTGGGTTTATGTGCTTACAAGGATAGGAGTGCATGGTAAAGTATCCATTAGTATCCACTAGTTGCTTTGCATTGTCTTTAGGAAGATCAAAACATCTTCCATCTATGTACTTGCAAGTTGCATTTAACTTACATGAATTCAACTATACACACTCCACCAAAAGAAAAAAAAAGAAAGAGATAAAGAAACACTTGAAAAAGTGTAAATGATTCCATCCACCATCCTATTCAATGAACATGAGATGGAAAATGTGAATCAGCTGTTCCCTCGGGGTTGAAAACACAAAACCATGTAAATGGTTCCATTTTATGGCTGATTTGCAGGCAGATTCTCGGGGGTAATTTTGTGTTGCCATTAGAACTTAACCCCCATGTAAAGATGTAACTCCATGGAGTGTGATGAAGGGGACAAAGAAATTTGTCTGTGTCTTTCCCAAGACTTCTCAATGAGCCAGAGTTATGGTTAACACATCAAAGAAAAAAAAACAACCTTTGGTCTTGATGTGATAGTTATAAGAAATTAGCCTTCATACCTCACTTATGTAAATCCCAATGTCATCTTCATCATCTGTCCGGTAGCACACGGTGAGGCCCAGCTTGTCCTGGCTGTTCATTCTGTAGAGATCCACTTCCTAGACAAAGAAAGGGTGGTCCCAGTGAGACTCCAGCAGGCAGTGAGAGCTGGGAGGACGGCAAATGCTTCAAAAATATTTTGTTTCCATGATGAACTGGATTTCTTTGCATTTGACTGTGTAGAGCAGTTAACTTACTAAACAAAAAGTGATTATGGACATGGGATCAATGCCCAGGGCATTTCTGACCTTTCAGTCAATATAAAGTCATTTTGAAAATAGTTATTTTATTGATCTCCCAAAAGAAAAATTACCTATATTTCACTCAGTGTCAAGACTTCTGGGGCAGGGCTTTTAAAAAGCATTCTTTCAATGTCTGCCACAAACAAGAATATTCCCATACCCCGAATCATCCAGCCATTTCAGTACAAATGTTTCCAATACGTTTGGTTAGATTATTTCACGTTGCATTCCCTTAATATTCACAGTAATAGAACTTGCAAACAGATTACACATAAATTGATACAAGAGAGGAGGGAAACGTGATAGTGTGCAATTAATGCTTTCCACAACAGCTGTGATATTTATAGTCAAGAAATTAGTTTCAGCTGCTATTATTGCAAATTAAATAAGATAAAAGCAAAGTGAGCCCAAATGCGGGACACATGAGCACAGGGAACACCAGTGGATTTGCCAATTAGTCTACACTTCAGAATGAAGTCAGAACTCTGAAAATTGTTGGAGCCTCGGGAGGAAGTTCTGTGGTTCTCTCCACCTACAGGTTCTCTGCATACCAGACTGGCCTCTCCAACCACAATGCCAACTATCCATGAAGGATTCTGCAGTACTGAGCTGCAGGCCTATCTGAAGGGCCACCTGGTAGTAGCACGAGATCCCTTGGTCTGGTTTTAGTGTCATCTGCTTGCCAGCCAGGAGGGTGGAGGGGCTCTGAGATGGGGTCTTTGAGCCACTGTCTCTGGGGACCATTTCCTTTCTCCAGGCTCTTCTCTGAGCACAGTGAGGATACAGTTGTCTTTGTGGCAGAGCTCAAAGTGGTTACGTAGCAGATACTTCCCGAACCCTCTCCCGTGAAAGGCAGGGTGCCCAACACCATGGACACTTTTCAGGCAGAACAGCAGCAGGTGCAAAGGCCCTGGGCCAGTAATGCCCAAGTCCTGTGTACAAGGAAGAGGGAGGTGGGAGCTCCGATTTTATTTCAACATCATGGGAACCCATGAAAAAGTTTTTGGTGAGGACTGCCACAATCGGACTATTTTCAGCAGTCTTTCTGGCTCACGTATGGAGTGTGATATGGTGGTGAAGAGTAGGGACCTATGTTCAGATCCCAACTCTACCTCTTTCTAGCAGCTTCATCATGGACTTATTACTATATCTAAGCCTGTCTCCTCACGAGTAAATGTCATCCTGCCACCTCAGGCAGGGTGAAGAGTCACTCAGATGACGCATGCAGAGCTCTCAGCACAGTGCCTGGCCCACAAAAGTCCACCGAAAATGGTAGTAGTTAATCACGTGCAGGTATGGTTACTCGCCTCAAGTCCCAGAAGTTGTTTGTAGCGGAGTGGGTACATTTCACACGCCCCCCTCAATAAGATTATTTTATATTCTGAACATTGATATGTTAATTAATTCAATGACTTCCTGATGACAGCTTTAGCAATATGGCAAATTTTCATGAAATGAAATCCCATTAATTTCTGATAATTTAGTTGAGTTGGATGGAAATTTCTTTCCTCATGTTTTGAGAAACAGATTAAGCAAATAGAGGGAGAATGAATTTACGGGCCATATTTAACCATGAGGGCAAATTCTTTCCAAATACTTTGGAATGACCATTTTGCATACCACAAATATACTAGTCACACATCATCCTCTTATGTTTCAAACAAGTCCCTCTCTCAGGTTACACTTGAATTGGTTATGGGTACAAGGAAAGACTTTCTCTGTTTTGGCGCTTCCTCACAGTTAGTGTGAATCAGTGGAATTTCATGATTGTTTGGGTCCAACTGCACAACTGCCGCCCAAATGCTGCCATGGAGCCCTGTGCTATCATGGTGGAAGCCAGTGCTTCTGGAACAGGTCCATGTGCAACCAAAGCAGAGAGAGAGAGAACTGGAAAGGTTGTAGGCAGAGAAATGAGTAAGACTGTAAATGTTGTGATATTACTTTTAACAGAATTAAAAATATAATACAGGTTATAGCTTTTTCTGAATAATCGACCACCAAGATGAATATCTCTTGAGTACAAATGATATCACAGTTCCACTGGGCTTTATTCCAATACCACTCAAAGTGTGCTTCAAAGTGTGGTTGTAAGGGAGTAAGTACAGAAATTGAGAGGAATGTTTAGGAACTAGGAACTTCTATAGCAGTTGGGCATTGTCATGATAACCAAGGGCAAGATTAGCAGACATGTCTCACTGACCAAGTTGTAGAGTGGTTCAGGTATTGCTGAACTCAAGGGGCAAGCTATATATGGGGTGAGCTATGTAGTCACACACAGTAAAACCACATATTGGTCATGTTGGTAATTAAACCACCCGGACAACCTGGTCCTCGTGGTTTTTCACTATTTACAGTGAAAACATGACTTTATAATAAACATCTAGAATTGAGGGCTCCATTTGAGAACCCAGGAAGGTGAAAAGTCTGGAAATCATGTCTTGGAAAAGAACAGCAGAATGTACTAGGGGTATCCAAGTAGGAAAAAGGAATGTGAACTGGAGGAAAGACTCATAAGGAACGTGACAGCTGAAGGTCTGCTATGTAAAAAGGGATTACATTTATTTGGCATAGTACCAAAAATGTAGGTGATCTGATATCTAAAGGGCTTAGTAAATGATTTTGATAAAAACCTAACATGAAAAGCATTTATACTCTATTTTTTGATCAATATTTTGATTGACAGATATTTGGAGAACGATTAAGCTATAAATGTGGACATTTGTTCATGTTGCTACTGGTGGGCTGATTTTTTTTCTGTACTTTTGCCTTCTGAATCTGCCAATTTCTTACAATAAACCTGTATTACTTTTATAACCAAGGAAAAAACTTCCTTAGAACAAAATGTCAGGCTGGAATGGAAGACATCCTAAAACATTTGTCACTTTAAAATATTTTCACCTGAATCACCAATAATTGAATCAAGGACCATATCATATGCTTTCCTTACTTATATGGTGCCATTAATCCCACATGTGGTTAGCAAATTAGTAATAGATTCCTCATAAATACTGTTTGGAATTATGTTACACACAATACATGATGGTTAAACTTTATGACATTTTTGCATGGGAGAGAAGGGGTTCTCATTGCCAGGTCTGTTTCCAGTTACTGATATTTTGAGCATACATGCTCTCTCCCTTATAGCAGAATGATGTAGAGCCCAACACTGCATTTAGCCTTTAAATCCCATTGCAAATCCTCCCAGGACTGACTGTCATGGGGACAGTCACAGTCTCACTTTGGCTGGATTTGACTGAAATACTGGAAAGGCCAAATTCCATCCTTGATGTGGATGGGAAGCCCAGGCCTGGCTCCAGCATGAGGCACACACTGTGTGTCAGGGCAGGGCATAGGGGGAGCCGACTCTAATCTGCAATACCTACCCTCAGTACATCAAAGCTTTCTCTTCATTCTTCACCGCTAATTCCACTTGGCTGTGAAGCAAAATTTTAGGACTTGATCTTTGAAACAGACTTAAGAATGGGAGTGTAATTCTAGTTTAAGGGCAGTCTTCTGGAAGCAGCTTTCTATCTTGCAAAAGGGCTGGTTTTAATAAAGGATGAGTGTTAGTGGATGAACAGATGCTGATAAAGCACATTTCATGTAATAATAAAGCAAATGGTATTCTGGAGTTTACTCCAGGTTTGTACTTGACATTGATGTGAGACAGGATGGTGTGTTACCTGGATCTTCTTACGAACTCTAAACAAAAGCTGGACAAGTTTCATGTAGAAGGTATATAGTATGACTTAGCTGTGGTCACTCAATTTCAAAGGATGGATCAACATCACAGAGATAGCCTGGTTGCTTATAGTTAAGCAAAGAGTGAACCATAAAAGGTTTTCAGAAGCTCTTGGAACATAACAATGTAAGAGCTGCTGCTGTCTTGGGATCTGTATAGATTTGGGTTTTACCTTGCTTGCTCATAAAGAAGATAAGGCAATAATAGTTGAATAGTGAATTGTGCAGTAAAAGCAGTGTCTAGCCTTATATACTGTGCACAGTAGGTACCTAATAAAACTGAATGAATGAGCCTGAGATCCCAAGGCAGACTCAAGATCCAAATGAAAAATAAGCTGGGCTCTGCCATTAACAAGCCAGGTTGCCTTGGGAAAGTCACTTTTCTCTGAAACTTCTCAGCTATTCTACAATTTTAGGACCAGACACAGGATTTTGGGGCTCAATGGAGATTACAATTCCTCGAACTTATTGGGTGGTTTGTACATTCTCAACATTTCATTCTGATTCTGAGCTAGAGGCAGAACCTTACGTAATTGAGCACATCACTGAAAGCACAGAGGTTATCAATACATATCTGTCTGTGATGATGGAGATAAGATTTCAAAGAAGACCAGTAATCAAACAGTTATGAATAATGTATTAGCATTATCTGGATTACCGCTCCCCCCACCATTGGTGTCCTGTTGCTTACTGGTCTAGATGGACTGTTGGATAAAAATGAACGGCTAAGCCTGACATTTCAGATGAAATTGAAAAGACAGTTCAATTAAGAGAATTAAGGTGGCCATTCCACCTTGGTGATTCAAGCTTTCTGTTTCAATGTCAGCTGCTTTAATCAGAGGGCATCCCAAAGACTCATTTCAATGGCTTATCCACTTGTAGGAAGACTAGTTACTGAAGCATAACTCTTTACCTTAGCAGTCCAGGACTACTGGGCATATTTCTTTACATTACCTCAACACTTTCTGTATCTATGCATGACACTCTGTAGGATGTAGAGATGTCTCTAAAAAGACTGCATTTTCCTTCAATGAAGGACCTTAAATTTGAGACAGGGTAATAAGACACTTATCCCTTCATTCAACAAGTGTTTATCGGGTGTCTGCTACATGTCAGACACTGTCTAGGCAGGAGGACTATAACAGTGAACGAGTTAGACAAGAGCCCAGGTCTCATGGAGCTTGTAGTGGGGGAGCTACACATTAAGTAGGACGTGGCACCATTGGGGGAGGAGTGTTTTAGACAGAGTGGTAGGGAAACTTTTCTGGAGGTGACATTTGGACAAAAGACTGAGCCAGGCTGAGCTATGCTAGGATCTGGGGGAAGTGCTGTGCAGGCTGAGCTAAGAGCAGGTGGTAGGACAAAGAATAGTCAAGTCCTGACGACAGTGGGAGAGTGGTGAGGAGGCCGACTCAGTGAGGGCAGGGCTGACCAGGGAAGGTTCCCTGGAGGAGCCCTTGTGCTCTGCCTTAAAGGCTAAAGAAAACCATTTAAATTGGCTGGGGCATCCTATATTATCTCCAGGACAGTTCCAACTCCCTTGTGATCTACTTAGGTTACTCTATGAAACGAAGTCTGAAGATCATTTTAGTCTCCCTGTTGAATTGTAGCTTTCCTTTCTTTTCTGGTCTCAGAATTACATCATCAGAACACAACATAGGTGATGGTAGCTTCACAGCTTGGCTAGGATGCTACTGATGAATCAACTGGGAAATTAAAACAACAGATTAAGGAAAAAGCCTTCTTCAGACATCTATTTTCTTTCTTAATTGCCTACAGGAAGATCTAGAGCCAGGTGTTCAGTACCTGAAAATTTATGGGTAATTATTTGGCTGCTCAACCCGTGGGTATACTCCTTTTAACTCTAAGTAGTTTCACAATAACAGGGATTTGACACTTACCTAAATATGATCATTTTGTGTGCTTTACGAGAGAGAACATCTGTTTTTCTCTGTGTATTTGCTTCAATAATATCCCAACACACTCATATTTTCCTCCTATATAACATCCATGGAACTAGTTATTTTTCAGAAGGTACAGACATTGATCTAATTCAACTTCAGTGATGAGCGGTGTGTTGAGATTGGACCCCTTACTCAAAACAAGCCTGTTCCTTCTGTAATCCAACCCCAGAGAGGGGGAATAAAACAGATGGAACCTACCAGAGACAGACTGTTGACTGTGCTAAGAAATCTTGTAGGAAGCAGGTAAGACAGGGATGTGCGAGACTCCCTGAAAACTGGGTCCGCTTTAGGAAACTCAGTTCCAGCAGTGGGGTTTTTTATTAACCTTCTTGAACTGCCCAGCCTACCTTCCAAAGACAGACCTCCGAAACAGAACAACACTGGAGGTACAGATACTGTTGTCTACTGGAGATTCTCTCCTGGTGAGCAGCTGCAGCAAGCTTCAGGAAGATTCTACCTGAGTCTTCACCTTGGAACTTTGGACGGGCTGTTCATCCAAAACCACCAGGTTCACTTTATGAGATGGTGCTTGGGTAACAGAAATAACCTGGGGACATCTCAACTGCTATGGACAAAAGTCCAGATGTGAAAGCAGCCTTCCTGCCTGGTATGAACTCATGGTACTATGTGATAACTCTTCAAAAGAGCTAGAGATGGAGAATGGCCATATTTTGGTTTTCTAGGAGATGAAAAGCTCACGTCTAATGATCTAATGGCTTATGAACCTCAAGGAATATGAAGTCCTTAAGAGCAGGCAGGATGGTGACTTCCTGATTTTGCATTTCTAGTGCCAAACAGTGTATTTAACATAATTGATGCTCAGTAAAAGCTGGTGAGTAGAAATGAAAATAAGCATGGATGTCAAGTCTCATGGCATCAAAGGTCTAAATTAACATACTTGACTAATTTTCTAAACACTTGGATCCTTTGCCTCTGCTTGTTATTCATAAAAAGAAGTCTTAGCACAGTTTCACATGTCTACATGGGCTCCGTCACTTCTAGTCCATATGACTTCACTCTGCATGGACAGTGTGGATATTAGAGACTTGGAGGAACATCTTTACACTATAGTGAACAAAACGCACAACCAAAGCCTTGCTGGCATGACCCAGGACAACAAGAGCAAATGGAACCCTGGACTTGTTTACCTGACCCCATGGCCTCTAGGTCAGGGCCCCTTCGACTTTAATGTGTGCCGAGGCACCTGGGGATCTTGTTAAAATGCAGATTCTGATTCTGTAAGTCTGAGGGCCAAGATTCTGCATTTCTCACAATCTCCCAGGTGATACTGCACAGGTCCCTAGACCACACTTTGAATAACAAGGTTTTAGGGAACTGTGTTAGAGTGGCTCCTCCTCCCAAAAGCAAGATGCTCTCAGGTAGTTCACACTGAGAAAGTTACGTCCTTTAAAACTCAGTTTAGGCTAGTCTTAACACTTCTTTAATATTAGCCAATCTCCTGAGAAAAAGAGAAAGAGGGCAGGAGGTAGTGGAGAGAACTGGCCCCAGGCTCCCAGCCCTCAGCAGGCACCAGCGACAGACACCAGGATTTAATAACACTGCCTTGTGTCCACTGCATTTATTGTACAGCACCTTCTGTGGATGGCAGTTGATGCTGCTTTTCTGCCTGAGGCAGTAATACAGCATTTCCTTTAAACAAAATTTACCTTAGTTTAAATGAGTTGAGTTAAAGGAAAACAGAAATAAAACAATGGTTCTAGTGGTATTCAGATATAACAAAAAAGTTGTAAGGCAGAATGGGCCAAACTGATTAGATATTGTGGGAGCTCTATGACCCTCCAGAAACTATATGCAAGCTCTTATAGACAGGAGCATTCTTCCAGGGAGAGACCATAGCTTCCATCAGATTCTTACAGGTGTTAGAAACTGAAATAGAACTAAAGAACCCACTGCTATAAAGTCAAGTTTAACTAAATACCAAAGACTTACAAAGTCTACACACTACTCCATAAATCTAGCTCCTGAGATATTTGATAGGTTTTTAAAGACCTCTAGTTTGTCATAGTTACAATGATCATCAAAAAGCAATGGTGTCATATAAAGATTATTAAATAGCCCTTCTTTCAAAGCAGTGTTCCACAGAACTCGAGAACTCTCCAAAAGTGTTTCAGAGAACTCTAGACTCAGGAAATGTTAACAGGTACTTAGCCAAAGAGAAGTTGTTACATCAAATAAACAGGTTTGGGTAATTCTGCCTACTGTATCCACTCTGTCCCCAGGGCATTTACCATGCTTATCAACATATTCAAGATTCTGACCAGTCCTCTACAAAAGAAACCTGTTTACTTTTGTTTAATCTGACATTTCCCAAACGTATTTGATCACGGAACCCCTTCTGCAAACACCATGTATTAACTTAAAAACTAGTGTCCTGGGGGAGTCATTGGCTGCTTCATGAACTAGCCCTGAAGTTGGGGAGATGGGACATTGTAAATCAGAGGCACAATCCTTAATCTTCTGAAAGGCAGAGGCTACATTTCCTGGAGCAATTACTGGATGGCAAGCACTTTGGTCTATGGTTGACAGCAAGCAGGAATAGTCTACAGCAGCTTTTATAGTTAGAATAATTGACATTCCAGTTTAGACCATATGCATTTAGGGAGAAATTTAGATTTTCAAAAAAATGTCATCGAGTCAGTCATGCCTCTAGTGCCAAATACAATGATTTGTCCACATCTGGCTGTAGGTGAGCAGCCAGTGAAGGCATTCACACACTTTTATCGATCCTCATCTTCTGCTTTGGAATAAAAACTCTTGGTAACTTTAAAGGAATACTTGAGGAACACAGCTGGTTTCTACTGTTCTGCTGCCTTTGTCACTACACAGGAACCTAATGCCACTTAACAACTCAGCAACCTCAGAAGCTTTGGTGGGGCAGCCCAGATTACACAGTGTTTGGCCATGAAATTGAATAAAATGTTAGTGGATTTTGCCTGGCTGACCTTCTGATTGTGCCAATGGGTTTACCCTTTAATATCAAGTATCTTTTTAAAAGGTGCCCTATTACCCTATTCTGTAAAATCAGCTTCAAAAAACGCTCTCGTATTTTTGAAAACACATTAAAATATGAAAGTGTTTTCCCAAAGTATAAATAAATACATCTTGAAAGTTGATTTTTCTCTATTTTCTATCACTCTTATTAAAAGGAAAATGAGGACTAGAACTCTGTGAACTGGTGTCCTCTGAATATTTTAAAACTTAGAGGTCAATTTGACATACAGCATCTAGAATCTTGAGTCATTCTGGCCTCAAATAACACTTGAGGAGAGTTATATATTTGCTTAATTTCTTCAAAATCAGTGTTAGAAAACTTTTCGCAAGTGAATCAGTGGGCAAACCTTTTTTTTTTGTTGGGCGTGGGCTTCCATCCACTTTATAATTTTTATAATTTTATTTATTTATTTTTTTTCCCCCAAAGCCCCAGTAGACAGTTGTATGTCATAGCTGCACATCCTTCTAGTTGCTGTATGTGGGACGCGGCCTCAGCATGGCCGGAGAAGGGGTGTGTCGGTGCGCGCCCAGGATCCGAACCCGGGCCGCCAGCAGTGGAGCACGTGCACTTAACCGCTAAGCCACGGGGCCGGCCCTCCATCCACTTTAATAATTTATCTACCTGTTCTTGAGCATCTGCCCTGAGTAAAAAATAGTGATGACTTAAAGAGCAGAAAGGTGAGGAAGCTTTCAGTAATTACAAGAATGCACGGATTTTAGAACTTGGCAGGAATAGATTATGTGAATTCAAAAATCCAGAAAAGGGCTTACTACCCTACCTTTTAAGTAATTTAAATAAAAAACCCTAAATTTCTGCCTTGGGATCTGATCATTAAGCTCTATCGTGGAGGGGGGTAGTAAAAGCTCAATGTGCCTTTCAAAGGGCATGAGTAAAAGTAGTTCTTTAAAGAAATCCACTAAAAGTGGATATTTCATGAGCATCCATAAACTAAATTTATGCTTATAGAGAACTTATTAGTCTTGATAATGACTCCTAAAATGAGACAAGGACGTTCTTCATACCTCCAGCTCCAGTTCCTCCCTGTCCATCTCCTGATGGATGCCTCCAATGTAGTCGTTTGGATCGTAGTACTCGTGGGCTGAGGGATGCCTGAAAAAAGACAAAAGATCTGTAAGGCCCTGCTTTCAGTTGTAAGTATCTGTTTTCCTCGACCCTGTCCTTAGTCCCAGCAGTGGCACGGCAGCAGTTGCCAGGGTCCAGGCACTATCATAGCTCGCACCTCTCTGGTCATGTTTCCCAGCACTGTCAGGACCCCCATTGTAACATTTCCACCATTTGCACTCAAGTCCGTTTGCTCTGGAAGGAGTTAAGATGCAGGGTGCGAGTGGGACTGGCTTTGTTGCTTCCAGTGACCATCCCCTAGCCCACTAGTTACGTGATTCAATAGGACTAATTTCTAACTCAGTCTCTGGGCAGGAGACTCACATTTACCACTTACCGCGTCACTGTTAGATTTTCTTTCTGGGGAGAAAAAGGCTTGGACTTTAGGCAACACTCGAAGACATGTGCAGGCCTCTGAGATCAGTTCAAAGAGCTGTGACTGAAACTGCTGTGCTATCATCTTGGACAGTGTCTTTTCAAACTTTTTTGACTGTACCCACAACAAGAAATATATCTGGCATCATAACCTAGTATGTACATACTTGTATGTAATGTATGCACATACATCAGTGCATAAAATGCATACGTGTATGTTTGTATACATGCACACACACAGCTGGGAGACTGAAAGCTTGTGTTTCTCTAGGACAACATAGGTGAAACAATTCACCGAACCCACCCCCTCTTTGGAAGTGTCATTAATGGAACTTCTGGAGCAAAGGCCGTGGGAATTATAACATGCTCAGTCAGTGGCTTTGAAAGTTGCGAGATGCGGGTGGAAAGCTTCAGCCTCTGAGTGTTTGGGGACCCAAACCTTCACGTTCTGAAAAGTCAGTGCAGCAATCAATGGGCTCTGGTCTTCCCTCCCAGGCACTTAGTTTTGAAACAACAGATCAGACATGAGTGGTCATTCAGACGAGGGCTGGCTTTCAATTTTCTGGACCCAGCAGGCAAATATGCTGCCTGCACTTAAGGGGCTTTTATCCTGAGGATGCTGCTGGAGGGCCTGGGCTTTCAAGCATCAAGTTAGCACTCCCCATTCAGTCCCAATGCACGCTCTCGCTGTCCTCTGACCTTGTAGCCAGAACCTGGAGAGGTCTGACCTCTGGACTCTTCTGACATTTCTCAAGTTGCCCCTTGGGGATAAGTCATGTCATGTTAACTAGACTTAAGAGGAAATTAGGGGTTTGGCTTTTAAAAGGCCCATCACCATGACAGTTCAACATCTGAGAGTCAGGAGTAGCCTTAAAGGCCTCATCAATAATGAGAGGCAGTTTTGGTCTATAATGTCAAA
Organism: Diceros bicornis minor; assembly: GCF_020826845.1. NCBI lineage: Eukaryota > Metazoa > Chordata > Mammalia > Perissodactyla > Rhinocerotidae > Diceros > Diceros bicornis. Next base: position 80,985,859 of record NC_080741.1, on the reverse strand, counting down.
TAACTGGCTTGAACGGTTGTATGCAGTGAATTGGCCACTTGTTTCATAGGATCAACTGGGATGCTACAGAGTATCGTGGTTAAGAGCTGGGAGTTCAGGTAAGACAGACCTGCCTTCCAATCCAGCTGCCAACAAGCTGAGTAGAACTAGTCAGTCTGCAATTCCTCATTGTATAGAAGAGACGGTCGTGAGAAATAAATGGGATAACAGTTCTCTGCACACTGCCTTGCACACTGTGAGTGAATGTCAGATGGGTGCCCCCTCCTCTACCTTTACATGCTGTCAGCTGCAGCCAAATTTACTTTGTCAAGCCTGGGGACTTAGCCCTGGGTGCCGAATGACAGCTAACCATTAAAACCATGGAACAAAAGGCAAGCCCCTGTCTGGAATTTGATGGAACCAACAGGACACGTGTGCTCACTCCAGCTACTGAGTTACTAATAGAAATCCAATGGGTATCGCTTGGAGGTTTTCCCTAGAAGAGGTGAAAATCCCCTTTGAAACAATGCATCGAGTCAATGCTCTGAACCAGGAGCAAGATGGGAAGAGACGGGAGTAGCTCTAATGTCAGCCAGAGAGACTGGCGGGGGGAAGTAGACATCTTGCCTTCAGATGTGCAAAATCACATTTGAAAAGCTATATTAAACTGGGCGAAGCCAGGGGTCTATCTCAGGAATTTCTTGTTCTTTATTTTTCCCTAAATATTTTACATCAGTCACTAAATTAACATCGACTGCCGCTATCATTTGAGTGCTTACCATATGCCATGCTGAGAACTTTCCATACATTATTTCATTTAATCCTTCAACAATCCTGTGAGACAGGTACTATTATCATCCCCATTTTGATAAAGAAAAAATAAAGCCCAGGGAAATAAATTACCCAAGTTGCGTGGCTAGACATTAGTTTGAGCGTCAGGTTTGTCTGACTTGAAGGCTTAAAGGCTTGAAGGCTCTGAACTACTCTGTCTCGGCAGAAAGCAAGGTAAGAGGAGAGTCGTGTGTAAAGTAATTAATGCGGCGCGTGGGATCACAGCTGTTCCTTCATTGGTAAATGCAGTACTTATATGGGGCACATGTGGGCTTATTACACAGATCTAGGTTTGAAATGAGACCCAAGAAAGCAGAATGCACAACCTTCAGGGCTTTCTTTTCACTCCCAACTTACTTTGTTGTCTATGTAAAAGAACCATCAGCATTCCCTCTAGTTATAACGACAAAACCTTCACATTACCATTTGCAGTGATTAAATTTTATTCTGAAACAATTTTACAACATTTGTAAGTAATTTTGTTCTTAGAATGTAATTTGACTAACTCTGCTCCAGGGTTATAATAAAGTAATTAATATGTCGGAGCAGTTTTGAACAGGATTCAATTTATTGCCTCTATAAACAATAAAGTTAAACATGGGCAACTTGGAGGAAAATTATAAGGCGCATTAATTTTTTTTACCACACGGAAGGGAAAAAACCAACTTCATCACACTTCTTTACCACACTTAACAGACGTGATGCACAATCACGTTACTTACTCCTCTGGCAAGAGATAGGGATCCAACACGGGCGGGGTGGGAGAGGACATCTTAGTGAGAGCCATGATGTGCTCAAAGGTGATGTCAGTCTGGGTTCCTGTGTCCACCAGCTGCGACTCTGACGGAGGCGTGAACATTTTGGTCCGCGGCGTCCTCCTCAGCACCTGTACCACGATGGGCTCCTTGGCTGTCTTGAAAGCCTCCACAGCCTGGTCATGAGTTGCTCTGGATAAGTCTTTACCATTGACCTGTTGAAAAACATTTAGGATGGGATCGGATTATAATTAGGCAGAAGCTGGCAAGACTGACACGTGGATTGACTGTTTTCCTGTGTAAGCAGCTAAAAGGAAGAACAACATGGGGCTGTCAGAGAACTTCAGTTCTCTATGTTTTAGGTTTCCCAAGGAATGCCTGGTGGGAAGAGGGTGGGTTTGGAGGTATACAGATCTGGCATTAAATAATAAATCTCACAGCAGGGAAGTCTTGGCTTCCTACTGGAATATCTTTAACACAATTTCATCACCTGCTAATCTTGCCTGTGAGAGAAAAGAGCAGCATCAGGCTCAGAGCCTTTATCAGGCAATAATAGCTAACTAGAAATTAATTACATTGTTATGGCGTGTCTTTTTCCAGTATGCATCAGGTGACATTAGTTTTCCTTTTATGGAAGTGATATGAAGTTTCCTTTTTTAAATGAATTCCTTTGCTTTTCTTTAAAAATCAATTGAAAATATTACGTAAATGATAATACAGGCCATAGGTGGATATGGCAGATATAAGGAGGAACGCAAATGGCTGACGTTTTGGCCGACATTTGGGAAACAATAGCTAGCTTTATTGCTGTGTTGTTTCTTACTGTGCACAGTCCTTTGGTACTGCTGTATCCTCAATACCTGTACTAATTGAGTGCCTAGTGTCTACTGCATGACTTAAATGAAGATCTCTCTTAACAGTTGTCTCATTATAGTCCTGGGAAGTTGGCAGGACCGAAAGTATGTTCATCTCCCTCCTCTACTAGCCTCAAATAAACTGCATGAGATCACCTTGCTAGTTAGTGGTGGGTCAGAATGTTGGATGCTGCATCCAGGAATCTTTCCAATGGTACAATAAAACAATAACTCAACATGGCTATCTTTAGAACAGCTTACACAAAAGGAAATAGAAGCCAGAACCTTATTTCTAGAAAATGAAGTCATTCCAAGTGCCACGGAAGTCCAACTATTTAATTCACTCTCCCCTTTCCAGCCCCCCAGCAAAAGAATATGACATAATGTTCTGATAGTTTGGTAATGTCTAATGGCTGCCCTGCCTGAAAGTTATCAGGCTCTGAAATATTTCAATATTATTCCACAAGCACTTGGTTTGCTTTTTAAAGTCAAATATAAAATGATGGTATAGGAATCATATTTTGCAGAATATATGTCTGCATAAGTTCCTCAGCTTCTCAAATCTCTGGAGAGCAACACTCACAAATTCATGTCACTTAACATAGGAGTTCCTGAATTTAAATCTCTTAGATTAATATTCCATTCTTTCAATATGCATGTTTTTAGCATTTATGTATAAACATCAAAACATTGAACCTTTTCCTGTCTGGCAGATACATTCCCCCCCTCAGTATCTTGTACTTCACAGCACACTACAATTAGGTCCATCCTCTGAGGTAGAGAGCACTTCAGTTGCTCTTTGTCCAAGCAGAACACGAGTATTGATTATGCAGCTGTTTTTCTGTTTTTTTTAAGTCCTTTCACTTCGGCCCTACAGGGACAAGAACTCTCGGGTTGGAGTGCCTTGTAAACAACTGTTGGGATGAAGAAAAGACGTTGGATTCTTTCCGTGTAATGAAGCCCAAATGAATCACGCCAGTGGAGATTATTAATGATTGGGATTCAATCCACTTAAGTAATTTACTCATATTGGGAGGGAGTTAGGCAGAGCGAGAATTCTGGGCTACAAAATGACTCAAGTGCACCAGTAAATCAGTGAATGGCTAAACTACCGAACTCTTAAATCCTCCACCCTGGAGGGTTGGGAACACCAGGGTTTAACACCACAACTGTCTTCACTCTTCCTACTTTGAGAAAAGAATAAAAGGACACAAAGGAATTCTCTCTAGCTTTCCAAACCAGTTGACCATCTTGACCTCTTCCTTGCTCAGAGCCCAGAACACTGAGAGCTTAGGACAGGAGGGAATGAGCGGGGTGTGGGTGGTTAAAAAGCACCTTGCAGTGCCGTGAAATTCATGCTTCGGCAGAACTATCTGAGCCCTATTTTCCAGTAACGTGTGACACCAAGAGTCAAATAATATAGGAATTTACAATGTGATAGTAAATTTGTCCCTGGGTTAAATTAATGCCACAGACAGCACCCTTAGGAGATGTGGGTGTGGTCAATGCCAGCTAGCCACACTGGTCTTCTACCCTTGCTAGTCACTGGGGATGGCTTATCCCAAAGGCAGAATTACCTACAGTGAACTCAGACATTAAAAAGTTTGAATGGGTCCTGCAAGACATGTCAAATCTGCACTTTCTCTATTTATATATAAACACGAGGCCTTTTGCCAAAAGGGAATGAACATGGGATTTCCTTCCAGGAGTCTACCAGTTGTATCTAAAAAGGAATCCATCCTAGGAATCTTTACTTTTTACACATACAATTAGGTCTTGCAGATACCACAGCTGACCAGGTATCTGGTCAGGAAGTGCCCCTCCTTGTTCCCCCTGCTTCCTCTCTACTAAGAGAGCTCGGATTTTGTTTCCTTTCCACTCGATGAGAGAGCATTCCCTCCAGGGGGACTTGAGGTGTAGGTTTGATTGGCTTTAGCCTATCCAGTGGATTTGGTCTTGCTACTTTTGCCTAGTGATGGATTTAGGCAGGGCCATGCAACGTAATTCTGGCTGACAGGATAGGATGGGGATCTGCTAGGGAACTTTGAGGTTTTGTTCATTCTTAAAATAGCACACGAGGTAGGGATGGCCCTTTTCTGCCTTTGGGGAAGTCATCTGCATGTGTTGCTTGGACTCATGGGAACATCTTGGGATCATGTTGGGAGCCAGTCCCTGAGGCCAAATTAACATACTGAGAGATGCGATGCAGAAAAATGGGAGAACTGGGGTCTCTCATGATTGCATTGAGCAAGTGAACTAACCAAGCTTAGACCCTCTTTAACCCAAAACTTCTTGTCCTATTTGATAGTACATCCCGTATACTTCAGGCTACTTTAACTTGGATCTTCACTACCTGCAGCCCAAAACATCCAAATAGGTGTAAAAATCACACAGATGATTGTAAAATTAGGCAGGAATGTATTCTAATTAGTTCCTAGAGACAACCTTCCATCAGTATAAAAGAATTAATGAAAATGCTTTTCCGATTGGGAGTGCATCTTAATCAGCTCATTTTTATAGAAAAGTGATGGCAACTACTGCTTTACCTGGGTAGATTTTACAAACCAATACTAGAACCACTGAGCGGATGTTTAAATGGTACCTAGAAAATGAACCATGAAGGAGCCGCCTGGATGGGTCTGAGCTGAGAGGACTCTCGGGGGCAAACAGCTCCCCTGTGTCTCAGTGCACAAAACGACAAGGAGCAGGAAGGCGTTTGTGACTCTGTCCCACTTTGGGTATAATTAAAAGGCGTTGCTGCAACAACACTGTAGCATCTCTACTGCCTCGGATGCAGAAAGAGCAGTGGCAAACCAACCCGAAGGGAGGCCTGGACCTTTGGGGTGACTGCGAAATGCTATCTCATTCCACACCAGAACATCACTGCCGCTTATGGCTGAGTCCCACAGAAAGGCATTTCTGACAACTGTGCCCAAGGGAACAATTTCAGCAGCCCAGTGCCATGTATATATGTTAATCAAACACAGTTCAAATAAGCCCCTGCACCAAAACCGGTGACCTCCTTCTGCACAGCTCAGGGATGGGGTGTGCAGGGACTGCTACTCTGGGATCAGACCAGGGCTAGAAACCTGACTGTGGGCAATTTAACTATTCTCTCTGGGTCTCAGTTTCCTCATCTAAAATAAATGTAATTATAGTGTCATGGCTCTTAGGGTTATTCTGAAGTTTAATGAGATTATCTGTTCTAGTACCAAACATGTAAATAATAAGAATTTACTAAGACAGCAGTGCTAACGGGGAACCTATACCAGAATAGTCACCTTTGCCCAGGAGAAAATAATCTGTAAATCAAAGCAGCAAAATGCAGCCTAGTGAGATGGTGTTAAGAGACATTTGTATACTGATAGGCTCCCTGCCCACCTCATGTTCCCGGGCTACCAACATACACGTTAATACTTCCAGTCCTCGAGTTGGGGTTCTCTGGGGGGTGCAACAGATAAATTTTACGAGACTTGACTCCTGCCACACAGGCTTCTTGACAAGGTATTTCAGGGATCATCAGATTCTCTTAAAAGATGATGAGACAAGGCGGGAGTTTACCATCCTAGATGATCCATTTTTGCAGCCAAATTTGTTTTGAATTACCTTGTGCACATAACACTTATTACACTGTCATCTCGGAATCACATCCCCGAGAGACTTAGTGAGGTGACGATTCTGGTGCACCAACAGCCAGCCGAGAATGACACCCTTTATTCCTGGGATTAGCATTACATCCACATTACACAAAACGGTGGCAGTGATGGCTGCAATTACAGACGGAATGCTCATCCAGTGACGTTTGGCCCGGTCAAATTAAATATCATTAACTCGCCCAATTGAGCAGATTGCTTTTAAAACAGTTTATGCAGCTCTAAAACCAAGTAAATGAAATGTTTTGGAACAAGAAATGCTGATTGCAAACTTTATTATAAATTAAAGGCTTAAGTTATTCACCTAAGGCTCTGGCTGGTCCCCTGGGACTTAGGTGCAATTATGGTGAAAATTCAATCAGCTTGTCTCAAGGCAAATATCGCTGCCGCAAATATGACACGACACTAAGGGCCCTTAAATAGGTCCTTTAGCGTAAGGTCTCCTGTGACAAGACAGTTATGCTGAGAGTGTGGAATGATTCCCACCTGGGTCCATTTAGGCCTGGGTGACATGCCTGCTGCTTTTCGTGAGGTGCTTGTGACTGTCTTTTCCGTGGCCCTGAGAACCAATGCAAAGCTGGTGGGTTTTTCCATTTGGCGGTAAATTTCACTGACAACTCGATCTGTCCATCTTTCAGTCCTTCATTCATTCAGCAGGTATTTACCAAGGTTATTTAGTGAGACTTGCTCCCCTCTTGGCTGATGGGATGCCACTGGAAGAATTTCTTGAGGAAAAAGGAGACCACAGGACGTGCGAGCCTCTTGAGAAATGGTTGGATGGAATGCACTGTGGGCAGCATTTTACCAAGACATCTAGCAAGGGATCTGATCTGGCCGAGGTGGCCAGACTGCTCTCAGAGACTGGCCACATTGGAACACTCGCTGGGCCCATAACCCAGGAAGAGGCTGCATTTTCAGTGTCGACCTAGAAATACCACTGATGAAACTATAGGTATTGACGATTCCTTTCAAAATAAGAGCCCAGAAAGCTGGCCAAGTTCCCTACAACTTAATTGAAAGAAGTTCAGAATATTTTAAAATATAATATTTGGAAAAGACATTCCATACTCGCTCTGAATTAGAAAATAAGCATTTATGGGAAGACATTTGGTTTTTGAGGATCAGCAGGTCGCAATCACCTCTATTTCCATTACATGTGCAAATGACCCTGGTATAAAGTGCTAATGCAATTTTAAATTCAGCCTACTATAAATTATGCCCCTGGCTAAAACCCAACTTTTATAGGGTTCATTTAATTAAATACAGGGGCAGTGACTTCATTCTGTAAAATATCACACCTATGTTTTCAAACTAATTAAAACTTTGATTGCACTGGAAGCAAGAGATGACAATACACCACATACCGAAAAGTAAAAGGTTTCAAGCCCTGATTTAGGTTGGATTAAAAAAAATCTTTTCTCATTCAGGACAGTCCTGTCTGTCTTAATTTATTTCAAATTTATAGTCTGCTCCGGGGCTCGATAAAGGGAAGGCCAACTTATCTAAAATGTAGGTATTATGGTAGTTAAAAAGGAATATGAGTCGTAATGAACAAATGGTGTTCAAATTAATGTGTTTTTGTGGAAAGCACTCACTTCAGAGATGTGTAGGTATAAATAGACTACACCTACATAGATCTCAATTCCTAGGTAGTAAAAACTTCAATTTGTACGAGTACACTTGGTTTCTAACAGGGATGCAGTGGGGTTTTGTCCATGGTCATTTCTAAATGCGTCCTGAGGTTATTTCCCTAGATTTGGAATTTCTATAACCGGAAGATCCCCTCCTTACTGCATTCTGAGCACCCTGCACAGATGAATTTATAGCCTGGGTAATTTTGCTGTTAGAGGAATCTTCCTTGTGTCTAACTTAAGTACTTATCTCACCTTTTAAAAACTTTACTTTTTATCCTAAATATAGACTATACCTGGCTACGACCCTCTGAATAATAAAATAGGTGACATATCTTAAAGAAACAGAGGCTAAAAATCAGATACGTACTTAGATTTAAATTTTAGTCCTAAAATATGATAAGATGCTTTCTTCTCAGGTAAAAATCCTACCTTAATCAACAATATCTTGCTTATGTCCTTTTGGAAGCCTGGATGTCATCACCCCAAAATCTCACTTTAAGTCATGGCATCCAAATGCCATTCAACTACAATATATTTGAATCACTTTGCATCTTAAAATTAATGTCCACATTTTTACTATCTTAAAGGTGGTGAGTACATGGAAACAAGGTGTTTCTAGAGCTAAATCTCCCTACTTTCTACGTCTCCCAAGTTCTTCTTTAGAACTCGTGTCTTTTCCAGTTGTATATTTAATTCCTCTGGAGGAGGAACTGGTCTCAGGTTCCAAGTCAGTTAAATTTGGTCTGTTATATTCCACAGTACATCATTGTTTATCCCTGGAAGACATTTTGCAAATACCTTCAACCATCCTTGCCCTTCTCTCATTCCTTCTTAGTTATCCCGAAACACCCAGACAAATCTCTCTAATCCAGGCAGCTGCCTCCCCATTTCTACACATGCGTTTAGAGATGCTGGAGAACATTCACACAGTTAAGATGTCACCAAGTCAAATGAGCTCTTACCCTTCACAGCTTCTTCTTGATGTGTAGTTACACAGTTAGTTGTTTTTCTCTGGCTTGACTATATTTTCCCACCAGGCCCTAAGCTCCATGAGGGCAAGAACTGTGTGTTTTATTCACCACGTTACACCCAGAGCTTAGTATAGCAGCTGGCATGCAGCAGGCTCGCGAATATTTATCCCGAGTCACCTGTTCACTCGTTTGTAGACAGCCACATTCCCTCTTGAGCACATTTGTTTGAATTTCATGGTACTTTTTACTCTTAAAACAAAAACTCAACATTTTCTGCTCTGTGAACTTATATGTGTAGCTAAGTATAACACAAACCTGATTGAGTCTACTTCATAATTTTCAGATTCCAAACAAGAATTAAACGTGTTATATTTTATGTATTTTTTACATACACATATATTGGGTAAGACACGTATTTGATTTTCAATTTATACTGCACCATTTCTCAGTGTGATCATCATGGTATCAAGGAAAGTATCCTGTGCTTTTTGGAGAACGGAAAAAAGGAGGTCCAGAAAGGTCGTGGAGCATCTGCAAAGGAATGAGGGGCTCTAGCTAAGCTCTGGGAGTCTCTGGGTTCTGTACTGTGGATGACAGGGTGGGGCCACTTCAAGTGCAAACAGAAAACCTTGCCAATATAGAGGAAAGAGAGAAGAAATACCAAATTTGTAGACCTCACAGAAAATCAGAACAGGCAAAATGGCTTCTTTCTCAGACAATTCGCTCCTCTCTCTCTGCTCTCCATCCCCCTCTCCCTTTCTGTCTCCAGGATCACTGCTTATGGTTGTGTGGGCTGAGCTGTGAGCAAGGTACCCAGGCAAGGAGGTGAGTACTGTGGGTGGGCTACAGGTCGTGTCCTCCCAGAGGAAGTGGGGAGGTCTTTTTCTAACTCACACTCAAGTGTCGGACAGGCTGGCAGTGGTCCCGCTTTGGGCTGTCCAGGGCAGGAGACTGGTGTAGTGGAAGCGTGTGACGACTTGGCTTATGGACACTTGCATTTGAGCCCTGGACACATGGAGGGGACTGCTGGGTGCTCAGTTACCTCATCCCTACACCAAAAGGGTTTTAACAAGGTGTTCTCCCTGAGTACTTGCAGGTTGAACAGTCTGAGAAAGAACAGAGCTGCTTCTCTGTGCTTCACTGCTCACCTTGGCATCTAATGAGTGGCCAGAATACTTGAAGTAAAATGCTGGCGTTTGACACTGCAATCATAATGCCAGCAGTGGCGCAGCACTCCCTCTGTGCCAGACTAGGACTGATTCTAAACATTCTGCATACATTTACTCATGCAATCTTCACATGAGGGAGGTGCTGCTATCATCACCATTTTACAGATGAAATCAAGAGGCACAGAGAGCGTCTGTGCATCTGCAGACAGTCCATCCAAGATAACGGTGCCTTTCACCTTGAACTGGGAGATGCACGCTTAGTTCAGAAGTAGTGCTGCTTCTTTCTACATGTTGATTTTATTGCCTTTAACGATCCATATTGGCATTATCTCCTACTGTAACAGCAAATACAGCCACAAATCGAAGGAAGAAGGAGTGCTTAGGTTTTTGCAAGCATCACACCCAAAGCCTTATGGAAACCGTTTTATTATGTCATTTCCATCTCCCTGGTGTAAACTTCATATTGGTCTCATAAATATCTCATATAAACTTAAATCTGTTAGCTGTTTTCCTCCAAGACTAGAGGGCTGGCTGGAATAAAATTTCTACCCTCAAGTCTCTAAGCATCAGAGAAAGGACACATAGGAAGATTACTCCATTGACAGAACTGTTGTCACACAGAACTTAAAAGAATGTTTAATGATGTTTTATGCCACCACAGTCATTTAAGTTTCAAATCAGGAGAAGATTCTAAGAGCTACTGCATGGAGATGAGCAAGAACAGATAGGAGTCCCATGCGTGATGAGGGTCCATCTTTAAGGTTGAAAGCTTCAGCTCTAGGGTTTGATTGCCTCAGTTTAAATGCAGGCTGTTTCACTTATGGGTTGTATCACCTTTAGCATGTTAACCTCTTGGTGCCTCAGTTTTCTTATCTGTAAAGTGGGTTAACAGCAGGACCTAACTCACTGGGTTTCTGTTAGAATTAATTAGGTTATGCATAGAAAGTAGTTAGGGTTCATGCCCTGGCACACAGTGAGTGCTCAATAAATGTTAGCTATCTATTCTCAGTCATTCGAAGAACTATTAGGGACCCCACTATGCGCCAGGCACTGATAAAGTGGTAATCAAGGCTCAGTAACACGCCTGAGACGGAGCACTGTCGAGGCTCTGGGGTGAGACACACAGGGGTCTGAATCCGTGCTCTGCCATGTGCCAGATGTGTGACTTTGGGTCAATTACTCTATCCTACTTCTTTGTGCCTCAGTGTCCTCAACTGAAAATGGGTATTAAAGGACTTACCGCCGGGGGTTTCTGGGACAATTAAACAGTTTAATTAAAGGAAAACTCTTAGCACAAGGCCCAGTGTCAGCCGTTGTTTTCACCCTACAAACTCGGACAAGTTCCCTCCTCCCCCTGTGCCTCATCTGTAAACAGAGTTGTGAAGTCTCGCTGTAAAGGGCTTAGAGGGGGTCTGGCTCCTACTCTGCAGGCGACACTGGCCCGGATGTGGGCTCCTAAACATTCCAGCTGCCAAACTGCAGTAAAAACTTTACTCCAAATAAATCACATAAGAACACCCATAAAAAGAAGTGATGTTACACTCATGCCTGTGGGAAGGATGCCTGTTCTGGTTCCTAGCTCCATCTCAAGGATGTAATACCCTGAACTCCTTGTCCTGGTGTTTGCGCGGTGCCAGGGACTGCCCTTCACACACGTGATTCCATCCCATCTTCACAATAAGAAGGTCAATGGGAAAGTCAACGGTACCGTTTTTACAGATGAGAATAATAAAAGCCCGTGGAGCTTAGCAGCTTCCTAGAAGTTGAGCAGCTCATGAGCAGTGGAGGTGGGGTTTGAACCGTGGCTGCCCCACTTCAGGTGCATGCTCTGACCCTCCAACCGTTGAGCTACACAGCAAGAGCACTGTTATCTGACCTCAGCCCTGAACAAAAGAGAAGGTTAGGTGTTAACAGGTGATTATATGATCCCAAGATGGGGGAGTGGAGAGAAGAAGAACAGTCTGATGAGCGAGAGGTGGGCCCCAGATGAGGAAGAATGCTCAGGTGAGAAGAACAAAGATGCTCACCAAAGGAGGACGTTCACTGTCCGTGCCTTGGTGGGAATCGGTGAGCTCGGCCATGCTGAACCACGCTGGCTAAGCCACTGCCCTTTGCCGGGAACTCACCGTGATAATGGTACCATGTTTAACGGGCAGAGTGGAGAAAATACTAGTTTTGGATATTCACTAACCAACCTCTTCCTACTTAATTGCAGAGAAGCTGAAAGCAGAGGGGAATCTATTTTTTTCTCACTAAGTTGTCTCATCAAATTTTAGCATGTCTGTCCCACAAATGTCCTAAGGCATTTTGTGAAACTCTGGCAATGGAACACCATTTAAAATAGTCCAATTAGGGAAAAAGTAACCTTAGTCTTTTGTTAAAACAGAAAACTCTTGAGCAGGAAGGTAGCAAGCAGCATCAGACATTTAGAAGCCCTTGAATCCTAAAGAGGGGCCAGGCCAAGAAAGCAAATTTTGAAAAATGCTTATTGGCCCTAACGGCCTGTGCTTTATTTGCCCCTCTTGACAAGACTATGAAATTTCCTAACTATCTTTAAACAACGTGAAGGTCAGGTAACAAACCAATGAATGCCAGGAAAACTCAAACCTAAAGTTGATCCTACCATCAAGTACCTTTAGCCTTTGGATGATATTTTGAATTCTTCCCTGGTGTAGAAGAATGGTGTTTAAAAATGCTATTTAGGGCCAGCCCCAATGAGCTAGTGGTTCAAGTTCAGCACACTCCACTTCGACGACCCAGGTTCGGTTCCCTGGCTTGGAACCACTCTACTCATCTGTCAGTGGCTATGCTGTGGCAGCAGCTCACATAAAAAATTTTTTTTTAAAAAGAGGAAGATTGGCAACAGATGTTAGCTCAGGGCAAATCTTCTCCAGCAAAAAAAAAAAAAAAAAAAGCTATTTAGGAAATTGGAGGTACTTAAGAAGATATATCCTGATTTATTTAGAAAGTTGATCATGGACAAGCCAACTAATGATTACTATTATATGAAAACAAAAGAAAAACTAGTCCATTCTCTCAACATTCAGGGGTAGTTTTATTTTCATATTGTCACCAGGCCCTTTTCAACTGATTTTTTTCTTAAACCACTGGGACCATAGTTTAATATTTACAGCATTTTCTTCAAGGATCCCATCCAGTCATTTTGATGGAAGTTTTACTAAATTGTCTGTAAATCATAAGATCAACTAGTTGGCAATGCAGGAGCCAAAATTAGTTTTCATCTAAGTGATATACATCATAATTTTGTTTCTTTTGGTAGAAAACAGAAAACAAACAAAACAGAAAAAAGATTCCAAACCACTGTTGAGGTTACACTAAAAGTTTGAGGAACAGATCCATAAGAGCTGGGAGATTCTATCTTTTACTTCTTTGAATGAATAATGTTGTCTAACACTTTGAGTATTTTCTATGTACACTGCACTATACTTAGGCATTTTATATTCAATTGTTTATTCATGTGCTTATTGGTCTAGTAAATATTGAGAATGACTTTGTGCCCAATACCCTGCCTGGGGTTGCCCATGCACTGGTAAGCAAAACTAGAACTGGGAGCTGCCCCCAGAAGTTCACAGTCCAGTAAAGAAGACAGATGCTAATAATCCCACAACTGAGGGAAGGAAAGAGAACCTGGCTGGGGTAGGGGGGAAGGTGTTGGGAAGAGGGGGCTCCCCTAAGGAAAAGATGTTGAGCACAAATCAGAAGAATAGACAAGATTTATGGGAGAGGAAAAGAGAAGAGAGTATTCCAGACACAGGGAGCAGCATGTGCAAAGGTCCTGGGGTTGGAGGAAACCAGGTGCACATGAGGGTCAGGATAGGTGGAATACAGACTGTGACGTGACAAGACCGGAGGGGTGGGCAGGCACAGACCACGCTGACTCTTGGAGGCCACAGATAGGACTTTGATTTTGAGATGATGTAAGAGTGGGGGTGTACAATTGACAGGACTAAGAGGATACGTGTTCAGGTTTGCATCTCAGAAACATGATCATAGTAGCTGGCTACTGTGTGAAGAATGGACTGGAAGAGACTAGGAAGGAGGCATCTGAAGTGGCCCAAGCAGAGCAAAGAGATATTGAGGAGTGGCGCCCGCCCCACCACTGTGTGAGTTATTCCCCTTTTCACAGAAAGCCGAGACTCCAGAGCGTTAAGTGACTTGCCTAAGGCTTATATACTATTACAAAGCAGTTTGGGGAGCTTGAACTTGGTTTCCTACCTCCAAATACAGCATTCTTGGCTAAGCTAAAATACCTGTTGAGGTGTGAATATCAAGGAAAAACAAATGCAAGTAGCAAATTTCACAAACTTGAAATGAATCAAGACATAGGCAGGCGCTAGGCTTCTTGAGAACTCGCTGTTCTACTAGTTGATCCCCTGAGGACAGGCTCTCTGTAATGGTCAGGATCCAAGTCACTATCCCTTCTTGGCGGCTTTGCTCACAAGTACACGCGGGCAGTGAGGGGACCATGACACCACCTGCTGCCCCTGCCCCACCTAGGCTGCTCCTTATTGCCGGAGACTCTGCTTCCTCAGACTCTGGGATCCCACAGCTCCACCCTTTGCTGGAAAACCAGGAGGTTAGATTACAGGAGGAAGAATGGTTTATTCTGCCAATTGATTAAAAAAGCCACTCAATTTGGGGCCGGCTGGGTGGCACAAGCAGTTAAGTGCGCGCACTCCGCTGCGGCTGCCCGGGGTTCACCGGTTTGGACCCCGGGCGTGCACGGACACACTGCTTGGCAAGCCATGCTGGGGCTGCGTCCCATATAAAGTGGAGGAAGATGGGCACGGATGTTAGCCCAGGGCCAATCTTCCTCAGCAAAAAAAAAAAAAAAAAAAAGAGGAGGACTGGCATCAGATGTTAGCTCAGTGGTGATCTTCCTCACAAAAAAAAAAAGCCACTCAATCTTATACGTCAACAACCCCTTCTGCAAAATGGGACTCACATTCCGCAGCCTCAACAGGGGAGCTCCACCCACTGGTTCCTACATCTCTTTGTTCTTCACACGGGCTGTCCCACGCTGTTGGTGATTTAGAACTGTATCAAAAAATCCAAACAGCACCCCTTCACAGAATTCCTGGATTTTTAGTTTTGACTTTTACTGGACAGCAACAGTTTAAAGTGGTATATGAGGGTAATTGTCAGCATTTGCATTACGAAAATCTTCCTCATCTTCTTTTGCCTCCTAATTCTCCCCACGAAGAACAGTGCAGAATTGAAGTCCGCAGTCAGCAGCACAGCCCGTGTTGTTCACGCGTCTCAGTGCGGGGGGCCAGACTCCGTGTTTTATGCCACAGGATCATTTTGGAGAGTGATGCCGTGTGTGTGGTGCTGGGGAGAGGGTGCCATTTCAGTGCTTATCTAGCTGACATGATTAAAGTACAAAAACTAACCTTGTGTTTGTCCTGAACCTTGACAAATTCTCTATTTTTAATTGTTAATTATTCCTTGATTTGTTGAGGAAATTGAGGTTAAAGGAGAAAATATGTGCCTCTTTTTATACTGAGTTAAGATGTATTTCTAAATTTGAATAAAATTTCTAAAAGACAAAACACTTCATCCTACCAGCTCACATTTCACCTGTAATATGTATGATTGTCCACTTAGGAGTGCTTACATACAATAATGAATCCAGAGATATCTTTATTGGATTGCCAAATATTCGTAGTTCGCTGAGACCCTCCCTTGCGACCAGAGACCAGGGACAACTTTATATCAATAGATAGAATTTATACAAAGTTATCTCCACTGGAATATGCAGTTATCTAATGGTCACTGTGAGAACTTAACGCAGAATTCTAGAAATATTGGCTTTGAAAGAAGAGCCAGTGGAAGTGAGCAGGAATGCCTGACTCCGGAGATGTCTGCCGTGGAAGAGACAGAAACTGGGAAGGTTTAGAACCTTTATGAGTCAAAAGTAAACTTAAGTTGGTACTTCTTTCTCCAAGATTTATAGATGTGATTTATAAATGGCGCAAAAGGAATAATGATGACATCCCAGGATATTTATCACCTCTAAAATAGGAAACAAAATGACTCTCCCTCTTGACTTCACAGGCACTGAAGGGCTTTAAAATATGACCACATTATAATAATCGATCTTCGCTTTTTTGGTGATTAAATTCTGGGCAATAGGAATGGCAGAATAATTACATATTTTAGCTGCAAAGAACACCTAGCATATACGAGATCCGTGATAAGTTTGCTGAACTGAACAGAAATAAAAAACAAAATTAAAGATGATTGTGGAAAGTATGAACTCACAGCCTTTCTAGAAACAATTCCACAATCCCCTGCTCCGACAATTCTGTCACATCCTGGGAGCCAGAACTATTTCCCCAAATCCTTTCAGACCCCATGGACACTCGGTTAAAATTCCTTCACTTCATTTCCTTGCTCTCAGTTTTGGTTACATGGAAGCATCACATCAGAGTAGCGGGTCCTTCAGACATCCCTCTGACCCTCAGGTCCAGCAGGGGACAGAGAGACGGACCCCTCGCCTGTGGCCACCGGGAGAAACTTTGTTTAGATGACAAAATAACCTTGAGCATATTCCAGCGAAGTGAGCCGCGGAATACTGCAATACTCTCAAGGGAGGTTGGCCAAAGCACAATTGTGAAATCTCTCCTCTGCTGTCGAATTGTTAGAAAGTTTTAATAATGAAGCTAATGGGGTTGCTTTTGTGAGAGGAAGGAGAATAAAACTGTTTGTAGGGGCCCAGGAATTAGCGTGTGGACTCCAGTCTCTACGACAGAGAAGAACCTGAAGGATTTTCTAAGATGATTTATTAGACATGGAGAGAATTTGCTAGAAATCTACTAGGAGCAAATCATCTGGCAAGGAATTAATGAACCAAACAAAACACTTGATAATACAGTTAGAATATAAGAAAATGTAGGGGTTTTCCAGAAAGAGAAAGGGAGAGAAATATGTGTATATGATTTTGATTATGTCAAACTTAAAGCTGGAAAAAGAATGTAACAAATTTTTTAAAGAGTAAAGTTATCAGAGAGGAGAGGGAGACGACTGGGGTGATATCTGTAGTTCTGAGGCTTCAGTATAGTTAGCAAGTGTGCCCAGCTGGGTGGAAATACACTCACAGCTATGTTTCAGCAAAATGGTGTGTGGGTCTGAGAAAAGGAAAGAAATGAGAACGCTGGCGGCGAGAATATGGACCCCCATCACACGGAGCGGCAGAGGGCAGCCACAGGAGCACGCTGTTTTTCTTTAGTTGCTTTAGGCAACAGTTAAGATTTCTCCCCGCTTTTGTTTGGGTCAAGGATTTTTCCTTTAAGCCTTTTCTTAGTTGAGTTAGAAACCAAGAATCTGGAGCTCTCGAAGCTTCTCTTTGACCTCATTTCATCCTGCCTCACGGATGAACTCGCTGAAAAACGTGTTTTGCAGTGGTAACATCCGCTGTGTGTGTCCAGAGGAAATTTCTGGCCGTATACTTGTCCTAACTGCTATCTTAGGCTTGGCATACAGCCTCTATCTGCGTGTAATATAGACTGCTTTTTATTTATATGAATGCTTAACTCTAAATATATATATATATTTTTGCTCTTTTTGTTTTTTTGTGAGGAAGATCAGCCCTGAGCTAACATCTGCCAGTCCTCCTCTTTTTGCTGAGGAAGACTGGCCCTGAGCTAACATCCGTGCCCACCTTCCTCCACTTTATGTGGGAGGCCACCACAGCATGGCCTGACAAGTGGCGCGTCGGTGCGCGCCCGGGATCCGAACCCGGGCCGCCAGCAGCGGAGCACGTGCACTCAACCACTACGCCACTGGCCCGGCCCCTAAATATATATTTTAAAAAAATTGTAATTGGAAAACATATGTTCCCTCAACCCCTTCATTAGCTTTTTAGTTTGGAGGGAACATGGTTAACATTTTTAATGCTCTCCCAAAACATTTCTTCTGTTAAATTTATGTCATAGAGTCATACCACCATCTACACAGCACTTTTATACTTTCTAAAGTGTTTTCATCTGCTTTAGCTCAGTGAGGCTGTGGCAGGCCTGGGACAGCACCCTAGAAACAAGCCCTCTCTGGATGCGAGACAGCATATGAGACATTGGTAGTACCAATGAAACGCTTTTCCTATAAACCCAGGACTCCTTCTGCCCTAGAGCCTCGGCCTGGCTAATACCAACCGCTCCACGTTCAGATGGTCGGGCAGCCCAGCCTCGCTGCCAGGATTGGGTCCTACCCCCCATTCCAGGTGCCCCCTAGTGCTTGGCACTGGCCACTCACAGTGCTGGTCACTGGTGCATTTTCATCTGTGATAACTTGACGATGTCTCTCCCCATCTCTGGGTGGTAAGAACTGTGAGGACAGCACCTTGTTGGTTTTGCGACCACTGCAGCACAGCCAGTGGCTGTCCCTGCTTGGCACATCGTAGGTGTTCAATATATAACATGTTGAACAAGTGACAATCTGAGCATTTCCTTCAAACATACTGCATATTTCCTCCTTTGCCTCTTAAAGGAGGCCTTGGCCTTACATACTTGTCTTGAAAGCCCTGCTATCCACTGTTTCTTTAAAAGAAATGACTTAGCAACAATGGTACCCAACGATGTCCATGTATGTTGGTCTTTCTGGATCCACTCTCATCACTTTACCCCCACTCCCACTGGAGACTTTCGGCCCGTAGTGATGACTCTCTTTAACCCAGTTTTGGAGGCCTGACTGCCTCCACCTCCTCTAGAAATGCTGGCTTTCTCCCTCAGTTCTTATAGCCTTGATCGGCTCATTTGACAATAGATAATAGTGTTCCCTGCTAACACTGTGCCATATGGGTTCCAGGTACCCACACTCACACACACACATCAGAGCTCACCTGGATACTCCCAAGACCCTAGGAGGAAGGTCTTATATCATTGTGCTTTAGAAAAAGACTCTAAGGTTCAGAGAGGCTCAGAGAACTTTACACAGCGCAAAGCTACGCAATGGCGGAGGCATGAGAAGAACCCAAGTCTCCTTTCTTAAATCAGACTCTGAGTCAAAGGGGGTCTCTGACTCATCTTTTCAACTAGGCCATGAAAGCTGTAAGCACAGAGCTATCTTTGGTCTCTCCCTCGGCATGCGGCCCAGACAACACAGTAGGCACTCAATAAATGCCGGCCTTTGGGCAACCCGAGGGTGACTCTCAACTGGGATGACCTGCAAATGGAATCCCTCTCCAGCTTTAATAAAACAGTAAGATGAACTTGCACCTGAGTGAGGTATCACACTGATACATCGTTTAACCTCTAAGGCTGTAGAAACACCTCCATTTCACAGAGGAGAAAACCGAGCACCTTTTCCTGGTCAGGTCTTCCCTCAGTGCTTTTGTAGTATACCCATGCTCCTTTGGAGCTCACACTGTAATTATATGCTCATTAGCATAAGATTTAATTTCTCACCTCCCCCCACCCCAGAATGTAAGCCTCACAGGGCAAGGACTTTGCTTTCCACCATATTGCCAGATACTTAGCATGATGCCAGGAGCACTGGAGGGGCCCCCTCAGTATGTGTTGAAGGGATCAGCGAGGGCACCTGCCCACAGTCAGGTCTTGCTTGAGTCACACAAGCTTGATCCTGTGTGACTTGCTTGATCCTTGTGTGTTAAGGATCCTGGCTCTGCCCCCTACCAGCCGCTTGATCCCAGGCAAGTTAGTCAACTTCTCTAACTAACCCTCGGCTGTCTCGTCTGTAAAGTGGAAACAACAACAGTACCTGGACGTTAAGGGGCTATGTGAGAATTACATGAATATTTGTATATAACACATGTATATAGACCATGTGCACGGCAAATAACTCTCGATAAGTTATTTATCATTGTTATTATTAGCATAAAACCCCAAATCATTGGACTGTATTAATCTTGGGCCTTCACTGTTATTTCAAGGATAATAATACAATTTGTTCCTCCTTTCTCTGGACATTTCTTAACTGTGGCTGGATATGGAGTAGAGTTGATTCTGAAACTCCACTGCCAATTGAGAAGAAAGATACACTAACTCTTCATGTTGATTTCTCGTGGTGGTTGTCTCCCTCCCATCACTCTTGGGGGAACAGCAGCTTGCTCTCAGGTTCTACCCCATGGATGAGCCTCAACAGAAACTTAACTGGGGAGGGAGAGATTAGACTGACGTGTTAAACAACTCCAACTTTAATTCCCAGAGAGTTTCCAGACACCTAGCCCTTTACTACAAATCTTAGGTTTAGAAAGTTGCTAGAGAGGGAACTAAAAAGGAGAAAATGCCAGGCCAGGGAGCCTTTGGCACCCCTTGTTAAGGAACTATTCCAAACGGGAACACATCGGTACATGCAGGTAAGTGCAACATACAGTAGCTGGTATCTAACATGGAGATATCATGCCAGGCATTTCATCACTAGATAGAAAGGAACAGAAATCCCAGGGGCTGGCCTGGTGGCATAGTGGTTAAATTCGCATACTCTGCTTCGGCAGCCCAGGGTTCGCAGGTTCAGATCCTGCGACCTACACACCGCTTGTCAAGCCATGCTGTGGCAGCGACCCACATACAACATAGAGGAAGACTAGCACAGATGTTAGCTCAAGGCCAAACTTCCTCACAAAAAAAAAAAAAAAAAAAAGGAACAGAATCCCAGATATAAAATATCATTGCGCCATTGCGATCCTAGGGGGAAATATCCACCACTTTTCTTCTCCTGATGCCAAATGAAATACTGTTATGCAGGCTAGTAATTTCTCTCTAGGTTTTTCACACTCCCCAGATAGAAAACAGCTGCTTGATAAAGGAAAATTGGTTCGTACTCTTTAGAGTTTTCTTTTATTAAAATGCATGTCACTCCTAATGTTATGTGCCACAACCACTGACACTTTTGGGCAGGGGAGGAGAATAATTAATCGTCATGTATGGTAAAACAGGAATGTGTCTGGGCTACAGTGAACTGCTTAACACACTGGGAAGAAACTGTTATTCTCCCCAGATGTCTGACAAATTAACTCTGTTTTCATTGGTTTAATGCTGTTAATAGTAAGTGTTTGCATTATTTGGTTTATGTGTTGTTTGTTCACAAAAAAAGACAAAATTTTTGCTTAAGACTTCTTTATATAGAAACATGCAAACTCTCAGGAAATGAATTTATAAAGACACCAGTTCCAACTGTAGTCCTACAGATGTCTTCCCTTCTGTTACAACAAATGTTATGGTTTGAGAGAATTCTTTTTTTTTTTTTTTTTTGGTGAGGAAGATTGGCCCCTTGGCTAACATCTGTTGTCAATCTTCATCTCTTTGTTGAGGAAGACTGGCCCTGAGCTAACAACCATGCCCATCTTCCTCTTTTTTGTATGTGGCATGCCACCACAGCATGGCTTGATGAGTGGTGAGTAGGTCCGTGCCCGGGATCCAAACTTGTGAACGCTGGGCCGCCGAAGCAGAGCACGCGAACTTAACCACTATCCCACTGGGCCGGCCCCAAGAGAATTCTTTTACAGATGAAGAATGCTTTACGTTGAAAAAAAAAAAAAAGCAGTATTTTATACTTTGAAAGATCTTTATAGCCAACCAATCCCTTCCTCCCTCTCATTACTATTTCTAATTTACTTTCCTTCAGAATTTGGAGCGGGGTGTGCTTTTAAAATATTTCTTCTTGGGTCTCTTCTTAATATTTTATTTTATTAAATATTGAATGCTACAATGAATACTTGTAAAACCACCACCCACTTTGAGAAGAACACAACCAATATGTCACCTTGACAAGCTGAACATCACATGTCCACGGATGAATGGCGTGCCAAGAACAGCTAAGAAGAAGAAGGGGGCACGGGGAGGTACCTGCTTTACCAGGGACCAAAAATTACTGCATATAACTATAGCATGATACACAGACATTGTTAGTGCGATATTGGTGAAGGGGGAACAAATGGACCTGGACAGAAAGGGAAGAAACAGCCCCCATCTCCCAGGGAAGTGATGGGCAAGAGATGGGCTTTTCTCCACACGGGACTGGAAGACCCATATTCAAAGAATGAAGTCAACTCCAACCTTACACCATTTATAAAAAAGTAACTGTGGGGGCCGGCCCGGTGGCGTAGTGGTTAAGTACATGCGTTCAGCTTTGGTGGCCTGGAGTTCACAGGTTTGAATCCCAGGTGCTGGCCTACATACCACTCATCAAGCCATGCTGTGGCGGGGTCCCACATACAAAATAGGGGAAGATGGGCACAGATGTTAGCTCAGGGCCAATCCTCTTCACCAAAAAAAAAAATAAAAAGGAAAAGTAACTGTGAAAGGCAAAATTTATGGAAAACTTTTAAAAGAAAATATAGGAGAGTAGCTTTACAACTTTAAGGTAGAGAACATATTTCCTAACAGAGACTAAAAGCACAAACCATAAGAAAAGACTGATATATTTGACAACGTTCAATTAAGGGATTTAGTTCATTGGAAGATATCATAAAGATAAGATATCATAAAGAGAAGCCACAAACTGGGAGAAAATGTTTGCAACTCATATTTGATGAAGGACTGGTATCCAGACTACGCTTTTAAAAATCCTACAAACCAAGAGAAGAAGGTGAAAAATCCAATGGAGGACTGGGCAGAAGCTTGAACAGGCACTTCACACATAAAAAAAGAAACTCAAATATGGCCAATATACATATAAAAAATGAAATACTCAACTTCATTAAGAATCAGCGTAAAGCCAATTTAAACCACAGTGAGATACCTCTTCATATTCACTACGTTGGAAAAGTTAAGAAGTCACCCTATAGCAAGTGTTGACAGGGATGTGAAGCACCAAGGACATCTCTACTACGAGGATGAACAGCAACTTAGCATTAGTAAAACTGAAGAGGCATCTACCCCAAATACCCGCCTTCTCTCCCTCCCTCCTGTCCTTTCACTCACCCATCCATCCACATAATTATGTATCTGCTAGAGCAGTGGCTCTCAAGGGGTGGTCCCCAGACCAGCAGCATCTCAATCCCAGGGGTGGAGCACAGGACTCAGGGTGTTAACAAGCCCTCCAGGTGATTCCGCTGCATGTTAAAGTTTGAGAACCACTGCCCTAGAGGAATTCTGTACCTTGAGACTGGTATAAGAATGCAAGTTACAAATCAGAGTCCATTCCCCTCCCTCACCCCCTTTTGCTATCAAATAGGCAAAAAAGAAAAAAAAGTGAGAATACCCTTAATGTCCAGTGAGTATTGGGGGGGGGGGGTGAACTGCGGCAGACACTCATACACTGATGGGTATCACACAGAGACGCTTATTTGGGGGGTAATTTGACAATACTTACTTACTAAGACCTCTAAAAGTGTTTATCCTCTGACACAACAAACATAAATGTAGACTAAGAATTATTAAACATTGGCCAATGGTACTGTTTAGTTGACATATAGTTAGACTGAGTCCTGCAACCTGAAAGCCCCCGAGAAGTGGGTTCTGAAATCAGGGACTGTCATTACGGCAATAGCCATACAGCTCATCATCAGCAAAAGGTCCTTGCTCAAACTTATTTCCCCCAGAATTCTGCAAATTAGGATTCATTTGCGTAATAACGTCCTTTCTAAAAACACATCCTCTTCTGGCAGGAGGACTCTGCCTATCGTGTTTGCTTTATTGGGAATTACTGTAATTAGATTACTTTCCCATTTACTATGGGGAAGGGAGTTGTAGGAGTGGGAGGGTGTGTGGCTTAGGAGGACACAGGATAATTCTGGAGCCTGGGGTGATTCTGAGAAGGACAATTGTTGGAAAAAATTGAAGGTTAGTGAAGTTTTGTCTGCAAAAGATATACACATACATATATATGTACACTACACGTATGTGTGTGTGTGTATATACTTTTTACAGACAAAACTTCACTAACCTTCAGTTTTCCACTTGTAATCTAGATATTACAGGACAATTTACTTTAAAAAAGTGTTCTGCTTAAGCAAAACAAAATAACTTGTTTTTTTCAGTATTGACCAACAGATGGTTAAGTTTTCCATCTACGTATAAGTGTCTGAGACATGAGCTTGTCTGAGACATAAGCTTGTCTTGCTGTCCACTCATCCACAAGAAGACTTAGGAAAATCTGCCAGAAAGCTTAGGTAACCTGAGAGTCCTCCCTCTTCCAGTTTTTTTGGTTTAATTTAGAACAGAGGTTCTCAAACTTGAACGTGCACCAAGCTCATCTGGAAGCCTTGTTAAACACAGATTGCTGGGCACCCCGTGCAGAGATTCTGGCTCAGTAGGTCTGAAGGGTGGCTGGAGAATCTGCGTTTCCAATAGGTTCCTAGGCGACGGTGATGTTGCTGGTCCAGGACCATACTTCTGAGAATGAATAATTTAGAAGAAACTTCTGAATACTCTTCAACAGTCAGAAAAGCTCTCCTTGATCCCCACTGCCACTCAAATCAAGACCCATGTACTCCACAAATGAACACTGGTGCCAATAATTTTCTTTCGCTTCTGCACTACTTCAGCTTATTCCTTATTAAAAGCTGATGAGTATAATCAGATAGATTTGAAAAAAAATTATCCTGCTAGGCAGGTGGCCAGTAGACTGGGAAAGGGAGCCTCTCCTCAAAGTTCACCAACAGCATCACACAACTCAATATGCCCTTGGGGAAGAAACAGGAAGGCAGGTCATTCGAAGTAGACAAATTCATTCCTGACTTTTCTCAGGGTTTCACTTGCCATTTGGCAGCACAGTCCAACAGCATTTCACCACTATTATGACACCTGTCACACCACTGAAGGTGATGCTGCTAGAAACATGGCTTTGTGGGCTTTAGAGAGTGGATGCTATGTTTCCTGCTGAATCCCTCATCGGTCAGAGAATGCACAGGGGTTATTTTGGCTCTGGCGTGTCTCCAGAACTGCTGAGGGGTATTTTTTGTGCCTCCTCTCCCCCCCGCCCCACCCAATTTAGTCATGACCTCTCCCTGCATTATTAATGAGTGCAAGAGAAGTCATCTATTAAAGCCACATTTTTTTTACTGTTCCATATGTTTCTTTCTGCCTGCTATGGCAGGCGGGCGACAAGAATGCAGAGAGAGGGCAGTCCTCTCCCCTGTGACTCCGAACCCCCTGCCTCACGGCAATATGTAGCTGTTATCTATGGAAGCCATTAGAGTCTTGGGACACACAGACTCATCTGTCATCGCTAAAAACCTCCCCAGACCAAAGTGGGACCCACTTGATAGATTTCCTATTCAGAAGTTAGTGTGGTAAACATGTCCTGAAGAGTTACTGGTTATGTGTCACGACCTGACGTGTCACAGAGAACAAGGCAAAGCCCCCACCTTCACGGGACTGACATTTTCCTGGGGGCTTGGCTTAGAGACAGATAACAAGCAAGTTAATACGTGTGTGAGTTGTGATAAGTGCTAGCAAAGAAAGAATCCGTGCACAGAGGTCCACACGTGTGGGGGCGTCAGGGTTGGGGGACCTTCTTAGAGCAGGGAAGGTCTCTAGGGAGAGGGTCATTTAAGCTGTGTCCTCGAGGACGAGCTGGTGAGCAACGTTGCAGGTGGAGGGGAACAGCCAGTTCGGAAGTCTTAAGAGGGACGGAGTAAGGCGCTGCAAGAGCCCTGCGAGGACCAGGGCGGATGCGGGGGGACGGGGTGGCGGGGTGGAGGGCGAGGCGTGCAGCTTACCAGAGAGGCGGGAAGAGGCTGGAGCACAGGCCCCTGCAGGCCACAGGTAAGCAGTTGGCTGTATTCCAAGCGCACTGGGAAGCCCATGAGCAGAGGGGGTGAGAAGCTCAGTTCTCAGCATGTGGTGGGCTGATTGAATGCGCTGGCTGAATGAATGGAAAATAAATGTCTTGTATCCCCTCTGTTCTCCATCTGCACCTTCTTGCTCCAAATCACGGTCATTCTGTCCAACAACTAGCTCTCTTTCTGGTTCCTAACTAGTACGCTTGTTTCGTTTTTTGCTCCTCACTCCCTACAAAGACATACAACATCCAACACAGTCAACCAACTGTGTGCTGAGGGTAAAGGTGGTGATGAGACCTCTCAGGAGTTCACAGTATAACAGAGGAGGCCGAATTAACAGATAATGCAGAAATGAGGTGGAGGGAAGGGTAGGGGCAGAGTGATGCACCGGGCATCATGGGAAAGCTATGTGCAGAGATACAGTGGTACGCAGGGTATCACAGGAACACCCAGAATGGCAGCTAAGCTGGGGTAGTGGCTAACCAGCCTCAGTCCTCAGGGAACAGCAGGAGAACTCCTTTATGGTCTCCCAGTGCTTTCTACCTACAGAGGAGACAGGTAGAAAGAGGGGAGCAAGCCCTGGCCTGACCCTAAGCCATTCCTTTTCACCGCTTCATCAACATAAAGGGGTTTATGATCCATTGCTAACAGAAGGGAGAACAGCAGCTACTGCCAGATAAATGTCCACACTGAAAAAAGTGACTTTCTCACCACAGACACGGGCCACGCTCATTAATGAAGGGCCCCCGGGGGGTTAGGGCAGGAGGAGATGGGCTTTCTTTCTCCATACCTGCTTTGCCTAAGTTAATTCAGAATGTAAAGCCCTTCTAAACCACAGCTTTTAGAATTGATAGGTGGTTTAAGCAAACACATGCCTACTTGCAGGCAAACTAAACCAGGTTCAACACCGCTGTATAGAGGTCAAGTTTATGCTCATCCAGTTAACCACCACGAATTGTGTCTATACTTAATCGTATCACAACCCGGCAGACTCGCAGACCCACAGCCGCTTTGCTCTAAAGCAGTCAACTCATCTAATTGAGTATTGCCCGTAGCTAATTAAATATGAAAACAGGATTGTG
The DNA here is from genome assembly GCF_020826845.1 of Diceros bicornis minor. Taxonomy (NCBI): domain Eukaryota; kingdom Metazoa; phylum Chordata; class Mammalia; order Perissodactyla; family Rhinocerotidae; genus Diceros; species Diceros bicornis. The sequence goes on along the minus strand of NC_080741.1, from coordinate 80,959,225 downwards.
TACAGTCAAGTTTCCAGAATGCTCCCTAAACTTGTTGATTCTGATTAGTATTTACTATAGAAATCTGTGGTTTTTTTGGCCAACTGGCTAATAGATTGATGTAGAAAGGGTCACAAATACATACACCTGTAGTTTTCTGGCAAGTTACAGTTATTGGGTAAAGTTTTTGCTTTTCAAAACTAACAACATGAAATAGCATAGAAAAGCACAAATTACTCGTGATATTTTCTGTTACTATCGAGAGGCAAAAGAACACGACCTTTCTCAAACCCTCTATTCTTAAAACTGTCTGGGAAGTTAATGGGAACTCGGTGCTCCTCTGGAGCTCATTTCTCTCTGCCCACCACTCTCTCCTGCAACGGGAGGGGCCTGAGGCTCCACAGAAACCCCTCTTATTTGCAAGAGGACAGACCCAAGTAACAACAGGCTGACAGAGGTACCAAGCGGCACGTGGCCCTGTTTGAGAATGCGGGGTCTGCATGTTGGCCCCACAAAGGCAAGGGCAAATTATAAAAATTAACTCAAGTGTTCCATATAATGTTGGTGATCTATTCGTTGACTTTGATGAAAATGATTTAGACGAGAAGAATTCACAAACTTTGGAACTGCAGCACAGATGTGGCTCCCAGCCCCGTTTATAATTCCTTTGTGTCTCAGTTTCTTCATCTTAGAAGTGGGGATAATAGTATCATCTATCTCTTGGTGCTGCTGTGGGGATCTGATGGGGAAATGCGCGGTTGGCACTTAGCATAGCGCCAGCACATAGAAGTGCTCGATAAATAACACCGTGGTTGCTGCACGAATATCACTGCAATTATCTCAACATATTTTCCTTGCCATCTTGAAAATGCACATGCAGCCTTTAGTGACTGTGTTAGTTACTACGATTTCTAGTTTGAAACCTAAGTCCTAACCAGAATTATGTCCCTGTTACCTAATCAAATGAGCAAAGGTCACTGTTCTACAAAGACTGTCTGGTTGACCTCAGAAGAGGTGGAGGGAATGACTGTTACTGCCGGGTGCGTCACTCCTTTCCCCTCCCTCAGGCCTCCATCTGAACACCCTCCTCAAGGATCCCTGTGGATTGGCCTTCCCCTTGTCCTGAAAGGACACGGCTGGGCGGAGGGCTAGTGCTTGGCCTGCGACAGTCACGGGCACCAAGCCAACAGAGCCTCAGAGCTCCCCATCCCTGCCAACACCCCCTCCCCCACAACCAGGTAATCAGCTTCAGCTGGATTCCAGCCACAGCCCCAGAGCTGTGAGGCCCCCATCCCATTACTCCCCGAACGTGAGATCTCCTGGGCCAATTCATTTACCCAAGTAGAACACTGCACCCCTCGATAACCTTCAAGCTACTTCCCTGCCGTTTCACTTTAACAGTGCTTCTGAGTATTCAGAGTCACCCAAGACAGACTACAGCTTTCCAAAGCATGAAGCAACTACTAACTTAAATTTTAAATTTCTGATAGGCACAGGCCCTGTCTCCATGCGCCCCAGGACACCACTTTACCATAAAAGCACAAAGACCTGCTGTAACTCAACTGATCTCACAACCCAGAGTAGGCAGGAGGCTTGTATTGTACTCTGCTTAGAAGTACTCCAAATATCCCTAAATATCTCAGTTCGTCCTTTAACACACAGCACGAATCACTGATACGTGTGCACTCTTTGCAATGTCCTTAACAACCAGGCAACTTCATGCATTGTTGTTGCTGTTTTTCTAATGTGATTAAAGGTACAATAAGGTATGTGTGCAACAAGAGGCAAAGCCATTGTTCTGCATCGTTAAGCTCACAGCAGCCCCAAAAAGAAACTGTAGGCAGCTTGCCAAAGGCCCTAATGAAGAGCATCTCTTTGAATTATCTCTGGATGAGGAAAGGATCAAGTCAGAGCCCTGGAATATTTGATCCTCTTTGTGCTGCTGTTACATGGGCTTACTGAAGCCAGACACACTGGACCTTCTGGAACTGTAATTTACGGAAACCTTAATTTCTCTGCTCTAATAAGGCTTTGCATAATAAGAGTGGGAATGCAATTATTAATTCCTGCAAGTGTTTTGTGAATTCCTTTATGCTACGGTTCAGGACTCCCAAAGAATAGGAGAAAGAGGGATTTTACTTAGTTGGCACAAGGGTAATGGGTCTGAAAAGTAGTCTGAGTTTCCTGAAAATAAATCTGCATGGCTTCCTAAATTGCTGACAAAGTGTATTCCAGATGGAAGTCATTTATCAGCAGTTTACTGCACAATGCTTCGGCCAGAAATATATCCACGTAAATTCATCTAGTAAAAAACAAACAGAATCCAGACTCCCTCTTTTTGGGGGCCCAGCCCAAATAATACAGATGAATAAAGCACAAGTTAACACAGATTTGCAGGAGACGTGGTAGGGTTACCTTTTGGAGGGTGCCAGTGTAACTATTACATCTCCAGCAATGACTGCTAAATAATATTTTTGTGCATTGATGGTGAAAATAAAAAAACAGGGAGTTATTAAAACAACATTTTTATGCACTATGTTTATTTTATACACAGTGGTGAAAGTCTCTAATACAACTGCCTTCGTGATGGTTCTGTTGTTCTGCGTGTTTCATTTCTGAATGCCTGACTCCCTGAGAATTTCAGCTCATTGCTCACTGCACAGGAGAACTGGGCAAATTTAGGATTACATCACCACCATATGATCACCCAACAAATGGGGGCCAGGTCTCCAGTGGCAACAGCACTTTTGCCCAGACCTCCAATGTGCCCCAGACTGCTGTGAAAAGGACACAAGTCCAGCAGAGTCCTGAGCATAAAGCCACAGGTCAGAAGCATATTTCCAAAACTTAAGATGCTTGTTTTTTGTAAGATATGTGCCCTCTTGCACAAGGAGTTGTGGCAGGGACGCCCAAGCCCCCAAAGGTTTGTTTTGACCTTCACTATGCCTCACTGTGGAAAAGACATACACACACACAGACATACACCTTTTATTCACTCAGGGTCACTGTTTCATTAGATTTTGCCCATAGAGGCAGCCAACTCACACTCATAGCTGTCTCACTGTGTATTTTTAATGCTAAGCGCCCTCTGGTGGCTTACACAAAAATGACACCCAACTGACGGCTAATAAAATTCTTTTTTAAGCTAGCTAAATCTGGCCCTTTAAAGAATATATTAATATACCATTTATCATGATAAATTAAGAAACAAGTACCTGTTTTCTCACTATAACAACCTTCTTCTAATTTGTTAATGATAAAAAACCTTTTTGACAGGATTATGATTTTTTGATTACTGAAGAAAAATGTGAAGGAGTCAGAATGATTTAAAGGGGAAACCCTTAACTGCCAAGTTAGGTTACCAATAGCAGTACAAAAACCTCCTAGTTCAGGATAAGATTTGAATATTCAAGAAGAAAACACTCAACACAAATGTAAGAGAAGTTATCTAGGTTATATTTAAATATCCCATTTCCTCGCAACTGAAATTTCATGTTGTCAGTGATGATGCAGAAGATATGAGAAGTCGTCTGCTGTGGGTGACAGCACCCAAGATCAAGCCACTTGCTCCTGAAGTTCTTAAGATTTTCACAGAGCGCGGTATAGACATGGCAAGTGTGAACATAAATGTGAACCACGTGTCCCGTTGCAGAAGTTGAAAAGGGAGTCTGCAGCAGACGTTCGCGCTCTCCTGAAAGGAGAGCGCCTTGTGACTGTTTGTAAACAGAGACAAAACCGCGCAGGCATTAATCATCATCCACGTCCTCTCCGACCTGTTCAAAGGGTGCCTGACCACACTTTGACCCTTCCTAAGACATTCGTGCGACAGTCCAGAGAGCGGTCGGTGGCAAGGAGCTTTGTGACATGACTGTTTGAAACACAGTTTATGACCATCAACATCTATTTATATACTTAAATACAGGCACCTAAGTGCCACTGCAAGAAAAATTACATACTAGATTTAATAGAAAATATACAGAAAAGTCAGAGAGGCTGTCTCATTCAGAACACAAATATGCACGAAAATCCCCAATTCCTTTCCCAGAAGTTACACTCTGCCAGGTGAGTGCCCGTCCTCTCGCACAGAATAAAAGGCGATGCGTTACCTGACAAACTTCATAGAGTAATTTGTACTGCTCCTCTTGCCTCTGCAGGCTGCACAGACTGCATCCCATGTTTAGAGGAACGTCAAAGGAAGGCTTGTCCTCGCCAGCACCCGGCAGAAGCAGCCCCTCAGTGTGCAGGCATGAAGGTGTCCTCAGAGAGCCGCAGGTATGTCAGGCAGCGCCAGCCCTGCACGCTGGCGTTGCTCTCTAAGGCTGAAAACAACTCTCTCCCCTTCCACGCTCCCCTTCCTCCCCTCGCAGCACGCACGCACACACACACAGACACACACCACTCCCTCCTCTGAGTGACTCTGGCAGCTGGATTGTGGTCCAATGCACGCGCTATATATACTGCTGCTCATGCATATTAATCAGCTCTCATTGACTATTCATAACAATGATACAGAAGCTATAATTGCCAACTATGACAGTTGAAATTTCTCTAATTAACAAGCAAGTGCTCCAGTGGTAGGGAATAATAAAAGACACTAACAATTTTGCAAGCCATTTTCTGGCAGTTACAAATAAACATGACTGCATTTTTAGCAAGGTCTCTTAGGATAATCCCTAATGCATTTAAGCTAAGTAGAAATTCATTTTTAAATATATCATAAAATTTCTGATGATATAAAATGTATTTAATGCTGCAGATAATGATGGCATATAAACGGGTTTTATGGAATGGACATGTTTTGAATAATGTTCATATAATATTTAGCGCTTTACTAAGTTGCAAGAAAAATCTTCCATGTATGAATAAAATATAAAATTGAAATTGCGAGATATATGCGTGCGTATGCAAAGTACCCAGGGGTTGTAAGGAGAGAGGCTGCCCTAAAGGTGAGCAAGCAGATAATCATTGCTAAAGTGCATTTTCAATTCCCAAAGCAGAAAGGTATTTGTTAAAGGGCTGCTCAGCTAACTGGAAGTAAGCAGCAGCCAGCTTCATGGCACCTCCACAGCTATGTAGATGCTGCGGCTATCTCAGAGCCTGCACCGCTGAGCTAATTTTCACCGGTTACTACAGATCTGTATCTGATAATCCCTATCTGCCTACACGGCATAGCTTTGCCTTGAGTTGTGTGTCAAGAAAGCAGGGAGTTGCATCTACATGTGGAAGGTGAGCACAGACAGCATTTAAGAATTTTTGGTCTTTGTTGTATTGCTCCTTGCCTCCCCTTCATTCAGCCTCTGAGTAAGTTTGAAGGCTTTTAAAAAAACTTTGTTTTTATAAACGATCGCCCCACTGCCAGAACGAAATACACAGGTACCATTTTCTCAACCCAACAGCTGATGTTTAAAATTCTCACGATTGCTTCTCCAGCCTTCACCCCCCACCCCCTTCATTTTATAAATGCTGAACTGTCTCATGTCTCCTGTCAAGAGGCATCACGGGGCCTGAAGAATAATGCTGCCTTTCTCTGGGAACTGAGACACACCTGTGACATGAGTCAACCAGTCCCAGTAAAATCCAGCTTGGGCTGGCGCCCAGCAGATACATCAGGTCCCATTTCTCGGACGCAGAAGATGAGGCATGGTGACTTGGCTTGGATCAGCCAACAGCCCTGGCTTGCTGGAGGGGGAGGAAGGGAGCCTTCATCCCAGGCCCTCACCTGCTGTCACCACCTGGGCTGGAGCAGAGAGCTGAGGTATGCCACCAGAAAGGAAGCCACAGATGGAATCGGATAGCGACAGTGACCTCTGATTTGCTTTGATGCTGGGACGGGCCCTATGGATCCATGAGCAAGTTACTAGGACCTCAGTTTCCTAATCTGTAAATACGTATAATACTAACTACCTTGCAGAGTTTTGTTGCAAAGATGTGAGAAAACACAAGCTGCTCAAGCCAAAACCAGAGGTCCTGCTTGTTCACGCCCCTCGCCCATCCCCAGAGCCTTCCCTCAGTAAGCCTGCTCTCTTCTGCTCCACATTAGATCTCGAATCTGTCCACTTCTGTCTGTCGCTCTGGCCCGCCATCCGCTCTCACCTTGATGCGGTCCAGAGCCTCCTGAGGCACTCTCTGCTTCCTCTCTTGCCTACCCACTGATGACCCCCTCCCCCAATTCACTCTTTACGGGGTCGCCAGGTTGGTTGTTACCAAGCAGAAATAGGATCACTTCTTTTGCTTGCTTAAAAACCCTCCAATGACTTCTCACCACACTTGGATTAAAATCAAATTCTTTAGCAGCGCCTCCAATGCCCTGTTAAATCTGGTCCTTGCGTCGATTTCTCCAGCTCCATCATCGCCACGGCTCTGGTGCTCGCCTCACTCCCACCGAGCCACGTCCTTCCTTGGGGCCCTTGCATTTGGGGTTCCCTCTGCCAGAACTGTTCCTCCCCTTCTCCTTCGTAGCCACCCAGCACCCCCATCTCAGCTCAAAGGAAGCCTCCTTAAAAAAGCCTTTGCTGGGCACCTTGTATGAATTTATCTTTCAATTCTCCAAATTACTATGTCATATCATCCCATTCATTGGCTTTGCATCACTTTTAAAAATGAGTAACCATCCTGTTCATTTATGCATATTCACTGGCTGTCTCCTTGTAGAAGAACTGCAGCTTCCCGAGGGCAGGGGCTGGGTCTGAATCTCCACCACAGTCCAGCCCCGTGAAGGTGCTCGGGAAACACGTATTCTGTGGCTGGATCAACAGATGCAGGCTGACCCAGCAGTCTCACAAACTCATAAATTCCAGTGCAAACTGGAAGGCGCCACACAGAGAGGAAAACAGTGTGCTTGGGTCCCCACGAAGGACTCATGGTTGCTTTTCCTCCCCCAGACTTGCTGACCTTTAAATTATTTTTTTTCGCAAGGTTGTGTGTTTCACAGTAGCTCTTCTCCCACTTTTTCCCGCACATGCACAAATAAATATAGAAATGGGCCCTAGCTAAATGGATAGGGAATCCATGCAAATCCTGTTACTCTCTGTTAGAAAACTTCCAAATTTCACTCACGAGCCAGGAGAGTGGCTTGTGATTTACCACATACTGCCCTGTACTTCAGAGCAGTGTGCCTCATACTTCTGGGTCTTAGGAACTCTTCACACTCTTAAAAATTGAGAACCCCAAAGGGTTGTCGTTCATGTGGGTTATATCTATCCATATTTATCATGTTAGAAACAATCAGAAATTATAAAACATTTATTCTCTAATTCATTTAAAATAAAAACAAACCTATCACATATTAATATAATATTTTTATGAAAAATTACTGTATTTTCCAAAAAAAAGAATTTTTTGAGAAGAATGGCATTATTTTACGTTTTCACAAAACTCTTTAAATGAGCTTAATTGAAGACAACCGGCGTTTCACACTTGCTTCTGTATTTAGTCACATGTGATATCATGTCATAGAGAAGCCTCTAGAAAACTCCACTATACTGTACGGTCATCAAAGAACAAGAGTGAAAGAGGGAAATAACATCTTGATATTTTTATGAAAATAGTTTTGACCTCACACATCCCCTGAAACAGTGTCGAGGACCCCCCTAGGTGCCTGGGTGGCCCTTTGAGAACTGCTACTTTAGGAGGACACACCAAGGAGCCCATCTCTAAGAGCCTCATGCTTGGGGGTGGGAGGAAGAGTGGAGAGGATACTAATTCAAATTCAACTCGCAGTTGGTTTTCCACCCTTCTGATTAATTATGTATTATTTGGAATCAACATTGCAAAACCCTCATGTACCCATTATGCCTAAAACAAGACTTACTAAAGTGATTATCTGCATTAAAAATACCCTTTACTTTGGAAAATCATCTAGTGCATGTAGAATACAGTTTCATTTTCAAATGTTGCTTTCAGAGTGTGTGTAAGAAACACACAATTGTGTAAAAGGAGGTATACCTGTACTGTGATACACACCAAGGCATTTTACACCGCAGATCCAAGAGGCACAGAAAGTCTGTTAGCGACAGGAAGTTATTTACAACAGAACTGTTTTTGAGAGAACAGCTGTCCCAGTAAAAATGAAAAACTGCTGGCCGCACAAAGGCGCACATTGTTGGACGAAGATGGCTGAACGTCCTTTTCAAGTTAGTAATCACATCATGGGAAAGTGCCTAATAAGCTCTCCAGAGCACACAGCACTCCTCTTGCGCACTCTGCACCATCAGACGCCCGCCTCTTCCCGCCTTCATGGAAATGAAAAGTACAGTGCAAAGAAGGGTCACTGAGGAATGCACACGGAGACAGACAGACAGGAGAGGAACACACAGTAAAGGCTGAAGGTGCCCAGGGAATATCCTTTATGATCATTCTTTTAACTTCCGTAAGTCATCAGGGATGCTGCAAGAGTCAGCAGACGGAGACACGGACTTAACGTTCACTTAACTGCAGAATCATCTAACTCAAGCATATTATTTTCAGCACACAGATTCAGGTCTCTATCTGTCTGATACCTGTAATAGGACCTATTTGTTTTTCCCATTGTATAATGAACACAGGTCTCATCAAACTACAGACTTTCAGTCAAACCATATGTTCCTCTGGGAAGAACCATGGCTAAAAAAGGGAAGGACAACTGGACCAAGCAGGAAACAAGTCCATATGGAGCAACGCAGTCCCTTCTGGGGACCAGTACCAGCTAGTCCTAGGCGAGGGATAAATCTTGCCTCCCCCAAGGCCCTGAGAGACCCGCCCACTGGCTCTGCCCTTCCTTGGGTACTTTTTAGCTTTCTTCTGGATCACGCTGATTCACTAACTTGGCTTCTTCCTGGTTCGAATCTCACTCTCACTTCAATTCCTACTGTACACTGTGGCTAGAATAACACACACACACACACACACACACACACACACACACACATACACACACAGAGCCAGTAAACCCACTGCTCCCAAGACACAGTCCAAGCTCCGAGCATGTGGATCTGACACCTCCCCCACCTGCCCCACCGCTGTCTTCTCTCTGTTGTGCAGAAGCACTTCCTGGGTCAGGTTCCTTCACGCCTCAACGTCTGTGCACATGCTGGACCACCCAACTCCATTGCCTTCAACGTGCTCCTTAAATCTCCCCACCTCTGCCCCAGCGACAGGGACCCTCCTCAGTGCACACTGCGCTTCTGCTGCCTCCTGATGTCACCCTTTACACTGTGTGGTCCTTTTGTGTTTGCATCTCTCTCCTCCTCATTGGAAACGGCTCTTCTGGTGCAAGGACCAGGCCTAATTCAGCGATGTATGTCCCCCCCTCCCCCCCAACCACAGACACTCAGTAAATATTCAATGAATAAATTCAGCATCTGATATTTGAGAGCCCACTCTGTACCAGGCACTTTCCTAGGTTCTGAGAATTCAACAGTGACCAAAATGGACAAAGAAGCCTGCTCTCATTTACAAGATCAAGGCCATACACCTGAAAAAAGCACTTTTTACGCCTGCTGTGGTCTGAATGTTTGTGTCCCCTCAAATTCGTATGTTGAAATCCTAATGCCCAATGTGATGGTATTAGGTGGTGGGACCTTTGGGAGATGATGAGGTCATGAGGGTGGAGCCCTCATGAATGGGATTAGTGTTCCTGTAAAACAGGCACCACAGAGCTCCCAGTCCCTTCCACCACGTGATGATACAATGCGAAGTCTGTGACCTAGAAGCAAGCCCTCACCCAACCATGCTGGCACCCTGATCTTGGACTTCCAGCCTCCAGAACTGTGAGCAATAAATTTCTGCTGTTTATAAGCCACAGAGCTTGTGATACTTTGTCACAGCGGCCCAAAGGGACTAAGACAGTACCTTTTGTAGGACAAAAACGGCTCCTACAAGCCCTCCACACCAGTCATGGCCAGAGATTCAAAATCACAATCTGTTGAAGAAACGGTTTAGTAACTTGTAGTTAACCTTCACCCTTGTCAAGGTGACTTCTCAACCACTTGTCTGAACCACATTTAGTGACTTCTTGAACTGATTCTTGAACAAGGAGTAAGAACTGCTAGAAAGCCAAGTGGGGATAAAAACCACAACACAGCAAAGGAAAAAAGCAAGATGTCAGAACACACACAAAAAAAGTAAGGCGAGCTGAAAAAATACGTAATAGCAGCTATGAGTGCAGTTTTGTTTCTGAAAAGCTACATAAGCTCAGAACATCTGCTTAGGACCTTAAATCTCACTTTTAAAAATGAAAGGATAGTCTTCCCTTGCCAAATTAATTGAGGTGCTGCTGTCTTGAGGGCATTTTCTCTGGGCTCCAGGTACCTGAGGAACACTCTGGCTGCTGGGGACTGACAGCTCGCTGTCTTCTCTTGAAGCGGTTTGGAGAGAAGGCACACGCTGAGCCCTGGGAGGGAGCAGAGTAAGAGAAGGGGGGAGGGCAGCCTGCTGCGCTCTTGCCACGGCTGCCATTCAAACACCACGGGGGCGCTCGAGCATCAGTCTCCAAGAGTTGCTCAATGAACCGAGAAACAGCTGCTGGACAAGGATGCAGCACGAGCAACGGGGATCGGTCATGGGGAGGCCGGAATACGGGCATCTATGTTGAAGGCAGCCAGTGGGAAAGGGCTCCAACAGGTCTTGACTTCAGCAGAAATTTCAAGTTTTCTGATGGGCTTGAAGCCTTGGGGACACCCACGTAGATGCTTTCATTCCTTGGCAGTGCCACAGCACGTTGTGTGTTTCTGAGGTGCCACTGCCTCTTCCTGCCATTGGCAGTAAGTACGTGCCTCCATTTCCCCAACTAGACTTGAAATTCCTTCAGGGTGGATTCCTGAATGAGTCATCTCTGTGAACCCTGAAATGCTGAGAACAATACCCAACTCCAAGGATGCCCTCACTAAATGGGATGAACCAGTGTGAGTTCCTCATGGAAGTGAGGGAGCACACTGATCCTGGCTCGGGATTTGAGGGGGCCAGAGAGGGGTGGTGGGTCAGCTCAGTCCAGCCCATCAGAACAACTTGCAGAGTGTGGGAAATTCACAGCCTCTTGGGAACTTGGTTTCCCCACCTTCCAGTGCAGCACCCCCAGAGTTGTTGGGGGTAGGGTTAATGAAATGAGATAAAGCCTGTGAAAGTTCTGGGAACACAGCCTGTAGGTATGCAATAAACCAAAAGAAAAGTGACAAACTTGGGGGACGCAAAGGCCCTTCCACCACGTTCCAGTGCAGGCTCAGCAAACTTTTACCATAGGGGCCAGATAGTGAATATTCTATATTTTGTGGGCCAAGAGGCAAAATCAAGAATACTATGTCTGAACTTATATATAACAACCATTTAAAAATGTAAAAACATTCTTAGTTTACAGGCTGTACCAAAACAGGCTGCGGGCTGGGTTTGGCCTGCAGACCCACAATTTGCCAACCAGGCTATCATACACTGAGCAGAGTCTTTTTTTGTTTTTTTTTGTGAGGAAGATCATCCCTGAGCTAACATCCATGCTAATCCTCCTCTTTTTGCTGAGGAAGACCAGCTCTGAGCTAACATCTATTACCAATCCTCCTCCTCCCCGCCCCCCCCAGCCCCCCTAGATAGTTGTACGTCATAGTTGCACGTCCTTCTAGTTGCTGTATGTGGGACATGGCCTCAGCATGGCTAGAGAAGCAGTGCCTCGGTGCGCGCCCGGGATCCAAACCCGGGCCGCCAGTAGCGGAGTGCGCGCACTTAACCGCTAAGCCACAGGGCCGGCCCCTGAGCAGCGTCCTTTGATACTCAGTGACAACGCAATCAGATGGTGACCCCTCTCATCCCTATTTTATGCAGGAGAAACTAAGGCTCAGGCAGGCAAAGTAATCTACCCAAGAGCACACTGCCAGCGAATGGCACAGATGAGATCGGAATTCAGACCGGGTAACCACAAAGCGAGTGAGCTGCTGTGTGTCCGTTTGTTTGCTAAGACCTCACACTTTCATTAGGAACACTGGTGCATGAAAACAGGCTTTAAAAGCTGGCTCCTTGTTGGGAAATGGCAGCAGCTGCTAAAGAAAACAACCTAAGAAACACAATGTACACATGATCCTGATCAACATGCAACGTCCGTCAGTAATTGGCCTGCTGCACAGGACAAGGCATGGCTTGCTGAAACGGGGATGTGTTCCTATCTCACTCTGGATATTCTTTTTCTTTTTCATATTTACAGCCACCCACCAGCCTGCCTCCAGGCGTCCCTGCCGAGTCTGGGGGATTTGAAGCATCTCACATCCCCCCGTAACCTCTGCCCACGTAAATGTGATGAACACATCAGAGGCTTCATTCTGAACAGCAGGTAAAAGTGACAAATATTGTAGTTCCATGACCTCAGCCAGGCTCCCAGCAACTTTGGGGGTTATCTCCGAGTTGCCGGGAACCTTGTGGGTCTGCTCCAACCACTGGACGTGGGATTCCACCTGACAGCAGGAAAGAAAATTCGAGGAGTCCAGGTGGGAGAGATGGGAGAACAGGAGATGTGACAAAGAGAGACATGTGAATCCGGAGACCAAGGAGAAGAGGAAGATGACTGGGGCGGGCATCAGGACAGGATCTGGGGAATTAAAATGGGGCCATGTACATCTTCAATGTCCCTGATGGCTTAAGCCAGGCTTAGCTGTGAGGAGCGAGAAGAAAAGCAAGCACCAGCACATAACAGCCAGGATGAAGAAAACTCGGGAAGATCTGGAACTGGAGCTGAGGGACACGTGAAAACGGCACCAATCATGTTATCATGGATTCAGGGAAATGACGAGAACAACAGGCCAGAAAAAAATGTATGTACAGGGACAACTGAATATTACAAAACCTTAGAGGGACTGAGGAGGAGATGTAATCTCATCTCATCAAGTTAAAATTAAGCTAGAGATCACAAACTGTATGCTGGACCAGTGCAGCATCTTCAAAATTTTGTATTAGGTACGAATTTAATAAACTAGGAGCTTTCACCTAAAATGTACAGATTTTTTTTTTTTTTTTTAACATCTTTTGCTAAATTCCCACGATCTGGCATACGGGGCCTTGCATTGCTATGTGACAAACATAAGCAGGTGCAGAGTAAAGGCTGTCCCCTTGAGATGGGGGATGTAGTGTCCTTACTGGCCAGTGTAAGCTAGAGTACACCACGGCACCCAGGTCCCTGTGGTGTTGGTTATATATTAAAATATGAAATATGCGAGTCTCGGTGTAAGACCACAGGAGATGACAGGCCAGGCTTCTCAAGCCCGCCTCCACCCGTGGGGAGGCAGTGCCCATCAAGGCTGGGTCTCCCGTGAGCTCATTCCATGAGGGGGCGTGGGAACCAGGCTGCTCCCAGCTCACCAGCTCCAGCCCAGGGGTGGTAGAAGGAGAGCAGCAGTGGGAGTCAGTGCCATCAGTGGAAATAAAAGCCTCACTTCATACTTTCACGTACTGATTCACACCTCCTTATTAATCACCTACTGTGAGCCAGACACTGTTGTTTAGTGATCAACAAGACACACAAAATCCCTGCCCTCATGCAATAGCCACCCTGCATCTGACCTGTGGCCACCCAGGACTACCACTGCTCTGGCTAAGTTCACTGATGGCTTCCTAGTTGTCAAACTCCAACAGTCCCTGAGTCCTTGGCCTGGGTAACTTTTCTGCAGCATCACTCCACTTGTGGTCTTCCCATGTCTGCATTTGTGCATTCCAAACTTCCAGCCATAGGGAACTGCCATGATTTTTGATGTATGGCTTCAACACTATTTACTTGATATTTTTCTTTAAAGCTACTCACTTGGTTTTATTTAAATAAATGTATTTTAAAAGGTAATTTAATCCTTACTGTAAATAGGAAATCATTATCACTTGCTAGGTATAGAAAATTACTATAAAAATAATCACATGAATTTCAAAATAAAATAAGGGTTTATTCCCATACTATGTAAGTTCTTCTGATACCCTATCACGTTTAACATATTGTTTGGAGTGAACATCCACTTGGCACTGAATTTCAGCCTCACCGCGACCTTGCCAACACCTGACTTGCAGCCTTCTCTATCTCCCCCTACCCCTCCTTTCTGATGGACATCCCCAATCCCTTCACTCCATTACACTTTTATTGAGCCTACTAGCACTAACTGGAATACCCTCTGCACACTCCTTTGCTTGTTGAAATTTGAACTCCATCCTTCCAATCCCATAATATCGAAGCCAACCCCAATTTCACCCGTCAGAATTCATCTCTAGTTCCTAGGTGCTCCGCCAGAGCATGTGCTATAATCTGCACTGTGCTAGCTTTTTGGGGACATGCCTGTCTCCCCAACCATTCAACTCAAGCTGGCAAACGTTATGCTAAGTGCTTGGGACAGAATGGTGACCCTGACCAGCTTCTTCATTCTCAGAGGAAAGCTACAAGTTCCTGAAGACAGAAACCCCACAGGGTTTATGACCAATAAATAGCTTCATTACAGTGATTAATCAATAAGCAAGTATTTACTGAGCATCTGTGCTACACATCGTACCAGGAACACAGAAAAATTGTAAAACCTTGTCTCTGTACTCAGGGAGCTTAACAACCTCTTCTGGGAGATAGGACTGAATTGTAAAGGGGGGAAAGGGGAAGTCAGCACTGCGGAGAGCAGAGGTAGAGGCGAGTGAGGAAGAGGCCTCCTAATAAACTCAAAGAGATAACTACAACAAAGCTCCTTGGGGCCATGAAGTGATTACTTCAGCCTCTATGGAGCAGGCGTGATTTGAGCTGGTTGTTGAAGATGGAAGGAATTTAGACATACGGGGGAAAGAATCCAGGTGGAGCCACATGTGAGGAAAAGCCCGAGGGACAACTTCTCGACTGGAGATGAAGCTGGGAACCTGGGCTGCAGTGCCCAGGAAAGGTAAGCCCACGGTCTTGAAGCCAGATGAATGACAGGACAGAAGGGATGTCTGAGAAAGTGGCCTGGGATTGGTGTGTCTGCTCGTGTGAAGGGGGAAGGTATAACATGGCGAGGGGGTGACAGTAGGGTAGAGGCAAGGAGTGGAGAGAAGGAGCCCAAGTCCAAACTCAGAACTGGGCATCCCAATCGGCAAATGACTTTGGTGGATGTTCAGGCTGAATGACAGCCACGAGTGGATCTGGAAAATGCAGCTTGTCTTTTTCATTCTTGGCCAGATTCTAGGATTCAGGACATGCCCCTGTAGTAGACTGTCCTTTCCCATAGCGCGTAATTAAGCCATGGGCTACTGGACTGCTCACATTGGAAGGAGCTTGGAGGACAGGAGGAGCATGAGCTGGATGGACGGCTTAGGCACTAAGGGGAAGCTAGTTCAATATTTTAAAATCACTCTGAACATAAACAAGTTGTTGTGATGAAGAGACTTACTTGAGGAAAAGAAAAAAACCACTGCAAAGTGAGGCTTCCTAATTCACCGGTACCTATAAGGCTCATGCGCTATCAAGTCTGAAATTACTTATCAACCTTCTATCCTGGATTTACTTTCTATCTAAAACAGCACTTCAGAGAATAAATAAGTAAACACTATTATGACCAATGGTTTGTGTTAAGAGAAAAATGTTCTCACAAACGGTAATACTAATTTTTTAACATTCTCTGGGAAAATACAACAACTCGATATACTTGAGACCCGGCTAAGAACTACTGACATTGTCTTTAATCTATAAAACTGATAGATGTGTGCTCAAAAGCTAATCCAGCTCCCTCTAATACAAATGGGGGGAAGTAAAACACTAGATCACAGGCTGCCCTCATGCTTCGGCTTCCGGTCTTATGGGCAGAGCCCAAGGGCAGGGAAAATTGAAGTGATTTAAAATAGGATATATCTGAT
The DNA here is from genome assembly GCF_020826845.1 of Diceros bicornis minor. Classification (NCBI taxonomy): domain Eukaryota; kingdom Metazoa; phylum Chordata; class Mammalia; order Perissodactyla; family Rhinocerotidae; genus Diceros; species Diceros bicornis. The sequence continues at coordinate 80,943,451 of NC_080741.1, read as the reverse complement.
ATTAGTGGGCTTGCTGAAGCAAAACAGTAATATCGGAGACACACAAAGGTGTAAACCCATTAAGGTGCATCCAAATGTGCTGATGCCTGGACCTCAGCATCTTTCAGGTGATCCGCCCACGGGAGAGGCAGATGCGTGCTGGGGAATATCAACAAGAAAGCCGCCAAGTGGGTGCTCTGAAACCACAATTTATTTTATGGGATGAACTGAGGAGCGCTAACAGCTTCTTGCACTCTACACCTTTCACTGCAGAGGTGTCCCCATCAGCACTCTGAGTTCTGCCCAACACTCTTTTGTGCCGATCTGCCACGACCTACTTTAGGGCAAGGCATTTTATTACAGAAAAAGGAACAAATACACGGTTACGTAGACAGCGAGCATTTCTTCAAAGCTTTATGTAGACAAAGCATTCCAGTGAGTGAAGCTGGAGGATACCAGGCTGCTTCTGGTGACACGAAACCTCTCTGACTTTAGGAAGAAGGGTTATCCAGAGTGCACAGAAGAATGGAGGGTCAAGCACCTCTTCTGCTCAGCTCCTTGTTGAAAATACTGAATTGTACTGCATCACGCCAGTCAGCTTTATTTGTCTTGCCCTCTTGAGTTGTGTCTTCAGTGTTCCCCAGGTCAACAGTGCCAGGCGGGGCTGCCTCCCAGTCCCCGCCTTCTCTCACTTTGTTTATTCCCAGCTTGCTCCAGCTCTCTGGTGACAGAAAACAGTACGGAAGGATTCCTGACTGATTCAGACTGATGTGGGCCGAACCTTCATGGTTTCTTGCCAATCTCTTGAAGATACACATATTTCTGCAATCCCTATATTTGTTTCTCTGTTGACTTCCGCTCCCCTAGTTTATACAAGAAATGGAGGCCCCTCTCCCTCTGAACTCAGGCTCTCTGTACTTACAGCAGTGGTCTCCCAGACTATCATCCCTCTCACTGTGCTATCTATCCTAGCCCCCTGCTGCCCCTCCCCAGGCCTACAGAGGATTCCCCAGCCTGAAGACTCTCAAGCCTGCCATCCCCCAATCTATCCTTCTCCTTCCATTCACTGCCATACTTCTTGATAGAGGATCTACATGTACCGTCTCTTCTTTCTCACCTCAACACTATATGGTTTTGAGGGTTTCTCCTCAACCCTTCCTCCCACAACCAAACATACTCCACTAAAACCATCCCATCTAGGGTGACAATGACCTCTCACCTGTCACAGCCAAGAGCCTTTTGTAAGTCCTTAATTCAAACTAAGTAGGAGGACAGAGAGATCCATAGTCTAAGCTTCACTTCCATCAACTTGAGCGATAATTAAGTTGTACTCCAAAAAGACTAGGGGCCTGTGGCCAAGATCATCCAGCTACTTAGTGGCAGAACTGAGATGTGGCCCCAGCCTTCTGGCTGCCATGTTAATGTTCTTTTTCCTAAATGTTACCACCTGCCCTCTAAGGTCTGACCCTGTTGATCATCCTCTCCTTCTTAACTCCTCCTTAGTCTTTCTGATAGTATATATTCCTGATCTCCAGGGATCCCTCTGGTGACTCGTGCTGGTTTCTCTTCTTCCTCATACCTTCTAAATGAACGTGGATACCCTCCAAATGTCATAGCCTTCCCAGTAGTAAGCAGAATATTTAGCAAAGATATTCATTTCCCCCTTCCTGCTTCTCTTCTGTCTTTATGTAGATGAGAGTTCAACATATTAGAAATGCCTTCTGACACGTAAAATTATCCTTCCCTTTCATCACCCACAAATAAGCACCTACCATGAGAGAGTCAACAGAATGGAGTGATGAGTCAGGGATCTGGGCTCAGACTGTCTAATTTCAAATCCCAGCTCAGCCTCTTTAGCACATGACATTGGGACTTGCCAAGTTTCTTCCTAGGTCTCCATTTCCTCATCTAACCACATAGGATTGTTGTGAAGACTAATGGGAAAGCTTTTTTGAATTACTCAGTCGAGTGACTGGCTCAACAGCATTCATGGAAACGCTCAGCAGATTTTGTTTTTTTCTTTTTACTTAAATTTTCATTATTAATGTCTGCCAGATACGATGCTAAGCCCTGGTTCCTTCTCTGGAGTAGCTCAGCACCTGTAAGGCCCACAATGGCGCAATCAACTTTAGATGTGCTATGACAGACGTATGCAGAGGTAGTGTAGGGAGAAAGGAGTGAAGAGTTCATTTTACTTAGCACGTCAGAAAAAACTTCACTTGAAGAGTTGAGCATTGATCTAAATCTTGTTTTCCCTCCTGGGAATTAAGCACCTTCATGGACCACATGCAAACTTTATGTAAAAGGAAGCTTTTACATGAAAGGGCAATATCGTGGTAAGGAAAAAAACCCAAAACATTTAGAACAGAATTACTCAGACTTTGGGGTGCATCAGAATCTCCCCTCCTGGGGGGTGAGGTGTTGGCATCTGTTAAATGCAGGTTCCTAAGCTCCACCCGAAGAGGCAACCATTCAGTAGGCCTGGGCACCCTTGTTTTTCATGCAGGTGGTCCATGAATCGTACGATGAGTATCCTGATTGTGAGGAAGAATGGATGTGATGATGGAGATGAACCAAAGTAACTTCTAATGATCATTACACGCCTGCTCTTGTCTCTTCCTAGGAGTGACCTCTGTGGCTTGGGTGGCAAATATGCTTCTGGATTCAGAAGGAAAAAGCTGCATTTTGCAAATGTCATCGTGTAGTAAACAGTTACCTACTTTGTTTGAGGAAGCTCTCCCTGTGGCCTTCCACTCCTGCCTGGTCTCTTCTCCAGAAGGAAACAAGTTCACGTTTCCCCACTGAATTCTAGTTACCAGTGGTGGGCAAGATACACAGGCCAAAATAATTCACAGCCACCCCCTGTAGGCATTCACGATATCTAACACGTCAAGCCAGAGGAGCCCTGGAAACACCTGGTAGGATACATCCACACCTGCAGAACCAAAATCAGAACAATCACCTTCATATTTAAAACTAATCACCATGACTGCCACTACCAGCTTCCAGTGCTATTAAGAACCTTCGCTTTCTCGCTGCAATGTGCTGTGTGGTGTGGCTGGGGTCATAAGGATGATTTTCATGGGCCTTTGAACCTCCAATTCTTGTACGTTTCTTTGAGTTTCATTTGAAGCCCGGTGGTTGAAAGACACGGGGAAGAAATCACGGATAATTAAAGCTTAAAATATTCTCATTTCATAGTGGGGCTAACAGGTGAAACTACAAGTAATGATGTAATCCAACTTGTCAGAAAGGAAAATGAAAAGAGGAGACAGAAGGCAGGACAGAGCCTTGGGACTCGCATGCCATGTCATCTTCTAATTAACTAACTGATCCTTTAAACTGTCAAACTCGGAGAGGAACTCCATGGCCTGGTGTCTGATTAATATTCATATCTGGGCACTGGATGCTCTGATTGAGGTCCCAGTGGTTGTAGTTAAACATCAGTCTTTAAAAAAGACAGAGAGAAATAAAAACCTGCCTGGCCAGCCAAAGTCTCCAGGTTTTACATTCATAGGGAAATGAGAGCAGGCCACCCCGAAGTCCATAATCCACAGCGAGAGCAAATCCTCCACGGATGCATATTGATTTCTGAATCATGATGAGGACTTGTATATTGAAAAAATAATTATTTTGCTTCTTTCTACTGGCAGCCTCATTGTTAATCGCACCCCGTGCCTCACTGTTAAAGAAGCGAAGTGTAAAACTATAGAGCATTCCGTAACATAATCAAGATTTAATTCCAAACAAAAATAAGTGAATATGTAATTTAATCGAAGCAAGCTAGAATCGATCATTTAGCTCAACTATAGTAAGTGGCAACCTGGACTTTTACTCTTATGGCACAGGCTGCAAAAGAATATGTTCCCTCCCCTATACTGCCTTCCCTTGACTACAACATGTTTTGGTCCAGGGTGTCAGAAGTGCCTGTTCTCTCTCCCAGCCGTCAACAGTCTCGCAGGTCACCCTGTGGGTTGCTTCTCTGGAAGACAGTGACACGAGGATGGGCCCTTCAGAGGCACGAGACCGACCAGGCACTTTCCTTCATTCTCAGTTCACATTTTATTAATTAAAGACCTTCAAAGGAAGAAAATAATTCAATCCAGTTCCACTATGAGTTCTAACAACATTGGCTTTTAGAAAATATTTCCCAAGTTATCATTTGAGCCTTACTTCTCATGGTGTAAGTCCACCTACATTACTCTATCCTGGAGTGAGATGCCACATATCCCGAAAACCTTCTCCATACCAATTCTTCTTTATCCTATAGAGCTTATTAAACATTCTCAAGCCCTTGCTAAACTTACCACTAAGCTATTTCAACTCATATTAAAAATGGGTGACACTGCTAATGAATGCACAGATTGGGATCATAATTCACATGCACACTGAATACAAATGGTGTGGAACAGCTAGACTCAAGCTGACCAATTCAACCAACAGATACTGAGGCCTACCATGTAATCAGATATATTAATAAATCACAGTTAATTTCCTTTTTTTTGAAGCTGGGGAGAGGACATACCACACATACTAATCAATACATTTTTAATAAAGGAATAGCCTACTCATAATAAATAAGTATATACATTCCAAAGGACTTGTAGGATTTTGCAGATTGAGGAGAAACTCATGTTGGTTCAGGGTACAAGTTTAAATTCCAGAAGGCATTTATGTACTTCTGTTACCTAGACTAGGAGAAGGATAAAAAGCCATCCAACAGCACCAAGATTATTCTGGCTGGGGCATGCCCACCTGTCAAAGATCAGAACTAAAGGACTAAAGAGGAAAGACTGGCTGATGCCACCCATTAGGAGCCTTAGTTCTCTTAGCCCCTCTGGATGAGACCATCATGATTCACGGTCAAAATCGTTCTTCCCCCTGATAATTATTTCTAGGATGACTTGGAACATTTCTCATGCTCTTAAAAAAAACCTGACACACTCCAACTTCACACCCGCCCACCTCTACTTGGAGTTAGGCCGTCGGGGAGACCTACCGTCAAGCCCGACCTGTGAACTCCACGTTGGGAGGAACCCACGACCACGGCAGGGAGAGACTTGACGTCTCACTTCAGGAGCCAATGCACATGTCAACGCACTGCTTGCCAGATGATGGCCTGCGCTGTGTTCCTCAGAGCTGCAAATACTTCTTGGGGTGGGGAGCAGACTCCAGGGACACCGAAACTGGCTCAAACCACAGGCAATAAAGTAATTACTGGTGTCATTCAGGGCAAGCGCAGTAAAAAATAATTGCTCTCAAATTTTTACTGCTAATGAATGATTGGTACAGTCAATATTTGTGTTGTTAGGAGTGGATATGTGTGTGTGTGCGAGAGAGGAGGAGGGAGAGAGGGAGAGGGGGAGAGGGAGAGGGAGAGCGAGAGGGACCAAGAGGAAGAGAGTCTTTGGATGCAAATACCCAAACCAGTCTATCAGCCTGGGTAACAACTCTGAACCACCAGACCACAAATGCTGAATATGTTGACTTTAAATGTCTACAGGGAACATAGGCCATGGATCAAAGAACACACTGATTAATCCAACAGAGACCAAAGTCTGTCACTTTGGTCATGGTGCAAAGATGCGCCAAACAGGGTCACTAAAAAGAGTAAATAAATGGGAGAAAAATATCAAAGCAAGATTGGTTTCAAAGAGGGGCTGAGCTGCTGACCACGTGTCTAAATGCGACTTGACTTGATTAGGTAAATATCTTTCCTTCTCCAGCACATCTGCCCACTTGTGTGAAAGCAGTGCTTCCCTTTTCTTAAAACAACTCCCAGCTTGCTGACACCAGGTAGCTCTCCCTCACACCGTAATCCACTCCACATTACATTAGGTCATCAGCTGAATCCCACAGACACTCTAGCTTCTCATCACACACACAGCCCTATAAACACAGATGTAAAGATAACTCTGCTCATGTTGTATACTGGGAAGTCAGTTCTCATAAGTAATAGGAATCCATTGCTAGCATGAACAGTGAACACAGAGAGAAAATTGTGAGAGCCAAACACAACTGGAAATAAGCTGCCATGTCTTTATGGGCCAGTTAGCTTGGCTGGTTAGGACACGGATGCAGCTGAGGCCGCGGTGGTAAGCCTGATTCCCTTGTGAAGAGGACAAATGGCCTCATGGCTACAGAATGAATCCTTAATCTCTACCCATTATCCCACAAATACACACTCTTGGGGTGGGGGTGGGGCACACAGCTAAAACAAAGACATAGTCAATATGGTAGGTTAGCAGCGGGGTCCTCAGTAGAGGTGGGGTGGGACGGGTGGATTTAAACTTGAGCAACAAATACATTTCTTTTCTCTGCCACCAACATGATGACAATCATTTGTTATTTTCTCCCAAGAAACCACAAAATATCTGCCACACAGTTCTCCAAAACTAAAATTACCCAATACACTTTGGGTAATTTTATTTAAATGTGCTTCTCTCTAATTTCACTGAGGGCAGAGCCAGGTGCTGGGAACTCTATGCTCATAGGGAACAAAATCTAAGGTCAAGTCAGCCCTGGCTGGGACAGGCTTCTAGGAGCATCCCACCACCATCCCAACTGGTGTTACCATTCATGCATTGATTTAATACTTGGAATTCCAAAGCATAGGCATTTCCTTTCAGCTCTCTTTGTGGGGCACCATATTTTACTTGGTTTCAAGTTTTGATTTACCCCAATGCTCACAAACCAGGCTAACATTTTACTAAAAGGATACGGTTGAATAATTTTATAAGTTATTCATGAGGTAACAACTGGTGGCGACAAAGCAAGCTTTCCAAAGGAAATTCTTTTTAACTGGCCACATATCTGTTTTTTTGGAAGTCCACTGCAGTCGTCCTTAACGTGTTCTTCTGCATAATTCATTGAGCAGCTGTCAAACATGCATGTTCTCCTGTCTCATATCTGACATTTGTACAGCAAGAAATGCCATTGGAATGGGCTACGAACAGACACTCTGAGACGGAATAAATGAAAGAAAAGGAGTACGATGAGAGAAAACAGTTGGGAGAAAGTATGCTACACCCTTCTCCAGCAGGCAGGCCTATGAACCATGTCACTGTTAATTCTTGAACAGTCCACAGAAACCGACTTACTTCACAGAAACACTTCACAACAGCTGTTAGGCTTTTTTTAAAAGCACGATAATTTCAACGTATGTAAGTCGTTTTCTTCATGCTTTACTATATATATATATAAATCTACATATAATTTTATATAATCTATAATGATTTTATAAATTCAACAATGTTGATATTATAATGAAAAATATAGTTTGAAAAACTCTCTTACATTTCTCTGAAGAGAATGCCTAATTCCCACAAGTGGGCCAAATAACGCAAATCTTGAAAACCTCACACGCACAGACAATAGATCTCCATGTTAACCCACCAAGCATTGTTACTAAGCTAACATATTCATTCTTTTTGATCTCTTTCCATTTCCTGCACTGTATTTAGTGCCTCTAATCCTTGTCCAACATCAACAGGTCATTCACAGAGGGTCAGTGTTGGCCAAGATAAATAACCATTATAAAACCTCGAGCATGGTTTAAATCAACAACCAAAGTGGCCTACACTGTTTAAAGAATAAATTCCAAATATTTTCATGGCAGACGGTAACCAAGGCCTCTGAAAAGTACAGGTACAAATTATAGTTAAATAACCAGATCACGGCAAGCTATTCTAGCACAAGGTTCCCCATTTTTACAAATACAGATGACAGTGCCCCTTGGGCAGGACGGTAAGCCTGGGCTTCACACCACAGGCAGGTATGTTTCAGAAGAGTTTCAGACACATGGCTGAAATTACCACTAGGTATACAAATGCAAGTGTTCTCAGTCAAATCTACAAGAGCCAGAGAAGGAGAGAGCCCAGAGAAACTCAGAGCAGGAAGACGCAGTGAATCTCTTAGTCTCTAGCTGCCTCTCGCCCCCACCCCGCTAAAGGCCATTAGCAATGATCCCCTTACCCTCACCTCAGCAGGGTGATACATTGCAACATCTGTGTGTCTCTAAACAAACTCTCCCTGGAAAGAGGTAATTGAACAGAATAGCCCAAGAGTTACTGATATCTAGCTTCGAGAAGGACACCATGTATCTTGACTCCAGGTCTACTTCTGTTTGCTTTGCCTACCTTGTTACTGGAATTAATCTGCATTATCTAAGAACACAGTCATTACGGGTGGAGCAGTATCTATAAATGCTAAGGACCAAGCAGGCCAAGAATAATATTGACCATGACCATGATGAAGATGACTACAACATGGTGCTGATTGAGAAATAGGAGATTCTAGAATAAGCATGAACAGTGTGGCATTATTTTACACATAACTAAATAGGCGGAAAAAAAAATGCATGAATAAATAAATGAATACATAACATCCAGAGGATGTTTACTCAAATCTCATCTCTGTGTACTGGGATATCAATCAATTTTAAGTCTCTTCATTATTATTATTATTAAAATGTTATATGTTTTTTGCATTGATGTTTTGGTCTGATTGACTTATCATTCCTAGGAAATATGTCTTGAATTTCTACACTCTCTCAGTGCACTGGCTGATGTCTCCTCGAGTTCCATCCAATTTTGCACCTCCTGTTTCAAGCTGTTTGTTAGTAGTGTACATATCTTCCTGGTGAATTGAACTCTTATCATTTGGGAGTTCCCCTCCCAGTTCTCACAATAAGTTTAAGTTTTTATAACTGGGAAAAGAAGCTGTTTTCGTGAAGAAAGAATCACCAGGAGTAACGACCAAAGACTATCATCACTGATATGCTTGAAGCATTACTCTGCATTATTTAATTTAATCCTTACAATAACCCCATGAGGTAAAAACTCTTGCCTAGAATATTCTTTCCAGTTTGTAGACACGAAAAGTGAGGTTGACAAGGCTAGGTAACCTACTCAGAATCACACACTAAGTGCTGGAACCAGAACTCAACCTCAGTTGATCCAACCATAGAGCTTGATCTCTTAACGATTACGTGATGCTGTGTTGACATTAAGAAATGGCTACAGCACTATCCCCACACTTGTAAAGAAAGACATTCCAGATCCAGAAAGTCCAGACATTGGCCAGTATGTGCCACGTATAGAATCTACTTTCTTAGCCTGTAGAGGCTCTCAGTAGCAAGTCATATATGATCTCTGAGCTTCTATTTTTCTCACTTGCAAAACAGATATTATAATAAATCTTGTTCTAAGGATGAAAAAGCCGTATTCGTTTCCAAAATGCTCTGAGAGGGTGGGATGTAATATGCCAGTTTAAACAATGATGGATCATTTTTATCTAGCATTGAGGAAATAAAAGCATAAAACTGCATTTAGGTTTTTCAAACACACATTCAGCTAAGTCAAAACGTACATTTTCTTCACTTTCTTCACTAGGCCAACTGTCCTCCTCTGACCCCATGCTAATTTTTCCTGATGATATCTGAACAGAACATGCTGATTTGGGTAATTCCACATCCATGCACAAAAATAATCGATGACATCAGCATAGTTATGGGAATTAGACTTATTAGTTAATTACAGAACCAGCAGAGGGAGCACAAACCCTGCATAAATAATCACCATTTCTTCTGAGATTCTTAAAAAACAGCAGTAACAGTGGTAGGGAGAAATACATTTAAAACTAAATTACCAGTAGCCAGGAGATGGTCTTTGCTCTCTTGGAACAGTGTTAGGGTAAAACTCCAATACACTGTCCATAAGTCTAGTATAAATGTTAGCTTCTTGGATATCTAAGAGAAAGAATGTGTGTGTGTGTGTGTGCCCGCGCGCCCCTTCCCCTTGGTGTCATGGTGACACCCTCCCTACTGGCAGAGTAATTAAGGTCAGATGGTGAGACTTGCCTCGAGTTGGCAAATGTTTACTTATTCACCCTGATATCAGAGCGGCTTTCATTTCAGCTTTGCTCACCCTAACAAAGTCCTGAGTGAACAGACCAAACTTATTCTTCTAAGATGCAATCAAGGTTTACATTTATGGTTGAGTAAAGATGTGACACAAGTAAAACAAAATAATGTCTATTGGTAAAAAAAAAACAAAAAGAGAGAGAGAGAATCATATTTTTAAAAAACTATCTGCCATAAGTACTGCTGGCATTTTAAATAAATGGTCATATTTTCGAATTTGAACCAGATGACACTGATCTTTTTTGCTGGAAGAACAAATTACTGATAGATAGTAAAGAGACATAGGCCTCCAACCAAAATAACACCTTGATGTATAAATGGAAGTTAAGAGAAAGGGCATCCATTTATCCATGCTTTGACAGGTTAGGCCAATTGCTTTAAAGACAGCTATAACCACCATACCACCACCACCAGCAAGATGCAAAACTTAGCCACAGAGATGAATAAGATAATAAAAGACTTGATTTCTGTGCTAAGAATTTCTTCTGTGAATTTTGAGAGGATGGTCTCCACCCACTTGAAGTGGGAAAATTAAAAATGAAATCATGGTACTTATATACTAACATTTAAATTATATGCATCCTGATAGTACACTAAAACAAAATGTTTATTTTGAAAATGTCTCTTGTTGGGGGGTGGGATGGGGGAGAAATTTCAGCCTTAGTTCCAATTTAGAGAATTATCAAGGCTCAAGAAGAGAGGAATGGTGTTGTTGGTGAAGAAATGGTATGTGTTGGGTGAAGAAAGGCCCCAGTACATTTTTGTCTGGCTCTAACTACAACAAATTCAGGGGACGTTGGGGACAGCCATATTGCTGAGCGCCTGCTGTTGCCATGTCCCCTCTGGGCTCCTGCGGAGCTCTTCTTCCACACCGGGCCCCTACCCTATGGCAGTGTTTCCGGTCATCCTGCTAACCCAGTGCCTGCCATCCCAGGGATGTGGAATAGGAGAGCCAGAAGCAGTTCCGCCATGGAAACTTGAGACGCACTCTGGTGCAGAGCCCTGGAGTTGGGTTATCTATGGGGAAAAACGTGCTCTGCCCTTGCTTTTTATCCTTTTTCTCCCTTGAAGGACCCTGAACACAGTGGACCCTCCAAATAGGGCTCTCATCCATTGGCTGCAGTTTACTTTGGGGTGGCTTTGCTTTCTTTACTGACATGATCAGATAACAGGAGGCACCAGGGTTGTCTAGCGGGTGGGCTCACGGCTGGTGCCCAGTAGGTGCCCATAATGGCTGTTAATTGACCACTCCCAAATCTGATGTCAACACCTCTCTTTCAGAGACTGGCCACCTCTGAGTGGTGGTTTCTTTCACTGCTCTGAAAAAATCCAAATGAGTTTATCTTACAGGCTCAGGTAACTCCCTGTGAATGGGTCCCATGCCTCAGTGCAGATATTTTTAAATCTTTTTTCCATTTAAAGTAATTTTCTTTCAACGTTTGTGCTTATTTGAGGCTTTAATGGCAAACTAGGATTTACTGAACATCTATCATATACTAGCACAGTGCTAGAAGCCTTAGCTACATAATCTCACTTAGTCCTCTAAGTAACTTTACGAGTTAAGCACTTTCTTTTATTCCTAGTTCATAGATGGGGAACAGTTAAACGAATTGCCCAGGGTCACCCCACTACTATGTGGTGGTGAGGAACCACATCCAGATGTCTGTCTGTGGAAGTCCATCCTTGCCCTCTCCACGAGAGCTCAGTGCACTTCCCATTTCAAGTAAAGAAAGGCAGATGACAACGTGTATGTATGGGAGACAGTAGACTGCACTATTGTTAGAATTCTCATACATACATTGTTGGTGTTTTCTTGTTGCTATTGTTTCAGGCAACTAAAAGTTTGTCAGTTTTGAGAATTAACAGCAAAAGAAAATGAGCAAAAGAATCCTGTCGCTGAAAAAATAGGTGAGAGAATGAAGACTGGGAAAACAACGATCTACGCTAACATCCTCCCAGGATCCTCAGGGCCCGAGTTATGAGTTGTGTCCTCCACAGGAATGAGCTTTCTTTTCCATCTCGATGTCTGAACGTCATTACTAACCCAATCAGCAAGGCAACTAGCCTCTCATCTGTCGGAGTCATTAAGACCAAAATAAACAGGACCAATGGTCTGAGGCCTCGAATCCAGATTCATCTTGACAATCCACTGGAAACTATAGGTTTCTTATGAATTAAGAAATTTTTTAATGCTCCTCAGGGAGCATATTATATATCTGGCAGGTGTAACCCAATCATTTTCTTTATTTATGATGTCACATTTTCTAAACAAAGAGTTTTACCATTGAATGTGATATAAGTGTACTCTTAGTAAGCTTTCTTAATTTATAAGAACAAAGAAACAAATTAACAATGCTTCTTTTCATCCAGGAGATGAATTTAACACAGCTTGTCTGTGGACTAGGCATGCATATAGGGATTCGTGTTATATTTACTATTACTCATTATAATTTGTGTCACTGGTCTCAGAATGAATCAATCAACAGAGACCAGCACTGGGTCTTGTCCAATCATGTTAGGAAATGGTTGAAAATCTAAACCCTATAATTTATTTCAGTGAAAATGGTCAGGCTTGAAAAGAGCTAACCATTTATCAGGCCTATGCTATGTGTGTATGTTTTTATTTTTAGCATTTAACAGTCATTCTTAGCCAATTTGGCACATAATTCAGGAAGCTGTATAAACTGAGGAGCGGTAGTATGAATTTGGAGACCCCAGAAATCTTAAAAGAAATCCTTTGGACACTTCTCCCCAATTAACTGAATAAACACCAGAAAGACCTGTGTTAGTGGAACCCTTTTCATAAATATATGAGGTGTTGATTTTCATGTTTATGTTAAAAACAGGTAGTCTGCTTCATTCATCTGTTTAGACTCCATCCCCCCACCTGCACCCCTCAACCATATAGTTCTCATGATAATCTGAACGTGAAACCCAAAACTTTTCTCGTAGATTATTGATTTGCTCTTTCACAGAGAGATCTGGAGACAATATTAAGTCATTTGGATGGTTCTGTGGCCAGTGGATGCATCATATCACAGACATGTCACACATGCCTGAAAAAGTACATGTCACAGCAACTGCCAAGTCATCCAGAGCCCGAGGTTCCCCAAGGACAGAGGTTCAGCCGTGGCGCGGCCAGAGAAAGGGCCATGACTCACTCTGGCAGGGCCAGGGCCTGGACAGAGTTGTCTTTAATTGCCTGGTTGTCATCTCTGAGATACTCTTGGGTGACACTGTGGCTAGAGTAATGAAGAAAATAAATACACAGAATCCCATATATTCCAGGATCCTGAAATGCTCTATTTATTTGCTCAATATTCATTAACGAGGAAAAAAATTAGAGTTCATCTTTCACGTTTCACATCGATACCATATATCATTTTTCCTTGAGCGTAAATTGGGATATGTGTTCTTTCAATTATGTAAAAAGCAAGGTGTCAAACAGATTATGCATTTGCAACAATGCTGTTCTTCATGCTCACGGTTTTGATTGTGAAGGTCTCTGGTTGAAAGGCAAGGGTAATCAACTCAGAACAATCTGAATAGTAATTTTGCTCTAGAGGTGTAAAATCATAATTTCATCACTAAAGTGTTATATAGCTTGCAAACCTTGAAAAAGTAACTTGATGCCATTTAAGGTCTAGAATTTGTCTTCCTATGGTATAATGTAGCAAGAAGTCTACAAGCATTTTAGTTTGGGTATAATGGCATGTCAGGAGAAAACCAAGCCTCCAGACTGGGCCTCCTGATCGCTCTGCACGTCCCGTCAGAGGGCCTCGCCCCATTCTCTCCATTAACAACAGCAGCGGCCGCAGCCATTTCTTAGGCGGCCACCACCAGATACCAGGTACCACGCTAAGCACTTTGCACACATTGTCATGTTTAATTTTTTTCAACACCCTTTTGCCATACGCATTAGTGGTCACACTTTTACACATGAGAACGAGAAGTTCAGAGGGACTAAGTATTATGCCCCAAATCAGGATTCACACCCGTGTCTGTCTTGCTTCCAAGCTGTGCTCGTGACTACCAAAATATACCATCGCCCTTAGTGGCTCTGCTTGTTCTGCGACTACTCACTGTTGGGGCTACCGCTGATGGAAAAGAAAAGGCAAAGAGCCATGCGAGGATAAAGTTTTAGCCTTGCAAGGAAGGTCTGCATACACACGAGGAGAGAAGATAAGCTTCAGAAAGAAGTGGTTGCCTTCTTGAGCGAGCAGTGGCAGAACTCCTGCTCTCCTGGGGCTCACCGCATCGTGACCTCAAGCAGGGCCCACCCTTACTCTGTCAGACTCGGGGAGGAAAGATCTAGCAAAATCAAGAAGCAGACAGCTGAGACCCTCAGACAGAAGAGGCTGATTCATGACACAGTATTTGGAAGCTGCCTGGTTTCTCGGTGTCAACAGGATTTTGCCCCTAAGACAACCCAAGACACCAGCAGCACAAGGAGCCAGTTTATCATTCGCTGGATGCTACCTATTACAGATATTCCTCATTATTTGGAAACTCCCTATAAATATTTACTATAAGAGGATTTATAACTTAGAAAAGGGCATCTCTTTTTTTATTTGGAACCCAGATTCTGCTCCGTTAGGTTTTTGGATACCCTTGATCCCAGTTTCATTGTTAAGTACCTCTAGGCTGATTAACAGTAATGTAATGAGTCTTAATTACATTGGAATAGAGTATGCATGCTCTCCCTCCCAGGCTAGAACAGAAGCGCTCACAGGCAGCAATGGTGTAGTATCCACTGCTTTACCCTCAGAGCCCACCCAGGTGCCCGGATATGTGCTAGGCACTCACTAAATATTTCATGAATGATGAAGCGTACCCTCTTTTGTGCTTTTTAGGTTTTTGCATTTTGTATCTCATCCTCTCCTCTCTTCTTTTTCTATAGATTTCCCCTCCTTCATCTCAGATCAATCATCCTCTTTCTACAACAAATCACCTTCCTTAGGCTCGGTGGTAGAGAATGTGGTCTGAACATCCACTGAGTCACCTGTTTCCAGGCTGCAGAATTAGAGTAAGGAATTTGGAAAATAAAACCCAAAATGAAACAAAACAAAATATCCCTTGCTAATTTTTTTAAGGAAAACCTCCGAAGGGACCAAAATTGATGAGCAAGACGAGACCACCATACAATGATGAAGCGAACTGGTCTGAGAATCAGAAAACGGCTACTGGGAAGTCACGGTTATTATTGTACGTTATTTGTGTTTAGTGCCAGAGAAATGATTTTCTTTTTTAATATCTCTCTGCCAATAAAATTAAGAACTTAGTGTAGGATCCAAATTCTCCTCCAAGGAGTCAGCTTAAAAAAATTTACTAGTTCTACTGCCACAGGGATTTATGGTTTCTTTTTTAATAGTTACAGGCTGATATCCCATAAGTTTCTTTGGTCACTAGGTAGATTCCTTTATCTTTCTTTTGAAACACACACTGAACATTTTAAGCAAATTCTGGCCCTCCAATTGATTGAATGTTACATCAAGGAATAAATTGTAGAATAGCTTTGGAATATGTCTCCAAAACAAGAAGAACTTAAAATAAAAACAGATACTGAAGACTGTATTTTCCTGATTGTCAGTCGAGCTGATTATGCTTTATTCTAAAGCGTTGTCTATCAGGCAAGAAAGGAAAAGGCAATTGGGGGCTCTCTCCTTGCACAGCCCGATGTCTGGGAATATAACACCAGTTTATTCACAGCAGGAGTCTGCTGTAATTGGCAGTTCCATTTTCCCCTACTAGAGGGTAATTCTCTAGTGAAGAAAACACAATGTTAACAAGATTTTACAAATTTGACATATGGTATCCTATCTGAAATGACCAACAAAAGTTCCTTCTCTCCCCAAGCAAACAGTTATCGCTGAATAGGACTACAGGAGAGTGTGATAAAAGGAGGTAAGGGCCCCTGGAGTTCTTGTAAGGGGCCTGTAAATCTGTGATCATAAGAAAAAGCCAATTAGTAACAACAAAAGGTAAGACACTCAGGGTGGATGCGTCTTGGAGAGTTGGTAATGAAATGACAACAAAACCTCACCTAGAACACCAGGCTTTATTAATGACATCTGATCATGCCTAGGGCATTCAAGGTGAGGATTCAGACCCAGGAGAGAATCCTGAGTGAGTCCATTAAGTTGGGGGTGGGGCTGCTCCACAGTGTGAGTGAAAGGGGGAGTCCTAAAAGATGCACAGGACCTAGAAATGGTTCTGGGCTTATCTCTATCTTCTCCCTAAACACACGGAAACTCTAGAATGAATTTTTAGTGACCTTCAAATTGCTTTGATGTGAATTCAAAAACTTCACTTGTTTAAAACCATACACCCCCAATAAGGTCTCTGGATTCTGTTTTAACAAAGGAACGGAAGAAAGCATATTTAGTACATAAAAAAACTAGGCAGAAATGTATGTAGACTTTCTAGGAAAAGAAAAACAAGGATTTTTTTCCCCTTTCCTCTCGAGCATGTTAAGTGACGCATCATTTCATTCTTTCTTGGTAAGGCATTGGGTCGATTCTAAAGAGGGGCAAAAATGGGTCCCTAGGAATTTATCTTGGCTTTTCTGCTAAGATATCCACAGTTTATTGTCTACAGCCATAATCCAGAGACTATTGCCAGACCCCATCTAATGTTCCCTCTGATCCCAGCTGCAGAGACAGTGCACGGACTGGAGATTCATTTTAAGGTTGGTGATCTCACGGGATTACACGAAGGGATTAACGAGCAGCTTCTAACCACCAGGTACTCGCAGTAAAGGAAGAGAGTCAGGTCAAGCCCTAATTTTCATGGAGAATTAAACTGCCTTTTGTTACCACCTGGTGACACATAATTGAAGAGCAACTAGAAGCTGCCCAGGTGAAGGAAAGAAGGATGGTAGAGCCACTCTTTTGTTTCAGTGCACTCGATGGCACAGACACTCCAAATGCTCCAGGAACAATCTTTGTTTCTCCACTGAGACCGTTTGGTTATTCACTGTTCCTGCCCATTTCTTCTTTGCTGCCTGGATGTTCTACAGTGGCAATTCTCAGTAGCACCTCAGCTGTTTCTAAGGAGTACGGGGACAGGCTTTGAATGAATGCTGAAGCACAGAACAAGAAAGTGTTGCTTTCTCAACCCTCTTGCTATCCCCCAGATTATGAAAACGGGAGAGTCTCAGTTTGGTGCTGATATATCTTGCACCTCACTAATATCTACTAATCTCAAAGGGAAAGAAGGACATCTGAGTGGACCACAGACAGCAGAACCCAGCAAGTATCTAATAATAGGCTCTTTTCATTTTTACGGTTATTCCTTCTTTTATGACAAACATTACTGATTTTCCATTTCCAGAAGTTAGAGAAAATTTCCATTTAAAATATAGTTACTCACACTAAGTGAAATAAGCTAGTCACAAAAAGACAAATATTGTATGATTCCACTTATACGAGGTCCCTAGAGTAGTCAAATTCATACAAGCACAAAGTAGTATGGTGATTGCCAAGGGCTGGGGAGGGAGGGAATGGAGAGTCGTCTAATGACTACAGTTTTCAGTTTCGCAGGATGAAAAAGTTCTGGAGATTGGTTGCACAAACAATGTGAATATATTTAACACTACAGAACTGTACAAGAAAAAATGGGTAAATGGTAAATTTTATGTTTTGTGTATTTTATTTCAACAGGAAGAAAAGGAAGACAGAGGTAGAAGAAGATGGGACTATGGAATAGAGACACCAACGTTGCTGGCTCTGAAGATGGAAGAAGGGGCCATAAGCCAAGGAATGCAGTGGGCCTTTAGAAGTGGATTCTCCTTAGAGCCTCCAGAAAGGAACGCAGCCCTGCTGACACCTTGATTATAACCCAGTAGGACACATTTCAGACTTCTGACTTCCAGAACTCTAAGATAATAAATTTGTGTTGTTTTAAGTGCCTCTTCTCTCCCCCTCACCCTGAAAAATAGTCACACGGTTTTTTAAATTTGAGTCAATTAAAACTACTTGGAAAGGAAGGTGAAGAGGTACATGTCTATGGGAAACTGAAGATGGCGTATGAATGCCTGATGTTTGGCAAACACATATCCTATCTTCTGGGCTGTAAAAGGCAAACCAAGTTTTCCAAGATTTACTACATATAAGAGGCATTGTGACCACAGGGATAGACTGAAAACAGGTGTCCAACACACTTTACATACAACTCAACCGAAGGCAGTGGTCTTTAATTAATAAAAACCCGCCCAAACTCTTTCATTGTATTGATCGATGCAAATCTGAACCAGGAATTAAGTTGGGGATCTGGAGGTAGCAATCCTAGATTTAATGTTGGCTCTGCCACTTACCAGCTGCATAACTGGGGCTTGTCACCTAATCTCAGAGCCTTAGTCTCTACAACTGTAAAATGGAAAAATCAGCACTTCCCTCAAAAGAGCTGCTGTGAGAATTAAATAAGAAGATGCATGTCAACTTTTGGCTGAGGCCTGATTCCTAGGATTATTATTACTAGGCATTCTGATTCTACCAAATATCTATTTTCTTTCTAGAAAAAAAAAAATGGATTCAGCACTTAAATATAAATTAAATCTGAGCAACTTCAGCTATCAGTCTTTCGACAGTTTGAAGGTCACATTATTTGGAGTCATGGTGACCTCGGATTCCTCCACCACGCGAGAGCAGGCGTGCTCTTGGGGACTGCTCTACAACTGGGTGGGCACCGAGTGCAATTCATAGTGCTGTGTGCTCGCTCACTGTGCAATCGCCCTGAATCCTACGTGGGGGCCAGCCCAAAAGCTTTAGCCACTTAATGTTTAAAGCCGGGCCTGAGTGCCAGGTTTGTCCATGGCTGTCACTTGTCAGCAACACAATACCCCAGGGATATGTATTCATCAAATCCTTATTGACTTAAGCTGCAGGGTTTTTTTTTTTTCCTTTCATAACATTAGAAAATATTGCTTCTGATTTAAATAGTTTTCTTTGCAGGATGGAAATAAAAAACAAAATGCTATTTACCCGGCATCCACTTTCTGATTGGATGCATTGATTGAAGGTGAGCACTTACTCATGAAAATATCTTGGGACCTTAAAGCAGGGCTTCTCAACCTCGGCATTACTGACATCTTGTGCTGGAAAATTCTATGCTGGAGGGGCTGTCCCGTGCTTTGCAGGTCGTTGAGCAGCACCTCTGGCCTCTACATACTAGAATGCCAGTAGCACCCCTACCCTCAGCTGTGACAACCAAAAATGTCTCCAGACATTGCCAAATGTCCCCTGGTGGCAAAATCCCCTCCAGTTGAGAACCACTGCATTGGAGGATGAGCACTTTGAGATTGCTAACTGTGGCTGTTTGCTAAAAAATAATTAAAATATTTAACATAGGAAGATTCATAGCTACAGCCACCAATTGTGAATAATTTAAAAGAAGCATTTTTATACTTTTAATAGTGTCTAGCAAGCCAATAAACATAAATTAAATGCAATAATGAGTAAAAATGCTTTGTAAACTGTAAAGTATGGTGTTAACGATTATTAAAATTATAGCAGCGTGTTCTAGGACTATACAAAGGATGGGCTGCTTGAGGAACTAATTTTTTATTAAGCCGTGCTATGTGCTAAGCACTTTGCTCATACCATCTCATTTGAGCTTCATCCTCTGATTTTATGGATGAGGGAACAAAGGCTCAGGAAAGCTAAGTGACACGATCAAGGTCATTCAGCAGTAACAGGACCAAGGTCACTCAGCCAATAAGAGGTGGTAGCAGGATCCGGATCTAGGTCTGTAGCTCTCCTATCCCACCCACTGCCTGCCATAGGCTGTGGATGCCATTTTGGAATGGGAAGGAGATACTCTTGCGCTCTTTGACAAACCCTTCTGGAAACAATGGCACACAAATCTAGAGAAGCCAGCCGGGGTTGGAGTGAAATCTACAACCTGGAGCTGAAGCCATCTGAACTAGTTAACTTGGGCCTAAATTCAGGGACCCAAGACCCATTGAGCCAATCATTGAAACCAACCAATCACAAACTGACATTTTTAGGGGCGATTGTTAGAACTTACTATTCTTTCTTTTCCCCTTAACATCCAGAAAATTAAATATCAATGAGAAACACGTTCCAAATTGACCTAGATCACAAGAAGAAAGAATTTAGATTCTGTTTTGTAATTTTTAAACTTAGTATCTATAATGGGTTGAAACGTGTCCGCTAAAAAGATGCTGAAGTCCTAATCCCCAGCCTCAGAATGTGACTAGGTGGGCCCTAATCCAATATGACTGGTGTCCTTATAAAAAGGGGAAATTTGGACACAGAGGGAAGGTGATGTGAAGAGACACAAGGGGAATGCCATGTGAAGACACAGAATTGGATTCATGCATCTACAAGCCAAGGAACACTAAAGACTACAAACCACCAGAAGCTACAAAGAGGCAAAGAAGGATTCCTCTATAGCTTTCAGAGGGAACATGGCCCTGCCAACACCCTGATTTTTGACTTCCAGCCTCCAGAACTTCGAGACAACAAATTTCTCTTTTTCAAGTCACTCAGTTTGTAATTTGTTATGGCAGCCCTAGGAAACTTACACAGTATCTATGTTTCACAAATTAATCTATAAGTGGATCTGGGGAAGTACATATGGTGTGTTTTCAGAGGGTTCTAGAATACTGTATTTGTATGAAGGTAAAGCAGACCAAGTTTTCTGAGGTGGCTTGTTAAATGAGTTGTGCCCACCATATGCATGTTTTTGGCCCACTGCCACACACAGGGCCCTCACCATGCCAACTGGCAGCTGGGCCCCAGTCAGCCTTCCTCACTGGATTAACTCTCAAAGAGGGCTGGGACTCCCTTGCTGTCTGTCACTGGATTCTCCCCGCTTTTTGACTTCTGTCTGCATTGTCAAGGTGTGTCTTTTCTAGGTCCCAGGCAAAATGGCTCCTGGCTTCAGCCTCTACGGTTTGGAATGCTTATTCATACCACTTCTCATGGATTTGGAAAAATAACCTTAGATTAAAATTTCTATTGTATGACAGCTATATAAATAGGTTCAGAGAAAAAGGAAGGCTATTTAATAACACCGAAACACAAGTGGCATGAATGTTCACACCCACTTGGAATGTGGGCAAAGACAGAGTTAAGTTAGTGGGCTACAGGGGAAAAAGAAGAAAACCAAGAACTGTTCTCAGAATTTTTCAAACTGAAGTGTAAGGGTGATCTACTACTGTTTTTAAGATATGCTGTAGAGCAAAACCTAAGTGAAAAGTTAACAAGTTCACACGTGGCATTAGTGAAGCAATGCAGAAAACAATACGGCTCATCTCTTTGGTGAGCTAGGCCGGTGATGTTATTTAATTACTTCAATTCTGGCTTTGTTGGAGCTGCCAGGGCTGGATTTGTTTATGGGTGTCCTTTCCTTCAAATCTGCCTGCAGGGGCTCACTCAGGTCATTTGTCAGGGGCTAAACAGCCGGAGGCCAAGAGCAGATATTTACTTACAGAATCTTCAGACTGTTTTAACCAGGCCTTTGGGATTTGGCCACTGACCACTCTGTGGCAGGAGCCTCCGGGACACCTTGCGCTGGGTGTTTCTTTTAATTGACTAACCTCGATGTCGCTGTTCCAAACTGCTGTAACCCATACATGCCCCTGGTCTGAGGCTTCTAATGACCTTTCTCTGGCCCTCAACACATATGGCTGAGACAATGCAAACACCATTTGGAAGATGAGTAAATTCAATAACTCAATTACGGCTGCACCAAAGCACCATTTATCAAACTCGGACCACAGCACTTCGTCTCTCTTAGCCCTCTGTTTTTCCACGGCCAGGCATTTGGAAAAAGTCACTAATCAATTTAGGAATGATTAAATTGGAATTTGTAACACTTCCCATTATTAAACCTTCAATCTTCATTATGGCAACTTAATGATTACATCATGGCTGAGGAAAACAAATTACGGGTAGCTGGCCTCGCTCAGAAAGCTGAAGTAGCAAGTAAATTGTCAAAAACAGCAGAAGTCTGATACATGTAGCTCTGCAAATGATTGTTTGATGTGTACAAAGGAACACCAAATTACTACTCACTTTAGATAAAAATATGCATTAAACTCGACATAATATGTTGGCCTTTACTGCATTCTTGCTCCTTTTCTATAGACTGAGATGACTAACCTGGAGTCAAGGGATGAGAGCTGGGAACCTCTTAAGATTGTATGCCAGCCTGGATGTGTGCACATGAGCTTTATTCCAGGAAGAAAGTCCAAAGACCTTATCAGATCCTTAAAGGGGTACGTGAATACTGATGAACCCTATTTAGTAAGAGAAGGCATGTTCTACAACTTTCTGCTATTACTTTCTTCCTTTGCCCTTAGCTTTTCTCAAACTCCAGTATTAGTTCTCTAACCAAAAACTCATTTGCAGAAAATGTTTTTCTCATTGTTTTAATGATATGGCCAATGTTTTATGCAGGTTCTCTGCAAATTCTACCATTAACCATATCCTCAATGTTAGCCAGCGAAGATTTGGCAAGGCTACCTCTCTGACTTTAGGTATTGACATTCTGATGGATTCTAATTACGGGCAGCTAAGAGAGTGAAAGAGTGCGCAGTTCAAGGAGGTGGGAGGATTATTAGTGGCAAAGAGAAAAAAAAACAGGAATTGGAGATCTATACGCCCACTTAAACACTGTAGAAACTTACAGAGTAGATATCGACAACAATGATGATGATAAAAATAAGAGAGTTTATCAAGAGTAAGATGACGTACTAAACACGTCCATTAAAATTCAATCTTCACTATAACCATTGAAGTTAGTATTATTTTCCTCATTTTACAGATGAAGAAATGGAGGCTCAGAGAAGTTAAGCAACTTGCCTGACTGTGGTAGCCAGCCTCCAGGGGCCCAGTGGGCCCTGTCTGGTATTCACAGTCTTGGATAATGTACCAGGGCCGGTCAGTGTGACCAACAGTAAAAAGCAGAGGTGGCTTTGTGTCCCTGCTGAGATTAGGGTATAAAGACACTAAGGCTTCCACCGTAGGCCCTCTCTTTCTCTTTTGGGGTCACCTGCTCTCCAGGAAGCCCACTGTAACGTCACGAGCAGATCCATGTGGTAAGGAACTGAGGCCTCTTGCCAATAATCACAAGAGTGTTCTCCGAGGTGGCACCTCCAGCCCCAGGCAAGCCTCAGACATCTGCTGCCCCAGTCAACAAGCTGACTGTCGCCTTGGGAGAGACCCTGCACCAGAGCCACTCAGACCTAAGCCACTCCAGCTTCCTGACATTCAGAAACTGAGTGACAAAATAAACGTTGCTGTTTTAAGCTACTAGGTTTTGGAGTAATTTGTTATGTAGCAATAGATAACTAATATACTAGTCACACATCTACTAAGTAGTAGAACTTGGATTTAAACCCAAACCTGCCTGGATCTAGAGTTTATGTTCTTAACCACCATGCTAAGCTGTCTCCTCAATGTTTATAAATCACTCCTTTATGCACCTAGTACCTCTTTTAAGGGAAAAATACTTTACTTCTGCTCCCACTGCCCACCTTGGTGGGCACTTTTAGAATTAGCTATGGTCTTCCCCAGCTTGCCAATCACCAAAGAAAATGGTCAAAGGCAACATGGCTCATCATCCAGACAGCTGGGAGAAATCCCAGTGCTTAGCAGGTGTGTCTCCCCTGTTTCTATCAGCTTCAGAAGATTATTTGATACACGCAGGATTTCTAAAGCAGACTGCTATCCACGGCGGTCAGTGGGAAAATGTAATCACATCTCATAATTACCTTATTTATGAAAAAAAGTCGAGTAGATTAAACTCACCAAGTACCATCTTCCATCATGGGGATTACAGATTAGAGTTAAATATTGCATAATAAGGTCATCCTCTTGTGTTCCATCTTCATTTAAAAATTGACTTGGTAAGAAAAATGGCTACGTTAAAACACTGCGGGTTCATAATTTCCTTGCAACCCAAACTTCATTTGTGGTGAGAGCGCGGAGCAAATGCTACTATTATGGTGACGGTGTACACTTTTAAGATCAGAGAATAGAGAGGCATTAAACAAAAGAGAGCCAGCGGGAGACCCATCCATTTCAGGCCCTGGGAAAGGTCCCTCTTGCCAAGTGAAGGGGGAAAAATGAGCCGTAGGGCATTAGGAAAGGAGCAAGCTGTGAAATGAACCAAGGGGTAGATGGTGCGGTTCATGACCCTGCAGCCTCATAACACAGTCCTTCAGCCACGGGGTCGCTAATGAAGGCCGACGCCTGGAAATTAATGGAGTGGTACGGGGAGCTGGGGTGAAAATGGGAGCATGGCGATTTTTCCAGTCCTCTCTGCTCAAAGAGTCAGGGCAGAATGGTTATTAAAGCTCCCAGCACTTTGATAAGTTAATATTTCACCATTATATTATTAGAATGAGCAAGCCCAGGCATCAAGTATCCAGGCATCTTCTTTTTGAAAAACAGAGGGGATCACCAGCCCTAGAAAGAAGAAAGGGAATAAAGACATGCTCATCCGATTCCAAGCTCTGATGTTCTGATGAGGCAAGAGCCTTCATTTTCTTTTGTTTTAATTCAAAAGGCCCCTTTAGCCAAGTGGACCCTGTGAAAATCCTCCACTGAGAGCTCACACCCTCATCACATCCTTCCAAAAGCCTCGCAAATGGATATTTACAGCAAGAACGAAATACCAACGTGCTGACTTACGAAAGGCGATTTGTTCCATCTGTGAATTGAGACCTGAAACCTTTCTGCTTTGATGTTAGCTGTCATTTTTCTCCCACAAATGAAATGAATAATTCCTCCTCATGGCAGTCAATTTCAAATTCACAGGGATGTCCCCCTCTCTGAACCCATTATATTTTGTTGCATAAAACCCATCTCATAAAATAAACCTCTCAAAGTTGTAAATTAAAAAATAAACATTCTTGAGAAAATGTCAAACGCAGGCCTGAGAGAAAGGCCAAAAAGTCCATTTAAGGGAATATTGCAGTGAATCCGTCCCCAGAAAATTGGGGGGAAACACTCAGACTGGTGATTGAATATAAATTCAGTGCCTTCAGCCAGTTTGTAACGAAATGAACCTTTAGCTGGGAGTTGCTATATACTTCTAGAACTGACTGTAAGATGAGCTGTGTCTGCAGTGGAAGGAGATCAAAAAATATGTACCAGAATATTAAAATAAAAGGTAGGATGCACAAATGGCAGAGGGGCAAACACAAGCATTTGGTACCATCTCGGTGTATGCAAATAAAAAGTCATGGAACATACTCCCCACACACACATGGGCGTTGCACTTAACCTACAAAATGAACCCACATACTGACTGCTTAGGCAGGTAGGCATTCGGCGGCAAATCCTTAATTCCAGGCAAGTTTTCCTAGGGTCTCTGGTGAGCTTTCCACCTTCGTGGTTTGGGATGTGACTCAACATACTTAGAGATACAGTACACAAGTATCACTGTGGCAGTCAGCCTCCAAGATGCCCCAGTGACCCCCCTTCTCCAGGTATTCACACCCTTGTGGAGTCCCCTCTCACATCACGCCAGAGTGGTTCTGTGTGACTAACGGGATGTGGCAGAAGTGATGGTATGTTACTTCCAAGATGAGGTTATAGAAAACACCACAGTCTCCATCTTTTGCTTATTTCCCCGTCCCCTCCTTTCTGATCATTTGCTCCGGGGGAAGCCGGTTGGCATGTCTTCAGCCGCCCTTTGGAGAGGCCCACTGGTACTGGGCCCACGTGGTACTGGGTCCAGGAACTGAGGCCTCCTGACAATAGCCAGCGAAGAGTGGAAGGCTTGCCACCAGCCCTGCGAGTGAACCACTGTCGAAATGGACCCTCAGTTGAGCCTTCAGATGACCACAGTCTTGGTCAACAGCTTGACTGCAACCTCATGCGAGACAGACCGTTGAACCAGAACCACCTGGCTAAGCTTCCCCCAGATTCTGGACCCGCAAAAACTGTGGGAGGAGATAAGTTTTTGTTTTTTTAAAGTGCTAAATTGTGGGGCAATTTGATATCCAGCAGTTATAATAGATAGCTAATACAACCATCCTTGACACCACGTATTTATTGAGTTCTTATAATGTACCAGTGTGCGAAATGTTTTTCATAAACTATCTCACTTAAAAATACATCACATCCTATTATGAAGGTCCTATTTTATTATTCCCAGTTGCACTTCATGGGGTTGCAGTGAAGATTAAGTGACATGTAAAGCACTAAAAACAGTGCCTGGCACCTGGTAAGCACTTACTAACTGTTAGCTATCAAGATGATTATTATTTCCATTAGACAGAGGAGGAAACCAAGGCTCAGCAAAAGAAAATGCCTTGCTCTAGGCCACACAGCTGGGAAGCAGCAAACACAGTTAGATTCCAGAATGCCTCTGGTTCCAAGGCCCATGTTTGTTTTTGTTTTGTGGTGAGGAAGATTAGCCCTGAGCTAACATCTGTTGCCAATCCTCCTCTTCTTGCTGAGGAAGATTGGCCCTGGGCTAACATCCGCACCCATCTTCCTTCACTTTATATGGAACGCCTGCCACAGCATGGCTTGATAAGCAGTGCGCAGGTCCACGCCCGGGATCCAAACCCGTGAACCCTGGGCCGCCAAAGCAGAGTGCACGAACTTAACCACTACGCCACTGGGCCAGCCCCCCAAGGCCCATGTTCTTAACCCAGGATGTCTCCTCTGACAGAGCGCTCTTCAATATACAAAATAAAACACACACTAAAAGCAAAGGTAAATAATTCCTCGATTGTCCACAGTTCTAGATTAACCATGGTCTTGGATTATGCACATTAAAATCCTCTGTGTGGGCTGCTGACTGAGCCAACAGTATTTCCTAATGCTCCAAAAGTGTTCTCAAACATTCAAAAATAATGAAAGCAAGGACTCACTAATCCCAAAAAAACCTGTAACAAATCAAGATTTTTATTTGGTGTAAAAATTTACTGACTACCAATGACATTTAGAGAATAAAACTGGCGAAATGCTGTCCTGAGTCACTAATCATGGTTATCTTTAAGACAAAATCAAAGCACAGAAGGGTGAACGTGCTTTACTCTGGCCAAATCCTGAACCTGCAGGGAAACTGTAACTTCAGAGTTTCTGTTACTGGGTTCAGTAGCAGTTGCAGAATTTTGAACAGTGAAAGAGAGGTCCAGCCCTCTGACTGATGTTGCCTTTTTTCTGCAGTGCATCTCAGGTGGGGTTACAATCGCTATAAGATTAACAGGG
This sequence comes from Diceros bicornis minor, assembly GCF_020826845.1. Lineage (NCBI taxonomy): Eukaryota > Metazoa > Chordata > Mammalia > Perissodactyla > Rhinocerotidae > Diceros > Diceros bicornis. The sequence goes on along the minus strand of NC_080741.1, from coordinate 80,916,352 downwards.
ATTAACAGAAACTGCACGCTGATATTGTTTTAAAAAACCCATTTCGACCAAGTCTTATAGAATTGATAAATCAACATACAGCTTTTACCTTTGGAGCAGAACCTCTGGTTCTAAATAATTCACCTCTGAATGAACGTCTGTTCACTACTGAGACTTACTTATCATGAGCGCTCATGGGATGGGAAAAGAAGAAAAGTGGCCTAAATCCTATTCTACTTTCAAGAATTCTCTGCTCCTTTGAGCTCACGCAGCTTGAAAAACGCCCTGGCTTTTTAAGATCTCATTTCTTCATGACACTATCATCATATATCAAAGTAACTTCAAATAAAACTGCCACTCAGAGCATCCATGCTCTTTTGGCCCCCAAGGAGGAAAAGTTAAATTCCTTCTGTTTTTCAGTGTTTTCAAATTGTGAAGGGAGCAATTAGCAGAACCCAACCCGGAGTGCCTCTCCTTCGAGCAGGGGCTCCTTTCTGCCGGCATACACTTCCCCACATTGACCCAGTGATCTCCATTTCCACTGTTACGCCATTGCTTGGCCACATCCAACAACTCGCCAAGAACACCAAGGGGGAGTCATCCACCAGCCTGCTGTAGCCCCAGGCAGGCACCTGTTGGAATTGCTCAAACACGAGATCCACGTGTGGGCTGAGCTTGACAAGGTGATCACCATTTGTGTAGCCACCAAGAAGTGCTTCGAAATGGTGTCTGTAATGAGAGCTTTGATAAAAGGGACCCGGGCCTTTCTCTTTCCCCTTCTCTTTCCTCAATCAGCATAACCAGGTGGATGGAGCAACCCAAAGCAACCCCTCCTGTCCCCCTGTCTCCCCTCCTGTCCCTTGCCCCAGCCCATGCTCCCGATTCATTATGTGGGAAGCTCAACTCAGCCTTCACAAATGTTGTGGGCTCTCACATATTCGCTAACAAAGAGCCGTGATTCCTACATGGCTGTGCGTGGTGTTATTTGGCAAAGCTGGAGCGACAGACTGAGTGGGAGGGGTAGATGATGGGAGGAGGAGGAGGAAATTAGGTTAGGTGCGAGGGACAGTGTAGTGCACTGGAATACAATTTCCAATATAGATGCCGGCACCAGGTGTTCCAATAAGCCCTTTTGTTTGTAATTTGATTTTATTGGGGGCAATCCAATTACGGAGAAGTTCAAACCACCATTCTTAGGGTAAGACCTGAAGCCAGGGTCTAACTATTAATAACTCTATTAATACTCCTCCTCACCAGACAAACCGCATCTGCCCTTGGCTGTTGTGACTGCCTGCCAGAGAAGTCCCTGATCCTAAACCACTGCGGCATGAAGGCCAGCCTGAGGTCTGGCACGGCTGAAGCCGCTGTTGTCAAAACTGTGGCCAACAGGCCATAAAGTCCGGAAGAGTTCAAACCTCTCAGAGGCCGGCACCTCGCGAGCCCTTTGTAGTCTGGTCTTCACTGCTGCCAAGAGCCCCATCGAACCTCCGTATTCTGCCTCTGCTGAACGGGTGTCAGTCCAAGATGCAGGCAAGCAGGCTCAGACCTTTGGTCCTCCGCACACGCGGGGCTCTGCTTGGAAAGGCTTCCCCATCTTAGTCTGACTTCTCTGTCTAGCTCTCTTCTAAACCACGCTGAAGGCCTACTCCGCTCTATTCTTTCCTGGATATTGTCTCTACTCAGCTCTTCAAGTCTGACCTAGAAAGCTCTCCCCTGACCCCCTCCCTGCCCTGTTAGCCACAGTCCTTGCTTGCTGCTGTAACAGCGCTCGGTTCATTGAGAAGAAGGGCTGATGTTTCCACCTCTCCCTCCCCACTACACTGTGTGAGCCTTTCGAGTGGGGACTTTCCCTTCATCAAGTTGCATCCCCAGCACAACTATACAACCAGATGATGGATCAGCCTAAAGAAATACTGTCCTCCTCCACGCCCTCACTCTCAATTCAGTATGTCTACGGTGGCTGCTGCCCCTGGACACACTGCTTTCTTAACCACATGCTCCACAACATCTTCTCTCCAGCACAAGAAGAGGACCAGCAGCTTCTGTATTTTCTTGGGGTTACTGACTGCTTATTTGCACGCACCATCTCATTTATTTCTAACATTCCTGTGAATTAGGTACTCATATTCTTAATTTATAGCTAGGGAATTAGGGTCTGGGTAAGTGACTTGCCCAACATCATGACAGCCTAGTCAATGGAAGGGTTGGGATTTGGCCCCAGTCTGTCCTGACCCTGAAACCTGTGCTCTTCACCACTATGCACACAGATTGCTCATTCTTACAGGGCTTCTCACGTGGATTCTGAATCCTCTGACATAAGCACTACGTACGGTGACTAGATGCGCCAGAAGGTAAACGGGTCACAGTGCCCATCCAGGAGTGTGGTCACTTTGGAGAATAACCTTCTCCTCTCATCTTAAAATAACAAAGAATAGAGATAACAGAATTAACTAAACTTAATAAAAAGGTTTGACGATAGGAGTCTATCTCCTACAAGACAAAGAGCTGGACACAAGGGCGCCCACTGAGCTCATAAGCAGCACATTGCCTATCTTTTTCCTTACTCTACAAAAAATAGGATAAAATATTCAAATTTATGAACAGGTTGTTCATAAAATTTAGTGTAATTTTAAAAATATAAGAGACATCAGAGATTATCCAATCCACCTCCTTTATTTTATAGAGGAGCAGAGAAAGGCCCAAGAAGAATGAAAAAGACTTGACCCAAACCACAAAGCTAGCTGGCAGTAGTGTCAGGACTACACACAGGTGTTCTGAATTCCAGCCATGTTCTTTCTATTATCCAAGCATGGCAAATCGTTTTCAACATTAATGGTATCTTTGATTGATTGGTAGTGGCTGCCTGGAGTGACATACTGAGAGTACTCTGAAGCCACGGGTGGGCTCTGAGAATAAGAAGGCAATGATTGATTAGTCATGCCTGGGGCAGGTATGGGATGAGAGCATGGAAAAGTAAGTTGCTCCCTTCTTAAGTTCATTTTTCACAGAAATGTGTCTATTTAATTGCAGTGAATTCATAATTTATCTCAAGAGCAATTATATTAACACCATCACAAGTCTAGTTCGTTAGATTGTTACAATTCTGTTTCTAAGAGAAAACACATTTTGATTTTGCGACACAGAACTCCAGAACCCTAGACCCATCCTTAGAGGGAAGCCCTCAGGAAGAGAGATGAGGCTGGAACTCATTGGAGATGAATCCACTCGAGAATCTCAACTCTTCATTCTCTCAAAAAAAAAAAAAAAAAAAACAGTGGACTACTTTAGATGGACACACCCTCTGCTACTTGGCCACAGTGGCCTTCACTCAGCTAGGCTGTGTTAGAAGGCCAAATCACACTTTACTACCTGGCTCCTTAAAGCATTGGAGGCTTTTTTTTTTTTCTTTAAACATCTCGAACAGTCTTCAACTCTATTTTTAAAAAACATCAGGCACCCCAAAGTAGCCATGGAATATACTAAGAGAAGGTTCTTGTCTATTATGGGAGTCTCCTGAGTAAGCTTAAGTACTTAAGACCCTGCAAGGAGTGGGGCAGTGCCCTAGGATATCCACAGGGCTGGTCTGGGACAACAATAAAAGTAAAGGACCCTGGGTTGCCACAAGACACCATTACCTAGAAATATAGCATTGAAGGGGTGAACTTACACCGTTTCTGAGGTCAGACCACATCCTGTCCTTCTGCAGGGCAGATTCAGAAGCTATCCTACACGCCCTGGGTCAATCCAAAGTAAGCGCCACTCTCCAACTGTCCTCATTACCCATGCATGATTTTTCTTTGGATACCACAAGGCTTAGGGAATTGCTATTGATGATTCTTATTTTATAGTAAATCAAATTCTTGTGCGTTAGACAACAGAAGAGCACAAACATGCATGCCTTGCCTTCACTTCATAATCCAGAGTAGAGATGAAACTTGCTCTCTACTTCAGAGGAGGTCAACTAAACAAGAAAAGATGACTGTGATTGTCACAGAGATCCTAGGCATCCAAGTGGCTGATCAAAGCACACAGAAGGGACAATGTCACCAAGAAAAATCTACCAGCATTAAGGGAAGAGCTGCATTTTCAAGAAGGCCATAAGCCACCAAGATGCTCCTTCTTGAACTCACTCTCTCCCATTTGTAAAGTCAACATAACGAAGATTTGAGAAAGAGCAGTTAACACAAAGCATTTCAGCTGGACGCACTTTTGCCATCAGGATGGTCTGTCAACCATGCATTCACAGGACTGTCGGTCGTCCCGGGGAAGAAATGTGCCCCGTTCACAAATGCTGAAGTGTTTACAGAGGAGGAAAAATTTATTTTTTAGTTCCAGATGCTACCATATAAGCTATCATATGCTATTTCAAGTTTCCTGTCACTCTCTCTTGTCTGGGTAATGTGGCTGCCGTGTAATTAAGCCAATATACATGGGCCTATTCTTTAAAAGGCAAATCTGGAGGTGAGATAAGTTAATTGCATATGTTATAAAGTGAGGTCAGTAATCTGGCTGATGATGTTATTCACAACATAGCGTTATAGAAGAACAATGCAGAAGGACTTAGGATGAAGCCACATATAACCTGTGTCTACTTGGAGCCTGCTTTCTCGGAACAGTGGCTTAATCAAGAATTTGGTGGAAAAGTTGACCGTGAATAGTATCTGTGAACTATGACCTGCTTATGCTTCAGAGTTTGTAGTGAAACACCCTCTGCTTTTGCTTTTCTCTGATTTGTTTTCAGAGGACGGACAGAAAGTCAATTCTCTTAGTCCCTTTTCTAGAAATGAAAAGTGCAACTCCATCAATTAAAAGACGAGTTGTATTTAACTGACAAGGCTAGGAAGGGTCTCCCAGATAGAGGCGACAGTGGATGCAAAGGCATCAAAGGGGGACATTCCCGGGCATATTTGGGACACGGGATGGCTAGTGTGTAAAGTTTGGGTGAGAGCAGACTAGAGAGGTAAGTGGGGGCGGGGAGAGGCTTGGAAGGGCACTGGAGGCCAGTTACTGGAACTATACGGCAGGCAGTAGAACTTTTTTCATAGGGAAAAGATATATTAGATCAGGGTTCTAGAAAAATTTTAACGCTTAGAGGTAGTAAAAGGAAAGGACTGGAGAGAGGAGAAAACAGAGGGGAGGTAGGAAATAAGGAAGGAGATCTAACAGTTCTGGCAAAGGTGACGGGGTGGAGGAGTTTGGGCTGGACATGCAGAGGAGGGAATGGATATGAAAGGGAATATGACCTTAGAACTGCAGGAATCGACAGCTGGGTCAGCAAGGAGAGTCCCGGACATCTCCAAGGTTTCTAACTTGAGCAACTGAGTGGATGATGATGATGTTAAGAAAGACTGGGAAGGTGAGGAGGAAGGAGAGCAGGAGGAGTCCGGACTCACGCCTTAGGTTTGAGGTACCTTCACATTTGAGCAGAGATGTCCCAGAGATAGGTGGAAATACGGATCTGGATTCTGGAGAGAGGCATGTTGATTTGCGAGTTATAAGTCATGACTGGCTGGAGCATTCCCGAGAGAGGTGAGGTCAGAGGATCATTTCCCAGTGAAGGGGAGTCGTTGGTCAAATGCCCCACAGGACCCAGGTGAGAACTGACAGTACTTGCTGGATATGATGGCAGAAAGGTCCTACAATGCCCTTGGCCAGAAGAGCTTCTGCAGAGAGCTGGGGGAAGAAGCCAGACTGTGACTCAGAAAGTCAGAAAAGAAAGCAAGGATTGCTCTTTGAAGATGACTAGTATTAAATGTGTGTGTGTGTGTGTGTGTGAGAGAGAGAGAGAGAGAGAAATGAGGCAGTACCTTCAAAAGGGAGAAGGTGTGGCCTTGGAAAAGAGTGAAATTTAGAGCCTTGCTACGCAAAGTATGGTCTATAGACCAGCAGCAGCAGCCATGGGGTTGTTAGAAATGCAGAATACCAGGCCCCTCTCCTGAGTAAATGAATTGGAATCTGCAGCTTTGCAAGATCCTCAGCTGATTTGTTTGCACATTAAAGTCTGAGAAGCTGCTATAAAGGAGGCTTGGGCTTCCTTTGTGAGCAGAATGGGAGGCACCAGAAAGAGGGAGAGCAAATGTTTCCGTAGAGGAAGTGAGATAAGATTAAAATAGGAGTGAATTTAACTTTAAAATGAAGGCAGAAGGGGCATATATTCTAACCTTTCTTCCTTTTCCCAATTTCCAACAAATCTACATGGGTTTTTTTGTGTGTGTGTGAGGAAGATCAGCCCTGAGCTAACATCCATGCCAATCCTCCTCTTTTTGCTGAGGAAGACTGGCCCTGGGCTAACATCCGTGCCCATCTTCCTCCACTTTATATGGGAGGCTGCCACAGCATGGCCGGACAAGCAATGCGTCGTGCGCACCCCAGATCCGAACCCGGGCCACCAGCAGCGGAGTGCGTGCACTTAACCGCTACACCACGTGGCTGGCCCCTCTACATGGTTTTTTTTAAGTAAGCTTTCTATGGTTCTCAGTTCTCTGACTTGTAAAACAAGGATAAGGAAGAATTATTTAATAATTAATTGTTAACAGCAACACCATCCTTGTGGAATAAAAAATACTTTCCCCAAACTCTATTTCTTTGCAGAATGAGACCCTTACAGAATTTGAATCAATGATAGATGGATTTTTCAGTGGTTCAGATATTGCTCCTAACTCAGATTCTTCATGGTAGGAGAAGTTTTCCTACCACTATTTGGCCACTAAACATCTGGCAGCTTCCAAGTCAAATACAGTTTGACTGCATCACAAAGAATTAAGCTCTAATTTTAGGATAGGTAGTAGTATTTTAATCTTCCAACAACTTCCTGAATGAGATATTTGTCAAGTCCAAACTTACTGGTAGCAGGAAATGTTCGTTTCAAACTATACGAGGATGAAAAATGGGTTTTTTAATGCAGGCACTCAAAGAAATGTAGCTAGCGTGCAAAGGATGACAATTAAATAAGTTAAGTCAATTTCAGGGAAACCGGCAAGTAATCTGATATGTGTTAACCTATCTATCTCCACTTGTAATGTTCAGCAAGAAATTTGGAAAAACTTACAGGCAAGGCAAGGATGATAAAAACCTATAATTACAACCAAAAGGCGGCCCGTGTAGCATCTCTATCAAGTAATTAACAACATGTCTGGCAATGATTGCACGTGACTCACTGTTTCCAATTCCTTTAAGTGAATTTTAAAGCTATTACCAATGCCCTTGCCAACACACACCAGGGGATGCAGCTGAGCAGCTTCTGTGCAAAAAAACTTTATCTTCATCAGAGGAAGGTAAGTGGGTCAAGCTGACAGGACGCTGGGAAACAGCACACTACAAGGACAGACGTGTGTGGTGAGGGAAACAGAAAACTAATAAGCACATTACCAGACTGTAGGGTCTGGGAGATGCTGGTGGCTGGGAATATGGCCTGCTTTTAGGTCAACAGCTTGAATCTGACTCCGATGGGCAATAACACCAAATTCTATGGCCTGTGTGAAGGCCCATGGATGCGAGGGGTGGGATTACCATCCAGACAGAAATATACAGCTGGGAATTTCCATGGTTTTAGAGCCAGCAGGGCACTCGCAGACTGCAGAGGAGCATGAGATAGAAAGGAAAAGGTTCAGTTGGTTCAATCGGTGTGATACGATTTTTTGTGTGTGTGTGTGAGGGTGATCAGCCCTGAGCTAACATCCATGCCAATCCTCCTCTTTTTGCTGAGGAAGACCGGCCCTGAGCTAACATCTGTTGCCAATCCTCCTCCTTTTTTTTCCCCCAAAGCCCCACTAGATACTTGTATGTCATAGCTGCACATCCTTCTAGTTGCTGTATGTGGGACGAGGCCCCAGCATGGCCAGACAAGCGGTGCGTCGATCTGAACCCGCGCTGCCAGTAGCGGAGCACGCACACTTAACCACTAAGCCACGGGGCCGGCCCCAAAATCGGTATGATTTTTAAAAAACTGAAAACTACCTCATGAAATCAACCAACAAAAACAGCCATACATTTCCTTAGTGGTTACAGAGTTTCTGTTTGGGGTAACGAAAACATTGTGGAAATAGATAGTGATGATGATTGTTCAATATTGTGAATATAAAATGGTTAGAATGGCAAATGTTAAGTTATGTATATTTTGCCACAATAAGAAAGAAAAAGCCCTACATTTAATTTATCCAGTCCATGCAAGTTTCCTCAGCGTAGCACTGGCCAAGCTGGGAGGCAGAACTGAATTTTTTGATTATTTGTGAAGCTGCCAGCAGCAGACTGGCACAGATAACATCTAAACTTTACCATCAGATGTGTCAAAGGTCAGATATTTATTTCATATCAAAGTAAATATTTTGAAGGTACTGGAATGATATGAATAAATCAACCTAAGAAACAGCTTTAAACCTGTGGTCTATTATAAGGTAATAAGGTGTCTTATGTAGTTAAAATGTCTTTGCTCCAAAGTTGATGCCTAGTGTATTTTATACTATTCCCCCTCGCCACCAATAAACTGGTTAAAACATATAAATATTCAAAATTTCTCTTCTACGTGGGAATCAAATGGATTTTCATAACAAATATAATAAAAAATTCCACAATATTGACTTTGAAAAGAGAGGGACATATATGTTCACTTGCTGTACTGTTTTTCAATAACGCCAACATCTCTAAGTTTACAGAGATGTTTCCTAAGTGACAGTTTCAAGTTTTGAAATTCAAGGCACTTTTTCGAAAAAAAACTTTTTTTTTTACTGAATTTAAGTGGCATTTAATTCTGGGTCGTATTATGAGAAGGTCATGTTCTGGGTGCCGGCCCCGTGGCTTAGCGGTTAAGTGTGCGCGCTCCGCTACTGGCGGCCCGGGTTTGGACCCCGGGCGCGCACCGACACAACTGCTTCTCCGGCCATGCTGAGGCCGCGTCCCACATACAGCAACTAGAAGGATGTGCAGCTATGACATACAACTATCTACTGGGGCTTTGAGGGGGGAGGAGAAAAAAAAAAAAAAAAGGAGGAGGATTGGCAATAGATGTTAGCTCAGAGCCGGTCTTCCTCACACACACAAAAAAAGATCATTTTCTTCTCTAAAAAGAAGATAATGATTGTTTACCACTGGAAAAATATCACCAATACAATAAGTACTTAAATAATAAAATGGAGCAGAGGAACCTAAATGGTAATTTTATACATTCACTCTGTGCAACTCCCAGGAGAAGGCTGTCTTCCCTTTCTGTGTTTTGAGAGGCGGAGGCAGGCTAATCCGTCCATTATAACACACAAGACGAAGACGTCACAATTACCTGATCCCAGCTAATTACTGCTGAGACTGTCTGGGCCACCTCAGAGCTCTCCTCTCTTACGACACCCAAGCTTTCTTCTCTGGATGGAAAGAAAACTATCTTTTTTGCAAATTCAGAACAAATGTGCCCCCATTAAATAGCCAAAACATTCACAATCTTGAATTTCTGCAAGTGTCTAAAAATGGCTCTTGTTTAAGCTGAATAATTTCTGTACAGCTATTTGAGGCAAGTGCAGAAAGTCTAGGACCCATCTTACCTCCCCAACGATCTCTTGCTCACCGCCAGAACTAGGGCCCTTTACAGCTCACCACTTACAGCGCTCACTTTCGAGGCCAATTCACAACAGGGCAAGGCCTCCCAGAAACATCGCCTAATGAGAAGCCCAGAAAGTGTTTTCTTATCTCAGAGCAGTGTGCAGAAAAAAACACATCATACACCTACTGTAGGACTGATTTCCCCCAATTTTAGATAAGCTCTTTTCGGTAAGGTCGTGATGGAGGCATTAGGTTTTTATATTTAATGGGGGCAAATGGAAGGCGGGCAGCGTGGTTTGATTTTAGATTAATTGTCAACACATACGCCAGTACAGGTCCTCTAGCAACTAAACGAAATCCCCCTTTGAAGGAAACAAACTAAAATCTATGTTTTTCTCTTAAATCTCTTTGGGGTGAAACAGCTGAGCCTTTTAGGCAGTAATTAACTCAAGAGAGTGAGGTGTACAAAGACACAGGTACCATTTAAGGAAAAGAGGGCTATGAGGAACAAAACTTATCTTTTCTCCAAATAGCTCTATCCATCTTTCCCACCTTCTCCCACACTGCTCTCCTTGCCACTCCCCAAGCCGCAGCCACAACACATGCTTTCAGTTTCTCTGACAAGCCAAGCTCTTTCTGGCTTCAGGGCCTTTGCACACGCTGTTTTCTCTGCCTAGAACAAACTTCTTCCCAACTCTTCCCTTGGCTGCCACCTTCTCATAGTTTGGGTCTTTGTTTAAACAACCTGTTATCCAAGAGGCCACCTGCCTACCATCTCTAAAAGTCTGTCACCTTCTTAGTCTTTCTTTGCCCTGGCCTCTTTCTTCTTTCTTACCTTAGTAGAAATAATATTCATTGGAGGTGTGGAGGTGTCTTCCTGACTATCTTTCTCTTTTTAACCTGTAGGGCTGGCTTCATGCACTCAGATGGGCCCCATGCTCGGGGCTTAATGCTGTGCAGTCACTGTCTTGAAATTCTCCATAACTTTATCTTTGAATGAGCGTTTTGTAAGTGAAATCTGATGGGACAGTGGCGCATGTGCTGCAGGCTTGGAGACTCGGCTCACACTAGTCCCCTGGGCTCTGCTGGCCTCCTCCTCCCTGCCTCTGCTAATGACCTCCATCCTTGGTGGGAACTGGGCAAGGGCAAGGCTGGAGTCAGGTGTGTGTTCCTGTGGCATCCTGGGGCAGGGCATGGTGGTGGCTGTCCCCTCCCTGGCCTGGCCATTCCACAGTATGTTTGGCAGACTGAACACATCCTGGCAGATTGGTTGCAATACCCTTGGGACTTGCCCATCGGCTGTGGATCAGGGCTGTGGGCCCATGAAATGGGGAGATACCTGGCTCGACTTCCCTCCTCGGCTGAGACACACGGCACTGGGCAGGCGACTGGCAGGAGGCGGACCCAGCAGTGGTGGCTGTGTGTGTGCCCAGCTGCAGGGCAGGGCCCCTTGAAGCCTGTGAGGGTCTGCACTTGTACTTGTCCTGTGAGTAGCTCCATGCCTGAGGGAGCACGACATTAAACAGCAAATAAAAACACCATGACAGGCAGACGACAGAAGAAAAGAAAAAGCTTTATATTTTAGTACCTTTAACGGCACATTTTTCCTGCTTTCTCAAACAATGGGGCCCCCTATTTTCCTTCTGCACTGGTGGCTGCAAATCACGAGGCTGACCCTTTTCACCACTGTATCTCCGGCACCCAGCACAGAGCAGATCCTCCATCTCTACCCAAATAAAACCCTCGGCCCCGCTGTGTCAGAAACAGTTCCAGGGTGTGGAGGAGCTGCACTACAGCAGACCCAGTACAATATCTGAGGTTGTCCTAGCTGGATCCACAGGCAGTTTCCAATATTCCCGAGGCACCCGCAGCGGTGATGGTTCAGATTGTTGCCCAGGTATCTAAACCCACACGTGTGATTACCAAGTAACGGTCTGGTTTCCTGAGCAGCTGGTGGAATCAGCCACGTTCCTCATAATCACATCTCCTCATATACGAACCTATGAATTGACTAAAAACCCTTTGATGAACTGATTTAAATTGGCACTGTCTTCCCTGCAGATCCTTAAAGACATTATTTTTTCCAAACAACTAATTTCGTCTTCATGCCCCAGCACACCTGCAGCCCTGGTGGGGCACACCTCTCCCTCTTCGAGGACGCGTAAGCAGCGAAGCCTGCTTTCCTTCCTGGGGTTTAAAGGCAGAGCCCCGTACAGAACACGCTGCACAGCTGAAATAACTCTGACCATCCCATCCCCGGGACCAACTGTCACCGCTGCACACGGAATCCCAAGGCCCCTCCAGCCCACCAAGGGGAGAGAAAACACTGGCCTTGTTAGGATTCTTGTTGCTTATGTACAGCCAGCACATCCTAAAGGTTTTCAGATCCACGCTCGACTTGGCTGAGAAAGACTCCCCGCCCCTCTCACCACTCACTGCAAGACTGGTTCTTGCTTACTTTGGCGTGAGCACCTGTGCCCTCCAGAGCGGCAGATGTGGGCAAAGTCCTCTCAGCCACATTTGTACCAAAGGACTTTTTCTTCATCAGTTCTCCACCTATAAATTCAAATGCGAGCCAAGTCAGCAGATACCGGGGGTGTGCGGTTACTGTTCCTGACTGCTGGAAATTCCACTTAGAGGGGAACAGGCTATGTTAAGGTACGTTCAGACCAAAATGACCTTTCTAGGGAAGGCCTGGTTCTCGGCAGGCACGCCACCACGAACCCACACCTGCCTTCCTGAATAAGGAAAGGGGGCAGTGGCTACAGGTCTCTGTACCCACAAACCTCAAAGGAATTCAAGTGACCCAGCCCGGTTGGCTGCCAAAGAAAACAGCATCCGAGGACCCCCTGGCCGGAGGCGGGCGTGGGCACAGCAGTCCTTACACGCACAGCACCTTGCTCTCCCGCCCCGCTCAGGCTGAAACTACAACATCATGGGCCAGTAAAAGCCTGCCGGGCAAACCGTCCAAGCTCAGGGTCAGGTCGGCAAGCTCCAGGGAAGCCCGGGGACGCGGCTGCGACTCCCAACAGGCCCGTGTGCTCAGGCTCACAGGCAGTGACCGTCCGGCCTCAGGGCAGGCAGGCAGGCTCCAGCAGCCCTGCACCACGCGGCTCCTGCTCAGGTTACAGAAACTCACACTTGAAAGGAGTGAAATTCTCTCCGGGGTGCTTAGGAGGCATTCCTGCAGCCCATGGCATTCCTCCTTCAGGGACTGCACTAAGATTGGCCTATATACGACTCAATAGTTCACCAGGGGCCCTTTTCACAGTCTCCCCCACGGGACAAGCAGCAAGGAGGGGAATCGTGATGTCTGAACGCTTTTCACCCCACTCCTGGGTTCCGAGCTGGCTCTGCCCGCCGTACACTTGCCTCTTGGAGCCCATCTGCGAGGATGCAAATTTATACTGCTGGTTGGGCTTTGCACCAGTTGCTCAAACACAGATTTTAAACTGCGAGTGTGAGGTCATGAGAGGAGTCTGTTAATTCAGGTGGAGACTTTCTAGTCACTGGGAAGAACAAAAGAACCTCATGTGGAAGGTTCTCGATTAGACCAGAGTTGCGTGTCTCTCAAGATGCTCCCTGGCTTTAGCATCAAATGAATTTGGGAACCCCTGCATCCACTGTCTGCTTCTCCAGACCCTCTCCCCCCAAAAGAAAGACACGCAAACGAGTGAAAAGAGCAATCTCAAAGAGTCTGAGAATTGGCAGTGAAGAAACCTTCAACCAGTGTTTCTCGTACTTTCTGATCCTAGAATTCCCTTCCCAGGCCCTATCAGGCCCCTACACCAATTTCAAAGGATCTCTGAAATTTTTAAATTGGTTTTCAACACTAAATAACCAAAATATTTCATAGAAAAGTCCAGTCTTCTGTCTTCTCTTGCAAAAACGTAGAAGCGTAGGCAGCAGCGGGCTCGCGTCTTCTGGTGACAGTAATTGGTGGCTCTGAGTAGTGTTTATGTCTGAGGCCAGGCTGTGTGCCAGTGAGGTCCCTACAGGGCCCCACCTCACTCACCCTTGTCCTTTGCCTCCCTAGCCCTAGGAGGCACTTGCGTTTATGACCCTTCTCCTGAACATGCTCTGGAAAATGTGGGATTTACCAACTGTCCAAAGCATTAGTGAAGAGTATTCATTGAGTGCGTGTGTGCACAGCTGTTCTCAGCGACCTGGGACTGCAGAGGTGTTTAAGAAAGCCCCCCTTCACAGGCGCTCAGAGCAAGGTGAAAGATGAGGTGTCCTTAAGAAGAGAGGCGCTCGAGGCGGCAGAGTGGTACCGAGGCTCCAAGGCTCTGAAGAATAAGCATAGGCAAGCCACCTGGCCGTTCCAGGCCTCTTTAACAATGAGTATTTCCCTTTCTTTTTTTACTCAAACCTTGGGAAATTTTTCTCATGCAAAATTTTACACAGAATAAAATCTGAAGGGGGTGGGGGAGGGTATGTCCTGGGTCCCCATCTCCTTGGCTTTCTCTTCCTACTCAGCACCTTCTCCACGGCCCCAGAGGGACCTCAGCTGGAGCTCCAGCCTCCCTATAAAGCCCAGGTTGGGCCTCAAGGGCCTGCGTGATGCCTGAGGTCTCTCATACTCCTATGTCTACCTGTCTTTCCGACATAAGAAGAACATGGAAATGGGAGGGCGGGCATGACACGGGATAATGCCCTAGTTCCTGATAGAAGAAAACAATGGGAATAGAGACAGTGTCAATACTTATGCCCTCATACACGCGAAGCATATGACCCTGAAAGTGTAACATGGAAGGTCAAGTATCATCTCAGCAGCATCTCCAAACCTGGTGGAGTGGGACACATGACTAGAGCATGACACACTCAAAAACAGCATTCTTGTAGAGGAGGAGGAGGTGTGTGTGTCTTATGTTTGCATACACAGACACAGACACAGACAAGAACGTGGTCTTGGGGAAAAAGACACGGACTGCAGACTCAAATACCCGCTATCTCTGTAACTTGCCGGCCCCGCGTCACCTCTTGGTAACAGCCCCTCATTTCCCCTTGGGCAACCATCCCTCCTCCTTCTCTCAATATGGTTCAGCTGAACTTGACTCCATACTAGTTACAGTGATGAGCAAGTGCCTCAGGCCTGGCCAATCAGAGCTCTACAAACCTTTGGCATCAGTGATTGGTCAAGGCATGGCACATGACCTAAACTGGGCCAATGAGAAACTGCCCTAAGTTTTTCACTAGAATTATCAAGAAAAGAACCTGCTTTTACCCTGGGGTTGCCAGGCTGACAGGATCAATCTTGGAGATCCTAGTGGCCATTTTTACCACCTTGTAGGAAGAACATGGCCTCAAATGAAGCCAACAGAGTTAGGCACAGCTAAGAAATGGAAACAGACCCAAGTTGGGTTACAAGATTTGAATAGCTAGATCTAGCTGAGCCTAAAGCTAAATACGCTTGTATTTTTCCATTGCTTGAGCCAATGAATTGCCATTTGTTCTTCGTTTTGTTTTGTTTACAGCTGAGGCCAATTTGGGCTGGGGTTCTGACAGAAGCATTCCAAAGAATCCTGACCAATGTCATCTTTCTTCGCTGACTATCACTGTACTTTAAGTTGGTTAAATACCTTAAATTCACACTAAGGCTTTCTTACTATAAAACCAAAAGATCAAATCAGAGAATTATAAAGTAAAAGGCTATTTTCATTATCTCTCTATTAGTAGTTACATATCTCTAATATTATTCACTAGAAAACTAATTTTGACCATATGTCCAAATCTAACAATTCCATAAAATAACTCACTTCCTTTGCTTAATTATGAAGCTCAGAGCAGGACAGTCCTGATGCATTTACATAAAGCTACTCCTGGGAAGGCGTGTGAATAGAATCTATGTCTGCCTATGTAAGGTCATTTGCTCTCATCTGAAACACCAAAGAAGGAACTCAAATACCTCATATAACACATCAAGGGAATTATTTATAACCTCTGAAACAGACTTGCAAAAAAAGTTTCATTGTAACTGCTTATGAAGTGTTTTTATTGAAATGGAATATTTAAGAGCTGTTGGTTTTGGACATAATTCTTTAGCTTCTTTAAGAATCTTAAGTAATTTTTGCCTGTCTACTTTTTTCTTCTGCATTATTTTAAGGACACTTAGGTAACATTATTTAGTTCCATATACCATTCAATGCCAAAAGACAACATCTACAGAGTATAATGTACACATATATTTTAATGAAGACTATGATTTCTGGTTCCTTAACAAGCCACAATATAGAAGATACAGCTTACTTTTCAAAAACCAAAGATGCAAAAATCCAGTATTACAAAACAAATAAATCAACCACTTTACAAAATGAATTACTGAAGAACTCCTTTCAACAGCAACATTCACTTAGCAAGTGGCTTGCCTTTTACGTAATTTTTAATTATATAAGTAATAGACTAATATATTTTGCTTATAAAAAAATTAAAACATCATGCCTGATATAGCTGAACTTTCTCTGATCATCTCCCTTTTCAAGAGGAGAGAATTATAAAGTAGAAGCTGACTGTTCCTGTCAGCTGTCTGGGTGTGCCCTCCCACATCTTTTTACTCATAGATCTATATTGCTTGGTATGGATGTCTTTTTCCATAAATGCTAGCAAACATTGCGGAGTATTTTGTAACTTCCTTTTTTCTCTCAATAGTATGTCTCAGAGATCTTTCCTTGTTAGTGCACATATATATATATATTTATCTTATTATTTTTAATTCCATACTTTAAGCATTCTACTATTGATGGGCATTTAGGATGTTTCTGATTGTTTTTTCCTTTTTACAAACAAGGCCACAATGACCATCCAGGTAGAAGCCTCTTACACACACAGGCAAGGACCTCTCTTGGGCTGACTTACGCTCACTTTTTCAGGCAGAAAGCTGTTATGTAAAACAAGGTGGACTTTTACGATACTGGCAACTAACCAAAATAAAGCTCCAAAGAAAGACTATCATGAACCAAAGTTGTTTTTTCCTCCATTTCTTAAGGATCAGATCATTTTCTCTGATTCTCAAGAACTGTTGTAGCTGTAAGGAAAGCTGCCCAATTAAGACAGAAACCATGGCTGGTACTCAAAAGCAATTTTTTATGTGATTAAATACCTGGCTCTCCCCCTGCCAAGAATTTCAGCATTATATACAAAGTACAGTCCTAAAGACTTTTACTAAGTCACGGTCAAGATATGTATTTGAAAAAACAAAGCTGTTCCTTACAGATGAACATTTTAAAAATGGAATGTATGATACATACAGAATAAGGCGCACACACACCGTGTACATAGCACAAAGAATAATAAATTAAATACCCATGGACCTACTAGTCAGCTTAAGAATATTCTCCAAACTGTTGCTGCCTCTTGAAGGTTCCAGCCCAATTACACCATTCTACTTCTTCCCAGGGGTACAGATTATTCTAATTTTTCTGTTTATCTATCTTTTGTTTTGTTGTTAACCTTTTATTGTGGAAATCTTCAAACACACATAAGAGTAGAGAGAATAACTTAATAAACTCCATGCACCCAACACACAATTTGAACGATTATCAACTTTTTGCCACTCTCGCTTCATCTACCCCACCCTCCCTTCTTTTTATTGCCTGGGGTCTTTTAAAGCAAATCCCAGAGATCATGTCATTTCATACATAAATACTTCATAATGTATCTCTAGGTAAAGAGGACTTAAAAAAAACACAAATTACCATGCCATTATCACACCCAACACAATTAACAATTCCTTAATTTCATTTAACATCCATCCATATTCAAATTGCCTCAACACACAAAGATGTCTTTTTACAGTTAGTAAAAGAGTTATTTAAAAAGTTAAATTAGGGGCCGGCCCCGTGTCTTAGCGGTTAAGCACTCACTCCGCTACTGGTGGCCCAGGTTCGGATCCCAGGCGTGCACCAACGCACCACTTCTCCGGCCATGCTGAGGCTGCGTCCCACATACAGCAACTAGAAGGATGTGCAGCTATGACATACAACTATCTACTGCGGCTTTGGGGAAAAAAAGGAGGAGGATTGGCAACAGATGTTAGCTCAGAGCCGGTCTTCCTCAGCAAAAAGAGGAGGATTAGCACGGATGTTAGCTCAGGGCTGATCTTCCTCACACACACACAAAAAATAAGTTAAATTAGGATACAAACCACAATCCCTACATTATTTAAAAAATATTTTACTTCAAACTTTATTAAATGGCCAATCTCTCCCTCACGTTAGCACGCCATAGTGAGGTTTTGCTATATAATCAATAACTCAGTGAGCTTTACCAAGTATATCCAAGGAAGCTAACCAAGGACAGCCCCCTGTCCCATACAGCCACAGTATACAGCAGAATCATTACCGCGCGGCCAGGCAATTGGCAGGGTTTTAAGATTCACAAGTGGATTGATGCGGTTAACAAATGAACTGAATTATATGGTGACTACAGTGTTACAATGTGACTCATACGTACTCTGGGCTTTACTGTCCAAGCTTAAAAATAATTGGGCAGACACCACAGAGTATTTGGGTTTGGAGCCTGGTTATTTTTCTTTCTTTAAGGAAGCATATGACTAATTTAAAAGCGGCCATTCAGCAACATTTGCTTTCTTGTTCTGTTTGCTCTTTATGCTGAGGAAAAAAATAAGTATGTTTGGAGAGCAGTAACACACATGCATTTGACAGGGAAACTGTTAGGTAAATGGTGAAATTGTTTCTGTGGGGTCTGGGTCTGGCTTTTCTTGGTGTATGTATCAATAGTGAGGAAACACATGAAAATCATCTTGAAGCCGAATGATCAGATTTCTGTGCATTCAGCTACTTTTCTAAAGCAAATGCCTCATTATCACTGCTGATATTATAGCTGCATCCAGACTGAAGAAAACTCAAAATCCAAAAGGCTCAAGAGTTGAAGGGTGATTACTGATGTTGTAAAAAATATTTTTTACTATGGAAAATTTCAAATATACATAAAAGTAGAGCAATAGTGTAATGAAATCCCATGTACCCATCACCCAGCTTAAACAGTTATCAACTCACTGATAATCTTGTTTCCATTACATCATAACTAGCTTTACAATGGTGACAACACATGGGAATTGATTTGCCTCCATGAATATCTTAAGAAAGTAAGGAAGGAGAGAAGGCACAGCACCTCCTAAGACTAGGACAGCACTGGGCCCATGACAGGGGCGCAAACATCTGTCGAATGCATCAAGAGCCCCCAAGAACCCCCATCCTTCCCAGAGCAAGAAGTGACATGGGTATGATATGCTGATTTTGGAAGAGAGACATGAAAGGGTAGTAGGTTCTGGGAAGATGCTGAGTTCAAGAGTCAGAGACTACAACATCTGAGCTTGCCGGGTTCCCACTCCTTCCTCTACTCCAGGGAGGGACTTGTTGCTTCTGAAGTTCCCTGGGAGAAGGTAAGGCCAGGGATCCATGTTATTGGCCTCTGTCCTATATAAAAACACAAAAAATCACCTTTTCGCCCCTCATTTTCCAGATGTGGCAAATCACCATGACCTGTCACTCCACTTGAAAATACCTCCTGGACTCATCCCCTTTTCTCCATCCTCCTGACACCTCTCTTTCCTTCTTTAGGCCCCATCAGTGGGTGACTCCACTTGTATCCTAACTTGAAAAGATCCTCAGCTTTGCAGCTGGGGTAAGTACAACATTCAGTGGTTAGTCTCATAAGGGCAGCTGGTGGTACAGTGTACCAAAATTATTGCTGGCAGCCAGGTATCAAAAGAGGAGACGAGAGTTTAAACACCACTTTCATTGCAAATTAAAAAACAAAAAAACCCAACTAGATATTTGAAAAATGGTAGAGTAAATGTTTGAGTACCTTTGCCTAATTCCCACGTCTAAAACAATGAATGATCTGCTATTAACTATACAACTACCTCTTCATACCAGTAGTAGAAAGAGAGTGGGTAAAATGTTCCAAATCCACAGCAATTCAATAACTAACTTTTTACCACACAGACAGGGCAGGACCAGATGGCGGCTGTGTGACTCCCTGGTCAGACCTGCCGCTGTTTTCTCAGGTAAAAGCTGAGGTGGCACCAGTGCAACACCACGGAAACCAAGCTCTGTTCCTGCATGAGGAGGATGAGCTGCAAACAGACGATGCCCAGTGGCCAGTGACACCACAAAAGGGACAAATGACCACATGGCTTGTTCTTATGCTCAACAAGAATCGGACTGAGTTTCCTGGATCCCTTTATAACCCTCCAACAGCGTGCTTCCTGCCTCACCCCCCGTCAGCACACACAGGTCCCAGGTACTGTTTCAGGCACCGGTACAGGGCAGTGGACAAGACCGACGAGGCCCGGATCTCATCAAGACTGCCTTCGAAACCTCGACAGTGTGATCAGGGATCACTCCTGACAGTAGACCTGCAAAGCTCCGGCCTGCCCCGGGTGATGCTGGTAAGGCATACAGCTACCGGCTGTCGCTGTCACACTTGGAGGCTGAGCCACCAGCCGCCACCCTCCCAGGTTCTCAGACCCGCCCCGTAGTCACAGCCTCCCGGGTGAGTCCTCGCACCAACTCATCACCTAACACATTCCAGAGGCATCTATCACTATCTGTGTAAGGCTCTGGGGCGGGCGCTCTAGACATGAATGACCACAAGTACTGGATTTTCTGGAACTGTCCTAATTCCACTGACTCCACAGATGGTAAGAAACCACTGAAATTTCAACATTCTCCAAAAATGCCCAACGACATTCTCCAAAACACCCAATGCCTGGGAGTGGGGAGGAGGAAGGGCAAAGAGATCGTCTGTTCCGTTACAAAAGGCAGCTGGGGATCCGGGGAGGCTCCCTGGCTCATATCTGGGTTTGCTGCTTCTTCTCGGGCGAGTTACAGAATCTCCCGCTGCCACAATTTCCTTGCCCGCAAAATGAAGTTAAGGACAGTACCCACCTCTACGTTGTTGTAATAATTAAATGACTTAATACACGTTCAGTGCCTAGACAGAGCCAGGCACAGGAAGCCCAATGGATACTAGCTAATACTATGTTGCGGTTGCTACTGTTACCGACCGTCAGAGAGTTCTCTAATTGTTTGGAAAACCCCATCCCCGTAGGAAAGAGGGTTACAAAGACTATCAGGGGAGGCCCTTGCATTTCTTTAAGTCTGTTATTAAGACTGAACTTGAACTTGGCCTTTTAAACTTCTTTATGATACCCCCCCATCCCCACGTGAGGAGTGCCACGTTTCACTCTGGGCACTGAATATCTCCGAGCCGAACTGCTAGGACTGCCGACTGTTAATCGCCATGGCTCCAGCCTCTACTGGCGTCGTTGCCAGGGTAATCCTCCTAAAACACAGCCTTCACACACGCTCTTCCCCCACCCAACAATGGTTCCTTGTTGTAGACTGGATTAAGGGCAAGCTCCTCATCCTTTTATTTTGGCATCTCACTTACCCAGCCTAGCCCCCCTGCTAGCTCCCACCTCCACCCAAGGTGGGCCACTCCCTTTAGACCACCTACAGACATATTCCAGGCCACTTCTACCTCTCTCCTTCACAGACAGCCACACCTGAAGAAACCTCCTCTCTCTCTCTAAATCGGCATATCTTAAGGCTTTGCTTTCTTCGTGACGCCTAACCTATCCACTGTAGCCCTTGTGAATCTCTCCATCAACTCTTCTGCTCATTTTGAGCTATGTCATTTCTTTTTTTCTTGTTTAGTTTGGTTGGGTTTTGCCTCCTCTATGCAAGTCTGGTCTCCCAAGACAGACTCGCAATTTCTCAAGAGCAAGCACGGTGTCATACGTTCCTTTTGCATTCCACCTTCTCTTCTCTTTCCCTACCAAAGTCCAGTTAGGTGATTCAGAAATCTTGTAATTTTTGGAACTATTTGGACAGGTTATCATTATAAACTCTTGCTGAAATTTTGCTATGACTTCATGAACTTGATTCAAGTTGCAAAATCCAAACACAAAACCACAGCTGCCTTGGTTTGCTGTGGGGCTCCTAACAACAGAACCAATCTCTCCACTTGATTTCCAGCTCTGATTAATAAGACTGTGCCAACTCCCTCCAGAGCTGTCTTTCCAAGTCCTTTCTATGCTCAACGGGGAAATGGATTCCAGAGATGATGCCCTCTACACAGGGTCCCGGCTACTCTAAATAAACATGTTCCTGTCGTTTGTTCCTAGGCTCTATGGAATCTGCCTCCCAAATAGAGCACATCCATCCTGTCTCCAACTTCCCGGCCATTTCCCTACAGAGGCCGCCATCATCGCTCACCTCGACGGCTGTAGAAGACTCATAACTATTCCCTCTACCTTCAGTCTCTCCTGCATCTAATCTAGCAATGACTCATTCAACACATATCTATTGTGTGCCTACTATGTAACAACCATAAACAATAACGTTGGAAAGAGAGGAGGATACAACCCTAGCCTCTCAGGGGACCAAAGGGAAGCCTTGTTAAATTTGACCCTCTGGCTCCATATTTGGTGAGAACAAGGTGGGTGACACTGTCATCTAAATTCTAAAACAAGCCTTCAGAAAATGAAGCTCCATGAATGGACTCTAGCTTTTAGACTAAATGAGACCCCTTCTTAGAGCTGTGTTTTTAAGCAAAGATAAAAACACAACAGCAGGCACTCGGAGAGACAATCAAGTGTTAGTGTGCACGCATCTTGATTTAGTTGGCTCATGATGCACAGAAGCAAGTGTAAAACCTTTTCTCTGAGGTAATTATTATGTTTTCAGTCAAAATTATAACTTGGTTTCAGCCCAAATGATAGGTTTTTATAGAGAAGATTCCATTTCCACAATGGTGTTCTTTAATGTCTAAATAAATGGCTTCCCATAAGAGAGGAACTGTAAAATGGATCTGAGAAAAGAAGATACTTAGCTTTCCATAAGTTTAGACCACCAATAAGTAAAATTATTTTCTTAAATATTCATTATAGATTCTATTTAATATTCATCTTTCTGAATGTTCTTTTATGATAGCAGTCCCCTCCCCGCCCCACACACACATCAGTAAGGCTGCTTGATTAGAGTTCCTATTTTGTGGTATGTTATCTTCTGAAACTGGCATCACAAAACCAGGCAACTGTAAGAAATGACAACTTTCAATGTACAGCTATAGAGAAGGCAGCTTGGTCAAGGATGTGAAGTGGTCAGATGGAAGGCAAATCCCTCAGGGGTCCAGGTATTTCTAAAGATCAGCCGTGAGGCATCTTACAGAAAATCCTAGAACATGGTATAGTGTGACTCCAGCCTGTCTCTTCAGTTCAAAGGAATGATCAAGACGTACGGGATCAGAGCGCCACCTTCTGGCAGAGCAATGCCAATGTCTCACACTCAACACTTGTTTCCAGAGGACTGTCTCTTTGATCCTGTTTAAATAATAAGAAAAATGAAATTCTTCCTATGCACAAAAGAGACAGACTCAAAAACACAGCTGTGGTTTTGCACTGTTGGGCTGGGTATATGGATACTGTTGGCCAGAGAATATTATACTATGAGTAGTTGTTTTGCTGTTTTAGATAAGGCAATTTTATCTTGATCTCAGCTTTAAAACTTTAACATTTTATTATAAACATACAATATCATCACAAAGAATTTTGGTAACTCAGTCTTTTTAAAAGAAACCAAACAAGTTTTAGATAGCTGTGTTACCTTTGTAGGCTAAATCTAGACTTATTTTAATGGTTCCTTGAAAATTTTTTTCTGTTAGGTGCTACTTTGACAAGCAAATGTGTAAGTGGTCCATTATTTACCTAGAAGAATCTACTGTGGTCATAAATCTGATGTGAGCTCCATTTACAAGTGACAGGCGAGTTAAACATCTGGGAACGTATAACCAAGTTCTAACATTACACACAGGAAATTCACTATTTTTAAACCTCAAGGAAGTATGATTTCATAGTTTAAATACCAGGCTTCAAAAAGCAGCAATTTCTTCATTTAAAATCATTCTTTATCCACAATGCTTTACTCCAAAGATTATTCCTACTCCTATCTACTCAGCCTTAGCTAACAAACAATGAAAAATCTTTCTTTTGCTTAGTTTGGTATTTTTGATTAGAGAGGACATCATCTAATGCTTTTCCCCATGCACTTTGCAAAGTCTTAAATGACAGAATACAAGTACATTTCCAAAAATATAACGCAGCATTTATTGTGTCTGAAGTCAGCTGTCTCAGCACAACCACGAACGTGTCTCGAGAAACTTATAAAAGCTGTGAGCTTCTTTGGGCCAGAAAGGCATCACAGACTGAAATAAAAACCTACAGTTAAAGCTTTTATACAAAACTTACACATAGATCAAGTTCTGCTCTCTGACACACAGGCAAGGAAGCCAAGGGGGTAGGGAGTGAACGCGGACAGATGCGTTTTTGTATTACATAGATGCCTGCTATAGCTGAGACAGAACTCAGTGAAACAGAAATCTCAGTCGTGTTATTTCTTTTCCGAAGAGAATAGAGATGCAAATACAGTATTCCAAAGTCATACTGCACATGTCCAAAGTTCAGGTATTCATACTTCTGCCTTCTTTATTAAATGGAAATTAATATTACACCAGTGGCGATGTATGCGTGTCTGTCTTTCGTGGGTACATTATTCTCCCCAGATGACCACTCAATGCACCTTGTTCTCACCATTTATTAACAGTTCTATGGTTAAACACATAGGAATATACAGTTCGTTAGCGAGTGTTGTGTAACAAATGATTTCACATAAAATTTACATGTAATTTAATTAGCTGATCAGGGGTCATCAACTGAGGGGCAAAAGAAGGGAAACATATTCTTTCAGATACATAAAGGCTTCATTCAGGAAGAATAGATTTGTTTTTACTCGGCCCTTCTCGGCTAGGAGAACCACCTGTGCAAATATGGGGCTCAAGTCAGATGACAAGCAGGGTTTTTACGGTACCAAGAAGATTGTCATCTCCATGACAACTTCCCTGGTTCCAAGCAGAGAACATTATTTTTCTGGAGTCAACATCTCAGGCGCACTAGTGGACTCAGTTCGGGCCTGGCGCGCATTGCAACACTCTTTCTCGGGCAGCCATTATTCACCAGAGCTGCTTCTGCCAAGTCATTATTGGTTGGTGATTACAGATCCGACATATTTTATAATGACTGCATCTTTGGAACAGTTCATTTTCAAGGAATGAAGTCATGCATGGTCTGACTCAACAACTCACTGAAACCACAAACCACTTTTCTTATTATTAAGCAGGTCTACACCCATGTAAGTTTTTTAAGGATAACTATCTAGTATCACTTATGTGCGTGCATGTAATTTAATTTTTCAGATATTAATTAACAACGGGATTGATTGATATGTGGGGAAATACACAAATAGGCTTCCTGGGAAATTCTGTCGAAGTTAAGTATGGAAAAAACAAAACAAAAATGTCCTTATATGAATGTGCTTGAGATATGACAAGGACAGTTTTTGCAGCAACTCCAACAAGTGCTCCTGGCTCTTTGGAAATCATTCCATCGGGGTTTTGATTTACAGCCAAACCCCATTCTCATTCTAAGAGAGCTCTGTACCCTAGGGAGGTAGTTCAGAATTGAAGGGTATGAGATCACAGATTTTGCTCTTTTAATTAATAACTAACCTATACTTCCATACACAGACGACATTCTATGTAACTGGTTTCCCATGAATAACCATTTCAGGCACTTTTGATATAAAGTGTCCCCCTGACAGAACTCTTCTAATAAACCGAAATCTCTTAAAGTTATAGACTTTGATTCAGATTCAAGGCATAGAATTTGGCTCAGAATGAAAAGTCACAGAATTTAGTTCATGCAACTTTCTTCGCTGTGTCTGGCTTGTTGTTGCTGGTTTTAATATAACTGGACTACAATGCACTGGGTAGAAATAATATCACACAAAATACTCCCAAACATTGCAGAACATCAATTCATCAAATCAGAAAAAACCTTCCACTGGACAAACCTAGCAGACCTATCAGCCTGAAAATCAGAATTTTCAAACTGTCCGTCTTGTGAAAGATAGTCTATAAAATTTATCAAATCTTTGAAGCTTGAAAACTTATATATTATTTAATATGAGTATTAGTAAATAAAAAATTTGTTTATTAAATAAAAGTTTACTTGTCTCTCTCAAATCTCAGGAAAAGGCAAACCAAATGGCAATAAATGTTTGCAAAGATGAACATATTGATATCTCTAACATAAATGAAGCTTTTCTATATTAATTAGATAAAAGATGAACATACCAACCAAAACACAGGGAAGGCAACAAGCCTTGCACCAAAGAGGAAATTCAATTGGCCAGTGAATAAATGAAACAAGGTCTGACCTTGTTTAGATCTAAACAAGTACTAATTTAAATAACAACGTTCTATTTTTCACTTATCACCACAGCAAAGGTTAAAAATGACCCATTACTGGCGAAGGAACAGAGAAAAGACCTGCTCAGATATTACCTATGGGAATCAGCAGCCCTCACCTCTCTAGGGAGATATCCATAATAATGGTACAAACACTCCAATTCTAGAAACTTTAAAGAAAAGTGCATAAATGGATAGATTTACATATAATGTACATATAATGCTTCAATACAGCATTGTTTATAACGGTAAGACAATAATAACATGTAAGGGAAGTTACAGTACAGCCACATGTGGAAAACTACACAGCCATTAAAAAGCCTGATGCCAAAAACTATCTAATAACAAAGGATATTGTTCGTGGTATGCTAGGTAAAAATGGGCTACAATACACCAAGAAAAAGATGATCTCTTTTAAAAACTCTGTGTGTGTATAAACATACATTTTCAATCTCATTTTCCCTCTAACACACTTATCCACACACACACACACACACCAAGTACAAATAGGCATACACTAAAAGAGTAATAGGTTTTTTATGCCTTGTCAGATGACAGGTGACTTCTTCTCACCCTGGGTTTTTTGGTGCTTTTAGAAATGAGATTGTATTACTTCACTAACTTGGAGAAGTTATAAAGTTTCATAATGTCAGGTCTAATTAGAATCAGCCAAATGAGAAATCACTATTGGCAGCTGAACGCTTGGCAAAGAAAAGACGGATTTAAATGAAGCTTTAACCAATCTCTAACTCTAAAGCTGTACGTGGAAAGGAGGGTTTAGGCATTAGCAATCGTAAGTAGGACTTGAACAAAATTTTGCAACTCGGACGCAGCTATTGCCAGCCCGGTTCTTCTTCCTTCACAATAGGTGTGGCTATCGATGAAACTTACCTGAAAAAACCTCTCTTCCCCTACACAGGGGACACCACAGCTGAGCTGCAGTCACTTCCAAACAACCTCTCCCATCATGCAGCCTTGAACAAGTAAGGCCTCGGACAGACTAACTGCCAAGGAAGGTTTTCCTCCCTTTGGTCATCAGAGCCTTGTGCATAAAATCAGTCTTGCATCATCTGTAGAACTCTGGGTCAGCAGCGGAGAAGGAAAGGAAAACTGTGAGAATGAAAGAAGAAAAGCCAACCAGTTGCTCCATGCAGAAGTCTGTCATCGTGGTGGCCAATTTCACCTCTGAGCAACACAACAGGCTGATGGTGGTGCTTCCAACAGGGACCAGATCTGCAGCTCCTTTTGTAGGAGGCCATCAATGACCCATGAGACCACCAGGGGGCGATCTAACAGCGAACAGTGTTCTATCCTTAAGGAAGACCAGCAAAGCAGCCAGTAATTTCCAACCTCTAGTTACTGGAGGGAACTAGCTCCCAGGTAAGGTCTGTTTTAAATTTTAATTATAAACATAAACAGGGTCTTTCTTTTTAACTTCTCTGGAAATGTAAGCATAAAAGGCTTTCTGCTAGAGATCTGAGAAAGGGGAGAGTATGGTACACCAAATTGATAAGTTGGAGAATAAATATTTTTTCTCTCTCCTCTCCACTTCCCTAGCCATAACCAAGGCTTCCTCCTCCAAAAGACAAAATAAATAAATAAACCTCCAGCAACAGAGCCTCTAGTGTCCTTCTGAGGTTCTATTTATATGTTACGACTGTGGTTTAAACAGACAGACCAAAAAACTTTATAGAGCAGCAAAGACAATTTCACCCATCCCAGGCCTCTCAGCATTTGTCATCTGTAAGCCTCACGTGGCAATTAGTTAGTTACCGCCGCGTGAGGGCTCTAGTATTGGTATTTAATGCTCATAAGCTGCAAATCCTTTGTGGAAGGAGGGGAGATACAAATAATAATTCTAAAAACTCTGCTGTTTGCATTTTTCATGTGTTGGACTTTTCCTTTCTTATTTTCCAAGACCCCTGTGAGGAAGCACCTTTGCCTTCATATTCACGGTGGAAACCAGCCACCCGGGGGATGGGAGGATCAGAGGATACTGCATTCATGGAGCATCTACCATGTGACAGCACTGCGTAGGTTCTGTGAGTGGATCCAGCAGGACACAGATGGAAGCAGTAGTCTGTGCCCTCGGAAGGTGGGTTCAGCAACTGGCCCTCTACATTCTCTTTGTCCCCAATTTCTCCAACATGTGTGAACTAGGCTGATCAGTTCATTCCCTGTGCCTCAGTTTCCTCATCTATAAAAACCCAGGAGTTGAACCAGATGATGGCCAAAGTCCCTTCTGGACCTCACTGCGCTACGGCTCAAGGGGGCATTCCATCAGGATTAACGTACTGATAACTGAGGCTTGGAGCCCTGTAACGCAGACATAGTCACACCAAAATTTCCTTTTAAACTGGGGTCCCCATCAGGTCAGATGAGGTTATTATACAACTAAAGGAAGCAGGGGACACTCGTTGGGCCAGCTTGGGGGACAGACAGAATCTTGCTCTGTTCCTCTTCCTAATGTTTTGTTGAAATTCTATGGTTAAGAAACTATTTCACTTTTGGAGGTGATGGATATGTTTATTACTTTGACTGGTATACACATATGTCCAAACTCATCAAATTACGTAAATATGTGCAGTTTTTGTATATCAATTATACCTCAATAAAGGTGTTAAAAAAAAATTGGGGTCTCAAGCTTTCAGGCCTTCGGAGGGAAAACAGCCTCTTCCCTAACCACCTAAGAGACTGTAAGCAGCAACTTTCAGCTCGACTGAATAATCAATTCTGCCAGAAGACGCCTGAGTAAATACCAAACAGACAACTTCCTGCCTTGAGTCCTGGCACATGCGGCCCTTCTCTATGACGTCTCTGAAAATCTCTATGACGTCTCTGAAAACCGCTGCAAATGTTTCCACCTGAGGAAACAAGGGGCCAGGGCCTCCTGCCACCTTTCCTTGAAAGCAATAGTTGCAAATGTTTTGAAAACAACCGATTATCTTTAAAGCAGCAGCAGCAACAACAAAAAGCCATTTGTTTCTTCTACCATGACTGACTCATTTGTGGTACATTGCGGGGGGGGGGGGGGGGCGGGGGGGGGAGAAGAGAGGCACTCAAACAAATGTTCCGTCAAGTAGTTTGATAATCGGGAAAACATCAAATAGATGTGCAACCAGCTTGGTAAACTACTTAGCTTGAGGATTCAATAGGATCTGACTGCATTCTTGCTGTCTCCTCAGTCCATTTTCCTGTTGATTAATCCACTGGCTGGAAATCAAGCACAACTATAATACATAGTCAGTGGGTACGTATGTATGTAAAGTTAGTGTGCTTGCATACAACGTTTAAAGTCTGGTCTTGCCTAGGAACCAGCAATTCCCTTCCTAGGTCTCTACTGGAGAAGACACGCTGGCACATGTGCACAAAGAAAAATGGGCAAGGAAGCTCACAGCAGCATTGCCTGGAAAAGCAAAAAAACCTGCAAACAACCTAAATATCCAATAATACAGGAATGGATAAAGTGTGCACTCTATGCCAGTGAAAAGGCCTGAACCAGAGGGAACTTTAAAAGACCCCTAAGTAGAAAATACAGACGGAAAGAACACATGAAATTCACAGGAGGGACTGATCTCTGTAGGAGGGAGGAGTCTAGCTTGGGAGAGGGAGTTAGAGCTGAGGAAGGCTTTAGTTACATATGTAACATTCCACAATTCTAACATTTAAATATGAAGGAAACTGTATATTCAGGTATTACTTTTTAACATATTAAACAGAAGAAGGAAAATAACCACTGAAAGCAGATGTGGCAAAATGTTTCCAGTGGCTCTTCAGGTGGCAGGAGCACGGGTGACTTAATTTCTCCTTTGTGCTTTTTCTCTTTTTCACCTGTCCCTTTCGCCCGTCCCTTACCCCCAGTAAGAAAACAAATAAGCAAGCCTTTCTCCTTAAGTGGTGTCCCGGATGCCCACCATTAGGGAGAATGAAGTCTACTGAAGGAGCTTCGAGCCAACGCAAAAAAAAGCCAAAGCAGAAAGCCGGTACTATTCTCTCAGTCCTTCTCGTCCATGCTGGAAAAATGGGCCTCCTTTGCAAGCCACCCAGGCCCCAGCCCTGGGTAGCCCTGGACCCCCTTCCACAGCCAGGGGGCCCCTACAGCTGGCTTTTAGTTGGGTGAATCTGCTTGGATTCCAGAGTTGGTCTTGCTTGTGCATTTGGACAGTCTTTGTGATGCAAGCTTTTCCCTCATCTTGCAACTGCTCCTAGAGGACATGGCTTTGCTCCAACATTTCATCCTGAAATCCCATCCACAGGGTGGTGGGCCTGGGGCAGATCAGGGGATGGAAGGAGAAAATGGCAGCGTTTCTCACGAAGTGCCATCCACAGCATCAGCAGACAAAGCAGGGCATGTTGTAAAGAGCAGTTCTGCTGGCAAGCAGAAAACAAATCCATGTATTCGGACCGAGGCTTGGCAGCCGCATCTCAAACAGACATCTCATTGTGCTTGGGTTTAAAAGCAGCCCTTCCGAAGCAGGGGCCTTTCGGGCTGACAGTTAAATCACAACGGCCGGTATTTACCCGAACGACTTCCAACCGTCTGGGCGAATACATAATATTTCTATTTCACAGAAACCGGGGATGGTAACAACACAGAAGCTGGCGAGACCAGAAAGTAAACCTCTGATTAGCACGAATGTGTTGAAGAACCAGAGCTTATGTACTTGCAGGCGTTCACATACTCCTTCTGCAAACAAGTTATTTTTTTTTAAATTAAGTGACAAACGTAATAGATCAGAATACACTCATACATACACGTCTCGCGACGGCTTTATGCTCGTTAAATCTAGTGTGCTCCTGTGAGTGCTCTCAGCCATTCGGACATTAGCAGGGAAGCTGCGTGATTCTCAGCTTCTTATTAAAAGCTAGGAAAGCACAGCCGGGTCAGCCCAGAGCAGCCGCGGACCCTTCCAAACGCAGACAGGAAACACCTGGGACTCTGTGCGCCACTCGGACCGCACTTCACATTTCACAACAGAGGATTCTGGATTGTTCATAAATATTTGTCTTGTTTCAATAAAACACTCTTCAACCAGTTTCATAAACCCTCGGTTCAGAAGGCTAAAACACACACGCTACTAGTCGTCCACATTCTTTTAACGTTGCATATATTTATGTGGACAATATCCTGGAAACATAAAACCCAAAGAAAGGCACTTAATAGCGTCATAAGGGAATTGCAGCTTTTTTGGGGGCAACTCTCTCCTCCCATAAATAATACTTGTTTTCTAAAAAAAATTTTTTTAAGTACTGAATTGAAATATAAATTAAACCCAAGTTTCCCTAATTTGCCTGTTGGAGTAAATAAGACCCAGACAAACCCTTCTGGAGGCTTACAAAAGCTTTAATATAATCGATTATTAAACTTCCAGCTATAGGGTAGAGTCATACCAAAGGCCTTGTAGCCAGACATTCATACCTGAACATACCTGAACATGTCGAGCCTTTAAAATGTTTTAATGCTGTTTTTAGACACTAAAATAAAAATTAGCTCAGCTTACACATTGAAAATTCGATTTTTAAAAGCTGTTTTCTTCATATTTTTAGACTCTTCTAGATTTTCCACCATGTACATGTATATGTATTGCTTTCATTTATTTTAATGACTACTTTAATAATCAGAAAAATGAAAATGTCAAATACACATTTAGACATACAAAGAGGAAAGGAGAGGAGAGACAAGGAAAAACATGGGAACTGTTCAGAGCAGTTTAGAGATGCTGTGTGTCGACCCAGGGGACAGCAGAGTGCTGGAGAGCATCTCTGAAAATTACCGCTGGCCGGTTCCAGGACAGGGGCTCTGCGGGGAGCGGGGGCCTGTCTGGAAGCAGAGCTAACAGGAGCGGCACTGAGATGGGGCTCTGAGGAGGCGCCAGCCAGAGCCTCAAACCCAGCCTGCCTGCCAGGGCGCCCTGAGTCTACCCCACGCACCCTGAGTCCTCCAACGTCACAAGGAAAATGGAGCGGCCCAGGGTTACCAAGAATTAAGCAGGAAGGTGGTTCATGAGAATATAAACCGCCGAGCACGGTCCAAAGATTGCAATGAGTGAGCTGCTGTTCTTTTGCGTTTTTTCTTTTAAAGCAGTTGTGATTAAAAATTCTTCAGTTGACCATAAACTGCTTACTCTGGTCCAGCTAAGAAATATCAGCGCACTGCCCCCCAGTTAATGAAGATGAGGGTTGGTGGTGATAAGAGATTTCATAGAAGCTCTTCAGAACCATAAAAGGCAGTAGTTAGAGGTAATGATAAACGAATTCCGAATACATGGGGCAGGAGACGCTCAGCCCCAGGTTAATGATTAACGTGCTGGACCCTGGCCAGTTAAGAAGTTGTTTAACCAGCGCCCCTGAGGAGCAAATCTGTTAACATTCACATGTCCCTGAAGAGAGCCACTGTTTTTCCCTCCATCTACACAGAATTGAACCGCAAGAAAGTTTTCCCCTTTCCCTGCATCAAACCAGGACATTTAACACCCAGGTCCTGAACTGAGACCTAAGAATGAAGCTCCTGAGATTTTCTAGAATCCCTGAACCTTTATTGAAACAATTGACTAAAGAAATACTGGTCTCCCACCAAACGAAAATCTTCTCACCCACAGTTGAATAGTAACTGGTAATAGCTTATTTTGTTGTTCTTGAATGAACTAACTTTTATTGAGAATAGACAAAATTGAGGCTCCCTGATGAGATTATATTGAAAATAAAGGAGTAAAGAGAAGAACACATTTGTTTCTATATACAAACCTTCAGTGACCTTCTTTTGGTAGTCACAGAGAGACCAACCCATATTTAAGGGTCAGGCTGCCTTTGTCAAATAAAAGAGGACCATTTAGGGACATTTAATCTCATTTTAGGAACAATGCATTTGAAGAGCGTGATTAGTAATGCAAAGGAAAAATCACCGTTGGTTGGGATACAGGACAAACAAGAATCCTTGGAAGGACTGGTGCTCTCTTCAAGGGTGAGGCACACTGCTTTGATCATGATGAAAGGCAGATTAAAAAGACTGAAACACTAGGTCTCCAGAGTAGAAGGTCTGGGTCTGTTTATCCTCCTTAGTTTAAGTTGGAATTAACACAGTGAAAGGTTTGGGAGGACCCTAAACTACTCTTTCATTGGGGCAGGCCTGAGGCAAATGGGTGATTTAGCACACGGACTAAACTGAGTATCTGTGTGTGTGTGTGTAACAATGGAATACGGTTCTATCAAGATTTTGGTTGAAAAAAAGATATGACAAAAGGGGTAGGTTGGAGGACTGGTGTGGTAGGGGAGAAGGGGGGTGGTACTTGTAAGTTTACTTAGGTCTTTTTATCTGGGCAAGTTCTCTGGTCTTGATTTGGGCTATGAGGGCCATGAACACACAAATATATTCCTACACTTCCAGTAAATATCTGACCTACGAGATTTCAACCAACAGGTCTGGATCTTACAAATTTTGCACTTCATATCGGGAAACCAGCCAACAGTTCTGAGTTCTGATACTCTGACCTGCTTTCCCGGTTGATGGGTGCAGGTTCCGTAACCCAATTAACTAACTGTTAGAATCCCAAGCAATGACATCTGAGCTAGTTGGGTTTCATCCTGGCAGAAGTGCACACACTCTTCAGCTAAGGTTGTGTGGTCGTGGTCCAGCAATAATAATTGCTATCAACAAAGGCTTGCCATGGGCCAGGTATGAAGACAAGCATTTCATCTGCGTTATTTCATTTAACCCTTAACAACTGTGTGAGTGAGATATTATTCTAAACCCATTTTACTGATGAGGAAACAAGCTCTGCTAGATTGCAAAGTGAGAAAGCAATGAAGCTATATTTACATCTAGTATATCTGACTGCAAAGTAAAATCCCCCTATTCTGTTTCCCAACGTGAAAAACCAACCTCTCAAAAAAGAGTTTACCCTTACGTGCTCATTAGTGGTCTGACCTGGAAGTCTCCAGAGATACAAAAGCCTAGGGCGTTCTTTTCTGACCAGGCGAGCCTCCTTTTCCACCAAAAATCAGCCCTGCTTAAAGCCTAGGACTAAACGTGCTTTCCTCCTACCCCCAGACAGCTCCCATAAGGAAATGACCTCACCTACACATTCTGTTTCAAATGTAACTCCACCCCAGACTTGTAAAAGATGGCTTTCCACAGAAAAGCAGAGGCCAGGATACATCCAGATCACAGTCTACTTTGGAAAACCGCTCTCAGACCCCAAATAGGTAACCCCGTCTTTTTCCCCTTCCAAAAGAATTGCTCTGGACAACTGCATTGCAGAGATTAGATCAAGACTTAAAGCTAAATTTGGTTATCTATAACTGTTAGAGCCATTTGCAAATAGATTTCAATTAAATTTTATTTTTTAAATAAACAGGATGCATGGGGGAAAAGTTTCTTAAAGTATAAAATGAAAAAAAGCAAAAGCTTATCCACACCCTAAAACAGCAGTCCCAAAAGTTTAACCATTGTTAACAATTTCTTGTGTACCCTTCTAGACAAAAGCATATACCAGTATGTAGATATCCTTTTAAGAAATAGTTTACATAAATACTTGTTGTTTCATTAATAAAGCTTGAAGATCTGTCTGACTGAGCACTTGCAGATCTACTTCCCTCTTTTTAACAGGGCAGCTCATTGTATAGACGTATTGTCGTTTATTTAACATTCAGCTTGCTTCCAATTCGGGAGGAAGGGATAACTCGTGGTGGTGCTGGTTTTCTACTGCACATAGCGTTATAAGTAGCATCCTTGGCTGCGTGTATGTGTGTGTACACATATCCTGGCATACTCTTTTGTGACTATATCTACAGTGCAGATGCCTAAATATGGAATCTATGAGCCAGACAGAATGTACATTTTAATTTTAATAGGTATTGCCAAAAGCTGCACCAATCTCAGCTCCCACCAACAGTTTATGAGGGTGCTTATGTCACCATGCTCATCAATGCTGCATATTATCAGACTGTTACATCTCTGCCAACATCCTCTTGTTTTGCATTTTCTTAATTATGAACGAAGTTGAGCACCTTTTCATACGTTTGCTGACAGTGTTCTTGGCTCACTTTTCTACTGGGTCATTTGTCTTTTTCCTATTGACCAGTCAGAGCAAATTAGGAAAGCAGCACTTTGTCTGCTCTTGTCAGTTTAGGTTTTATTTTATTACATTTTTGCCATCATATGTAAGTTCTAAGTATAGTCAAATTATCCATCTTTTTCCTTATGGCTTCTAGGTAGCCTGGGTAAAAAAACAGATTTAGATTCAGATCTATAAATAGGTACCCATGAAAAATGTAAAACCAACCCTGGCCAAAATTATCCTCAAGTTCTGACATTTAAAACAAACACTCCAGAAAGAGGTCTACACTTGTTACAGTACAGAGAGTTCTGGACACCTGCCCAAACCGTCCAGAGCAGAACTCGATAAATCCATTTATGGTCTGAATGTGCTGCTGGTTGTGCTCATTTGCCTACAGACTCGGGCTTTGAGGATTCTTCCAG
The DNA here is from genome assembly GCF_020826845.1 of Diceros bicornis minor. Taxonomy (NCBI): domain Eukaryota; kingdom Metazoa; phylum Chordata; class Mammalia; order Perissodactyla; family Rhinocerotidae; genus Diceros; species Diceros bicornis. The sequence continues at coordinate 80,881,038 of NC_080741.1, read as the reverse complement.
GTCGAAGCAAACACACTACAAACAATGGAAAACTTTGAGTCCAAGTTGCTGTGCGGAGTTGACACAGGAGCCGTGCTGGAGTTCTGGTGGGTCTCCCAGCAATCCTGGGTTCCCCAGATTGCAGCAGCATGGAGAAAACACAAAGTACTTGTTTATTATTTGAGGGGAGTGTTCACTGGCCAACATAAAGCGGGTGCTGAAGCAGTCCCAATGTCTGAAGGGACAGCTGTGTGTGTGTGTGTCCTATCACAGGCGGTGGAAGAACAGAAAGTGTGATGAAGTGGAAACACCCAGACTTAAGTTCTGCATCCTTCACTCACTAGCTCTGTGACTTGAGGTAACAATCTCTCTGAATCTCAATTTCCTTATCTGGTAAATGAAGATGATAATTCTATTATCTTTCAGGGTTATGAAAGTAATGAGATCAGACATGTAGATCTAAGGCTAAGTGCTTAGGCTAGAGTAAGTACTTAATAAATGTTACTTGTTATTATTATGTAAAATAATTCACATGTCACTAACTTTTGGGAAAGCTATAATACAATTCCAAACAAATTACAGTTTCTTTTAAATTTATAATCCTGGTTTACCAAGGATTTTCCAAACACGTCTTCTTCCTACATGAAAAGAACTCTTAACTTGACCATTGCATAATACGCTATTACGTTTGGCAACTAAATTTTATAGAAGAATAGATACTAGATAAACAACTCCAAACCCCCAAACTTAATCTCACAGCCCTGTTCAGGCCCCAAAGGATGCTGAGAGACTCTTTAAAAGGCTGGATGACTGAGGTGTATATAAGAGGATACTCCCAAAACGGCAGGGAGAAACTTACATCATATTTGTAAAATCTGTAGCCATGGCAATCAAAATATTCAGTATGCCATATAATTGAATCCATATCTGTAATTTACACAACTGCTTTCAAAATTGGCTTCATATTTCACAAACAAGATGATATAGAGTTTCTGCAATGCACTTTGCTAATACTTTTGGTGGACCAAAATATTTGCCAGCACCAAAATTATAAATGGATTAAGACAAAAGCAGTTGACCTCACAGACATGACTAAAATAAGTTTCTTTGATGTGGGATACCATAAAGATATAGCAACTATAAGAGTTAGTCTTTCAGGTCAAGGCAAACAATATAAATAATGGAAGATGAAAACAGTATGAGAGATCCTCAAAAAATTAAAAATAGAATTGCCATATGATCCAGCAATTCCACTTCTGGCTATACACCCAACAGAACAGAAAGCAGCATCTTGAAGACATATTTGTAGACCCACATTCATAGCAGCATTATGCACAATAGCCAAAGGTAGAAACAACCCTAGTGTCCGTTGGTGGATGAACTGATAAACAAAATGTTGTACATACATACAATGGAATATTATTCAGCCTTAAAAAAGAAGGAAATTCTGACACACGCTAGAACGTGGATAAACCTTGTTGTGAAGGTTTATCCATGCATGAGATAAGCGAGTCACAAAAGGATAAATAACTGTATGATACCACTTCTATAAGGTGCCTGGAGTAGTCAAATTCATACACAGAAAGTAGAATGGTGGTTGCCAGGGGCTGGGGGTAGACAGGTTAGAGAATTGTTGTTTAATGAGTTTCAGTTTGGGATGACGAAAAAGTTCTGGGGATGGACAGTGGTGACAGTTGCACAACAATGTGAATGTATTTAACACCACTGAATTGCACACTTAAAAATGGTTAAGATAGTAAATTTTATCCTATGTATATTTTACCACAATAAAAAAAAAAAACTAAAAAAAGAGTGAGGTACACCTCTTTAGTGAGGTTCCCAGCAGGAAAAGGATGACACACCTAAGGCAAATTAAGTTGACTCGCAAAGTGGGTGTAGGGGGACCACAAGGACCAACAGTAGTGGGGCTGTTAGCATGCCCAGGCCCGGAGGAGAGCGCGTCCAGCACAGTGTGCCTTGAGAGGGGCAGGGAGCTGCTCCAGAGCCACAGCCAGCCTGAGACAACCTCGCAGGGAGAGGCTGAGGAATGAGTCCCCAACCTCATCTTCCTTCCTCACTCTGATATCCTGCCAACCTCCCCATGGCCAGACCCACCTAGAAGCCAGAGCACTGGAACTGTTGATAGGGCTCCCTGAGCAGAAAGTACGGTGGGAAAGAAGGAAACAAATGTAAGAGGCAAGCAAGATTCAGCGAAATCTCTACATACCATAACGGAGAGGATGCCAAAACACTGTTGAATGAAAAACAGCAAGCCGCAGACCAGAAGATCCAACATGATATGGTTGCCAGTGTGGGGACGGAAAACACCAGCACAAAGTGTATATTCTACCAGTAAATGCAGAAGAGAGTCCAGAAGGGATATATATATATATATCAAACTGATAAGAGACAGCTGGGGCAGAGATGAGGGGAAAGTCAAAAGGAATTTTGGACTGATCTGTAACGTTTCAAAGATTTTCAAGAAGAATGTGCTCATGAGCCACTTGTACAGTTCAATATTAATAAGAAAATGAGTAAATGTAATCATTTAACTTGTTTTTATAAAATAGAGACACCTCTAGCTCTTATAAAATTGGATTAGGTAGCCCACGCCCAGGCAAGTCCTAAATGAGTAGTGTTACAACAGAAAAAGCTTCAAGTTATGTCTACACCAGTGGTTCTCAAAGTGTGGTCCCTGGATCAGCAGCATCTCATCACCTGGCAACTTGATAGAAATGCAGATTTTCAGGCCTGACCCCAGACCAACTGAATCAGAAACTCCGGGATTGGGGTTCAGGGAGACAGTTGTAGCGGTGACAGCACAGGAGTTCAAGAATAGATGTTGCTGGACACTGTAAGCCAGAGCTGCCGTGTACGGTAGTACAGGCTGTACGCTGCACAATTGAAGGAGGCCCTATTCACACAGACTATGATGAGAATGGTGCCTCCTAGGGTTGTGCAGTATGAAACCTGCATACCATACCTGGCAGTCCACAAAGCAGTGGGAAACCCACAGAAGGGTTGTACGCAGAGGGAAGACATGATCAGATCTGTATTTGAAAAGATACAGCTGGCACTGGGGTTATATAGGAGAGAGGCAATGAGGAGCTACACCAGGCCACTCTACCTCGTGTATATCCTGGAGGCTGTTGATGAGCTGCATCAAGAGTGGGCTAAAGTAAAAGACACCTTGAATGGAATGCAAGTTGTCTTTATAGCCAAACCTCTAATTCAGACTACCAGCTACTTGGGTTTAGATTAGCAGAGGAACAAGGGAAGAAAAAAGGAAGACTATGAAAGACATGCAAGTTAATTTAACACAGGGAGATTGAGTGAGAGAGGGACAAGGAGGCAGAGGAGAGGCAAGCAGGTCTTGGGAGGAAGAAATGAGCTCCTGAAAGCCATCAGCACCCAGGTGGCAGTAAAACTACAAACAAGCATAAGTTCACTGGGGCAGGGGTGGGGGGGTAGATGCTGGAAAATCAGTGCCCCAGGCAGGGACTGAGCCCTGGAGAAGCTCTACAATTGAGAAGAACAGGGGCTGGTGAAGGAGTGGGTTGCACCTGGCTTGCAAGCTGGGAGACTGGAAAAAGCCAGCAGAAACACAATCAAAGAACTCTTGGCAAGGAAGAGTCAGGAATTTAATCCAAGTGAGACGTGTCAGCAAGGAAAAAAAAAACAGATGAGCACAGGGAAGCGCTGCCAATGAACTTTGTCCCTTGGGAGCATTCTGCTGCTGGTGGACTCTTGAAGTTGGTCAGCATGCATGCAAGTCCATCAGCCCCCCTCACCCTGCTCAGCCTCAAGTAAGATTTCCTGCTTCTGGACATCTCTTCTGAGGCCAGGGCACAGCCCCCCATTCCCCGTTAATTTTCATTTTTGAGGAGCGAGATCAGCTGAGCAAAGCTCCGCCAAGCTTCAGAGGATCAAAATGTGCATTTGGGAGGGGTAGATGGGAGATGGCGCCGGATTAAAAAGATGCTGGGTTCGCTTGCTGCACTGCGGTCTCTGAATCGTCTCCAGCACAGCAGTGTGGAATCAGGAATTCCATCATAGGACCTCAAAACTTGTGAGTCTCTCCAAAAAGACTTCGACCCCTACAAGAACCTGAGGAGGAAGACAGGCAGTTCCAGAGGGTCTGAGATTCTAGAAAGCCCACGATCCACCCAGAACTTGCTGGAGTCAACGATCCTGTGCATACTCTACAGTTAAGTCTGAAGCATTTTTCATCCTGTGTTGCAATTGTTTATTTTCTACCACTCCCACCCTGCTACCCCTCTCTCAAGGAGACTGTAAACCTTTTGAAAACCAAGATCATCTTACTCGTCTTCGCACCCCTACTGCCCAAGTTGGGGCTGCCAGACAGTAGTCAGCCCTCAAAAATGTTTGTTAAATAAATGTCCCGGGGAGGATGACCCGTAGAAGTGCTGGTCGAATGCATACCTCTTCGTTTATCCAGGTTCTAAGACTTCAGTGCGTAGAGCAGACTTGACAACCTATAGCCCGTGAACCAACTCTGGCCCGTGGGCTGTTTTTGTAAAGCTGGTGAACTTTTAAATGACTGGAAACGTGATGTGTGAAATTCTATGAAATTGAAATTTCTGTGTCTATCAATAAAATTTTATTGGGACACAGTGACACCCATTCATTTTCATATTGTCAACAGCTGCCTTTGGGCTGTCAGCATTGTTGAGCAGTTGTGACAGAAATGGCACGGCCACAGAGCCTAAAATATTTACTCTTTGGCTCTTTACAGAAAAGGTTTGCTGACCTCTGATATAGAGTAACACTACAGGAAGAGATAAACGTGAGATATTCATCAGATTATGATCTTCCCCATGGGCACAGTTGTTTTCACTTTAAGACTTTCCAGTTACTGACATGAGAACAGAAAACACTGTAACTCCACCTGGGGTATGCACATCAAAACATCACAGTGGTGTAAGGCAGCAGGCTCTGGACTCAGAAGGGTCTGCATTTATCACCCTGCTATGAGAATGTCCAACAGGTTACTTACTTTCTAAGCCTCAGTCTTCACAGCAGTAAAATGGGCACAAAGATAAGACCTTTTCTCAGAGAGCTGTTCTAAGAATCAAATAATACAGTGTATTTTTTACCTCTTCACCTGATAACCTGGTGACATCTAGTAAGCATTTGATAAATGGAAGTGTAGTAATTTTCCTCTTCGTCTTTGGAGGAATATTTCACTTTGTGAAAGACGTGCTCTTTGATATTTGTCTCTAAAATGGATTATTTATAGCAGATTACAGTTTTCATGTTTCATGATAAAATGAGAATTACTACTCTAGGACAATTGCTAACTATGAACTTCCTCAAACCTCAGTGATGTGTATCTAAATAAAAAGTTAGATTCTTACGATAGAGCAAGATGTTCTCGCCAATGAAACATAACAAAAAAGCAATAAAAGGTAAGAGATTTGAAAGAAATGATTCTCATTATTGAGAGATGGCACGATAGTCTACCTCAAAAAAACTTAGAATAAACTATAAAACTATTTAAACAGTTACCAGTTACAATAGCTTTATATATGTATGAATACATATACATATGCACATACACACATATGGATACACACACATACAAAATATCCAACAGCAAAAGAAATGTATAGTGATTCTCTGCAGAAAAATACAGTATTTTACTGAGGGACACAAAGAAATGTCATGAAAAAATATGGATGATAACACTTCAAATAAGTGAAAAATTATGACCACAAAAGCAGAACAGTTGGCGAAATGTCCAGAGAGAAATCTGGTGGCAGAAGCACAGGGATGGAAGGGCTTCAAACAAACCTCGACCTCAGCGTTCCCCGGCGGGACAACACTCAGCCCTCCCATTGCTCAGAGGTTGGCCAGCGCTCTCTGGAAGCTGCTTTCATTTAGAAGTGAGCAGATGCAACTGGCAGAAAGGAAGCAGGAGGCTTTTCGAAAAGCAGCAGGAAATGAACAAGGAGGGAACACGTTCACTGAGACCCTGGCAAAGGATCCAACAGGTTCTATAAACGGAGTCTGGGAGTCGATTCACTGGATTTACAAATCAGGAAGGGCTGGTTTCAGTATTCTTACACGTAGATACCAGAGGGCACGCTCTGCCTTCACTGGAACCGCTCCATTCACGAGGCACTTATACTCCAGGTGTTTGGGAAACATTTTTCGACTAGGAGGGCTGACTTTTACTTTAACGTATAATACTGCCAAAGGAAGACATGGCAACATACCACCATCCCTTTTAATAGTCAATGTTATAAACGTATCAAAGATTTCTGGAGACTAGAAGACAGTCTAGCTGGCAGACCTTAAAAAAAAATGGAGATTTAAGTAAAAGTACAGCATGTACATATTTTACCTTCTTGTAATAGAAAACTCCTTTCTCCTACAGATATTCAAAATCAGTCTTTTAAAAAAGTTTAAAAACTGCAGTGATGTATATTACTGCCAGCAGCCTGAAGGAAATCACAGGGAGATTTCAAGTTCTCTCTGATTAACAAATTAGCCCCTCTAAACACATCGAGGTCATAAAAAGCAGTAACCTCTGCGAGCAGGCTGTGACCTCCATGGGCCACTCGTCACAGGCTGCCTGTGCTGGACGCAGTGTGGCCAGGTGTGGCCTGGGAGATCAGAAAACCTCTTTACTAAAAATGAAAGAGAACTTGGTCTTCTCTTGCCGCTTTGATGTGAGATCAGCAATTTCTAATAAAAGGGATTTCTTTTTTCCTCGACAGGGCAACAGAACAGAAATCTATATGTAGAAGGGGTATGTTTTCACTGGCAAGCTCTAGTTTAATTAATTTCGATTTATAAAGAAATAGCAAAGGTTAGTGACATTGTTAACCAGGCACGCAAATTAAAAGTGAACATAATCCTAGTTTACATTTTGGGAAAATAGCCAGCGTTGTCTCAGGAGATGAGACATATCACAGAGGGACAGGAGATGGGTGATGCTCAATAAATTTTTTAAAAAAGAAATGTTGCCTTCTATGGCAGAATCAAACGGTACGGGTAAGGGACTAGCAGAAAGGTTTTTCATGAAATTTTTTTGGTGGTCTGCATGATGTTGCTCTGTTAAAAGCAGAGCAAATAGGGGCCGGCCTGGTGGCATAGTGGTTAAGTTCGTGTGCTCCGCTTTGGCAGCCTGGGGCTCACAGGTTCAGATCCGGGGTGCAGACCTACGCACTGCTTATCAAGCCATGCTGTGGCAGGTGTCCCACATATAAAGTACAGGAAACGGGGTACAGATGTTAGCCCAGGGCCGATCTTCCTCAGCAAAAAGAGGAGGACTGGCAACAGATGTTAGCTCAGGGCTAATCTTCCTCACCAAAAAAATAAAAAATAAAAAATAAATTAAAAGCAGAGCAAATGAATTAGCATTCATTAATTTCACGAATAGCATGTTTCAGCATTTACAATTACTATGCTCTTTCCAGGGCTTCCTTGCTCAGAGTTACGACTCTCTTAAATCTTTTTTTTTTTTTTTTTTTTAAAGAATGTATATAAAGGCAGAGGAACATCACGTTTTATGAACACGTCAGGTTCTAAGGAACCAAGCCGCATAAAAGACCACTAAGGAAATACTTGGAGGCAGAACTTCAAAACTTCTCCTTCCTTCTGTCTTCCCACATTTGGGAGAGGGGAGGGGACTGGGAAATGTGGCCAGTCACTGGCATTCATGAAAAGGCTGTGTCTGTTTCATGTTTATAAATTTGAACATATATAATAAAATAGAGAAAACACTAAAGACACAGAGGCAGCTGCAGACTCTTTCTTCAGCCGACCGTGAACTGTTTTTCAGCTCAAAGTATTCTTCACCAGTAACCGTGCTGGCTCATTTTGGGCAGCTACTCCGTATGCGCCCCTGGCAGCCAGCTCTGTCCCACTTCGAGGCTTATATAGGACGTCCCCGCTGCTGAAGCACTCTGCTGCCCACTTGTCACCTGGTTAACTGCAATTCATTTTCTAGATCTCAATTTAAATGTCACCCCCTCAGAGAGGCCTTCCCAGATTCATCAGTGTTACTTCGCTCCCCCTGCTTGTCCCTCTCGTCTCATCCTGTCCCTTTCCTTCGGAACACTTAGCACAGTGGGGGTCTTTGTGTGTGCTTCATTTCTGGCCTTTCCCCACTGGACTCTGAGCTTCCTGAGGGCAGAGACCCTCTGTGCCAGCAGACCACAGACATTATGTCATAGGTAAAATGCAGGTTTTAGAGGTGGACTGTTGGGTGCCAATCCCAGCTCCACCATGCACTGGCTGTGTGACCTCAACAAGTTACTTAACCTGTCTGGGCAGTGGTTTCTTCATCATATATGGAGATAGGGTTAATTGTACCTACTTCATGTTTTCTATGGTTAAAATCAAATGTCATGATGCAAGTAAAGCACTTAAAATGACCCCTGGCACACAATAAGCACTTCATAAATGAGCACTAATATTATTCACCACTGTATACCTAGTACCAGGCATAGCTCTCATACTAAAAGGTACTGACTAAATACTTACTAAATCAATACACTTTAATATAATTATATCAGAGTATTCTTGCTACAACCCAACCCATGAAGTATTTCTATACCCTTCACAGACAAGGAACTAGAGAGATTATCAATGTCTTCCTTACAGCACTCTAGAAACTTCCGTTTCCTGAGCCCCAGCCCCACCAGCATAAACTCAGGAGATTATTTCTACTACATCTCTCCTGAGAGGTTTTCACATCAACCTGTTGAGAGCAAGAGCAATCAGAAACAAACAAGGAATCTAGTAACAACAAAGCTGTAGGCACGAAACAATGTTTATGCGATTATGAATACAGTGGGATGTGGACATTCTCCTGTCTGGTCCTATAAACCCTTTGAGCCTCAGTTTTTACCCTCTGTGAAATGGGGATGATAAGGATGAAAGGAGGTAATATATGGAGAAGGCCTCGCACGTGGCTTGGCATTGAGCAGGCACTCAACAAAAGGCAGCTTCTGTTACTTCCTCCTCCTCCCAGAGGACGTGAAGCGGTAAATGATTTTTAAGGCCATAAGCTGCACTTTTTCCTGGATCTCATCAACTCAATGTTGAGAATCCATTAGAAACAGTTATTTGCTTTCAAAGCATAGTGTAGCTAGAATGCTGAGTTTATAGCATTGTTTTTAATGCTGAGTTTATATCCTTGAATTTACAGTAGATATATGTCAGGTAGGTCATTCTTCCTAAAAGTTTGTAATTCTCTTACAACAATATAAAGAGTCAAAAATCCCATCTGTACTAGAATCTGACTGCCAGCCTGGCCACTTCCAATTCCTTACATCCAGAGCATTAAAAAAAAAAAAATCATACATTCTGAGATATTCCTGGTATTCTCAGAATCATGAATAAAGTGGTTTCAGGGAAAGTGGCTGTCTCTCTTTGAGCTATTTGAAGTGGCCCAACTAATTATTAAAAGAATTCGCCCACTCCTAATATTTAGAAAGATTCATTTACCAGAACTCTAGTTAATGGCGGCCAGCACCGTTGCAAGAAAGACAAGGAGAATCCTAAATAATCATGTTTCATGTCATGGCCCAGACCACCCAGAAAGACCACTTGACCTAAAAACCAAATGACAGAAATAAACCCCTATTTACTCGGATTGGGCAAAATACAAACAAGAGATAACTCTTCTCACGTGATATGCAGAAGAGTGAGGCTCCATTCATGAGGTCTTCCTGCAGACACTGCCCAAAGCCACCAATTTACGTCCACACACAATAAACCCGAACAAATCACTCCTGCTGACACTCAAAGCTATGAAGGTCAAGGTCAAAGGGCAGGGGGCTCAGAGGTCAAGGGCCGCCTACCACAGACTCAAGAGGCCGCTGGCGAGATCACTCCTTATTACTAACGTGGTCAGTCGCCTTGGATCCCCCTTGGCCGAGACTTGCCTGAGAAACGGGTATTCTGGAGCAGCGTGTTTAAAAACCCGCTGGTTAATCCTTCAAACGCCCGGTCCTGCTTTTATCCAGTGTGCCAGGAAGCTTAAACTAAGTGACCTCCCTACTGAAGGTCAGCGGAAGCTTGTGATTGCTAAGAAGTTTGAAGACTACCCTACAGAGAAAAACATTCCAACGGCAATAACGGCCAGCAGGGGCAAGAGGCCAGCAATTTCCAATAGGGATTAGACACATCATGAAATATACAGTAGAGCTCTATTAAAGTTAGATTAACACCACAAAAAGACAATGTGGCCCAATTTCAGCCCAAGGAAGAGCAGAGACTCTTGGGGAAACTGTCAAGAATAAACAAATGACTCAGAAAGCTGATCATCTTTTATATGCAACTATGAAGTAATGTAGATGATTCCAAATTCTGCTAATTAAACACTAAATGCCATTCTTCACTCTATTTCTGGTTACATTCTTAATTACATTCATGGCATAATTGGGCCATGTAGTGAGGATCAAAACAAAAAAGTTAAGAAATGAACCATTTTTACAGGCTAGTGAAATAGGATGAACTAGAATGAGGAGCATTTCACATGGGACTGGGCACTGTGAAAGGATTTTATACCTTGCACATGATCTGACATCAAGGTCTATACATCATGCCTTTTAGAGTAGGGGGACGGCCACAAGAAAAAGTGGATATTTTTAGTCTCAAGGACTTTTTTGAAGCAAACAGCTAATAGAGATTGCTTTAAAACCTTGTAAGTAAGAAACTTCTAACCCAAAGGGAGATATAACATGCTGATCAACCTGTGTTCACCAAAAGACCTCTGACAAGAGTGATATATACTGAAAAATATCTAAGAGGTTTTTGTTTTGGTTTATGTCCCCATGGCTACAGATGTGGAGTAAGGATTTGGAACTGGGGTCCACGAATCCAAGTAAAAATTAAGCACCTCTGCTGGGAAGGATTTTACACATTGCCTTTCTACATAAGAGGGGTTTCATTCATTATCCTACAAAACATGGACTTAGAAACCTCAAAAATGTGACCTGAAGGGCTGCTTAGAACTCCAGCTCCTTGTTCAGGACCTGCGAGGCGGAGACCGGAGGTGTTCAGACTGTCACCTCTGCCCCTTGCCATCGGCATGTCAGTGTGCTCATCCAAGGCATGAAGACAACACTGAACCAAGGTCAGGGCACAGACCCACCCCTAGACAGGGATGCAGACAGATGACCTGTGGTCTCTGCTGCATGCTCTTCACTACACTCAGTCCCCACTCCTCCCTGTTGGTTTACACCGCTGGTCACACTGAGGACACTGGCACTGGGACCGGGTCTGCCTCACTGCACCCCAATATAATCCAGATCAGCCATTTCCAATTCAAGCCAGCACATACAAACTCTACTGTCTGCAAAGAAATTCGTTAAGCAAGGGAGCTTTCACGCTGGGAAGTGGGAAAGGAAGACACAGAAACAGCAGGACAGAGCTGGTCCTCAAGACGATGGCAAGGCACTGTCAGGAAAAGAAGAAATCTTTTTGGAAATGCCTGGGTCTAACTACATCATCTTGATGGACTTACTCATTAATTCTCTCCAAAAAATGGTGGGGGGGGAGCTTAAAAAGGAAAAAGCAAGAAATGAAAGAAATGGGGCCTGGCTTAGTCTTTCCTTAGGGAACACAGGCTATTTTCTGGCGATCACTTCATTCTTTTAGCAAGCCAGTTCATCCGCTTTCCTGTCTCTCAAGAGATTAAAAATCAGAAGTGGGAAGAGAGAGGAAGAGAGTTCAGAAAGGAGGGGGAGACTTGTCCTAAAAATCCATCAGTAGCTAACAGTCTATCAGTAGGGAGAAGACTGAAAAAACAACACAAAACATAAAACTGTAAATCTGTGGACTCCAAAGTATAGTTTGAGGCTCTAAAAAGTAAAAGAAAAGAGTCTGACTCAGTAGCTCTTTCAGAAGAGCAGGACAGTCATTGTCCTTCCTGGAGATTCACAGTCACCTAAATAGATTCACATTATACCCACTATATGCTCTTTAAGACAACAGGCAAGTCTAACACACTTTATGAAGAGCTTCACAAAACTGTTAATTATTCAACAAACTACATGAGAAAGTTTCCATGAACTTCCTGACAGTGCAAGAAAAGAATTGCTATACTATCTCAAGAACTGTCCAGGCCACTGAATGAATTAATCAACAGGTGAAAATAAATGTTTTTATTTGTGTTTGTTTTTCTCCAGCTGCCCTTACAGGGAGACACAGGAGGTAAGCACACTGGCCAGGCTGGGTTGTCTAAATTCTGCCACATCACTAAATTGGGCAAGTCATTTCATCTCTCTATGCCTCAGGCTCCTCCTCTGTAAATAGGAGAGAGTAACAGTACCTTTCCTATCGGATTGTTGGGAAAATTAAGTGAATTAATGCACAGCAAGCCCTCAGAACAAGGCCTGGCACACGTAAGCACTCCATCAGTGTTAGTTAGCTATCAACTTCATCAGCAGCCGCAGCATGATTTTATTTCTTACCCCATTCCTTAACCAAAGTTCCTTAAACTTCTGATAACCACTACAATAGCCTAATGCAAAGCCACAGAACACAGATTCTCTTTACACTCTGGGGGTCAAATTGTGGCCTTGCCACAGTGGTTCTGTTCAACTGTACTTTCCCTCACTATCAGCCTGAAGTTAACCCAGGAACGATGGAACAATGACCACAAAGATGTCTAGAGAGGTCTGGTTCTTTTACTGAGCACTGTGTAGACACTTTTTATGACTTAATACTTATGCCGTAAAAATTAAGTGGTTACATAACACCACTAGCAAATGACAAAACCATGATTATGTAATGGTTCACTACAAAATCCTTCACAGAAATGGATGCTAGTTGAGAGCTATTTATTAACATGAATAACCTCAGGATCAACGCCAACATATTCACGTTTTTATGAAAACCAAGGTAATTCTTGGTTCCTTGGGAATTACAAAAAAAAAAAAAATCAAAATAATCATCAAAGTGACCTTGTAAAAAGTCCTGACAGGTTATGCTAAATCTGGGTCAGATATAAGAACCAAATGGCTTATAAAATTGTGATGTCATTCAAAGCACGATGTAGCCTCTTAAACTGTAGTGAGAACAATACAGATCAAATGTTATTCTTTTTGTTTTTTTCAAGTGAATTTAAGCCAGAAGTCTTCAATTTATTTTTTTAGGGAGAAAATCAGGGAAATCTTTGGTTTGTCTTAATTTCTTATGTACCTCAAAACGTAATCAATCAAAACTTTGGAATTTTAAAGAAGAGATGACATTAATTCACTGACTGGACCAGCGCATCAACTGACAACTTTTCTGTTACTTTATTGTGACAAGTTTGGCAGGGTGTGATGAAGATCAGATAAGGGATAAAGCTTTGAAGAGAAGAAAACCATAGAAATGCAAAAGTTTATTACTGGACTATAATTTTTAATTATCTTAACTTGATCAAGAGTGCTGATCTGTCTCAAAATATGTTTGGTAATGAACTATCCTGTTTGTTTTAGATCAACTGAATCCTGCCTTTTCCCCAGGCTTCTCCATTGTAAGCCATGTGCCCTATTCTATTAATGTTGTTGCTATAATTCCCCCCATTCATAATCTCTACCATTACCATGTTTGTCTGTCTTATGCTTGAGAGTGACTTGGGTGTGTATCTATCACCCCATTCAATGGCTGGTTGTAGGGGGTGATCTTCCTGCTTGAAGTAATGTCCCAACCTCCTTCCCAAATGCTACTTCTAATTAGTTGCTCCCAAAGCTGTATTCTCAATCAAACAGATAGCCTCTCTGGAAGGAGGTGCCTCTTCTTCAGTCAGGGGTATGCAAGAGACTACCTTCCCTTGCCAAAGCCAAACACATCTCAAGGCCCATATGTAGCCTCCAAAATTCCCAATGCCACACACACAAAATATACACATTTGCTCATTGAGTCCAATCAGCCTAATGTCTAGACTGCATGTTGCTAACACTTTAGGTGCCCTCAGGGAGCAGGCAGGAACATGGAGGAGGGAATGGAGGTCAGTGCACCAATTCCACTGAAGGGAAGCTATCACTTCTCAGCTCTTGCTGATTGTTGGCCATGTAGGGAAAAGTGGGGGAAGTGCAGAGTTGCCAGACGTCTCAATTTTTAAAGAAAGCCAGGAGCCCAGACTTCTCTGTAAAGATCTCTTGATTTTTAAACATTAGCAACAAATTCCAAACATTTTTAAACACAGTGGTAGTTCAACCAAACACTTCTCTTAGCCACATCCAGCCTACAGGCTGCCAATCGTAGAGATGATTCCCAAAAAAGGTCAGAAAATCTGAGTAATAATTTCTATCTCTACAGCATTTCCAAAGGACCAGCAAATAATAAGCAACTCCTGTGAGCCAGGCACTGTGCTAACTGCTTTCCATATGTCATCCATTTTGATCCTCATTACAAACTGACTGTAATATCATTACCGTAGCTGAAGAGATGGAGAAAGGCTCTTAGGAAAGTCAAGACCTTGTCTAAGTTTTGACAGCCAGGCAGTAGCAGGATTTGAACTTGAGCCTGCATGCCTTTAAACTCTACCTGCTTTCCACAAACCACAGGACTTGTACCTGGAAACAACAATAGATACAGAACAAAGCAGACCTTGCAGGAGAGGCTTATTAGGGCCTGGGAAACAATTGAGGTGGCATTATGGATCTCTGTGTTATTTGCTGGGTAGACACTGCCAAGCCTCTTGTTTTGGCGGTCAGTGATCCAGTGTGGTCATCTAAGAAGTGAGGAATAATACTGTATTCAACTTGTTTCAAATTTATGATTCAGTCTTTCAGATTGATGATTGCTGGTTGCTGTGCCACTGGTCAGGAGAAGCCAGAAATCTGGCCCCTAACAGCATGTGCAAGCAAAACTGCTCTTAATAATAATAATTTTTAAAAAGGTAAACCAGAAAAAATTTTTAGAAACCTTTACTCAATGAATCTTCCTTATGTCTATAGGTTTCATATTTCACAAGTTGATTTTAATCTTATTATTTCAACATCAAAGAGAGAAAAAGGTTCAACATCAAATGGGTTGGAAACGAAGTATTTTACAAAAGTCCAATAATCTCATCCAGCACTCCTTAATTAAGTTAACTTAATCAAGTTTGCTTATTCTTAATGCGGCAAAAATTAAAGGAAAAGCAGCCGAATCCAAAATTAGTGCACAGACCAGTTGCGATTTTTATTTGCTTTAATTTCACTTGACAATAGAGCCACTGTGAAGGATTCAACTTCCCCACAGAACTTCCACCTCCACCCTCTTTCTCTAACCATTTTTGAGAACAAGCAAATTATTCAGAGCTGCACAACTACAGGAGTTTTTAACTGCCTATCAATCCATTACTGATTTTCAACTCCAAATGCAAAAAAAAATGAATTGAGAAAACATCTATCCATGGTGTATTATGAACTCAAATGCAATTTATTATTTTTAAAAAAACAGCCTGGAATTATGTGGGGCTGCATTCCTGCATACTTTATGTAACAGAAGTGGCCTCTTGTAATTGTCTAAGTGACAATTCAGCACAGCAGACAGAATATCCACCCCACGTCCAGAGTAACCACCACTGTCTTTGTGAAACTCATCAGCTGCCTTTGCATTAGAAGAGGCAAGGTCTCACAAAGGTATAATATACGAAGTAAGAAACCCAGGATGGAGATAACCAAAGCAATCAGCTATGGATGGTACTACTCCATGTTCTACTCTGTACTTTCTGTTCCCTCGCTCTGGAATACTTTCAGCAAATCTCACCTTCATTTCCTCTGTGTCTCTGCTTCCTCACCACCTCTTCCATGAGCCCTAATCTGACAGCCCAATGCCAAACAGCATACTCAATCCGCACCTGCCTTTATCCTTTATCATAGCACTTACTCCCCACCCACACACCCCCTACCCCACCTGCCTTTATTCTTTATCATAGCACTTATTCACACCTGACATCTTACTTATTGATTAGTTTACATTCTATTTACCCCTCCCCCCCATCAGAATAGCAGGTCCATGGAGGCTGGACCTTCGCCTATTCTGTTCATTGCTGAGTCCTCAGTATCTAATAATTAATCAATAGATATCTTTTGAGTAAACGAATTAATATACAAGTGACCAATGACAGATCATTAACAATCACACCCACTAGAATGTAAACGTCTCAGAAGCAGGGCTCCTGCTTGTCTTAGTCTCCCCTGCAGCCCCCCAATCCCTACAACAATGCCTGGCATACAGCAACGAATGACTCAGTGGGTGAATGAATGACACACTCGCGTTTATTCTGCAGCTATGCTAATTCCATAGGGTAGGCTCCAGTATTCTTCCAAGTTCAGTCACGACTCCAGTGGAGGGTCAAGTTCCGTTTCTCCTCTTTTGAATTGGGATATCTTCACATCTTTGGAGGTGAATTCTGCAGCTAGTTAATCTCATCTTTTCTGTGTTAATTTTATTATTTTAACTCTTAAAAAGAGCGCTGGTGAAAAGAGCAGACGCATTCCTGTCGCCTCATGGGATAGGATGTTTTCGGAAAGGAAAGTTTATGGGAACCAAGGATAAACAATGACCAGATCTCAGGAGGTTCAGAAAAGCATAGGTCAAGATTTACGAGCAGTCTGTGTGTGACCTTGAAGCAGGAGCCCCTAGGCCTCGCCTGGGCAGCCCTCCCTCTCTCGTAAGCTCACATGTCCCCACACTTTTTACAGATTTCCCATTCTTCTCCTCACATCTTGTGGGTAACATCTTTTGACAGTGAAGATTCTTGATCACCTTTATGGCAGTGGGTCAGAAAAGAGCGAGGATTCCATTTCTCTTTCCAACAGTATGTCATTCAGTCTCCACTGGCCAGTCCAAAACACTTCTAGTTTACAAAGACAGCATTGAGAAAATCAATTTGCCTTGCTGAGTGCAGTAGGCTGGATTATTGCTCAGGACGTTTGCTGCCCTTCCCTGTGGGAGGATTATGCTCCCCTGTCTGGTGATGTCAGACTTGATCATGTCACTTCCTAGCGAAACATGACTGGGAGGGACGGTGCCCCTTCTGAGCAGATTAAGGACCATCACCTGGTTCTGCCATGTTGTCTTTTCCTTCTCCCTTGAGATGAGCAATGTCCCAGGTGAGGGGCCACTCCTTCAGCCTGAGTTCTGGGACGCTGATGACATGGAACAGAGCTGCTGCTGACTAGAGATGAACACACAAGAGCAAGAAACAAACTGTGTTGTTGCAAGCCGCTGCAATTTTCAAAAGCTGTTACTGCAGCAGAACTGAGCCTAAGTGGCAAGATATACTGATAACTGTTTTGTGGTGATCGTTCATTTCCTCACACTCTTGTCTGTTACATGTAAGTAATGCCTCGGTAACGCCTGAACAGCAACCAAGGCTTCCTCTCTCGACACCTGAATAGAGACTGACTGGAGCATCAGTAATGCATGTGCCCAGGAACAGCAAAGGCCAACATATATCAGCCAAGTCACGGATTAGCTGTGCCCCTAACCCCACTCTTGATGATTAAAACAAGTCTGAAATGAAAGCAAAGGCCCTAGGAGAAATAAAAACAGACAGACATCCACAGAACTGTCTTTCTGGGGAGAGAATATCTTGTGAAAGTTTCACCTGACAATTCACATGGGCAGATGGCAGCATGAAAACAAATCAAGTTCCATGTAGGTCCATAATTAGAGTAATTGCACATTTATTACCTGCATTTCCTAAGCCGTCGTTCTCGTCGTCTGTTGTTACGTACAGTGCAGACCTCGCATATAATGGACACCCTGAAGGTGATGATGGAATAGTACTTATTATGCACCCACATGTGAGGGACACTGCACAAACAAGCAGAGCAGACTCCAGCTATGCCCTGAAGTAACTCAGCTTAGGATTTAACTGCAGGTAAAAGGAGAAGTTACAAGGATATGAATTTGGGGTTTCTCCATAATTATATATTATGTAACATCAATATAAGAGGAAAATCTGATATGATCTAGACAGTCTCCCTTAAACACAGACATACACACACACACACACAATTTAATAAATGTGACTGAGATATAAAAGCCAGGATCTTTTTTTTGATGCTAACTTGAATCAAAAAAACCCCATGGAATGATACTGTAATTTCCTTCTTTGGGCCACAACTTTTGCTCATGGTAATCAATACAAATGTCTATGCCACCGCACTCCACAGTAAGCCATTTCTGACAACTCATGGCATCTGCTGTCTCCAATGACTTGCAGGCACCAAGTGTGCATCCCAGAGATGATGAAAGTTTCATCTCAAGATTCAGTGCTCCATATCAAATTCTCCTGGAGTCCCTTCAGCTTCCCTGCAAGAGGGGTTAACTGCATGGAAACGCAGGAAAGGTTCCCACAATGGGATCCCCAGCAGTAAATTCTGTGGTAGTCCAGAGCCTGGCCTGACAGCTCAGGCATCGCTTCAGCCAGGGCAGATGCCCTGAGGATGTGGCTTTGCTGGCATGACACGTATGTGTGTCATTTCAGAGCATCTGTCATGCTCACTGAAAAAATACTCAGACGCACATCTGAAACCTCTGCCCCTTCGCAAAGATTTCCAGCTGGTTCTAATCCTGAGCATTGAGAACTTATTTTAAGAGACAAAGGTTTCTTTAAACCAATATCCGTAATTTAGAGACTGGAAGGAGGGCCCTATGTCTAGAATGCTACATGTGTTCTTCAGCTGTCCCTATCCTTAAATCCTCTGTGGTGGCAGGTCTCCACACAAGAAGAACGTGTTTTCTGCACTCAAGAACCACTGCATCAGAGGCAAGAGAGAGAATGGACCCAGAGGGAAATACAAGCAAGTGGCTCTACTTCTGCTGGGTGGTGGGACTAGTGGAAATGGGGGTCTTAATCGCTCAATCGTTCAAGGGAAACACCTTGTGCTTATAGAGAATTTCTCTTGTATTGCAAGAGTCATTTTCATTGCATACCATCCCAGGGCCATTGCAGAGGCCTCCTATTGTTGGTGCTAAGGGTGGTAACTACATCTGAGAGTCCCAGGGGCAATTATACTCCCCCTGGTCCTCAATGGAAAAGCGAGCTTCTAGACTGCCAGTGCTCACTGATATTGCTGTGCTCTCAGATCATTACTCCTTTCCGCCTCTCTTGTAGTTAGCTGAGGTCATATAACAGAGTTCCAGCCAACAGAAGGTGAGCAGAAGTGAGGTGCATCACTTCCAAGCCTAGCCCATAGAAACCTCCCCTGTGGATCCTCACTTGCTTTCCAAGTGGAGAGATTCAGGAGTCCCAGAGAAGGCTGTCCAAGATGGGAGAAGCCTGGGTCCCTGAATGGCTACAAAGAACACAGCCCCCAACCCCTGATGAACTCGACTTGAACAATAACACACATTGTGTTGAGCCTCTGAAGTTTTGGGGTTGTTTGTTACAACAATTAGTCTACTCTTATACAGTGATAAATTCGCTTTAATTGACCAAATGGCTTAAACCTACAACGCTGAACTGTCTAATACTTGGAAATATGTTGATTCTTGGCATCAACAAACCCCAGGTGATAGTCCTGACTTTCCATCTTCTCTGGATCACTATGGAATCTGGACACTACCAGTTAAAGAATGGCGACTAAGATCCAACTATATTATCTTCTCTAAGAGATCACAGGAGGCTTTTATTTCATGTTCTCCTTGTGTAGAGATCTGCTACCATGGAGGATTTAAGGATAGGGACAGCTGAAGAACACATGTAGCATTCTAGACACAGGATGCTCCTTCCAGTCTCTAAATTATGGATATTGTTTTAAGGAAACTTGGTCTCTTAAATTGTGTTCAATATCAGCACTCGATTTCCTGTTCTAATGGACTTATGGACCAAAGTGACTCCTTAATGCTCTATCAAATCTTGAGTGGGGGTACGGTAAGAGAACCCGTAGAGCACGTTTAACTGGGAATGCGTCAACTGTGTTCACTTGTCCCAGGCCTGGGCCATTACCTGAAGATTTAGGATCCGTAGCGATGCATTCTACTTTAATTTTCCACCCTCCTTGTACACTTCAGACTTCCAGGAGTCTTGCATCTGTTTTCCAGCAGCCACAAAAGACATCCTCTAATTGCTTCTGAATGAAAAGCAGAGACTTTTAATTTCCCTGCACAGAACGTGCACGCATCACACACTTCAAGCACAATGCGGTTGTCTCCCTTTCCGTAAATACTGTGCTTCGTCTCATTGGCAAAGAGCCTTTTCAAATCAAAATAATACTCCGAAAAAAGGTCATCTAGCTTTTCGAAGGTCTTCAAAATGAGCTTAGCCAGAACACCAGGGACTCCAATTACACATATTTACCTGATGTAGCTTTACAGGAAACATAATTCAAAAATTGCAGACTGACTTTTACACCGTGTATTGTGCATTTTAAAAATGTACTTATGACGTCGAGCCCTTTCTTTTGTGGTTTCCTGACGCTACCACTCATTCAGAGTAGTTTCCTGGTCTTTCCTCACGTGAGGCAATGCTGTTAACCTTCAGCAATATAAAGCACTTAAGTGTTTTTTGCAAACCTTGTTTTGTATCCATTTTTCTCCCACATAGAACATTTGATTTTTCATCTGGTTTTAATCTTACACAACGATGGAGGTAAAGGCAAGCTCTAAGACCTGGTAATTAAGGCCTCATGGCAGCCAACAGAGGCACATGGGATGTTTGCTAATCACAGTGACAGGATGGCGCTCCTCCTCTGGAGGGCTCACCGTGTTTCTTAAGGTGTCACACAAGTTCCTTAATCTAATTGCTTACACAAAGGCACACATTGGCTAAACTGCTTTCTTATAAGCATATTCCCAAAGAAATATTATTTTTGTAAAATAGCCCCATGGGCTTTGACAATAACAATACACAGCTTTGTCCCCCACCCCCCATCACCTTTAATAGAAGCACCACCACTGCACCAAATCTGTCCCCGTCAGTCCGTCAAGGCTGGCTGACAACAGACTATGTCTCTCCAAGGGTCAGTTTCACTGACATTACCACAGTTACTAAAATATAATGTAAGAAAATTATTCCTCAGACTAGGCAGTCCCTTCACATTTGAGTCTTTGAGCAGGTTTGCATATTAAAAGTCACTTTCTTAATTACTAAGTTTTGAGCCACAAAATATTGTTCAGGGAAGATACATTAGCTTGAATCATCTTTAATCAAGGGAAGTTGGGGATGCTTATAAAAGTCACTAGAGAGAATCAGTTAAAAATGAGCTTGTGGTGGGTTAAAAATAGCCACAAATTCTCTGCTGCTCTTCTAATCAAGATGTGGAATCTATTGCCTTACTGCAAATCTGGGCTGGCCTTACAACTAATCTTGACCAATAGAATGCGGGGGAAGTGACACTGGGTGACTTCCGAGTGAGGTCTCAAAGACCCTGTGCCTTCCATTCTTCTCGCTCGATGCCCTGAAACTGCCGTATCAAGCCTGCATCAGCCTCCTCCAGCAGGAAAGAGTACATGGAGAGAGGGGCCCAACCAACATCCAACACCAACCGCTAGACATGTGAGTGGGGCCATCTTGGACAACCTAGCCACCTCGCCTGTCGCATAAATGAATCCAAGTGAGACCAGTGGAAGAACAGCCCACCTTATCTACAGAATCGTGAGGAATTATAAATCACTGTTGTTTTATGCAACAAATTTGGAGACGGTTTGGTACACAGCAATAGGTAATTGAAACCAACGGAAAAAAATTGACAGAGACTTATTATTTATTCCTGGTGGGTAAAGCTATGTAATTTCAAGTGTCAGATGTCACTGGAAATAAGTCTTCTAAAGATTAATTTTGAAAGCAATCAATAAGTGGTTAATTATGGAACGCACAAATGTATAGAATGAATGGGAAAATATGTTGAAAGGCTGCATGGATGAGGATTTATGGCTCTGGATGAAACTTCTGTGACACATACAATTCAAGAAGTGCCATGCCTCTAACAACTTACAGAAAAGTGAGGATGAAAAAAGTAGCTCACATGAAATGACAAAGACACTGGTACCAAATACACAGGTGAAGTTTTAATAAAATTGTTTCATGAAATATGATAGTAAAAAGGCAGTATTTCTCCTTTAGCATATTATTTAATATGTGATTTATCTGAAATCTTAAATATGTATAGCTGAAAAATTTTATATTATGAGTGGACATTTGACTATTTAATCTGCATCTGTAAAAGTTTACATCTTGAGGTTGGCCCCTTTTAAAGCAAAACAAAACAAAATTTCTTTTTGAATTTTCTCATTGGAGAAATGAGGGAACTGTCCTATATTTAGGTATATACGGTATTTTATAAACTGATAAAGCACAGAGGTATAATAAATGATTGGAGACTACAACTTAGGGAAATTTACTCTAAGGAGGTACAAAAACTACATTTATTTTCTGGAAACAATTGCAGCTAATTAAATTACCGACTGAGATGCCTATTTATCCAGTTCTTAAAACAGACTTCACCATTATAAATGATAAAGAAATAAAATAGTCTATCCTAATGTACACTAAAACTTCTTGAGAAGCAAAGAGGTTCTGGCAACTTGTGGGAAACTTTTAATTCCTTTTATGGAGAATTTATAAGGAATTTGAGTTCAATGTCAGCAAAAGGTATTGCCTAACCTCATGAAAATACGCTCTAAATGGCTTTTCAGTCATCTAAGTATGACTCACCTGTGGTATACATATATTTAAAACCCTACTAAGAGACCCTACTTTAAACATATTTTTCTTCTGACTACCAAAGGCACACATGCTCATTGTAGAACAATATGGAAAAATTTAAGACTATGAAGAAGAAAATATAACCTCCCACAATCTCCCCATTCAGATATGGCCATTTAGCTAATATTTATTGAGCATTCACTGTAGGTCAGTGGTCTAAATTCTTTACATATATTAATTCATTTAATCCACCTAAGCCCATGAGTTATGTACCAGAATTATCCCCTTTTTACAAATGAGGAAACTGAGGCAGAGAGAGGTCAAGTAACTTTTAGTTACATGGTCTGATAACCAGCAAAAGGAAGATCTTGGTGTTCTGGCTCAAGACTTGGGCTCTGAATTACCACATACGCTGCTGCTACTGGGCTGGCATTTCACTACTTCCTTTCAGTCTTTTTTCTACTATATATATAGTAGAAAGTTTTCTCATATATATATGAGAAAATATGAGAAATATGAGAAAATATATATATTTTCATGATTATATATAATCACACGTGTATGATGTATACAAAGTGGACTTACATTGTGATTTATTTGAGGGACCTAATAACCATATAGTAAAGTCTCATCTTTGCCACAAAGTCTTTCCAGGCGTCTCCAAACCCACACTAATTTCTCCTAAGTGGCTAATTTTGCTATCTCAAACATTCAGTATGTTACACTGTGGTGTTTAGTTCAATGTGTTTCACAGGTCATTGAGTGCAGGGACCACATCTTATTTTATTTTCATCTCCCAACTTTCTGATACCATCTAAAACTTTGTAAATTCTAGAAACATTTGGGTGCTTGACATATTTTCAGCAGAGTGGTTTACTAACAGAGTAGTATTTGAGTAACTAATTTTCAAAAGCCCTTTGGAAATATTCTAGACCTCAGCTACTGATGAAAGAGATGTCATCAGAAACTCAAGTTGTGGGGAAAACAAACAGAAGATAAGAATAATCTGCAGTTTCTCTGGAGAAGGAACTATTAACAATGGGGTCAGTGTTGGAACAGGTCTTCAAAGTTTTATAAATGACCTGGGGAAAAAAAGCACACAATAAAATTCCCACTTTGAAGATATTATTAAATAATTAGGGACAGAGAAATGCAAAGCAAAAGGGAAATCAGCAGAAACATTTTACAGGTCTCTCTGGATGACCAGAAAGCAGCCAGTCAGTAGCGCCTCGGCAGGGACACACTGGTGTGTCTGTGTTGCTAAGAGCAATGATCCGGCCATCACCGCGCCTGGGTTTCAATCCCAGCCCAATCGCACTCTATCAGTGGATCTCAGCAACTGATTTTGTCCAGCAGATTACAAGTTAAATATACACAAGTCAATCACGTGGATCAAGGCACAATAAAAGGGCATCCTAAGACCCCCTTGCTGACAATCGCTGTATGAAAAAACACACGCATGCATATTAACTTTCTACAGTTATGTGGAATATCATCAAAATTGGTATTTCACGAACCCCAAGCACTCACATCACTTCCAAAACTGGAATCGGCCAGAGTGAACGGTGCCTTCCTGCTATGTGCACTACGAGTGTCTGGCACTTCTGGCCACTCCAAGCTCTATCTGCAGGCTCACATCTTACCTGTATAAATGCAAATACACAGGGCTCATATTCATGGACAGCTTTAAGAAGGTAAAGACATCCAGAGAGAATGCCCCAGGCTCAGACATGCTTTCTATTTCCAAGCATCTCCAGCAGCGGTTTGCTACGACAAACAGCACCCAGAGCCGAGAGGGGTCCCAGGATCCAACTTCGGCTGGCAGGCAAGCCCAGAACCCCACATCTGAGAGTCCCACCCTGGGGGGCGGGCACCCAGCTTAGGGCATCTCCCAGGAGTCAGCAGCAGAACTGCTTTATCCACATGTAACTGGTCTACCCACTCCTCAGCTCCTGCAGTGAGATGGGGCAGCATCTGAGAGATGAGGTGTTCCCTCTTACACACACTAGGCAAAATGGAGTCTTGTACTGACAACAAAAAAGCCATCGCATCCAGACTTTAAATTTATTCTTGCAAGCTTACAAATGCTATTTGGCCAAATATTTTTTTTCAGTCTTAACTAAAACTTAAAAATGGAAGCATTCCTAACAGATAAAGGATTCAGTATTTCCTTCAGGCTCTTCACCTCTTCCACAGTTATTTCCAGGGAAAGCTCTCAGGGCAGCTGGCACCACAGGCATATTTCTTAAAACCGGACCAACTACTTAACCAAGAAATGAAGTTCCCTGTATTGGGCTCAGCCCAGTCAAGCCTCAGGGCTAGAATGCAGGATATCTATACCTGAACATCCACAACAGCCTGTCAAAACTGACTGGTGACCAACAAGCACGCTGAAAGGAAAGAGCACTCACCTGCCTAACTCAGATTCAAGACTTTTAGTTGTTATCATCAAAATAAATACATGTTCGTTAATAAAAAATTTAAGTAATGAAACATGCTAATGAACTAAAGTTTCCTGTGCTTACCGCCCAACACCTGCAGTTAACTGTGTGCTTCTTCAAATTGTTCCCTGCACAATCTATCCCCAGGTGTGTTATTATTTTATACAGATGAGACGACATTACACATAATGTTCTAGAACCTGCTCTTTTTACTTAACAATGCGTCTTAAACTGTTAGGTATATCTGAATTGTAAACACCGAGGGTTACCTCAGAGAAAGACAAACACTCAGAAGTACCATCACTCCATGGTGCCAAGACATTCGACTGTCCTGAATTTTTTACACTGACTACCTTGAATCTCCACCATCTGGATTTTTTCCTGAAAAGACTGAGTTGATGAGATGCCTCAGCATTTAGAAAGAGTGTACTAAAAACGCCATAGAATCTGGTACTTTGGGGCTGGCCCCGTGGCGTAGTGGTTCAAGTTCTGCACGTTCCGCTTTGGTGGCCCGGGTTCGTGGGTTTGGATCCCAGGCGTGGGCCTACACCACTTGTCAGCCATGCTGTGGGGGCATCCCACATACAAAAGAGAGGAAGACTGGCATAGATGTTAGCTCAGGGCAAATATTCCTCAGCAAAAAAATTTTTTTAAAAATCAGGTACTTTATTTTATTTTGAGAAGGTGGGAAATATCTCTTGGAGTCACTGTTAATAACAAAATTTTCTAGGGAGCTTATTATTGCCAGGCATTGACCTGTGGCACGTTTCTTCACAGATTTCAGAAACGGTGTGAGATGTGATATGAATACTGAACCCGATACTGTACCTTTTCATTAAAATCGCCACAGCTGTATTTCCCACTGCCGAATACTTACACACATATATACAAATAACAACAAAATAGCGAAAACAATTTGCAAGGGAAAAAGTTAAAGAAAAACATGCACTTAGATCACCCTGTTTATTTCACGGCATGCCTACCTACAATGGCACTTAATAGCAATAATAAAAATAACTGCTAACTTTTACTGAGCCCTACTGGGTGCCAAGCCCCTGGTGTCTGATGACAGGGCATGGGGGCAGGTAAGCTGAAGCCCCCCACCCCAGGACTGATGGTGTGGAATATGCACCTGCACCTCCTGTGCCTTCTTCAGGACCCCTTTCATTAACACCTTAAGAGATGGTGGTAACGGCAACTTCTTTCTCAGTAAGGTCATAATGTGAGGATCAGAGAAGTTAAGAAAGCCTTGGGAGAAGGGAGGATCGCACTGTGAAAAATCCTGTTAGCTACTGCTATATCAAGGTTTAATAAAATGTTATACAACTTTAGCTACACAAAGATGCAAAATGGACAAAAGGCAAATAGTTTGGACTGCTTGGCGTGCCTGGGACATACAGAGCAATTATGACTACGTTTATTAAGCACTTACACACCAGGTACAAAGAAGAAAGAAAAGTGTCAGACTCAACCATAAGGAATTGCCAATATCTGACCATTCTGCCCTACAACAAAAGGAAATTTCATATGGCTCACCCTAGAAGTTCTAGTCCTTGAGAGAGTCTCAATTAGAAACTACTCAGAACGTGTTGGCAAAAATCCCCAGATCTTTAACCTTCTTGGCTACATTAAGGGCCGGCCCTGTGGCTTTGCGGTTGGGTGCGCGCACTCCGCTGCTGGTGGCCCGGGTTCGGATCCCGGGCGTGCACTGACGCACCGCTTCTCCCCATGCTGAGGCCGCGTCCCACATACAGCAACTAGAAGGATGTGCAGCTATGACATACAACTATCTACTGGGGCTTTGGGGGAAAAAAATAAATAAATGAAACTATAAACTTCTTGGCTACAGCAAAATTCTGATAAAAATGCTTTTTCCTCAAAGCCTTATGTTTTAGTGCATAGGTTTTGCTGAGTATAAGGGCAGAGTTTTTTCCACACGGTGGTAGAAAGGCTATTCTGAGGGAAGCCAGCTATGGTGTGAGTGGGGAGGAAAGTCACCACTTTCTGAACAAAGCCGAAGGCCCAGGTTCACCACCTGGCTCCACCACTCCCTGAGTGACCACCAGAACGTACGCTCCACCCACAAGAACAGAAGCTACGTGAGGGCAGAGACTGCATCTGGACACTATCTTCCAGCACCCAGAATAAGGCCCCGCACAGGGAAGGCACTCAATATCTACTGAATAAATGAGCAACTCAGTGAGTGAGTAACACGGGGCAAAATTCACTGGATGAACTTCAACGTCTATTTCTCCACCTAACACGACAGTACTAGGGAATGCAGGGGGATTAAACAGACAATGCGTACAGTGCTTGGTTACCTGTAAAGCTAAGACGGCATATATCGCTGAAAAGGACGGACCAGCTGGAGGCAGCGCAAAATGAAGAAAATCTCACTTACCGCTCACGCGGCCAGTGGTTCCCACTGTTAGGCTAACTTTAAGCCACTTCAAGGCAGTTTCCTGAAGGACTGATGGCTGTCTGTCCTCAGATCACAGAAGTACTGGGTGATTCACTCTGAAAAATAACTAACCCAATAAAGCCAGCACACTCGGGCCACGCCCTTCCACCAGTGAGGAACAGCTTCAACACCAGCGTTTTGGGCAGTGGCTTTCCCTGCTATAGGATTTCAGGTGAAGCTCAGATTTCAAGGTTTCACAAGACGTAATCCAGACTCTTTTCCAACTTGCCTAAAACATTTTACAGTTGCTGTTAAGGATTTTAAAAATTCTGCTGAGAATGCTTCCCCCCTTACGCACACACAAAATGTGTATGTATGATATTTAATCGTATGATCTTCATGTTGAACTAAGCACCGACCTGATCAAATTCTACATCCTGGAAGACGAAGCACGCTTCTGCAGATGCATCCTTGGAGTCAATGGAATTGATGAATGAGTGGATGATTTTTGTTACACTGTGTGCCTCCACATGAAGACATACGCACACACACACTCTGGAAAGAGCCTGAGTTCAGCAGCAAGAAGTTCAGGCCCAGCTTCGCTCCCCACTACAGGCCTCTGCATATCCCTGTGCCCAGGTTTTGGCCCCTGAAAGGCCCAGAACCATCCTGAGTCAGGGAAACAAGCCGGGATGTGCAAAGACGAATGAGAATTTCTTCCACCCCACTCACGACAGTCACCCGGGTGAGAATGAATCCCCGGCTCTTGAACGGCTTTCCATAATTCTTCATCTTTAGGATGGAGGAGAAAAATAACCCCACAACCTCACTGACCGAACTCTGAAAATGGGTCGACTCATTTCATTCCTGTGGGTTTACAGAGTGAAAAGCGCTGGAGTCTTAATGGAGCAGCTAGTTTTCTCCTTAAAGCTTATAAGCTTTTCTTGATGAAGAAAACCAAACATTCAAAAATGTCAAAGGAGGGCAACGCTGCCCTGAAGCCTGATTCACAGTTGTGGGTGCCTCTGTCACCGTCCTAGCAAAAACACACAAGTCACTGGTGCAAAGGAAATCCCTTGGTCACAATCTGTGGCTGAGAAAGTCACTGAGCTACAACTTAGTGAGCATTAGTGGACGGAGGTGGAACGGCTGCGAGCATCACTCCTCTGCGCTGGTCCCGCAGCAGCCATCTGCCCTCCTATCTGCTCTTTGCTCGCAGGCGGTGGGGGAAGAGGCTCAGCCAGAAAACAACGTGTGGAGTCAACAGCCTGCTTCCAAGGGCCGCTGAGGGTGAGACCAAACTCACTGCCATGTGGGGTTTAAGTGGGATTAGTGCCACTTTCCATGGCCCCTGAAAAAGGGTAAAAGAGAGTCTTTTCTGCTGTTGCTGAAGCTGTGAGTCTGCTGGTCTGGTGGGTCAGACCAGAGACAGAGTTAACCCCGAAGCTTGGTTTTATTTACTCTTGGCAAGTCCCAACATCCTGGTTCTAAGAGGGAAAGGGGGGGGGGTTAAAAGTCTCATAAAAAGGCTCCAAATGCTTCTTGGACACCAAAGAGCTCTTTACAAAACTACATTTTGATGAGCTACATGTAAATGAATCAGAAACATATGGATTTCATTTCCTTCATAACACACGGGGGTTTCAGGACGAAGAGGTGGGGGAGTGCTTGGCAAGATGAATCTGGGCTCTGGTGAAAATGTTAAGGGGGGGAGCTTCAGACATCTGCTAAACCTAAATGAAGACTAGGACAACCACCGCCCCTACCCCTTCCTCTACAGCCTTCGGTATCCACCAGCCAACCTCAGATGCTGGTGACAGCAAGTTCGACATACCGCAAAACGACGACTTGGGGCCTGGGGCTTTCTCTGATGATGTTTTCTGTAATCAGCCAAAAAATATTGGATACTTTGGGGCTGCTGGGAATCATGAAGCAGAATATAGAAACAGTTTATGTCTCTAGGACTCCACTAAAGGGAAAGCCAGTGGTGTTTCCATAAGAGGTGTATACTTAACGTGCCACAGCAGAGAAGGCATCCTACTTTTGAGCGCTCACTGATTTGAGGCTCTTCGTAGCACCACATCTTGGAGGCCTAACTTTCCCATCGGGAGCTCAACCCACTCCCATCCCTGAGATGGGCAGGGGAGGGAGGGAGCGGGGGGGGGGGGGGGGGGCGGGCAGACACCCACACTGGAGAGGCGGTTCCCGCCTCTGCCTTTTCACACGTGCGTTTTATTAAGCTAATGAATTATGAGGGGGTAATAAAGAAGCTAGGAGTAAATGAGGTTTCTGGAGTGAGCCACTTGATAGGGTCAATCACTCAACACCTGTTTTGGCTAAAAACAAAATGGACTGTTTTAATTTTACCTGTCAGAAAGCCAGCGTGTCCAAGTCGAGGAAAGCGATTCTTACCAAAGAAGAGAAAAAATAAAACGGAAAGCAGATGGGGTAAAGGAAGACATAAGGAGAAATGATAAACAAGCAAACGTTACAAAGACAGTCCCGAGAACTGATGAGCAAGAACTTTAAAAACAGCCAGAAAAGGAGAAAAAACGGCACCCACCCATGTCACACATGAAGCTGGCTGTCAGGGGGACATCAAACATCACGAGAACCGTTCTCTTTCGGGAGGTCAAATGGTCGGTGGCATCTCTCTTCTCGCCTCCCAACACAAGTACAATCACTTTCTGTTGATAATAATGTTAAGCTTAATTATACAGAGGTTGCCCTTGAACATTTCCTTCCTTAAAGCTGAAGTGATGCCATTATTTTTCATTTAATTGCAGAAGAAGGGGCGCTCTGTTCACGAAGTCCAGGAATTGCGAATGTAACAATGGTGAATGCCGTGGCAGTGCACGACTTCAATTTTCATGATTACTATTAATTAAGGGTCTGTCAGATGGATAGAATGGGCTCTTTTCTTCTCTATGAGCCAGCACAGGGCACTTTACCCGAGAGAAGTTGCACGGCAGGAAGGAAGAGAGAGGCAAGCTGCACCGTTGCTTGGGTTCCAAGCCCATCCCGAAAGCACAAGGAGACGGACGTGAACAGCGGCCTCGACAAGTCCACTCTTCCATAAGGGTGAGGGGAAGGCAAACGGGCAGCCACGCAGCCAGTGCACCCCGCACACAGCGGAGATGGCACCCTAGACTGCCAAACCGTTCATGACGGGTTTTTCACTTGAAGACTGAGGGAAGTGTTTGGAAAAGGAAACACGACGAGGAGAAATCCCAAGAATTGGATAAAAAGAAATTTAGGGTGTCCATTTAAACAAGAAATATATACGTCCAGCCCTAGACTGTACACTCTGCACCTACACTGTCCTCTTTTGGGGGCCAAGTACCATGTTTTTTATCCATCTTTGTACCTCTGTGCCATATTTCATGCTGTCCAGAACATTATAAGTGTTTCCATTCATCTTCTCCCAAGCTACATGTCTCAGTAAAGCCTCACAATCCCTGGGTAATTCGCTAGCCTGAGTAACAATTCCATAGACCCTTGCAACATTTTCTTTCTTTGCTTTTTTTTTTTTTTATCGTCTAACCTGCCTTTAATCCAGTTCCTTTCAGATCTTGGGTCTCTAGCTGCCTGCTAGTGAGAACATTAGTTTAAAGAAAAAAAACTAATGGCCCAACTTGCCTAGGAACAGGGAAGCATAATATTTTAATACTTGCGCCTAAAGCAGTTACCTATGAGAAGCAACACTAGGTATTTGTGTTGACAACTTTTTTTTTTCCTGTAATAGAATCATATAAAGCTACTGGAAAGATTCCTCTAGGCCAGTGGTTCTCAAAGTGGGTTCACACAACTAGCAGCATCAGCTGGGAACATGTTAGAAATGCAGAATCTTGGGCCCCGCCTCAGACCTACTAAACCAGACACTCTGGCGGTGCGGCCCAGTGGTTTATGTTTTAACAAGCCCTCCAGGAGATTCTGCCACACGCTCAAGTTGGAGAATCACTGCTCTAGTTCACTGGTTCTCAGTCCTGGCTGCACATTATAAACACCTGGAGAGCTTTTAAAACTAACAGTACCTGGTCCCACGCTAGATCAATTAAACCAGAAATCTCTGAAGGCGGGGCGTGGGCTTCAGTCTTGATTTAAAAGTTCCCAGCTGATGTAGTGCTTGGTCAAAACTGAAAACCACCGTTGCTGGGAGCAGATCTGCCCTGTACAGCTTCGAGCGGCATCTCACAGCAGCAAGCATTTTCAACGACTGCAAGCAGTGACCCCCAAAGCAACTTTATTATTGTGCATTAAGTAAGTACTGCTGTCTAAAAATAAAAGGCTACCTATAGACCGTAGCTGCCATCCGAAGATGTCTTTCTCTAATACCAAATTTCTGTATTAGAAAGAAATACAATTGCCAGTGATGAGGGCAAGAAGAGGACGAATGAACTGATGTTCAAGAAAACCAAGTCAGCGTCCGGGTCTGCCTCAGAAATCAGCAGGTTTGTTGGGACAAGGGTCACGTGGACAATGATGCTCCAAAGTGTCTCTGCCCTGCAGAAGCAGAACGTTCTTTTTAATGTTTATCTTGAGAGTATCAGAAAGAAAACTCAAGTTGAACAGTACAGAAAAGAGTTCTGGATGCTCTCAAGGAACTATGGTTTATTTTTCTGCATCTGTCATCATCGCAATTCACGTTTAAAGTGATAAGAACTGTAATGTCATTCAAGTTCAAGTGAAGCGAGATCACTGAGAACAAGTAGGCCAGTGAGACATCCTGTTTGTGCAGGGTGTCCCCCTGGCTACCGCTCTGTGAGAGACTGGCTCTGGCTCACAGAGTCTCAGGCAACTGAGAGCAGAGGCGGCTACAACCTCATCTTCCCACAGGCCCACTGTGCACGGCAGCATGTGCCCATTTCCAGCAGTCTGAACCTCAACCCTCTGGGAATGCCAGCCACAAGGAGGAAAGTAGTGCTCCGTTTGGACTTTGCGTCCTCATCTGTAAGCTGGGATATATAACTCACTTTAAATGCAATTCAAAGGAGATCATGCTTGGGAAGCCCCATTCTAAACAGTCAAGTTTTTACCTTCAAGTTCTTTAAATTAAAACAGGGTCAAGCATTCATTTCTGCATAACAGCTATAACAGCTTCTCCCCTTATTGGTCAATATCACTCTTCACCAGTGCCCTCCATTCCATATTGAATATTCCACTCCACTAAATATATTCTTTGTCCCTAGACTGCTGATAGTAAACCTGCCACTATGCTCTTCCGTCAAGGTTCCACTATGGTTTATGCTCATCTTAACTCTATAGTTCACAAGGAAGTGAAACAGTGTAGCCTTGTACCTGGAGCACAGACTTTCAAGTCAGACCAACAGGGTCCCACATGGGCTGCTCCACTTCTAAGCTTTGTAACCTTAGTAAGGGTCATTTTGACACCTCAGTTTCTGCATCTGTAAAATGGGGATAGTAACATTACCTACTTGAGGGCTACTATAAAGAATGAAGGAACACTGTTTTTCATATCTGACTCTTATCAATCTAAGAAACTGTCTGTCCTAATTCCAGAAACAGTCTTTAATAATGCATAGAGACAGGAAAGTCACACACCAACTTCCGAACAGTTTTTTTTTTTTTTTTTTTTGGTGAGGGAGATCAGCCCTGAGCTAACATCCGTGCTAATCCTCCTCTTTTTTTTTGCTGAGGAAGACCGGCTCTGAGCTAACATCCATTGCCAATCCTCCTCCTCTTTCTCCCCAAAGCCCCCCAGTAGACAGTCGTATGTCATAGTTGCACATCCTTCTAGTTGCTGTATGTGGGACACAGCCTCAGCATGGCTGGAGAAGCAGTGCGTCGGTGCGCGCCCGGGATCCGAACCCGGGCCGCCAGTAGTGGAGCGCACGCACTTAACCACTAAGCCACTGGGCCGGCCCAACTTCCGAACAGTTCTTACACATCTGGGGAGGGAGGGAATGGATCCATCAGAACTGGAAACAGGGTGGTGTCTGTCCTCCACAGTACTTACTCCTTGAAAAACTTCCAATCCATTATGGTAAAATGTCAACACTTACTAGAATATGCCCACATGTATGTTTTAGTCACTATTCACTGAACTTGAGTATATTTAAATCTTGAGTATACTATCCAATGAAAAATAAGTTTAAGGAAAGCAAGCACAACAAAAAAGCACACACAAAACCTTTAGGTTTGATCATTCTTGCAGAAAAAAATGAACACAAAGTCATAAACTATAGAGAAATCATGTTTTTAAATATCTTCCAAACTTACAGTATCGCCAATTTTCAATTTAGGTTTAAATATGTCACTTCTGTTGTGGCTAGGTAAGGCAATGTTTATGTGTTTTTAGAGATGGATACTGAAGTATACTTCAGTGTAGAAGGAAGGAAGGAGGGGGGCAAAGAAAAGCAAATGTAGGAAAAATCATGATCTACGAGGAATGTAAGTAATGGCTACACTTGTTCCATGTTCCTTTGGCTACGTCTGAAACTTACATAATTATTTTCCTAATTCTAACGTTAGAAGACCACAGAGAAAATCCTGAAAGTGGTAAAGGGACATATTTTTTGAGTGCTACGACCTTGAAGAAGTAGACAAACAAGCCTTTGGTTACACATTATTTTATTCATTTTTCGTAGCAACACAATGGCCGGTATCTTTCCCCCAACCCACCAGTGAAGAACCTGAGGCCCAGAGAGGGTTAGTAACTCACTTAAGGCCACGCTGCTAGGAAGCAGCTGAGCTGAAACAGTCACCCGCGTCCAAGCCACTCTGATGCCTATGATCTTCCAATCCCCACACTCCCTCTCTCCTCCCTTGGGGACAGTCCTCTCTGAGTTCAGGGTCAATTCTACGAGGGGAAACACCCGAGTCTCCTGGAGCACATTCATGTTCTGACTTCCTTCTCAAGGCCCCTTCTTCCATCCCCGGACTTCAGTTTGCTCAACTGAACACTGCCTCTTGGATTTCTTGTGGGAATTAACAGTGTGAACGTGTGCGTGATTACCTACATACCGTGGAACAGCCCCTGGACAGGGTAAGTGCTATATAAATAATCACTGTGGGGGCCAGCTCAGTGGCGTCGTGTTAAGTTTGCTCCACTTCAGCAGCCCGGGGTTTGTGGGTTCAGATCCCTGGCACGGACCTACACACTGCTCATCAAGCCATGCTGTGGCAGCATCTCATATGCAAAACAGAGGAAGATTGGCACAGATGTTAGCTCAGGAACAGTCTTCCTTACCAAAAAAAAAAAAAAAATCACCAAAAGTACCCTACTTTACTTCTTAACATGCAAAACTTCCCCCTTCATGAAGTGTCTTAATGAGTAACTTTAATTCGGCAATAACCGGACCTAAACAGCAGGTTAACTGAGGAGTTTACACAATTATCTCATTTACTCCTCATGACCTTATGAAATTAGGGTATCTTCTTCCCTGGGAAAATATGAACTGTAAAGAGCAGATATTTATGGTGTGTGTGTGTGTCCGTATTAGCTTTCAAAAGGACCGTTCATTTTTATCAACTAGATTCTGCAGAAAATCAGAGAAAGATTATATAAAACATTACAACTACGACATCAATGTTTTGTTTGTGTTATTTACCAAGTTCTAATTGGACTGATCTAGATGTCTGCCCACAGAGTATTTGCCCAGGCAAAACAGGTGCCATTGCTTAGAAGAAGTACGATTAATAAACGGCTTGGAATTTGAAGATACTCAAATATGGTATTTGGAAAACAGCTCTTCAGAATTAAGGTAAATGTTTCCATTTGTGGATAAACAGCACAGTCCTACAGAGCACAGTAGCTCTGCACGATGATTCACCGTCCTCAGCCAGCATTACTCAGTGACCAACAAGACCTACTCTCTGCTTGCCAATGCGGCTTGATTCTCTGGTGGAGAGAGAAGCATCAAGTGACCCTAACCCCAACAATTTAAAGAGGCAAAACTAACATGCAAAATAGAATAATTAAGGGCCAAGGTAGAGACTACAAAGAGGGGAAAGTGTTTTGAGAGTGTAAAATAGTAGTGAAAAGTAGTAGTGAAAAGATAATTAACATTATTTACAAAATTATCTCATTTATTCCTCATGACCATATGAAGTAAGAACTATTATTCCCATTTTATAGTTAAGGAAGCCAAAAGTCAACAAAGTGAAGTAACCCAGAGCCAGTATTTGAACCCAGGCCCTGTGACTCCACAGCTCACATTCTACTGTATGATTTCAGAACAGAGAGAGAGCAACGTCAATACAGGCGGGAGAGGCTGGTTGGCAAAGGTGACAGGGAGGGGAGTATCCTGAGCTCTGACAAAGGAAGGGCATGGATGGGGTGAGGCGAGATGCTGAAATATGCATGGCACACATAGGATGGGGGAACTCATCCAGACCGGGGCCACAGGGGGTATAAGGGAAACAAGAATGAGCAAGAATGGGGGCTGGAGAGCAAGAAATCTACAATTGTATAAAAACATCTCACTGGCAGCTGGAGATGCAAAGCAGAGGCAAAGGGAAACTAGAAGTCTGGGTGTCACCAGCACAGAGCTGCTGGCTGAAGATTATATGTAGGTTTGAGATGGACGAACAGAGTGCCAACGACTGAGTCTGGGTAATGGCCACTATTCAAGGCAGGAGAAAGAACCAGGGAAGAGGAACATGTACTTTAACAGTTTTATATATACCTTTAAGGTTCTATCTGGATTCAAATCCCAGCTACAAGGGGCTAGCCCGGTGGCGTAGCGGTTAAGTTCGTGTGCTCCGCGGCCTGGGGTTTGTGGGTTTGAATCCGGGGCGCAGAGCGACGCATCGCTTGTCAAGCCGTGCTGTGGCGGCATCCCATATAAAGGAAGATGGGCACAGATGTTAGCCCAGGGCCAATCTTCCTCAGCAAAAAGAGGATTGGCAACAGATGTTAGCTCAGGGCTAATCCTCCTCACAGCCACACACAAAAAATCCCAGCTATGAAATTTACTAGCTCTGTTACTTTGGTCAAGTTAGAAAACTCTGGGCCTCATTTTACTCAAATATAAAATGGGGATAGTAAGAACACCTATTGTCACCGACCAGGTGCCTGGAGAAACTCAAAGGTGGGTTTGGAAGCAATTAACTGTTTTTCCATGTTTCTTTTCCTTTTGTATATTAAGGAGATATAACCACCAGCTATCCTGAAACTGACCAAGCCTCGCCACAAGAGCTATGCCCATGACCTTTGCCTTGTTTTTAATGCAAAGATCTCTCCAGGAGAAGCTTAGCCCTCATTATGTGGAAGCATGTTCTGCAACTGAGCCTGTGCAAATGAATACCTGCCTCTCCCTTTTAAATATTCATTCCCCAACCAAATACAAGTTCCTGCTTTCCTTTGTTTGGGGACGCCATGACTTTGGAAATGATTCCTCATGGCCTCCGATTTGCTGCAAATACACTTTACTTTGTGAGACAACTTCCACTAGTGTAGTCTTATTTAACTCACCAGGAGGCGAGCCCACTTGGTTCGGTAACACTGTCTCACAGGATTATTGTGAGGATTAAAACACACACACACCGGTGATAAGAACACGTGCCTGCTTGTTGCTGTTGTCATCATCATCACCGTTCATACAAGCATGTTCTGCAGTACTGTTTGTTAACAGTGAAAAATTACAAACAGCTTTAATGTACATTCCTAGGGAAATGGCTAGCCCATGAAATACCATGTAGCAGTTTAAAAAAGTTGGGGTAGAGTTCTATACATTCCAACCTGGAAAGACCTTCGAGACATAAAGGTAAGAAAAATAAATATACCGAATTCCAAAATTCCCATCCATCCCATCCATAGTCACTAATTGTGACAAAGCAGTGACCATGGCGTCTTCCATACAATAATCTTCAGTGTTTTAGTAATTTCTCAGTAGAATGGGTCTTTGCAGACCCCCACGTGATGGGGGGCAGTTTTCTAAACTGACGCATTTAGCAGGGCCACAAGCACAACGTGAGTCTTGGGCCAAAGCCCTGAGTGACAGGGAAGGGCCAGGTTCCACCAGGCCTGACTGGCTGCGGCCTGCTTTAATCACGAGAGAGAGCAGGTAAGTTGCAGAGGGGATAGAAAAATTAAACATGTCTGTTTTTGCTTTTCAGAGGCAATTAGGGATTTATAGCCAAAGTGTTATTTTTTGAATCAGAGCCAGTAATTATTTTTTTCTTTCAGGGGAAATGATTACATCATAATCACTGACATTTTTAAGAAACGTTTTGGAGCCACCACTTGATTCTCCTAGAACAAGCACCAGTTACTAAACCCTAGCCATGTCCCTTGGGACAACGAAGAAAATCTGAGGATGAGGCCCTGGAGAAGCTCTCAGAAGGAACACCTTTGTTCTCGGAGAAGAAGAACAAAAAAAAAAAAACAGCTGCAAACGTTATTGAAATGCAGAGCCAAACTCTGAATCCACAAACCCACAGGGAGAAGAAGCCTCACTTGCAGAGACTCCTACAGTCCAGGATGTTTAAAAACAGTTCAATTCTCTTAATTAAAATTTTCCCACTAACATTTTGTAAAAACGATTGTTCTCCTGGGCATAACCCTTCCTTATGGAAAATCAGGGTTGTCTTCAGACTTGCTTCAGCACGATGACCTCCAATTCCACATTACATGAGCCTGAATCCATGCCCCGTCTCAAAGTCCTAACCTTTGGAAAGATAAAACTGACAGAAATATACACAGTGAATTTACATAGTAGGAGAAGGGAAACTAGAAAAGAATCAAGTGCAAGATATGAAGAGACAACAGGGAGAGGCTAATGGAAACCCTGGTTTGGTATTTCTGAATTTAAAGCAACTATTGCTTAAAATGTATAAAAGTAAAAGGAATAGGCTGAAATACAAAACCTTTTATAGCTGGATTTACATCTTTCTTCCATGTCATTATCCATAACTAAATACATACATAAATTCAAACAAGTGTCCAATACTTAACACATGCAGGGTCCTGTGTTAATCACTGAAGAGAGCAAAGCCATTCAGAAAAGACAATAATGACAAAAATGCCCCGGACCCCCCAATTTTCTTTCCCAAATCCACCACTGACGTGAGAAATCCTCTTAACTTTCAAAATCCACATCTTTAAAATGAGCATAATGATTACAAACTCACTCTTTGCTCTTTGAAATTTTTAGAGTGGCTTAAATACCAAGGAAATAAACATCATAAACATATGAATGTTATCTATGGCTACATTATCTATTATTATCTACATAATAATCTATGAATGTTTTCATTTAAGAAAAAACTTGAATAAAAAGACTTTGCCAAAAATGGTTTCAGACATTAATAACATAAAACTTATATAAAAGAACATATTATTATTTTATAATAATATAAAAGTATAGTAAATATTTAATATAAATACTGTAATTTTTTCCTTTTCCTGTTGGCAAATGTAATGTGATGTCCCCCCAAAGACAGCTATCAAAATTTACGTAAGTTATTTTTATCAAGAGATTTCAGATATCTAAATAAAGCACAAAGAGGTAAAATGACCTGTCAAAAGGTCATTTCTTTCCTTCTGAATACTTACTGAGGGCTTCCTGTGGCCCAGGATGGTCCCTGGGGCTGAGGATAAAATGGTGGACAAAACAGGTGGACCAAAAGAAGACATTCATTAACTATAAACCATGGTAAGGAAGAAAACTGCCCAGTGCTTCAGATGATTTCATGCCAGGAATCAAAGGCAATCCCAAAAGAATGAAATCGGAGCGGCTCTCTAAAGGCTACTAAACTCACACAGTGAGGCTGCAGAAGCAGCCCGGGAAGTGGGGTACCTTCCAGCCCCAAGGGTCTTCTCCATTTGTCTCTATGGAGAATGCCGGGGCAGTGATTCAGTGCCCAGTACCGAGGCCCCGGGGGCAGGGTTGATGATGGTGAGACACACAGCAGCAGAATTGGTGCTGGGGAAATAAGAAAGGGGCAGAGGAAGGAGGGTTTGTCCTTCTTCCCCTAGCCCCCCAACACTGCAGCTAGACCCTGCCCTGGGTGGTCACAGCCTGCTCCCTCCCTCCTCCCTCCCCCCCAGCTCCTTCACAAGGAAAACATCCAGAGCCTGGGGTTTCTGAACTCAAAAACAGCTCCACGATGGAAAGCCAGCTGGTTTCAAAAAGAAACCACATAAGTATTCTTTATTTTATAAGACCTTTTCGATTTCCGGGGGGAAAAAAAAAGGACTGCATTAAAGACAACAGCTGCTTCAAGTTAATGAAATCTGAATTATCTTTGCTTGGAACCTGATCACTAGTTTTAAGTTAGGAACTGGATTTCTGTGACTATTTCTCTTCTTATGGTTTGAATCTTTTGTTCTTGTGGTGGTAATAAAATTGAGCGTGTGGTTATTCATTATTCCTAATTTAGGTTGATAATGATAGATTTTAAATCCAAGGCCTCATGTTAAAAACCATGTAATCAAACTAGTGGTTGTAAATAAAAGTAATTACAAATCTAGAATGTATTTCATCATTTTTAATCAATCTCATTGGCTATTTTCTTCCATTTAATATTTAAATATCATATCTTATATTTTATGATTAACATATTTCTGAAGAATGTTGTCATATTGATTCAAAAAGGCAGACAATTTTAATAAGGTTTTAAGACTTCATTTTAAATCATTTAATTAACTCTGTAATCAGTGAGTTTTAGAACATTAAATATCATTTAGTTCAATTTGTGTCTTACAGACCAGGAGACAGAACAAAAAGAAGAAAACTCAGAGCAAGTTAAATGGTTTAATCTCAATCATTTTCTCTATGCATAAAAATAAAAGAGTAGAAGAAACAACCAAATATCACCGGTGGTTATCTCTGGTTGGTGGAATTTCACTCTGTCACATATTTTTCTGTATGTTCTATAAAATGAAAATGCATTACTTTCACAAATTACAAAGAAAGTTTATATCTTTAATATGGTTTTTTTTCTTTAAGACTGAGGAAATCAAATGTAGAAACTCTGTTTCCAAAAACAGCTCTCTGAAGTATAACCAGTTCTTTTTATATAATGAATATAAAACCCTTGGCTAGCTCTGTACTGGCGGGGGGTGGGGGTGGGATGCGGCTTGGATATGTGGGGGAAAACAAACCTCAGGAGCATATCTGGAAAGCTAGCAGGCAGATAATTAAAAAAAAAAAGGTATTAAATATTAGCTTAAAATGTCCTAATTTTTGCACAGTATGGTAATTCTTTGTAAGATATAACTAGCATTGCACGGTTCAAAAAGATCATTATTTTGAAAACTACATTTGTTAAATCTAACATATAATCCCCCCCCGAAAATTATGGTAAACAGAGTGTCAATTCAATCAAAACAGAAAAGTAGGCAAAAGTAAATTAAATGATTCACCCCTCACTGGTCTTTGCCCAGTCCAAGGCACCCAGTGCCCAGGCCCAGAAGTGTGAACACGCAAACTCTCCTTCCTAGGCCTTTTCCTGTCCAGTCTCCCTCTACTGCTCAGGGGCTGGGCCCCAAGGCTGGTAAGGTGAGGTGAGAGGTAGGTTGCTCCAACCCTGTAGAAAATCCATTCCACGGCAAACACAGCTGGCTCCCTAGACCCTTATAAATGCACATCGTGGGGGGTGCGGGGGGCGCTAAAACGTTACCTAAACATGCTGTGCAAGCTTTACAATAACCTCTTGAGTTGTGCACTCTCATAAGCCTGTGAGTTGCATCATTGACTCCACAAGCCAGGAACACCTGAGATCCGTAGTGTTTGACAGCCTGTGTAAGAGGAACACAAAATACTACCACGGACACGGGAGTGGCCCGCTTGGCAAGCTGCCAGATGCTCCAAGTTTGCCCAATAACTGATTCTGGAGTCCATTACACCCATATTGCTAGGCTTAGAATACAAGACAAATGCTACAGTAGTGTTGAGACAGGGCTCCTAACCTCAAGAAGCCCCCAGGTACACTAGGAATCAGAACAGCCAGGGAGCCACCATTAGCCAGAGGCTGCGGATGGCCGCTCTCTGGCTAATGCCTTTCAGCGGGTTTGGAATGAATACATTCTGCCTGGTTGACAATGTCCTTCCCAACCTGAAGGCCTAACTGAGGAAGAGTTACTCAAATCTGTGTTTCTTAAAAGTACGGTTTCAGTTTCAGCCCAGCAACATGCTGAATTTTGTTTCCTCTTTTTTCCAATGCTATTTTATGGGCCAGGGGAGGGAGGAATGGGAACCCCTAATGATAATGGTGTTAATAAAAGATTAGGTTATAGCATTAAATGAGGTCTAATCTACAAAATACGTTGACACAGGAATCCAAACAAAAAACCTTCAGAGGTTGTCTAAGGAGTTTACATTAGGAGAAGCTCTCTGATTGGTGCTAACACATCTTAAACATCTCTCACACACTTGTTAATCTCCCTTTCGCACAAGGGTTGGGGGGGAGATTGGAGCCATCAGCTAATCTGAAGACAGTTGTCACGGCCGGCACATTAAAGCCACCACCCAGTTACTGCATGTGACAGTTTCCCACCTATGTAAGGAAAAGATTGTTTCCTTTTACAATAAATTTACATTTAAAAAGAGTAATTTAAATAAAAACATTAAATAAATAACAATATGGATAGTAGAAGAATTGAAGGTGGTATCTGAATGACTGAAGTCTGGCCAAGGCTGGGATACGTTTCAACGTGCATGCAATTAAATAAAACAAAATAAAAACCTAAACAACTAAAAAATGACCCACCACAGTATTATCTTAGTTCTTCCTTAGAATCAATATTTATGCTCACGGAGGACACGGGAGCAGACAGTTCATTTACAAATCACGCAGAGTATTTCTGGCACGGGCAGAAGCGGCAGCGCAGCCCCGCCCACTGTCCCTAACATGATCTAATAAGCACGGGGGAACGTTAGAACTTCTCTCTCTGCAGGGGACACCTCCCTGGAGTCTGCACCAGACAGTGCCTGCTCTCAAGGTAGCCAACAATCTGTAGGTGTTAACACAACTTTAATCCAAGAAGGCTTAATACCCTGTTGCCCAAAACCTTCCAATCTTTTCCCTTAAAACCTCAAGAGAAGAAAAAGACTTTGTAGAGTCTCTTTTATGCGTCAAGTGCTGTGCAATTTACACATATCTTCTGAATTTGATGATCATAAGGCTCTTATCACTTAGCATTATTAATGTCCCCATTTTACAGATGGAAAAACAGAGGCTAAGGAGTGACTGGAATGAGGAGCAGGTCCAGAATTCAAACATGAAGCTGAGTATTCACCCTACCAGCTCCCCCACCATACAAGGATTTGTTTGGGAATACCATCTCTGGAGCCCAATTTTTATACGCACATTGAGAAACGGGACCTTCCATAAGAAAATCTGCATCATGTATATATGGTAGAAGAATTGGGAAATTATTTAAACATATCTGCTCAACGGCACGTCAGATGCAGTTTGCTCCATAACCGGAAATACTCAACCTACTCATTCAAGGGAATTGAAACATAACTTTGTAAACTCTGCCAATTGTATCTGCCCCTTTTGTCATCATCTTGGTATGGAAATGGCCTTTGGCAGATGGATCCCTTTGCATCAGCATCAGATGAATTATATAAAGATAGGGGCTTTGGAACAGGGATATTTCTGTGTTAGTACAGCCAGGACTGAGCCCCCCTCATGGTCAGGAAGACTGCATTATTAGATTAGGATTCCTTAATGCAGATGTCCCCTGGCTCCTGGAGACCCTTCAGCAAGAGTCACAGCTCATGCGCATGAAGTGAGTTTGGCACATTTGAGCACTCAAATCTATTTGCAAGGTCTAAAAGCTGTTTGACTGAGAGAAACAGGGAAAGACAGCGAAGGAGGAAGGGAAAGAGGACAAGCAATTATGTGAAGAGCTCATCTGGGGAAACCATCTGAAAAGTCACTGAATTCCTCTGATAGCACAACACAGCCAACTACAGGGACCCAGATAGTAAGCTTCATACGACGACTTTCTTACCTTGGGTTAGGAATTCTTCTCACTGATCAACTGGATACTCAAATAAAATACGTGTTTTGTCTGAGATCTGCTTGATCTGCAAGATAATGTTTTGTTTCTACATCTGTTAAACCGCTTTTGTGGAGCTGTTTTTAAGAGAAGCAGCAAACATTCTGAGACCTCCCAACCTTTCAACCGTTAGGGCTCACCCCCACTTAGAGGAGCTCCCACACCTTCTCTCTTCTTCATAACTGCTGCGACCACAGCAAACCGCCTTTTTGTCCAGCGGCTACGAGGGAAGGAGCATCCTAGCTCTAATGACTCAGCATTCCCAGAAGGGACAGGATGCCGCACACACCAGGCTGCAGGGAGCAAGGGCTTCCTGGACAATAGACGTTGTTTCTATTCACTAACGGAGACCCCTCAAGTGTGTCGGAAACATATGGGCGCCTGAGTGTGGAAGCCTCATTTCTCAGCGTCTGACATTACCAGTCTATTTGCTTGCCAGGATACCAGTATTATCTGAGAAACACTAAACTGAGCCAGTGCTGAAAAATAATGCATTTCACATGATGAACACCAGAAAGGATGCTGTAGTCAGTCTTCAAACGCATATACTTGTCTAGCCATTTATGAGGCCCGGGTTTGGGAAATTTCAGCCTGAACTCATCGAATCCTGTGTCTCCATTCCTCATTTCTTGGTGCGATTTTAAACAAATAATCACAACTTGGTACAATTAATATCACAGAGCAACCCAAATCATCTTTTCTACTGGAAAAGCTATTTGGTTTTGTTTTTTTTTTCATTTGGAATCCATATGAGCTTGCTGAATTTCAAAAAGATACATTTAGCTCTCCAAACTCCACTGCCAATATCTACTGGGAGATTTATAAATTTGGGCCAAAAAAATCTGAGTCAATGTCTAACCTCCAAAGCAGCACAGAAAAGCCTGAGTCCTCATGACGTTCACATTCATGGAGATGAACGGATTGACAGCTCTGCATGCCCCCGCTCCCTCTACATACTGCACATAGTAGGAGCTAACCGACACTTAATAAATTAATGTCAAACACATAAAAAACAGTCATGAGAACTTCACAATAATAATCAGGGTCAAAACTAATAAAAGAAATCTAAGAGGTGGATGTAATGTAGAGTGTGTGTGGAAGCAGGGCACCCTGTTACAAGGCGGCCATGAGATGCGATTCCTATAAAACAGTGACCCAAGAAACCCCTGATGTTAGGAGGTGTTTCACTAGTTTGAAATGAGACATGGTTTCCAGAGTCTTTTGCAAAAACAAACAAAAAAGGCCCCATTCCCTGTTAACTACAGACAAAATATGTCATTACTCAGACCTCAATTTGCTTTT
Source organism: Diceros bicornis minor (assembly GCF_020826845.1). Lineage (NCBI taxonomy): Eukaryota > Metazoa > Chordata > Mammalia > Perissodactyla > Rhinocerotidae > Diceros > Diceros bicornis. Next base: position 80,836,324 of record NC_080741.1, on the reverse strand, counting down.
GGAGAACCGTGTTACAAAACCATTCTCCGGCCCCACAAACCTATATTTACCAAGGTCAGCCCTGTTTGAGGCACGCCATGTACTTTTTCTGGCCTTCATTTAGTGCAACAGCATCTAAAGTTTACAGAATCAGGCATAACGGATGACACAGACACTTTTTTCCCCCCAAATCAACAGCATGGTGGCACAGCTTTTTGCACTTTCTTTACTTTTTTTGTCTTTTTAATTTGAGGAGAGGAGAAGAGAATTCTTTACCAACAAAGCTTCTGAGATACATTTCTCAGTTACTTCTCACCTTAAGAACGAAGTGTATCTCCTTTAAGTGGTACTGTCGACACACAACATTTCTAAGTCAGCTTAACCCTTCTTTCTATAAATAGAAAATACGTTTTCAGACTTTCTGGTGGCACTTATTTAACCATGGGCTGCAACCTGCCAAACTATATTTTCTATTAAAAAAAAAGGGGTAGATGAGCTGGATAAATCAAAAGCAGCGTTTAGGAGAAAGCTGAGCAGACTTGCCGGAAGGACATGGCTCTAATAATCATATTTACACAGACTAAAACTCTGTATTTTAAAAAAAGTTACCTGTTTTTTGCATTTGATTGTGTTAACAATTAGAAGTCCGAAGTCTAACATTTATAGGTATCATTTTATGCAATTTCATTTATAAACCAAGGGCCGCTTGCCTACTGTGGGCTTTTCTGCAAATTTTCTAGGGTAAATAATTGATTTTCAAATGCCTACATTTTCCACCAACTTACAGTGGAAGAGACTAGTCTTGACAATGACCATATGGCCCCAAATGCCAAAAATATTCATCATCTGGTCCTTTATAGAAAAGGTTTGCCAACTCCTGTTCTAAAAGCTTATTGAACTCTTACAACATCCTATGAGGTATTATTATTATCCCGATTTTACAAAAGAGGCACTGAGGCCCAGAGAAGGAAAGCAAGCTGCTAGAAGTAACACAGCAAGAAGATGCAGAGGCTAGGACTTGAGACAGTCTGGCTCCAGGGCCCAGGCTCATAACCGCAATGTAACCACTCTGCTATTGGTATTATTGTAATTAGGATCATCGCATGCACTGTCTGGATTGCACATTTTCTTCCCTGGCCTTTTGGGCTATGTGAAAGTGGCTGCTGGTTTAGAGGCTGTGCCTCTGACAGTCTGCCCTCTTCCTGGCTCCTCTAGTTCTCGCTTTCTGAGCTATGCCTCCTAGAGCCAATCCTGTTTAACTCTATATCCAATGTCGCAAACCTAGAGCCTGACAACGCCAGCTGAATGACTTCGAGCTGTGGACTTGGGGCTGTCATTTCACGTCTCTGAAATTCTGTTTTCCCATCTGATAAGTTTTTTATAATCCCGGAACCCACTCGCCTGCCTTCCAGGGCTGTTCAGACTTCAGCTGTTGTCTCCTTGTCTATCTGTCTGTGTGTCTTAGTCCCACCTTGTATTCAAGCCAGCATCTGAGTCTATTCTCACCAGCAGCCATATGGCCTCAATTTGGGGTGTGTGTCATGGGGAGCTGGGATCTCAACCCCAGCAGCATCTGCACTCCATCAGCTCCCTCCAGCACCTGCAGCCAGTTTCTCATTTCAAAGCTTGAACCAACTCCCTGCTCTTCCTCTGGTGGGTTGAAGAGGCAGCTCTAGTTTTCACCTGATCTACACAATACCCCACGCCCACTGGGTGATCCAGTCCTTCCCAGTGCTGCTCACTCTTCCAGGTCACGCCTGATGCCACTCAGGAACTTTCCTTCTCAGTGTTGCCACCACCACCCCTTCCCCACCACAACTAGTGGTAAGCCTCGTCATTAAGAAGCCAGGCTCTGAAAACAGCCAAACATGGGCTGGAATCCTAGCTCTGCTACTTACCAGTATGACACTGTGCGAGTCTAACCTCTCAATTTCACTTTCTTCATCTGTAAAATGGGGACTAATACGATTATTGTGAGGCTGGAGTGGTATCAGGCCAGTAAAGCTCTAAGCACACTGGCTAGCACACAGTAAGTGCTCAATAAACGTTAACTACCTGCTATTTCATGATTCTTATCATCCTCATCATCGTTGCCACCACTGCTAACTGCTACTTTTACCACATCAAAGTCACCAAAGAATGGAATTGTTAAAGTAACTGCACACAAAATGCCATACAATATCGTACGTGCTGCGCGTTCTCTGGGGCTAAAAGAAATACTAAACCCAACAAAATTAACAGAAGCGAACAAGTCACTTCATCTCTCTAGGCCCACGTTCCCTCATCTGAAAAGGAGAAAAGCGGAATGAAATGCTAGCTCATGTTTCCGAAGGTTGTCTCTAAGAATAAGGCTGATAAACCTGTACGCTGATTTCAGCTTCCACCGATGCCCTACGAAGATGGGACAAATCCTATAGGTTTCCCAACCGACACTATCGAAAACTATGTTTCCAGTGAAAAACGTCCCCGTTCTCATCGAAGCCAGGTCTGTCTTCATTCTCCAAACCACTTCCTGAAGTTTATCCGAAATAATGATTTTTATGTCGAAGAAGTGTGACATCTGAGAAAAGAAAAACTCAATACCTTTTCTCAGCTTCAGCAAGTCAGACACCGGAAAGCCTACATGTTCAAAGTATCAACACAACTAGGGCAAAAGGCAAGGTAGTACAAGCTTGCAATTCCAGATACCACATGACTTTCTGATAATTTTACGTTATATTTCAAATTTCTGTTGTAAGAGAGAGAAGGAGGGATGGTTTGACTTCCTTTCCTGGTTTATACAAAACGGCATCTCCTAGCGCAAGGACTGCAGGAAGCCTCAACTGGTCAACAGGCATGCTCACCAACCACATTTGGACTAAAATGTGATTTTAAAATCTTATTGAAATATTCCCATGACATGTGAGCACTGCATTCATCTCAGATAAGAAAATACTGAAGGAGTGGCTTTATCACAGAATTTCCAGGAGGACAATCTGAATCTATGGTGGGAATGCTCTGTCAAAAGCATCGTCCCTTTGTGCAATTTTGTAAAATGCTCATTACTTGAGAGCAATAAACACATCCATGAAGGGGGCTTCCAGTAGGATAAACCTGGAATGGCAGTGACTTTTTATTGCTTCCTCCTCTCCTTCTTACCTTTTCCTTGACAGAACAATCCACAGTTCAGCCACCCTCAGAGAAAGTGAATAAATTTCCACTGGTCCAAGCCAATCACGGTAATTTCTGTCACATAACGGTGTTAGGGGTGTGAGCCATTCTGTCCAGCAAGCTGCTCTAGAGGTACAGTCTGTTTTAGGGCTTCTAGAAAAGCATCTTCCACATTTAGAAAGAGAGACAAGGAAATAACGTCTTGCTACTATCTCTGGAGGCTGTCATGTCTAGATGTGATGTCAGGACCAGTGGCAGCCATCTTTTGACCATGAAGAAACAAAGCTGCCATGATAAGGATGACCGAGAAGAACCTGGGTCCTTCACGAAGTCACTGAGCTGCTCAACTCACTCACCTGGGAATCACCTAAGGCAACACGTTTAAGCTGTTTTGATTTGAAAGTTCTAACTATAGCCGAAAATACTGAAGAGAGAGTTGGACCAGTGGAAAAATAAAAGAAAAATCTAGTTGTTCATTAGACACGCCCTCCAAAGGTCAGCCAGAACTAAATTGTTCTGCCTCATCCAAATGGCAAGATATAAAAAGAACAAATTTTAAGAATCTGGTGGTTTGGGGCCGGTCCTGTGGCCTAGTGATTAAATACGGCGCACTCTGCTTCGATGGCCCTGGTTTGGTCCCTGGGTGCAGACCTACACCACTCGGCAGCGGCCATGATGTGGCAGTGACCCACATACAAAATAGAGGAAGAGTGGCACAGATGTTAGCTCAGGGCGAATCTTCCTCAGGAAAAAAAAAAAAAACAATCTGATAGTTTGAACAGCATGAACACCTATCACTGAAGAGGGAGCTTTTCATAGCTCACCTGTGATATGGCTACTTCCACCACAAATGGAAAATGTCTTAACCATCCCCATGTGTTGGGCTCTGCAATCTGTAAAATGAGTATTTAAGAACAAGCCCTTTAAAATACATATGAATATGATAAGGCTCAAAAAAATCGGTAACTAAAAAATCTGTAAACAAATGCCAGGGAGATTTATTAGAAATAAAGGTCAAAATCACGACCTTCGTTTCCAAAGTTTATAAATTCCTCAAGGGTTTAAAGCAAAACTAATAACAGATTTTATCAACTCTAGGCAAGTAGAACACGCACTGAAATTGTTTCTAATTCAAAGTCCACTGAATTAAAAAAAAAAAAAATTCACCCAAAAGTCTTATCTGCCAAACATTATTCAGAGAGCTCTACACATATTCAAGTACAAACCAGATTCATTTGTGAAAATGTGTTTATATAACAACTCTCACACCTCAATCAACCTTCCTCTCGTCTGATTTCTGCCGTTTGAACACAAACATTCAAAGACCAGCTTAGCCCTTAAAGCTTCAGCTACCAACCTCCTTGCTTAAAGACCAACCCAGGGGCTCAGGTGTGTCAGCAAGGTACCGGGGCAGCACATAAAGGTGGGGCCTTGCTTTCATGAGAGCATGTTCTCATGGTGGAGACAGACTAATAAAATTAAATAAGAAATACTACAAGAAGTAATTTAAAAAAATAAATTTTATTTTAAGAAATAAAAATAAAATGTGTGACTAACGCTAATAAGGGAATAAGTAGAGGCTAAAGAAAACAAGGGGTAGGAAGGCAGTTTTACTTTCATTAAGTAAGGCCTGTTTGACAGGTGACATGCCAGCTGAGATCTTAGGGATTCAGGAGCCAACCCGAGGGGGAGCCATGGGAAACCAGGAGCCAAAGAGATACGGCTGCTGGGACCCAAGCCACAAACCGTCTCAGTGATCTCGTCTGTAAAATGGTGCAGACAGTCTCCCGAGAGCTGGTTATGATTACAGAAAGGAAAGTCCTCTTCTTTTTCAATTCAAGGTTAAAAGCCCTACAAACAACAAAGTGCCCTTATTATTAAGGGCACTTTCCTTGGAACAGCATGAGGCTGTAGTTGCTCCAAAAATAAAAACTCATTACTGTCTTATGCGTCATACGGCATCTCTGAAGCAGTAAATTAAAACTAGTTTTGACTTGAGAAGTTTATAGCCTTTGAGATACCTGGCAATCCACATGGCTCTCTGTACACCAGAGCGGGGACTCACTCTCCTACAGAATTTTGGTAAACGCACGTCATCACTATCATGATCAACACAATTACACTGTAAACTACCTTCTAAACAGTCACCCGATGAGAAAGACCAACCAACGGCGGGCTGAGGATTCCTGGGCAACTCATTTGATATGGTAGCACGTGGCAGCAAAGGAATCTGCTGGCTGATAACCCAACCCTGTTTACGGCATACTCTTTTTATAGCCCTAGCTCCTAATACATGATATCTGCCACACAATTACATAAAAATGAAATAACCAGCCACAGCACTAAGAGGAGACTGAAATCCTGTGATTAAGACAAATGACAAGCATTTCTACAAGCACATGGTGGGGCAATACTGAGCAGTATGCTGAAACTGTTTCAATTCGATGAGGGTGAGCCAGATCTGCAGTTTTTTAAAGAGCTTTTAAAGAGGTTTGCAGTGCAACAGGGGAAACGTCAGGGAAATGGGCGAGCACTGCTGAAACTCCTGTTCAGACTGCGATCCCTAGGATGTAGGTATCATTATGCCCAATTTCCAGATGTAACTCAGGTCCTAAGAAGTAAAATAACTTGCCCAAGGTAGGTGCTGCAGCTGAAACTTGAACCAAACTCATGTTATTCCAGACCATTTGCCCTTTTTCTTCATCGCACTGTCTCACCTGGTTAATCATGTTAGCTTTCTCTTTATTCCTTGATTAACCAGGAGTGATAAGATATCTGCAAGGTTCTTCATAGAAATTTCAGTCCCTAAAGATGAACAGCCTCGGGTGAACATCAGAGCAAGCAGGTGAACAATCTTTCCTAAGGATGAGCAGGGCGAGTGGGGGGACAGGCGCCTCATACATGTACAGTCCTCCCTCAGGATCTGTAGGGGACTGGTTCCAGGACCCCCCGAGGATACCCAAATCCGCGGATGCTCAAGCCCCTTATATAACATGATGTCGTATTTGCATATAACCTATGCACATCCTCCCCTATACTTCAAATCATCTCTAGATGACTGACGATACCTAATACAATGTAAATACTGTATAAATAGTTGTTATACTGTATTGTTTAGGGAATAACGACAAGCAAAAAAAGTCTGTACATGTTCAATATAGACACAACCATCGTTGGCCCTTCCATCCGCAGTTGGTTGAATCCGCGGATACGGAACCTGTGGATATGGAGGGCCCAATGTACAATGGCTTGTATTCCTGCCTCTTGGATGTCACGTTCTTTCAAGGCTCTAGGCTTCTATGCTAACAATTCCCACCGCACCAAATGCCTTTCTCTTCTCTGCTCTCTACCGAGACCGGCCCCTCCTCAGTGAAGGCCTCTGAGAAGCCTCACCGCCACCACACACTGGGACAGACACCAGCCCAGCACTGCACCCAAGGCCCGTGGTACTCAGGGCTCCTGGGATATTCAGAGCACGCTGGCACAGTCTTCCCAGACACCCTCCTTGTTGGTCTAGGACTTCTTCAGACGGGACTTGAGTTTAAGTTTTTCTTCCTCCCTAGTGCTTAGCACAGTGCCTTCGAGCAGTATGTTCAGATAGTCATGGAGCCTTCACCTGGCCAAACGGGTCAGGAGCTGGGCTGGGGGCGGCAGCAGTAGAACTGAGGGGCTCTCGAGGGACTGAGAGCAACAGCTCTGGGTGACCCAACATCTACCCTCTGTATCACCCTGGCCATCTCTTAAACATTGTGCCTCTGTTTCCTCTGTAAATGGCACTTACAGTCCTGCTTGGCCCCTTACAGAGCTGTTGTCAGGATAACAGGCAGAGAAGGTTAGGAGACACTGACACCTGAGACAGGCTGGGAACACAGGGGTGCTACCTCAGCCTTCTATCACTTTCTGTTCCCCCAACCCGCTTCATTTTCTTCCACGCACTTGCTGCCCACCTGACACACTGTATATTTGGTTTTGCTTATTGCCAGGCTCTGCCCTGCGAGGATGTAAGCCCATAAGGACAGGACTCTTGGTTTTTCCTCTGTTGTGTACTGGCACCGAGGACAGCAACTGGCATGTAGAAGCCTCAAGTATTTCTTGAATGAATGAATGAGCAAATGAACAACTGAATGAATGACTTAACAAATGAACACTGACTGACCAACTCAGGGAGTGTACAGTCTTGAAGAGACTTGATGAACATTAACAAAATGGAAGACTATGAATTGATATTTAATGGCAATAATTACAGAGATATTTCATTTTGTTGTTAGTCACAAAAAAGGCTGCACATCAATAAAATTCTTGCAGATGAATCTATTGTTGATTTCACGCTAG